>NC_051176.1:22866982-23614481 GCF_013339695.2 Rhipicephalus sanguineus | reverse complement strand
TTGTCGTATTTGGGGACATTGGCTCAATAAAATTTCCTTAAACTTGGTATGTTAAGTCTATGGCCCCCTCAAAGGTCAGTGTACTTCATTTCTGTGATTAGGAACTACGTAGGCCCCATTAGACGCCGTCAGAATCTAAGGTGTCACGGTGTCTGCTGCGCGAATTTGAAAGGACCGTCGCCACCCGCATTTACCTTTTTGCACATTTTCTCACTTACCAAGAGCCTTGTCCCGGCGAGCGTGGTGTTTTAGGAATCGCAAAAGAGTAATTTACTGATAACAGAGAAATTGTTTTTCTTTCTAGTGTCTCGTCAAGTTTGTTCCACATACGTTGCGCATACATACAGATGTTTCACATTTTGTCCCGAAAAAAACGCTTTTTTATGTGGGGCAAGCTTTATGGAGAAATTTTATTAGAGTCAGGGGCGTAGCCAGAAATTTTTTTCGGGGGGGGGGGGCGTGGTCCGACCATACTTTATGTACGTTCGTGTGTGCGTTTGTATGTGTGCGTGTATTATACACATGCAAAATCGAAAAAATCTCGGGGGGCGTTTGAACCCCCCCATGCTCCCCCCACCTTCTGGCTACGCCCCTGTTTAGAGACAAGTACTGAACTTCTTTCGCTCCTTGCATATGGGGCTACTTGATTTATCTGGAATGGCCGAACTAAAGGTAGATATACCAGACGCTTATATAGTTAACATGTCGTTATTCAGTGCTTTATTTATATTCATCACCATCTTATATCCCAAATGTTATCCTGTAATGGCAGTAATAAATGTATTATAAAAAATATATACCTGTAACTTATCGCAAGAGCGATCACAGAGCTCCAAAGCGGGGAAGCGTTTTTTGAAATTTCCAGGCTTCCACTAAAACGAAAGGAGTGCACGGAGTCTCGTTACATAAAATTCCTATACAGACACATCCTTTTTCCGTGGCTTCGTAACGGCCCCCAGTAATCATGTGGCGCGAGATGGACGCGCGCAGCCAACTTGGTGTGCCCAATTTTTTAACATTTTAACTTTCGCCTTTTTTCCGTTATATCAGGGGTCGAAACCCACCTCCACTAGCAGGCCGCATTCACAAAAATTTACTCCCGCAAGAGCCAGCACAGTAACGCAGCTAAAAGCGCGCGTGGAGGGAGGGGGGGGGGGGAGGGGGGATAGGTCATACCAAATGTCAGCTAACGTTGCCATTTAAAAGAACAGCTTTCCCATATATCACATGTGTGTTGTTTCTGAAGGGTATTTCGCGGCAGGATTCCAACAACATATCGATACCTATCTTCAACATGACTGATATCTGGACGCCGATTTTGAAATATAGAGTTTTGTTTCACGGTTAGGTATCAACATATGGTGGCCGCAGGGGATGCCTCACGACAAAAAAGCTTTAGACCTGTCATGCCTGTGTAGCTTAAGAACATAGTTATAAAGAAAATGAAAATGAAAAAAAAAATGGGACGAAGACAGTCCTGTGCGGCCCGCGGGCCTTTAGGGAGAGGCGTACAGGCCGCGCGTTTGGGTCCCCTGCGCTATACAGGTATAGTCTGAGAGCTACATGGCACTGCCGCAACACCGTTGGAATGTGCAGGAATAGCATAGGTTCAAACAGCATAAGGCGTCAGGCAAAATATATTCATTTGACGAAATGTTAGGCTTGAAAAAAGGCAATTACGAATTCCGTGCCGGGTGATGTCCCTTTACCTCGAACCATAGGCATCCAATGAGTAAGCGCCGGGAAGCTTATTCGCGCCTTTATTACCAAACTGTAACGAACACCAAAAGCAGATCGAAATCGCTTCGTCCACCTCCTGCCAGTCCTACCCGCGTAGTGCAGTGGTCACCTTTTACCAGTACAACATCGTTAGGAAGGCACAGAGCATTATTATACGAAAAAAAAGAGCGTGGTGCAAGCCGTGCATAACATACACTGCTGAAAACTGCAAGCAGAAGCCCTCAAACAGGAGTTTTATAGGTGATACTGAATAGTGCCACGACGTTCGGGAACAATAGAAATGAAGGGATAAGCTGCACAGCTACGTTCATTCTGTAGAGGTCCACAAAGACATCCTAAATTTGCTCCAGTGGTGGATGTTAAGAACAACGACTGCCGACACCTTCACAATTCGTAAGGCAGATGTGCACCCCTGCGGCTAGCGTATGCAGTGCGAGAAACTTTAGCGCGGCAGGATATGTGATGCAACGGTGGATGGCGTGCTTAAAGCCGGAATCTCTAGATACTTGAAAAGAATGCTACAACAAATACTTTTTTCGTGCTTTCGGCTACGTATTTCTAAAAGTACACGTGGTGCGCACGGTTCGTTATAATTTTTATCTAGGTTAGTGTATTTACAACAAGGTAATAAACTTGGCTTTCTTCCTCTATCTTGCTGCGGCAAGGTGTTAAAATGTTGAAGACACGTGTTACATATCCAGAAGCCGGGTGCACGATTGCCTTTGTCGTTAGAGCATGTTTTAAGTTTCAGTAAAGAGCGCAATAAAAACAAATTGAAGAGAACGTTTTGTTCTCTGTCTCCTCTGTTTTTATTGCACTTTCTATCGAAACTGAACCCATGCTGCAAATCACTTTCCTTGCTGCAATATCTGCTACAAAACGCTCTTGATGATCCCCATTGCATTAGCAAAAAAAAAAAGTTATAGTATACCATAACTATAGTACTAGACCAGTGATAGTAGACCAAACGTTCATTGTAACCAGTATGTCCACTCAACTGTTTCCACCGTGAACCCCTTTTTACACGAAATTACCGTTGGTTAAAGTAGAATTGTTAGCGAAATATTCGCCAACAAAGCGTAGATATTTGCTACTTAAAACAGTTTGCTGTAGATTCTGTGTTCTGGACCTATATTATTGGCTCGGGCCTCTGTCGGGCCTGATATGCCGTCGGGCCGGGCCGGGCCGGGTAGGCGAAACTTTTTGTCGGGTTCGGGCCGGGCCCGGGTCGCGTATTGAATCACCGGGCCGGGCTCGGGCGGGTAAACTCGAACGAGTTCCGGGCCCGGGCCGGGCCCGGGCCGAAAATCACGGCCCGTGCAGTGCTCTAGCACAGCTTATAAAAGTGTTATTGACATGACAGTTGTGCCATACCTTTTAAATGCGAAGCATTTCTTAGCGAACCTCAGGCACTTTGGCCGTTTCTGTCCGTCCGTCCGTCCGTCCGTCCGTCCGTCCGTCCGTCCGTCCGTCCGTCCGTCCGTCCGTCCGTCCGTCCGTCCGTCCGTCCGTCCGTCCGTCCGTCCGTCCGTCCGTCCGTCCGTCCGTCCGTCCGTCCGTCCGTCCGTCCGTCCGTCCGTCCGTCCGTCCGTCCGTCCGTCCGTCCGTCCGTCCGTCCGTCCGTCCGTCCGTCCGTCCGTCCGTCCGTCCGTCCGTCCGTCCGTCCGTCCGTCCGTCCGTCCGTCTGTCTGTCTGTCTGTCTGTCTGTCTGTCTGTCTGTCTGTCTGTCTGTCTGTCTGTCTGTCTGTCTGTCTGTCTGTCTGTCTGTCCGTCCGTCCGTCCGTCCGTCCGTCCGTCCGTCCGTCCGTCCGTCCGTCCGTCCGTCCGTCCGTCCGTCCGTCCGTCCGTCCGTCCGTCCGTCCGTCCGTCCGTCCGTCCGTCCGTCCGTCCGTCCGTCCGTCCGTCCGTCCGTCCGTCCGTCCGTCCGTCCGTCCGTCCGTCCGTCCGTCCGTCCGTCCGTCCGTCCGTCCGTCCGTCCGTCCGTCCGTCTGTCTGTCTGTCTGTCTGTCTGTCTGTCTGTCTGTCTGTCTGTCTGTCTGTCTGTCTGTCCGTCCGTCCGTCCGTCCGTCCGTCCGTCCGTCTATCTATCTATCTATCTATCTATCTATCTATCTATCTATCTATCTATCTATCTATCTATCTATCTATCTATCTATCTATCTATCTATCTATCTATCTATCTATGCGCCTACGTCTGGGTGCTCCATAATTTGGCGCTTAACATAACTGAACTGGGCGCTCCATAACTTGTCTCCATAACTTGTAATATACCAAAATTGGCCTAGCAGGGGATCAGTGCATGACGAACACGATTCACTGGTGATGACATGAATAACGCAAAATATCTGTCGCGCACGTCATGAAACCCTTTCTCTCAGTCGCGTGTGGCACATACCCGTAAACCAGAGTTAATGTTATGCGTGTATGTGCCACAGGTGATACAGAGTCTCAACCAACACAGTAACCGTGAACACACACACACATTGACACGCAAGGAAAGTGATAATAATAATAATTGTTGTGGTTTTATGTCCGAAAACCACGATATGATATGAGAGACGCCGTAGCGAATGGCTCCGGAAATTTTGACCATTGGGTATTCTTTAACGTGTACCGAGATCGCACAGAACACGGGCATCTAGCATTTTGCCACTAGACAGTTATAGTTTAGCGTTAGCGTGATAGCGGGGTTTAAGGGAATAGCGTTACCGTGCCGCAAACGTTGGTTGCGGAAAGCGTGTTTTAGTTTAGCGGGATAGCGTTTACGTGCCCAAGCCGGGATGGTGGCGCCACCTAGCGAAGGGTGAATGCGTTAAAAAAAGTGAAAAGAACAAAACCGAGAATGCTTGCCTGTATCCCCGCACGCAGCAATATTGCTCCTTTTTTTAGTGAAAATAAAAGTAAATAAATGTGAACTAAGCACCAAAAGCGAAAATTTTCATGTTACAGACTTGTTTACACCGATCTTCTAGATAGGCCTAGGGACGTTCGAAATGGGAAGCGATCTCAAAAACTACGCTAAGTTATCCGTAATACCGTGTCGTCGAAGCTACCTGAAGGCAAGCGAAGCAATTTCGCACAGTCGTTTGCTACGAAAGAAGTGGATCCGTCCACATCAACGCTAAATTCAGTTCGAAGCGGGCGTCGAAAACCGCCGCCATGTTTTACGTACACTACGTTAACCACGCAAACACGCTAACGCTAAATCTGAAAAATAGCGTGCGTACGGTAAACGCTACGGGTCACGTACGGTACTGCGCATGCGCATTTCGGTCCCGCTATTCCGGTAAGCCCGCTATTCCGTTAAGCCCGCTAAACTATAACTGTCTACTATCCAAATGCAACCGCCGCGGCCGGGATCGAACCCGCATCCTTCGGGTCAGCAGCCGAGCACCTTAAAGGGACCGACAACTGATTTTTCTCGACGCAGATTTTTACGGCGCGACAGGAAGCTTACCCTTCGTAGCGTTTGTAGCTGCAGTGGTTTATCCTAAAAGCACGTAGTTATTTTATAAGCAGTACTTTTCGATCTGAAAGGCTCCAAACATGCATGAAGGCTTGCTCCAGCAACGCTGAGAATTGATAGCAATGCCGATAGCCCTTGTCGAAACTGTCGTTGTTCTGCTTTCGCAGGAGTTACTGTAGCTATACTTAACCACCTTTATTTTGAGCTTTCCAACCATTTTTGAAAATAGCAAGCTATTACAATGAAATGATGTGGCTTTATACACCTTCTCGGTATTTGTACAGCGTTGTGCGCGCCTGCGACCAAGGTTGCCTGCGCCTGTGTCATGGATGGCTTTTCGCGACATGGGATCATTACGCCAAGCGAAGGCAGCGCCACTTTGTTGCATACAACTAACGCAGGCCTATATGGACATTTTTATGGAGTAATATCTTTTAATATAAAGAAATGAACAATATTTCAGTACTAACAGAAAAGTCATCGAACACATACACCAATCAATGGACACGTGACCGGCTTCATCGGACCATGTATGAGTTTGCCACCAGAGGCGCCAAAGGTCATTTTTCGCCACTTTCAACGAATAAAAATATAAATCCACCTCTCACGAGATAAACAGGGTTGGTTTGAGTCAATGCGACGGACAATCTTTCCATCAGTGCAGTAATCTCATTTCATATTCTGGGCAGTTGTCGGCCCCTTTAACCGCTACACCACCGCGGCGAACGCAAGGAAAGTGAGGAAACTAAAGACAGAACACCCCTGGAATACGCTCAAGTACCATCCACTCGTCCACATGGTCCGCAACGTGGACCACGGGGATTACGCAAGAACCGGCGTCACTGCTTCCTGCAATAAATCTGCTGAGAGAACCAGGCCTCTCATCATTACCGATGTCTTGAACATTGATTTATCAAGACCCAAAAATGCTTGGTCCTTATATTGCGTGAAAGACGGATTGGATGTGGAGAGGGCATCAAAATACCTCGCTGCCGCGTCCACGACAGGAGGCATCATAGATCATTTCATCGTAAGAGGCATCCAGGATTTCCACCAGCTGTACTATACCTCGCACTTAACTACACTTAGACCCCTCGTAACCGCGATTACGAACGGATCCGATTAACAAGTCTGGTCCAGCGGCTGGTGCTCACTGATCACGGTGATGATGACCTTGTTCGAGAACTGTCAAGAACCCCTTCTATACATACACACGGGTTCGTGAAACGTGCGTGCGTTCTCTGTCATAACGGACAAGTATAAGCATTACAACTGTAACTGTTACTGTAACGTACGTGCAGTGCGCCTGCGCGTGCCATTCGGCTGTGTATAGGCTTCCCAAGCAACGCTTAGCGGCGCTGCTGCTCTTGACAGGCAGCGCCATCTCTGGCAGAAAAAGAAAAACTGGGGTGTTAGCAGCGCACGTTTTCCCTTCTCTCCACCGCGTTACCGCTCGCTTTGCACGTGCAGAGCTCTCGCGGTGCACTTGCGCCGCCTCACAATGTACCGCTTGCAGTGCGGCTTCAAAAGGATTTTCAAGCTTGACTGGCACTTCCGGAAAGCGACCTTGATAAAATGAGAAAGGCTCGTCAATCACGTTTACGGCGAAGAGCAGACGATCGACAACAACGACGCCCAACTCAAAGCGAAATGCATTTCCCAAGTCGCGATTACACCGTGTAGGACGTATACCTCGAGGTAAGTCTCATTCTGTCATGTTAAAGATGAATAATGGTCCACATGCACTCCGAAATGAAGCCGTACACGCTAGCAGTGTTCTGCGGCGTGGAATACGAATCATATTATTGTTGTTTTGATATGGCATGCTTACAGCAGCAGCCGTGTACTTTCGTGAACAAACGTTTGCGGCGTGCGAAAAAAAGATTATACGGCCACGGCACTGCTTCCTGAGAAGGTCAGAGTGAAGTCCTCCGTGCCGCTGGAGAATCACCCGCCGATTAAGACGCGAAGCAGCTAGCTGAGCTTTAACCACTGTGAAGCAAGATGAACTGCTCGCCTAGTTTTTTCGGCTCTCGCGTCATGCTTGCAGTCTCTTTTTATGATATCGACTTGACAGGCGTATAAAACCTGCTGCGTGAACGCGGCTAGAAAATCGCACTAAGTCAGAAGGTGGTTACTTCAAGGTTGCAATTGCAAAGCATATATTAAGTGCCAGTTATATTTAGCGGCTTAAATATATATCACCCTAATAAAGTGACAAAAACAAAGGAAACCTGCAGAACGATGTCAAAGCTTGCTGCAAATGCACAGACGTCCGTTCCGGCGTGATAAAGCAGCCTTCCCGACGCTTGAAATGCAGGCGCCGAACTTCTGACAATGTGCAGAGTTCAGTTGAATTCAACCAACCGCGCAATGCTAGCGGTATAATGCGAATGTGAACGTTCAACAACGACGGGTAGGTCTCACGAACACGGGGAATCAAAACACAAAGTTGCTTCACCTACAACCGTAACTGGACTTTAACAATACGAGAAGACAGCGAGTAATCATTAATGTAGTCGCTGCGTGCATGCGCCGCGTTACTTACCGATTCAAGTAGTCGGAACGAACGAAAGCGATGAACTCAGATAGCCAAAATAGAAGGCGAGACAGCGCTGTCAGCTATCCACGCTTGCCGCCTTTATTTCTCGTACGACACGCCCGGGAAACGATACAGTTTAACACGTGAATCGTGTGCCTTGATGTTGTCTGCACTGTTGTGGCTGGCCGCTAAACTGCAATACTTCGGACCACGCTTGCGCTTCTGCGGGGTCGCTTCTGCCATCGCGGAAATGCGCAGCTTCGCACAGCAAGCCTCTCGGTTCAACGCACCCAGCTGACGGCCCCCCAGTTACCCGCACCGAGAGAAGAACGCGTGCGCACGTGCGCTACCGCTACCGTGAAAGGGGCTGAGTCGGCCGCGAAGAAGGTTCAGAGCTTTCAGACAGAACCGCAGCGACCGCAGCGCGGCTGGCGCGGCGCTGTTGTCGCGCCGCAAACTTGAGCTTGGGTTCCCTATATATCTAGGGAAACTTTCCTGAATGAAGCTTAGTTGCGACTTACGCCTGTCCTGTGCGTCTGTGTTCCTTCTTTGTCCTGTTCGGATTCGCGCTATCCAGTATTGATGAATATAAGTACTACATATCAGTTTACCGCGTCTGGTGTTGGTAACAACCATGTGTCTGATGTCATCGCTACGAAGCTGTAAACAACTGGTTATATAATAGATATGCGACTCTTCAACATATGAGTGTGCTTATACCACTTCCATATTTCTCTAGCGTCATTCCGTAACGTTTCGCTCTATGTGTCAACATCGCGCGCATGCTTCGCATAACATCGATTCCCACGGTACGTGGGATCTGCCAAAATTTTTTATTACACTTGAAGTGAATTTGAAAGCACAGTCTGGTGCAAGAATGATTAATATATGTATAAACTATTAAAAATACTAATATGTTGCACGTACTCAAAGCACTTCGTATAGAATTTGTTTACAGTTTGTTACACGTAGGTAACACATGTAACGCATAAGTATATTAGAGATGGTGGTCACCATTTACATCACAACGCATTATTATTGTAAAAGCTGCAATATAGGGTGCAGTTAAAAAAAAGGACTGCAACATAAATGTGATCCCTGGCTGAAAAACTCCAGTAGTGTGGCAACTATGCGCAAGCAAAGTCTGCCACATCACCCACCACCATGTTACGCTGGCATTATGCCATGGAGTGGCACAATTTTTTTCTTATTTTTTTGAAAAAATGAGAGGGAACTATAGTCGATAGCTCGCCATAGCATTAAGAAAAGCGACTTAGTTTGTGTAAACCCATGGAAACCTGGTAGCACTGTCAGAGAAAAACATTTGCTATTTACAAAAGTATCACACCCCAGCATGCAGCCATCACAAGAAAATTTCATGTCAGGGCCAGGCCGTTGCATATCCAAAGGTGAAGATACATGCAGTGGGGTTTTATAAAGAGGCTGTGTTGAAGGTTGCTAGCCCATAAGAGAATTAGAATGAAAGCAGTCAAGATAGCATGTTTATGAGGGCACATTAAAATGTCCCTATATCATGGTTGCAACCTTTTTATGGAGTTCTTTTTTAAAAGCCCCCACCAGAAGAGCTTGTGTGGGGGCTAGTTGGAACATACCGTAGAAATAAAGGTAGCGCTACAAAGCTGAGGACAAGAAAAAGACTGGGACTAGACAGACGAAGTGCATCTAACAACTGTATTTACTGAAACGAGAAGATCAAAAAAGGGGGAGGGAGAGACGTGACGTGCGAAGACTGTAGGCAAACCACGCATGACCCAAGCAGCGGTGCTATCTATGCAGTAAAACACCTGCATTAATCTAATTCAAACTTTACGTTTTTTTGCTTCGTATCTGTATCCAAGATGGCACATGTGCTCTAATTAAATTTGCATTTGTGTCGCTAAACATGCCACTTGTCTTTCTGTGAGTGCTATAGACGCATGCGCCAAACTTCCCCGACATCATACTGCAAGCTTCTATGATAGTTCTTCTGATTTTGTCCTTGCTGTACGCCACAATGGAAGTGTCCCTGAAATTTGGGTTACATTTACAATTAAGCAGTGCTGAGCGAGGTTCCCCTCGATTACAACCCTACTAAACAAACTCTTGTGTTCCTGGAGCCTTTCGTTCAGGCACCTGCCCGTCTGCTCAATGTAAGATGCCCCGCAGGTCAAAGGAATCCTGTATACTACTCCTACCTTGCACTCAATGAATTTTTTGAGGTGTCTGACACCACATGCTGCATCTTGGGCGTCGCCTTCACAACTCTGGGAGTTTCCTTTCCTACACAAGTCTATCAGTTTTTTGGGCGCCGAGAATATTACTTGCACACCATACCGGGAAGCCACTTTTTTTAATCTACGAGCTACGGTGTGCATGTAAGGCAACACTAACACTATCGAAGATTTTTGCGCAAACTTTACAAAAAGTGACCGGGGACAGAGTAAGAGCACACAAACGGCACATATGAGCGCAAACTAACAACTGTTTATTAGCACTATGGAATGAAATATATACGGTAACCCACGCATGCGCAGCGCTGCCCTAGCTACGACGCCCCCTGCTCTCCTAGAAGGCGCGCTTATACACTCGCCCTCTGCTGCCGATCTAATAATGAAGGCTTCGACGACCTCCCTTTTGGTGCGCTTGCTCGACGTGTGCAAAATGTCCGTTTCTTCAAACAGCGGATGACACGTGCACCTGCTGCAGTGTGTCGCCAGATGCCTCGGAGCTTGCAGGAGGCCACAATTGTGTCTATGTTCCTTGAGCCTCTCAGTGACACGCCTTCCCGTCTGCCCCACGTAATGAGCTCCGCAGGACAGTGGAATTTTGTATACCACGTTTTTCGCGCATGTTTGGTCAAACACACTTCTTCCTTGTCCCTAGCCAATTAGCCCACTGCCAAGTTCTTCTTAACACTAACACCGGATTCTTATTTCTTTCCTTTACCTATTTATTTACTTCCTTTAAGGTAGGGGTAGTATACAGGATTCCTTTGACCTGCGGGGCATCTTACATTGGGCAGACGGGCAGGTGCCTGAACAAAAGGCTTCAGGAACACAAGAATTTGTGTAGTAGGGTTGCAATCGAGGGGAATCTCGCTCAGCACTGCTCTAATTGTAAATGTAACCAAAATTTCAGGGACACTTCTATGTGGCGCACAGCAAGGACAAAATCAGAACTATCATAGAAGCTTACAGTATGATGTCGGGGAAGCTTGGCGCATGCGTTAGCTCCCCCTCTATAGCACTCACAGAAAGACAAGTGGCGTGTTTAGCGACACAAATGGAAATTTAATCAGAGCACATGTGTCATCTTGGATACAGATACGAAGCAGAAGAAACGTAAAGTTTGAATTAGATTAATGGACGTGTTTTACTGCATAGATAGCACCGCCGCTTGGCTCATGCGTGGTTTGCCTGCAGTGCCCTTTCCTTCGTACGTTACGTCTCTCCCTCCCCCCTTTTTTGATCTTCTCGTTTCAATAAATTCAGTTGTTAGATGCGCTTCGTCTGTGTAGTCCCAGTCTTTTTCTTGTCCTCAACTTTGCAGCGCTACCTTTATTATTCCTACCTCTCACCCCCCAGCCCCTTCTTTTTTTAGCTTTGTTGCGTGATGAAGTGGCACAGAAATGCACTGGTAAATAAATGGTATTGTCACTTGTAGCACATGAAATAACATTTGTTTCAATGTAAGGGTGCCTTCTGATACTTTGACGTCTGCTATTTTCCCCTTTTTTCAAAGTTGTGGGGAACTCCATTATTTACAATAAGACCTCTTCAGCATCAATCAACATGTGTGACTCAATTCTCGATGTAGTAGCTATGGCGAACCGATAATTAGGAAGAAATACACAGAAAGAAAAGCGTGTTTCCTGACTCCTGTTTTTGTTCCCAATTATTGTCAAACTGCAGCATCTACACGAGAATGAACCAACTTGGCTGTGCCCAACTGTTGGAGCATCAATTAGAACTTACTAGGATCCATGGTGAACGCCTCTGGTTAAGGCACACTTTTTGAATTCATATGACCAAATGGTGGCTTGACTTACAATTTCATGCGCATTTAAGAAATTGACATACCCTTACCGAGATAGTAGCTGTTTAGGAATGCAATGAAACACTGTAGGAGTACTTAAAAAAACTGAAGCTTTTGCATAATTGATGGCTTGCAGATACAACTTATACACTGTGCAATACTCTATCGTGAATTTCAGTGCAGTTGCACATGCCATTTTTGTTTGATATTTGTCTATTCAGACTTTTCTTTATATTCCAAGCTTTTAAAATCCCTATTGTGTGGTCCTTATTCGTGTATTATCAGATACTGCGCCATAGAAATTGAATCAAGGAAGGTTTCATGATTGGGACCTAAACGTCAAGTGACATTGATGTGAGTTTGCTACTTGCCAAACTTGTTGAGGAGGGCATCTGTAAGCCTTCTTGACCAGTCTTGGTCCAAGAGCTAAACAAGTTGGCAGTTCCTTTCTTCTTTTTTTTCTAGCTCCCTTTTAAGCTGGTCAATTTCGATCTCCATATCCTTAATGTGGTCCTCATATGCCTTTACTCATTCGGAGTGGCCCCAACAGCTGTTTCTGGCTGGCTCTCCGATTCAGTGTCATCAAACTGCAATAACACATGCAGAAGCCAAGGTGATAGGGGAAGAACAAGCTATGAACAATTGGCTTTTAAGAGCCAGCAACTCGGGTTGCATTATTATATGTTAGCATGTGACGTAATACAAAAGATTATTGACAACCACAAAACTTATATGTATTTGACAGCGTTAACGAGATATGCACTTCTTGTAGAAAACTTCAAGACCTACAGAGCATAAACAATAAAAAAAATCTGCATTTACTTTTTTAATATTAATAAATCTTAGGGCCGGTTAGTGATACCTGGTGTCCTACCAAGACCAGAAAACAGTTTACAGCTAAGCAGTGTCAAACAGTTACATCAGATATTGCAGACTGCATTTCTAAGCCCCCTGAAAATGAACTGTAATTAAAGGTTGAAGGTCAGTCCCCAAGATCTGTGCAAGAGTGAGTCGATTACTAACATAGGAAGACACACGAAAATTAACTGAATAAGGATGCCCCCAAAATATATGGCAGACATTGTGAAATCACACGTTGCTGGTACTAAGATATGGGGCAGAAATTAGGAAGTCTAAAAAAGAAATTCCCAAGAAAGTAAGGTCTATGGAGCGTACAATAGCAGGAAAAGACTATAGGTGTAACATTAAGAGATGCATAAGAACGATGCCAAACCGCGAGCAGTGGTGGGGACAAGTAGACGCAGCAGCTAACCCCCCCAATTTAAAGAGATACTGGCATGAAATTTCGTGCCTGAGATAGCCTGCGGTATCGATTCACATGAACATGCATCTATCATCTGCCAAATGTCAACACCGAATATAGCTTGGAAGAAATTTTATATGAATTTGGAAGTTTGCGTGCACGATCTAGCACTATCCACAGCACATCGCAACACCGACATCATACAAAGTGACCTGAAGAAGACGTCATCACTAGAGGCCGGATTTTTAGGCATTAAAAAAGCTCGTTTTAGGCGCCAAAAATAGGCAGGCAAAACAATGTTTTAGGCCTGCAATTTTGTAAATATAGGCGCAATAAATTTTCACATAAATGCAAATAATTTCAAACGAAGACGTGCGCGACCTTTATCTACGACAGGAAAATAAAAATGTTTTTGCTTAAGAAGGCACAAAGGCGCCAACAGCTCAGCATAGCCGTGCAACTGTGCTTTATCCCGCACGATTCGCAGAACACGGTCTCTTCCGTGTTCTGCACGGTGAGTCAAGTGTCCACTGTCGAATCAACACACTCCTGGGTCTTTTCGACATGACTGAGAAGGGCAGAGCAGGAGCAAATAATCAGATCGCTAAGAGACCAGAAGGAAGGGATGCCTCCTATGAGCCGGGTCGAATCGCGTAGAGCCAATTTCTCCCCTGGCAGTGAACCACTGGCGTAGCCAGGCAGAGGAGGGGGGCTCTCGGAAGCTTTTCAGTTTTGCAAGTTTTATATATGCAAGCACACGTACAAACGCACGCACAAACATACATAAAGTATAGTTGCCCCCCCCCCCCCTTTTCCTACCAGAAAAAATTTCTGGCTACGCTAGTGCAGTGAACACCTTAAAACGCAAATTACAAACAAAACAAACACTGCTTGCGCATCACATTTTTACTTGAGGCTAAATCTTGTTCATATAAGCATCGATTTCGAAAATAACCATTTATAGGCACTATAAGAACACTGTAAAAGCCCTCCTCTAATTCATGCTCATATATCAAAATGACGTGATAGGAGCGCAAGGAACAAAATAGGCATTTGCCTAAAATCCGGTCTCTAGTCATCATTGTGGCCGAGCTGAAGATACAGCATCCCGTCACAGTCACCATTGCGGTTTTGCCGCTCTTGTGACAACAAGCTACTATTCCGCTGTTGCTCACGAACCCAAGCCTGCGGCGAACGTGTGGAAGCCTCAAGAAAGTTGTTGCCGCCATACGACGATGGCAAAGACGACAGCAACGATGGCCACAACGACATCGCGTCACACATGCAGCAACAAAAGAGCGCAAGCGGACGCAGGCGCGAGTCCCAGTTCTCTGTACCGTTTCACAAGCTAGATGACGTTAGTTGCACTCGGTGGCTTGCCATTTTCGGAACTCTCCCAAACCAAAACTGAGGCTGGTTGGTAATAAACAGACTGTAAATAATTATCTGTCATGCGCTGTAGCAAGCAATGTGCCGCATCACATCTAATAAGCCCTCAGCAACGTATTGCGCCAAAAAAAAAACAAAAAAAACAGGCGAATATTTTTGTCTCAGTATCTCTTTAAGAAACTGGGTGTAAAATGCAGTCCCCTAGTTTCTTTTCAGGTCTGAATAAACTGCCACACACATGTGTCCAAAGGCTTGACTAAAAACATTTCTGTGCAATGAAGCAAGCCATTTGCTTTGTGTTTCATGCCCGTAAAACTCAAGTGGTGTACACCACAGCTCTCGTGTGGCAGGCGCTAGAGAAGAGGCCTGAAGGTGCCTTAATCAAATGCTGAGAGAACACCAGGCACAAGTTGAGCAGTAGGTCAACAAAATATTGCTCATAAAGACCAAACCCCATACGCGCGAAAATGCACGCGACAGCGACGAAACGGGCCATTCGGGCAACGTGTCGCGTGGTCGATATCGCGCAATCGCTCGGTTTTTCAGATTTAGAATTCATCGCCCATCGCCCAGAAGTGATGTGCTCAAGCAGCCAATAGCAAAGCACTGGAACAGGATGTACAGGGTCGACCACATCTAAGCTGAACACCTCATTAGTATTCAAACCGGTAAAACTAGAACATTTCTTATACTTCACGGGTGCAATGCCCGTTATAGAACGTCTAATCACGGTGTTGACAAACACAGTAATGATTTTCCGAATTATGTATTAAACAACAGCTTCAATGAGGTCTTGAATACTAATGAGGTGTTCAGCTTAGATGTGGTCGACCCTGTACATCAGTGACGTACGCAGCACATCAGCAAATAACGTCATGTTTGTGTACGTATGTACATATAAAAATACTGGAAGACAATGATAAACATTAACATTTTCTGTGCCATTATGCAACAAAACATCTTTTTTTACATTGCATACGACGACAACGCGGCACGTTTGCTACGAGTAGACGGCGCCATGCCAGCAACAGTAAAAATCGTTCGCCGAAGCCGTCACGTGAATGGGGTTTGTCAATGCAAGCGACAGCTTGCGCGAAGGCGATTTACGTCGGGTCGCTCGTCGTTAATCTGGGGTTTAACGTCCCAAAACCACGATATGATTATGAGAGACGCCGTAGTGGAGGGCTCCGGAAATTTCGACCACATGGGTTTCTTTAACGTGCACCTAAAGCTAAGTACACGGGCCTCAAACATTTTCGCCTCCATCGAAAATGCAGCCGCCGCGGTCGGGATTCGATCCCGCGACCTTCGGGTCAGCAGTCGAGCGCCATAACCACTAGACCACCGTGGCGGGGCGGGTCGCTCGTCGTTGTCGCGTGCATTTTCACGCATATAGGGTTTGGCCTTAACTGTTGAAAACGTGATTGTGGCACGCTTTTCAATGGCACAAATGTGCCATAAAGGATTAATGTGCACCTAAAAATTTGTCAGCATAAAAAAAATGATGCAATAACTAATTCACACAGCTTCTGTAGGTATTAAAATTGGGAAAAATCAGTGCAACCGCATACAACAAACCAAAACAAGAAAACATAAACAAACCTTGCAACACTTTTAACACGAAAGTGTTTTAGGCCGGGGTCCACCAAGACTTCAGTGACGTACTTCCGTGGCGGATATGACATTGATAAAATGGACGCCAACGGGTGAGAAAGAAAAAAACCAAAAGATCCGCAGCTCAGAATAGAACCCACGGCCTTGCGGCCGCGACGGTAAGCGCCCGACGCTCAATCAACTAAGCTACCGTGGCAGATGCTGGGCACTTCACGAACGCGCTTTATATCTTTCCCACATTCTCTCTCGCAAGGTGCTCTCTGTTGGCGCTGTACGTAGGCGGGGCGGAGCGGGGCGGTCCCGCCGTCTGTGAGAGGTGAAAGGAAGTAATGCGTCACGATGGACACTTACTAATAGCGCTTACTCCAAGACTGCACACGATGTTGGAGGTCATGATTAAAGCGTATTGATACCAGCGACGGGCACTGGCCGCGCTAGAGTCGCGGAGGCACCGTAGACGCAGTTACGTTCTTTGCCTTTCGCTTCGTGTTAGCGTGTGCCGGCTCATCGGACTAGTGCAGCTTGCACATGCACCAACGGGATTTCTCCGCCACCGACTGCTTCGATTGCGAGAGCACCGACTAACAAAACTGCTGCAATACGCGTTGCAGAAAGGACACGATTTCGAAGGGCGAATGCTGTGCCCTGGAACAAGACAGAGGCCAGCGGGACGCGCGCGTTTGCGGCTCAAGCTACGAACCTCTGCCTCCCGTGTTGCTGAAGCGCAGTGTGTGTATGCATGAGCACAAGCGTCGGTTACCCATTACTAGAAAGCGCACACCGTGCCGTTTCTCTGCTTAATTGACGGCGTTTTGAAGAAGTGCATATCGAGTACGAGTGTTGATTATAGGTTGTTGATGCCATCTTTACGCGGGATTCCCAATTCGCTGTGTCCAAGTATACGTTAACAACTTCAGTAACCACAACGGTTCAATCATGATCGTGGGCCTCAGTCGTTGCGATGGAGACATGCCATTACAGGCGTCAGCATGGGTGCATCCACGTCAAACGGTGCTATTCGCCGCGAGATCGGGCTACAGGTGGCAGCACCGTCGTCGCGGTAGTGTGGATAGGCGGTTGTCAGCGCGTATACAAACGCGCACAACAGCGCTCGTTGTGAGCGATGTGACCCGATTTCCGGCAAACAAAATGCGTTGACTGCAGCTTTGTGGTAATATGTGCGCTCTTCATTCCCGAATTAATTCACGAAGCGCGCCGAACGTTATAATTACTTGTGAGAGAAGCCAATTCTGCCAAGGAACGGGTTGCTCGCCTTCGGCGACAGTCGGCGTTTTCGCAATGGGTGACGTTTTCTTGTTGTTTTATTTGTACATGTTTAGCTTGTGTTCCACCTACTACGCACTGCTGTATAGCGCGACTGAATTAACTGTTTACTTGTTCATTTGGATGCCCCTCAACAAAAAGAAAGCCCGTATTCCTGCACGATGAGTTGAAATAGCACTTTGTGCACTGCGTGCTCAAATATTCATTCGCATTTCTTATTCAGTTCTCCGTGAAATGTAGGGCAGTTGATAGGTTTACTGAGGAAAGCTACGTGGCTGACAGCGCTTTAGCGCTACGGAGACGTTTAACACGCACAGGCTTGTTTTTATTCCAGTAACAGTAGACAAAGGTAACTGTACAGCACGGAAATTTCTTCGATTGATTACTTGCACGACAATAATGGAACAAAGGTCCGGTTATTTCACGGGACGGAAGTACGTTTTTTCATACGAATAATGTTTACTGCCTTCCGTCAATCTAAACAACGCAACACAAACGCTCAAGATAATGTAAAGGAAAAAAATTCGGCAGATCCCACGTACCGTGGGAATCGATGTTACGCGAAGCATGCGCGGGATGGTGACTGCGGCGTAATTTTTCACATTGAACGAAACGTAACGGAATGACGCTAGAAAATGTGGAAGTGGTATACGCACACTCATATGTTGAAGAGTCGCATATGTATTATATAACCAGTTGTTTACAGTTGCGTAACGATGCCAACAGCAACATAGGTGTTACCAACACCAGACGCGGTAAGCTGATATGTAGTGCTTATATTCTTCAGTACTGGATCGCGAGAATCCGAGCAGGACAAAGAAGGAACACAGATGCACAGGACAGGCGTTACTCGCAACTAAACTTCATTTAGGAAAGTTTCTCTAGATATATACACAGCCGAGTGGCACGCGCAGGCGCACTGCACGTACGCTAGAGTCACAGTTACAGTTGTTAAGCTTATACTTGGCCGTAGCAGGCACGTCGACAGCACTGGCGTTTAAAGGGTAACTTATGGTGCAACGTAATGTCGGCCCTCACGTTAGAGTACATACGTCAGTATTATCGAAACTAGGTCACTTTATGGTGCAATCATGGGAATATCACACGTAACTTTCGTAATGTATTCCATCGGAGTGGAGTAATGCTTCAACATAGCTTGCTCAATCATAGGAATGCGAACGTAATGTTTATCAGACTGCTATAAAAGCGGAGCCAACACTGGAACCACAGACGTTAATCTTTATGACGCCTGCATCGAAGGAGTACATATGTAGTGATTATTGCTTTCTTGTAAAATTAGGTAGCCAACACCACAAACACAATTGACGTTGCACCGACATTACGCCTGCATAGGCCGCTTTTCCAAACCAGTTTATCGACCTGGCGCGGCTCTGTGGTAGAATACCCGATTGCCACGCAGAATGCCTGGGTTCGATTCCTGCTGGGATCCTAATTCTTTCCATTCGTCGGGTCAACGCTGCCGATGTCTGTTTTTCTTAACGCACTCTAATTTAAATTATCAGCGTCTGTTCTTGCCGTTCTTGGGTAGATGTAAACTGTCAATCACCTGTGGCGCATACCCGTACACCGCGGCCCGTGGTAAACGGGTATGTGCCACACGACGACGTACGCGATAGGATTTTCATGTTATTCATGTCATGACCCGACAGTCATATTCGTCAAATGATCTTACCCTCCCGTGCTAATTTTGGTCTACACCAAGTTAAGGAGGCGACCATGAGAGCACCCAGACGTAGGCGGCTAGATAGATAGATAGATACGTAGATAGAAACGCTCAAAGTGCCAAAGGTTCGCTAAGAAATGCTTCTCATTGAAAAAGATGTGGCTTCGCGTGAAATTACTATGACATAAATGTAAACTGCGCCGTTTGGATTAATTTTGACCATCAGCGCTTTTTAACGCGAACCTTAATCTAAGTACACGGGTGTTTTTGTATAAATTTCGCCACAAGTTAAAATTGCGCAAGGCAACTCAATTTTGCGATTTCCGTGTCATTTAATTTTCTGTTCTTTTTAGGGAACAATTTAAGTACCGAAGTGTCAGACGGGGCTTAACGGAAATATTTCTCTCTAGTGAGACCAGGACCGTACACAACTAAAGCTCGTCGCGTAACGTATAAACAACACCTAACCCCAACGCTCAAGTATATGCGAGCCTTTCACCGCGCCGCTGAAAGGCTATATTCACATGAGATTTAATACTTCTCATCTTTAGGGCAACGCCAAGTGCACTTTGCAATGCGCGTGAACCACAGAGCGGCACCTACACTGATATGACTCTTGTGAACGGAGGGTACGACGACCACATACAGCACTCTCGACAAGTGCACTCTCTGATCTTATTACAGTACATATACAGCCGTCAAGGCCAAATGCTTCTTTACATCGTGTTAGGCATACGTGCGAGCGGTTAAAGTTGCACTAACGCAACGGAACAAACCGCCTTTTGAGGATCTGCATGACGTACGCGCACATGCAAACACAACGGGGCTAGCAGACGACGCATGGAGCAATCCACACTAGGCGCGGCTCAGCCACAAGCCGCTAGGCGGCGAAGCTGCTCGATCTCGCGGCCAATAGCTGCCAAACACGAATAGCCATTTTACAAGCTCTCATGTATCACTACACAATAAGCACTACTTATGTGGAGACACGTTTCACATTCATGTTATGCCGATTCCTATGACGGAGGGATCAGCCATGTTTTATTTTCAAGTAATTATTGGATTGCCTACATCCCACTATATGCCTTAATAACGAAAATGCCCGAAAAGCAGAGCTTACTAACCAACAGGTTTTCGTCATGATCACTGCACTTTGCACAATATGACGCATAAAATAATGAAGCAGCAGGGTATTCTATTCAATCAAGTTTTAACCAAAATCCCCATCGAGTGAAAGTTTGCCATCATGTTTGAGTATGCCTTTAACAACACAGTGCATGTGTGGGATGCGGAGTCGGTGAAGGACGGATCCAAACATAAAACGAAACGATGTTTATTAACGTAGTAGCAGCAGCAGGGCAAGCATGCCGATGCTGCGCTTCGGAAGGTTAGAGGAACAAACATGAAACCAGGCTTGGTAGCTTGGGTTATATAGCCAGCGGTGGTCACGTAAGCCTCCGGTGAAACTGCGTGGCGCTGTCTTTTATCGGAAGCGTGTTGCAGCAAGTAGCTGTGTCACGCCGGGCTAATCAGTGACGAGACGGAGGCTGCGTAAATCTGTGCGCAGTGGTCGCCACATCACCCTCCCCCCCCCCCCCCCCCCCGCGGAGTGCAGAGCCCTCAGGGTCTGTAGAAATCTGGGAGGCATACCAGACGTCCAGAGCGTGTCGTGAAAGGAGCGGGCTGCGACGTCGGTGGCTGTGGCAGGACGCCAGTTGAAAAAGTGGCGCTGCCAGGTTCGTTCGCCGCGATGTATGCGGGCTTGAGTCGGTCGATTGAGACACGGACGTCGTTCCCGTTCAAGCGCAAGGTGAAGTTCTTGTCGTCGCGATGGACGACTAGATAGCGTCCGCTGTAGGGCGGCTGGAAAGGCCGGCGGACGGTGTCGTCGCGGAGGAAAGCATGCGTGCACGATCTTTGAACAAAAAAGGTGTGGGCTTGCTATGGTGGGCTGCAGGGGACGGGCGTAAGGCAGCGATGGTGCGTCGGAGCCGGGCGACGAAGTCGGTGGGGTCTGACGTCGTAGTGCTGGATGGCAGAGCTGCGAGAAATTCACCTGGCAGACGGAGTGGTTCCCCGTAGACGAGCTCTGCTGGCGTAGCCTGGATGTCCGGCTTGAAGGTGGCGCGAAAACCGAGGATGACAGCTGGGATGGCTACGAGCCAGGTTGAGTCCGGGTGGCACATAATGGCGGCTTTGAACTGTCGGTGAAAACGCTCGATCATTCCGTTGGCGCAGGGATGGTAGCTCGTGGTCCTCAAGCGTTCAAACCCGATGGTCAATCCCAGGAGCCTGAATAGGTGAGACTCGAACTGTCGCCCTTGGTCGGTGGTTACGCGGTGGGGAGCGCCGAAACGGGCAATCCAGCCGGAGAAGAAGGCCGAGGCGACGTCTTCCGCGGTGATTCCCTCGAGAGGCCATGCCTCGGGCCATCGAGTGTAGCGGTCGATGGCGGTGTGGCAGTAGCGGTAGGGTCCTGCCGGGGGAAATGGTCCTATGATGTCAAGGTGGACGTGCTCGAACCGACCTGAGGGCTGAGCGAATGTTCCGAGTGGGGACGTGACGTGCCTGGTGATTTTTGCACGTTGGCAGTGAATGCAGGAGCGCGCCCACGTGCGACAATCCCGCTGCATGGAGGGCCAGACATAGCGGTCAGCCACGAGGCGTGTAGAGGCACGTATGCCGGGATGGCTGAGGTTGTGGAGCTGGTTGAAAAGAGCACGGCGATGGTACAGGGGCACGTAGGGCCTGCTTCGTCCTGTCGACATGTCGCAGCAGATAGTTCTTGCCGACCCTGGAATGGGGACTTCTTTTAGCTGAAGTGAGGACGAGCCCTTGAGAAGTTCCTGCAGCTCGGCGTCCGTGGTCTGAGTCTCGGCGAGGATGTCTGCTGTTATTTGCACTGAGCTGATGGTGGCCACACGTGAAAGCGCGTCGGCGACCATGTTGTCTTTCCCGCTGATGTGTTGGATGTCGGTGGTGAACTGTGCAATGAACGAGAGTTGGTTCTGCTGAACAGGCGGGAGTTTATCGCGACGTTGAGAGAAGGCGTACGTTAGAGGTTTGTGGTCGGTATAGATGGTGCAGTGCTGCGCTTCGAGAACGTGGCGAAAGTGCTGCACTGCTTCGTATATCGCCAGAAGTTCTCTGTAGTAAGCTGGCGAACTCGTACGGGCAGCGGTCGTGGTTTCGTCGGTGGAACTGGTCATTGAAGGGCTCACCTAGAAAAGAATGCCAAGGGGTGCCAGGTGTTGTCCACGCGTTGCATCAGGGCGGCGCCGACGGCGAAACCAGAGGCGTCCGTGAAGAGTCCCAAGGGAGCGTCTGGGACGGGATGGGAGAAGAGCGTGGCGGTGCAGAGAGCAGTCTTGCATTCCTCAAAAACTTGCACCAAAGTCGGTGTCCACGTGACGGGTTGGTTTCCACGTAGACCAGCCAGGACATCATGAAGGTGCGCCTGGTAGTCGGCGGCGTGCGGTAAGAAGCGTCTATAGAAGTTCAGCATGCCGAGGAAACGGCGAAGGTCTTTAGCGGTGGTGGGTTGAGGGTACTTTTGCAAGTCAGAGATGCGATCAGGCAGGGGTCGAGTTCCCTCTGACGAAACTTCGTGGCCGAGGAAATGGACGGTGGAAGCGCCGAGCGTGCTCTTCTGGACGTTGACGAGCAGACCGTGGTCGTCGAGCCGTTGGAGCAACAGACGAAGGTGCTCGTGGTGTTCTTCGGCGTCACGTGAAAAGATCAATATGTCGTCAAGATAGACGAAGCAGAAGTCGAGGCCACGGACGACTTCGTCGATGAAGCGCTGAAAGGTTTGCCCAGCGTTCCTAAGGCCAAAACTCATGAAAAGAAACTCGAACAAGCCAAACGGGGTGATTATTGCAGTTTTTGTGACGTCGTCCGGGTTGACGGGTATCTGCGTGTAAGCTTTCACCAAGTCTAGCACGGAGAAGACGTGGCAGCCATGAATGCGATGGGCGAAGTCCTGTATGTGGTGGACTGGGTACCTGTCCGGGATGGTGCGTGCGTTGAGGGCGCGGTAGTCCCCACATGGTCGTCAGCCAGCGGTCTTCTTCGGGACAAGGTGAAGTGGCGAGGCCCATGTGCCGTCGGAGCGACGGGCGATGCCTTCTCGGAGCATGGCTTCGAACTCTGCCTTGGCTATGCGCATGCGGTCTGGGGCCAGGCGACGGGCACGGCAAAAAACCGGGGGGCCTGGAGAGGTCCGGATGTAGTGCACGGTGGTGTGCTGCACTTTGCGTGGCAGTCCGCTTGGGCGCGTCAAGCCGGGAAACTCGGCGAGGATGGCATGGTACGGCGAGTGATCATCGACACTGTGGACCTTGATGCTTGGCTGTTGGGCGGTCGTTCGCTGGCCTGGTGTGGAGTGTCCCGTTGTCGCGTCGATGAGCCGGTCGTTGCGGCAGTCCGGAAGGAGGTTGTAGTGAGCCAGGAAGTCTGAGCCGATGATTGTCTCGGCGACGTCGGCGATGACAAAGTTGCAGTGAAGGTCGCGGCGTGAGTTCTTGAGCTGGATGTGCAGGCGCAGCGAGCCGTACGTCTTGATTGTGGACCGGTTTGCCGCGCTGAGCTCGAAAGATGTCGGCGGGTGAGGGCCTTGAAGGTGAGATCGCGGGTAGCAGCAAATGTCGGAACCGCTGTCGACCAGGTAACGCTGCTTCGTGATCTGGTCGGTGACGAAGATGCGACGGCCTCCGGGTTGGCAGCTTGCGGCCGTCTCTACGAGCTGCCGTTGTCGTTTTCCGCATGTCCCATGGAACAAGGTGAACGACATTGCCGGGCTTTGTCGCCGAAGCGTCGGTGGTAGTAGCACGGACCGTTGATGTCAGGTTGCGGCAATGAGTTGGTGTTTCGGTCGCGGCTTGGCGAATGTCGGCGCTGTCGCATCGGAAGACGTTCACTCAGGTGTTGTTGAATGGAGGTGAGCCGTCGATCGATGTCGTCGATACGGCGCGCAAGCTCCGTGGTGTTCAGCGGTGCGGCGACAGCCTGGGTGGTGGGCGACCACTGCGGTAAGGAGGCCTCGACGACGCGATCAGCAATTTCCGCAAGTTCGTCGAGAGGTAGCCTGACCTGTGCCTGCAGAATTGCCTGGGCGTGCGGCGGGGGACGTTGGAGCCATAGCAATCGCACGAAAGAATCCTGTACGTGCACGTTGCCAGCGAGCGCACGCATGTGGCGCAGGAGCTGCGAAGGGTTGCGCTCAGCGAGCTGCAGTTGTCGTATCTTTTGTTCTTCTGAGAGTGATAAGCGACGGATAAGTGCGGTCTTCAGGTGTTCGTACGTGTTAGCCGTTGGCGGGTTTGCGAGGATATCCCGGACCTCGTTGGCGTAAAGTGCGTCCAAGTGGGCGACGACGTAGTCGTAGCGGGTCCGGTTTTGGTTGATGTGCGCCAGGGAGAACTGGGCCTCCACCTGGGCAAACCAGACCTCGGGTGAGTCCGCCCAAAACGGCGGAAGCTTGACAGCAACACGCCAGGAAGTAGCGTGTGGGGTGGCTTCTGTAGGACTTCTGACGTCCTCAACGGGGCCGGTGGGCACGGCCTCGTTTGTGGAAGCGTTGCGAGCTTGCTGCTGTTGCTGGGTCAGTAGTTCCTGTTGGAGTTGTTGTACCTGATGGCGGAGAGCGGTGAGATCTTCTGAGTCGGCCATGGAGGTGGGGTTAGTTCGATTTCCGGGTCACCAGATGTGGGATGCGGAGTCGGTGAAGGACGGATCCCAACATAAAACGAAACGATGTTTATTAACGTAGTAGCAGCAGCAGGGCAAGCATGCCGGTGCTGCGCTTCGGAAGGTTAGAGGAACAAACATGAAACCAAGCTTGGCAGCTTGGGTTATATAGCCAGCAGTGGTGACGTAAGCCTCCGGTGAAACTGCGTGGCGCGTGTTGCAGCAAGTAGCTGTGTCACGCCGGGCTAATCAGTGACGAGACGGAGGCTGCGTAGGTCTGTGCGCAGTGGTCGCCACACATGCATAAATATCGCTTGCCAGTTCACGGTTCTGTGATTTCTTAAAAGCTTTCAGTATACTTTCGAGTTCAATCCTCGAAGATTCTGGCTTCCTTTTTCGCTGCTCCCGATTTGACATAGCTTCAGGAGCCTTAACCATAATATATATATATATATATATATATATATATATATATATATATATATATATATATATATATATATATATATATATATACAAGTTAGATAAGATATTTAGCATTTACTAAACAACATTTGCAAACGCATTGGGGTCTAATTATATTAGTAGCAGCAACAACTCGACCAGCAACCGAGAATGACAACTAGAACAGAAGTGTTTCTATGTAGAGGAGCAAGGGGAAAGGGTGACACCACTGAAACTAATTTTTATTGCGACAGCAATTATATGGACACTCTCGGCTGATTTTTGCCGTCATGCACGGTATATGTCTATATATATATATATATATATATATATATATATATATATATATATATATATATATATATATATATATATATATATATATATAAGCCTCAAAGAAAAATAATTCAGAAAAACTTTACGACGCGCGGAACCGAACGGGCGACCTCCCGCTTTACAGCGCGCAGCGTTCGACGGTTAGGCGACCAACAGCACCGTCTTTCAGCCTGCTAACGGCGAGCTATTTATATACACCACTTACATCAGCATGATTTCTTAGTTACCACATAGATAGTGCGATGTGCACGCGTGGCGCGCTTTAAAGATCGTCGCCCCGTTCCTGCGAACGCCGTTGCTCTTCGCCCTACAGGGCATGGTCGCCTTCGTGCGCTTATCTCGAGGAAAGAAGGGGGCAGCTGGCGGGAGGGGGGAGTGGGGGGTTGTATGTCTTGTGCTTTCCCCGTGATGTCCGCGCTGAAGTCACAGAGCGTATGAGGGTCACTTCGCTCGCTGCAGCGTGCGCGTTTGCGAAATGAGCGCGCTGTTCAAACAGAAATAAGTAACAACTGTGACAGTTAGTTCGCGCTCGTCCTGTGTGTACATGTTCGTTCGTTTCGTGCGTCCTGCTTTATGTTTGAGCAGTGCGCTTCAAGTGTCGAGCTGTGACGCATGACAGTTCGCGCTCGTCCTGTGTGCGTTCTTTTCGTGCGTCCTTTGGGCTCGAGCGACGCGCTGGCAATTTCGAGCTGCTTTCCGTTCTTCGCGTTACATTCCAATTTATTGCTATCGCATTCATTGCTTCGCCGTTGCGGCGAAACGGTGACTTTTTGTATAGCCACCACATAAATACAGCGCACAACGGGGACAATAGAAAGCACACAGAGAAAATTAGCTGCAGTTACGCATAAAATTAACAAAGTCCCTGAACGCTTCACCGCTGGCACAGGCAAATGGATTGTTTAGGCTAGCAAGTTATACAAATATTTGAAAGAAATCTGATGCCTTTCCCAAGCTTTCCCACTCGGGGAAACAGGCTCCGGTATACGCTTCCCTATTAGGCTCTCGAAGGAGTCTGAAAAAGATTAATAAATATTCTCATGAAGGAACACAATATAGAAAAACATTTGTCACACAAACGCTCAGACATGGTGTATAGTGATGCACTAAAACACTATTACCTTTTTTCCTACGTTCTATTATAACAGTAAATGCTTCTGAAAAAGCTCTTCGCCACACTTTGGCTGAACAGGCCTTACAGGCATCTTCCACCTGCTTGTGTACCCCCATGCAAAAATGGTTATCTTACACGACTCGCAAAGGAGTTTTCCGTATTACGCATAAATTTCCGCCGCCTTGATTTGAGTGATATTCTGACCTAATATTTCAGCAACGAACTTCAGCTGAAGTTTACGTTGCTCTATGAAAACTATGTCAGCTCAGCTGTACCGTTGCTGTAAAAAATTTCTCGTGTCCTGCCGTGAAGAATTAAAGTTTTTGTAGGCTAATATAATCGGTTGCAAGAACAACACATAGCCACTTGGCCATGTGTTATCACAGACTCAATATAGGGACATATGAACTGTGCTTTCCTGTGTAATTCACCAGTATGCTACTGCCCAGTTCAAGTCACAAGCATTACACAAGTACTACACAAACATCCTCCGGCAGGCCATCTTCTCATGTACCTGCTTGTGACCACTGTTCAGCGCTGAATGCTGGCAAGTGTCAGTGCTCTGTGGTTCCGCTTCGTCTCAGTACATTGTTTTCCTGTCGCCCAAGCGACGGCGACGGTGCGTGGACGCAAAATTAATCTATTCTTCTACAACATTGCAGCCTCCTGCGCCTACCCAATCTGATCGACCAGACCACCGTCACCAGAAATGCCATCTGGTTAAGGCTGCCGCAAGTTGAATTATCGCTCTCATCTTGGGGGCGGTGTTTCCTGAGAACGCGTCTTCTTCACTGTGGCAGCGACGGCGACGGTGCGTGGACGCAAATTAATCTATTCTTCTACAACATTGCAGGTTGGTGTATTTTTCGTATCACGCTCTTGCGTACTATGCTATCCCGTCGCTGTTGCTGCCACGAGTGCTACTTGAGCGTTGCATTTTTCTTGAAGCTAACGTAGTTGTGGGTTGTCTTGCGCCGAGTTTTATTTTGCGACTGCTTTTCTGTTTTTCTGCTGAGTTGTGCCATTCTGTTGCCAAACTTGAGTCGATCAGAGAAATGAATTCATGCGGCTTAAACGATGTTGTGAAAGCTATGTCCGAGAAGCAACCGGGAAGCATAAAGGAAGTTGTTAAAATATTGACAGAGTTGGTAATTAAGTTAGATTCATTTGCGTCAGACATTAAGTCTGACGTTGCTCGTATTAGTACCTCGAACGGAGAAGTTCGGTCGGAAATTGCTAGTCTTCAAAGATCTGTGCAATTCTTGAGTGATGGTTTTGAAAAATTCAAACTTGATGTTCAGGCTGTCCGGGGCGAGCTTTCTATGGTTGGGCATGAAGTGGCGCAGTGCCGCGCTGAGAGTGACCTCCTCAAAAAAGAGCTGAAGCAGGCTAGGAGTGAGTTAACTGAGCTTAAACAATGCGCAAGAAATACAAATGTGGAATCAGGGGCTTCCAGTTGTTCCAGAGGAAGATCTTCTGAAAGGAGTTGGGAAACTTGCGGGGTGCCTAAAGGCCAACATAACAGACAGTGACATAGATGTTGTACACCGTGTGCCATCTAAAGATAAGCACAGGCCGCATGCGATCGTAAAGTTTCGCTCGAGAGCCGCCAGAGACAGAATGCTTTCGGCGGCAAAGAAAAAAAAACTGAATGCAAGGGATTTGGGGTACGACGCAGATGCTTCCATCTACGTCAATGAACACCTCTGTCGCGAAAACAAAATTCCGCTAGCTAAAGCGAGACAAGCGAGGGAAGAAAGGAAATGGAAGTTTATCTGGGTGTCGCAGGGCAAGATTCTGATGCGGAAATTAGAAAAGACGCCAGTTCTCTGCAAAGCATGTGAGGAGGACTTGGCGCAAGGTTTAAGAAGTTGTCGCGATAGAATTATAATTTTCTTAGTAGTTATCATGTACGCTATTTTTCTTTTTGTCTTTTATTGCTTTGTTAAAGAGGGAAATGTATTCCTGACGCTTTCTTGTGGAGTTTTTGCATACTACACGGCATTTTGTGTAACCATTGCCTCTATTTTTAATTGATACTGTACAAACGAACATTTGTATTATTTGAGTACTATTGCTGCAAGTTCGACTTGTGCCAATTTACTGAAAATTATATATCACTTGTCTGTTTGCTATGCCTGGTTTTCAAATGTTGCACAATCAAAGTATGGTATCGTTGGTAACGACAAGCAATCATTACTGCGTATTTTCATCTCTTTATTTATGCATCCTACTTAAGAGCTGGTACTTTGTTATAGTATTCAATATACTTACTGTCTGCTCATATGTGTTATCACCACTGCCTTCTAATGGACACTAATATGACGGGTTCTACGCCTTCTCAAGTCGCTTCTTAAAAATCAGGGCATGTCACTCCTATCTGTGCTTCACATTAATATGCAGTCTGCACGTTGCAAAGAAGCCGACCTCTGTGTTCTCCTTGATCAGTTTAAACACGATGTTTTTCATAGTTATGCTTACAGAAACGTGGTACCGTGATGACTCGGACGTTATCAGTATCGAAGGTTATGATCCAGTGTGCATAAATAGAAAAATAAGAACAGGTCGCTGTGTATGTATTTACCTTCAACATGAAATGAGATGTGGATTTCTTAATGAATGGTCTCAATGCTCGGATGATATTGAAGTTACATCTGTTAAAGTGGAAAACTGTGTGTTTGTGGCAGTGTACAGACCAGCCGATGTAATATTAACAATAGTATGCAGTTCTTAGATAACATGTTTTCTTTTGTTAATGGCCATAATTATAAACTCGTATTGGGAGGTGACTTGAATGTCGATATGTTAGCAAACACAAATAAGCAAAAGTCTCTTTCCACACTTCTTGATTCTCACTTTTTATCCAATGTTATTGCCACTCCCACTCGTATTACTCAATCAAGTGCGACACTAATAGACCTGTTCGTAACAAACTTGTCCTCTGAATCCATATTTGCAGGCACTATATCTACTGCTATTAGTGACCACCTTCCTATATTCTTTATTGCCCCCAAATCCCATTATCAGCCTAGACAGCCCGCTTCTGGTATATATCATCGACGTGTTAATTCAAAATCTTTTTCGCACTTTTGTGAAGAAATTGAGCAAACGAACTGGGTGGAGTTATTTTCTTTGTCCTCTGCTGATTTAGCTTATGAAAATTTCATGCGAACGTTCAGTTCAATTTACAACAAACATTTTCCTCTTAGGGCTTTCAAAAAACCAAAGCGTGCTCGCAAACCTTGGATGACTACGGAGATTCTAAAAAAGTTGAAAGAAAAAGACAGATTATTTCACGTATTTCTACGTACCCGAAATCTAGATGATTTGAAGATGTTTAAAAAACATAGAAATTCAGTTATTAAATTACAACGGCAAGCAAAACAAAATTATTACTATTCCATGTTTGAGGGCGTAACAGACACCAAACAAATGTGGAATAAGTTACACTCCGTCATATCTCCAGGTAGAGCTATAATAACTTAGAACTTGTAGTTGACGATGAATTTATTAAAGGTAAGGAGTTAGCGGATAAATTTAATGATTACTTCGTATCTCTAACTGAAAGCACACATCAAACAAGTGCTTTTGAGTACGTGCCAGTTCCGCTCAAGGAATCAATATTTTTTTGCCCAACAGATGAAGAAGAGGTAATAAGAGTATTTAAAAGTTTCAAGATGAATAATATTGAGGATTTAATTGGTCTAAAAATGGAACCGATTAAACATATTGTTGATCTACTTTGCCCATGTCTGACACATATTTACAACCTTTCCTTAAAAACTGGTATTTTTCCACAGAATATGAAGAATGCTAAGGTGACGGTAATCTATAAAAATGGAGATAAAAACGTTTTAACTAATTACAGGCCCATTTACGTTCTCCCACTTTTCTCCAAAGAACTTGAAAAAATTATTCATATTAGACTATCAGACTTCTTTAACAAACATTCTGTTATAACTCCATCACAATATGGTTTCAGATCAGGTTTTTCAACCTAAAGCGCCCTTCTGTTTCAAAAAGAATTGATTCTAAAAACATAGAAGCCAAAAAAATAACAATGGGGATATTTTTAGATATGTCGAAGGCCTTCGACAAGATTAACCACGATATGTTATTAGGAAAACTGCAGTGTTATGGAATTCGTGGTGTGGCCTACAATCTAATCCAGAGCTATTTAGCAAACAGACACCAGTGTGTATCTATAAGCAGGACAATCTCTCCTGTGCAAACTGTTTAATGTGGTGTTCCCCAAGGCAGCATATTGGGGCCGCTTTGTTTATCACATTTATAATGCAGCATATTGGGGCCGCTTTGTTTATCACATTTATAATCGATATTGTATATGTTGACTTTTCAGCCCAATACATCATCTATGCAGATGACACAAGCCTATTCTTTTCAAGAACAAACATAACTCATCTCGTGAATGCAGCTAACTCAACTTTACGAAAGACATACACCTGGACTCTTAATAATTATTTACTCATAAACTGTTCCAAAACAAAAGCTGTTCTTTTTCGCTCCAAGTCCCCACTTAATGAGGCCACTAGTTCCTATAATCATATAACCATGGCCGCTCGATGAAAAACACACGGTGCGGCCTGCCGCGTCGCGGCACAGGCAACGGGCGAGAGCGGGGAAGCCGAGTTGCCAGTTGTCGCCGCGTTTCTCTAGGAGGGCGCCAGTAGTAGGGGACAGTTTGCGCATGTGTGATATTGTCACAAATTAGCGTGTTATAAGGCGCGCGCGCACCCGCTTTCAAGCAGCTGCGAGACAGAACAGCGCGAGCCGCGCGCCGAACAAGCGCGAAAGACGAAAAAAAAAAAAACATCAAAAGACGCCGGCGCGCCGCATCCTTCTCACCCACTCGAGCCAGACGCAGTCAACACGATCAAACGCCCGGCAAAGCCTGGATCTTTCTAGAAGGAAAGGGTGACGCATCCGCGAGCGATGCCGCCGCGATTCGAACATACGAGAAAGCTCTCGCCCTTTCTCTAGCTTCGGCTGTACTGTACGCGGAAGAACTCTCCCGACGCTTCTAGAAACCGGGGGAGAAGGGATAAAAGCGTGCAAACGACGAGAGTAGTGCAGACAGGAGTCGAGAAGTCAGTGAGCGAGTCAGTCGGCCCGGTGATGGTGAAGTTATGGGAAGTGTGGCGCCGTTAGCCAAAGAAGACGTGTTTAGGATGGTGTGCGGTCGGCCGATCGTCAATTTGGAAGAATTGGATGACGACGCCGTGTGAGCCGTGACAAGTCACGACGACGGTTGAGCTACGACGATCAACGCTGGAGCTGGCGTGAGTGTTTCCTTGAAGAGAAGCATTCGATTACCGTCCAAGTATTGCGGACTGGATACGCCATTGTACATTCAGGACTTTAACGGTCATTGAATAGATGTAATGCATGCGATTGCATTTGTAGCGTGTGATCTGTTTGTTTAGCTCCCGTTGTAAACACCATCTGAATTATATTGTGGAGTTGTAACTGGTACCAGCCGAGTGTGCACGTGTTTGTATTTTTGTATTGCCTTAAACTGAGAATATATTTCGTTTTCGTTTGTGTTATCGACTCTCGGCTCTGACTCGGTCTTTGGGCCACAACCGGCGTTCGCTGGCGCACCAAAGGACCAACTCTAAATTGTCCGCGCTTTCGTGGTGCGTTTTCGGAGGGCCGTGACGCCAGCCCTTAGAATCCGCCCGGCGATTGCCGTCCCCATTAACGGGATTAGTGACAATTATTCTGGCGTCCGCGACACAGGACCTTTTTGGTGCATAGTGTGTCCAAGGTAGGGAGAAAGAGCCTTGAGACGTTGATAGTGCTTGCGAACGATTTTGAGTGTTGCACCACGTTCTCGCTAACCTGTGTGCAGAGAGTGTTTTTGAATTCGAAGTTAGGCAGATATTTTGTGCACGCGGCTAGGTTTTGTTGACGGGCATCATGGATCTTGAGAAGTTAGTTGCCCTTGGTGAGAAGATGGGTTTGTCTGGGGCCGAACTACGGAAGTGGGTCAGCCAAAAGGAAAAAGAAGAAAAAGAAAGAGTTAAGGAAGAAAAAGCAGCAGAGCTCGAAAAGGAGAGGTTGGCAGTTGAGAGAGCTAATAAAGAGAGAGAAGCAGAGCTTGAAAGAGAGAGGTTGGCGGCTGAGAGGGCCATCAAAGAGAGAGAAGCAGAGCTGGAGAGAGAGAGGCTAGCAGCTGAGAGGGAGAGAGAAGAAAGAGAGGCACAGATGGCTGAGAGAGAAAGGCAACGGCAGCACGAATTGGAACTCGAACGGCTCCGTTTACAGCAGCGCATAGAGACTCCCGTCCAGGCTAGAGTGGAGAGCAGCGAAAGGGAAGATCATAGCTTCCGAATGAACCCAAGCCAACTGCTTGTGGCGTTTGATGAGAGGAAAGATGACCTTGATGCATACTTGCACAGGTTTGAGACGATAGCTAGAAGCCAAAATTGGCCGGAGCAGCAATGGGCAACAGCTTTGAGCACTTGCTTGAGTGGCGAAGCGCTCAGTGTGTACGGCAGGCTGACACCTAGCGATGCAGCTAATTACACGAAAGTAAAAGCTGCTTTATTGAAGCGATTTAGATTCACCGTGGAAGGCTTCATTGATCGGTTCCGCACGGGAAAGCCAGCTGATGGCGAGACGGCAACGCAGTATGCCGCGCGGCTCAGCCATTATTTTGACAGGTGGATCGAACTTTCAGAGACGGCGCAGGAGTACGGTGAGCTTAGAGAGCTTTTAATAAGAGAGCAATTTCTCACCAGTTGCCACCCGAGCCTGTCGCTGTATCTGAAAGAGAGGAAAGCTAAATCGCTTGACGACATGCTTGAATTGGCCGATCAATTCTTGGAAGCGCAAGGTGGCACGAATCTGGCCAAAGTAAAAAGGGAGGTTCACGAGGAGTCGAAGAAATCGGCACCTGAAGAAAACAAGCGTGCACCGGAGAGTGTTCCAAGATGCTTTCTGTGTAACCGGGTGGGCCATCGCGCTAACAGTTGTCGGACTAACTTCTCACGCCCCAGTGTGAACTGTTTTAAATGTGGACAGACTGGGCACAAGGCAGACGCATGTCGAATCGATGCGAGTAAAGCCCACCAAGCAGCTTGTGCGTATGCCCCGCCAAACGAGGAAGCAAAAGCGACCAATGATGAATTGGCCGAGCTGAAAAGCGGGAAAAAGATGCATTTCATTGGTGCTGCAATGACAACAGACACAACGAAAGGAATGCCGACACTTAAGGGGAAAGTTGGTGGAAAGGAAGCTACGGTATTAAGAGATAGTGGGTGCACCACTGTTATCGTACGAAAGAAATTGGTCCGAGAGAGCGAACTCACAGGCAATTCCACCCCGGTTCGCTTGCTTGATAATTCCGTTCGAATGATTCCCGAAGCCAAGATTGAGGTTGAGACCCCTTACTTCAGCGGGAGAGTTACTGCCCTGTGCATGAATAACCCCCTGTTTGACCTAATCGTGGGAAACATCGACGGAGCTCGAGGGCCATACGATCCTGAACGTTTGGGAGAAGCCCCGAAGATGGAGCCCTCGTCAGTTCGGGAACCGCGACAAAAAGGAAGCGCGGAAGGGAATCTCATGAAGGATGCCGCCCGAGCTCGAATTGAGGCCGAGGTATCACGGAATATCAGTGAGGAGGCTCCAACGGTCACTGTACCGCCTGTGACGACGCGCAGAGCAGGTGATGTTGCAACTGAGCGGCCACCATCATCTGCGGCTCAAAAGATGACGAAGGTGGTCGTACAGTCAAAACACCACGACGCGCAGAAGTCGGCGAAGCACCGCGAACGTTCTAACGAACGCGACCACGCCTTGCTAGCGTCAAATGTGTCGACGGCGGCAGAGACGCCCCCTCCGGCACTGTCAAATGGAACGGCTCGCAAGAAGAAGAGGAGGAACAAATTGAGAGCGAGCGAGCACCGAAAGAAGGGGCGCAAGCGCGAGTCTATTTGAACAGGACAGGGTGTTGGAATTGAATTTGTTTGAAGTGTTTTGAGTTTGAAAGTGTTTGAAGTGTTATTATTCCCTGTGTCATGTGTGTATGGCTAGTGAGCCCGAGTGTCGTTTACTTAACATTATGTGTACAATGCTATTGATATAATTGTATATGCATTATAATTGCAGAGCTTTGTGCGTTCGCATTGTTTATATGAAAGCTATGTTGGTGTTTTGTACTTATGTACTTGTGTTTATCGTTCATATGTAGTGACATTGAAATGCCCTGTGAATTGTATTGATATTTCTATTGTGAATGTGACGCGCATTGTGTGAAGGGCTGAGTTATGGACTCTGTATGTGGGACATTTTTGGTTATGTGTATGTGCGCGCTAATTTGTGTTGTTTGAATATTATGTGATAATACTCTTGAAGTGGGGGGCAGTGTTACAAATTAGCGTGTTATAAGGCGCGCGCGCACCTGCTTTCAAGCAGCTGCGAGTAGAGCACTGCACGGGCCGGGATTTTCAGCCCGGGCCCGGCCCGGGCCCGGAACTCGTTCAAGTTTACCCGCCCGAGCCCGGCCCGGCGATTCAATGCGCGACCCGGGCCCGGCCCGAACCCGAGAAAAAATTTCGCCTACCCGGCCCGGCCCGGCCCGACGGCAGATCAGGCCTGACAGAGGCCCGGTCCAATAATATAGGTGGTGTTGCCAGAACATAGAATCTACAGCAAGTGTTAAGTAGCAAACATCTACGCTTTGATGGCGAATGTTTCGCTAACAATTCTACTTTAACCTACGGCAATTTCATGTAAAAAGGTGCTCACGGGGGAAACAGTTGAGTACTGGGTACAATGAACGTTTGCTCGGCAATGGTATACTATAACTGGTTTTTTTTGTTTTTTTTTTTGCAAATGCAATGGGGATCATCAAGAGCGTTTTGTAGCAGATATTGCAGCGAGGAAAGTGATTTGTAGCATGAGTTCAGTTTCGATAAGAAGTGAATAAAAACAGAGCAGACAGAGAACAAAACGCCCTCTTCAATTTGTTTTCATTGCGCTCTTCATTGAAACTTAAAACATGCTCTAACGACAAATACAGTCGTGCACCCGGCTTCTGGATATGTAGCACCTGTCTTCAGCATCGCAGCACCTTGCCACAGCAATATACAGGAAGAAAGCCAAGTTTATTACCTTGTTTTAAATACACTAACCTAGATAAAAATTATAACGAACCGTGTGCACCACGTTTACTTTCAGAAATACGTATAGGCAGCCGAAATGACAAAAATGTATTTGTGGTAGAATTCTTTTCATATAGCACACCACTGCTACTATATACAGTCAATAAGTCTTTTGTGGCATATTTTGTAGTTTATTTCTTCACGTGTTAGTGTGCAAAAAATCAAACTATCTAGAGATTCCGGCTTTAAGCGCGCCATCCACCATTGCATCACATAACCTGCCACGCTAAAGTTTCTCGCACTGCATGCGCTTGTCGCAGGGGTGCACATCTGCCTTGCGAATTGTGAAGGTGTCGGCAGTCGTCGTTCTTAACTTCCACCACTGGAGCAAATTTAGGAGGTCTTTCTGGACTTCTGCAGAATGAACGTAGCTGTGAAGCTGATCCCTTCATTTCTAGCGTTCCCGAACGTCGTGACACTATTCAGTATCACCTATAAAGCTCCTTTTTGAGGGCTTCTGCTGGCAGATTTCAGCAGTGTATGTTATGCACGGCTTGCACCGCGCCATTTTTTTCTGTGTCATAATGCTCTATGCCTTCCTAACGATGTTGTACTGGTAGAAGATGATCACTGGAATACGCGGGTAGGATTGGCAGGAGGCGGACGGAGCGATCTTGATCTATTTTCGGTGTTCGTTACAGTTTGGTAATAAAGGCTTGAATAAGCTTCTCGGCGCTTTCTCATTGGATGCATATGTTTTGAGGTAAAGGGACATCACCCGGCACGTAATTCGTAATTGCCTTTTTTCAAGCGTGATATTTCGTCAAGCAAATATATTTTGCCTCGCGCTTTATGCTATTTGAACCTATGCTATTCCTACACATTTCAACGGTGTTGCAGCAGTATCATGTAGATCTGCACACTATACCTGTATAGTGCAGGGGACCCAAACACGCGGCCCGTGGGCCTCTCCCTAGAGGCCCGCGGCCCGCACATGGTCTTCATCCCATTTTCTTGATAAGTATGTTTTTAAAGGGATACTGAAACAAATATTTTCAGTTGTCGTTTTCTTTTGCGTAAAATGGAAGGTCAAGCCCTCAAAGGAGTACTGACACGATTTTGAGACATCGCAAAAGGGACATTTTCCGTTTCCTTGGTACGCAGTGTCAACGCTGTCCACCCACCGGTGTCGGAGAACACGTATAAAATATTTTATTTTGACTTTGAAGTTTTCATCGCTGAGCATCTGCAAGACAGTCCCACTGCAATGGACATTATCCTGACGAGTCAAGACAGTTGCCCCGAGTTTGCGAGTTCTGCGTCCTGCATGCAGCCTAAATCGCAGAAATCACTGTCAGGGTGACTGGACGACAGTTCACTCATCGTTGTTTATGTGCACCACGAGCAGATGACGGATTTGCCGCCAGTACGTCGCGAGTTTCTGTATCCCTGTGACGTCATACTGACATGGAACGTCACTGAGAAGCCGCCCTCTCGATATCGAAACCGAAAGTGTCTTTTTAAGGTAGCGGTAATTAAAATATATACGATGCATTCCCAGGCACCACAAAACTCGTTTTAGGTTTCTCGACACCAGTATTTTTATTTAGAGCAACAATCCGAAAATTTTTAAAATTCGTGTCAGTACTCCTTCAAGAGCCTAGAAAAGGTAGTGCTAAGCGCGAGTGTGCCCTGAAAAATTAATTACAGTATGTGTTTAAAAGCTAGTTTCGGTTCCTACTGTACCCTGACGTCACAACACTGTATGAGCTTCTCGTCATGTGCTCGCACAATATATGGTAACGTTTCCACGGCCACTCCGCACCGCGGCTCCGTTGGTGACGCACAAGCGGCCATTTTGGAAGTTTTGATGACGCACAAGCAGCCATCTTGGAAGTTTTGGTACCTAACGTCATCACAACTAGCCAGACTGCTGCGTGAAGTCACCAGAATTTGTTCTGTAGCTTGATGTGAAGCTATTGTCGATGTCAGTAGATGCGCCATGGAAAAATTGACTTCAATATCAAAATAAAATATGTTATCGGCATTTGCTGAGCTTCACACTTGCTCAGAGCCGTCTCTGCATACAGGAGATTTGAATGGCAGAGTAAACGCGCCTTCGAAAAAGGCCAACTCCGGCGATTTTTTGGCCATGTCAAAGTAATGGTGCTTTTATGTTCCTGAGACGCTCCTGTTACGGGCCCGATAGCAGGAATACTCGGCAAATTGAAGAATAATTTTAAATAAGCAAAAAAGCGCAACACCGAAACCGAAACCCAACCAAGTGTACTGTCTACGTATGACGTAGACGTTGTTACGAACGAACCGGAAGTCGTGCAAGGCATGCCGGTCACGCCGGCGCGGAGTATGAAAACTGTGACAGTCTGGACGACCAGCGAAGCGCCGGCCAAACCAACGCTGTCTGTCGCCTTGTGCACAGCAGACGCTCGCTGTAGCGGCCGAAGCGCCGAAGTTAGCGGTGCCCTCGGCTGCGTCACTTCCGCTGCCTTACCAATACAGACGTCACAGACGCAATGTTGCCAATAATTGTGGGAAGCCAGGAGGGCGTTTGCAGACAATCTTTAAAATTCATTTGCAAACAATCTGCGCATGTCTCAAGCCTGTAATTTGGCATAAATGACGGAAACGTGCAAAGGAACGTACCCAGCGAATTTCATTGAGATTCATCGACCTCGAAAAATCGCCGGAGTTGGCCTTTAATGACAGGTCTAAAGCTTTGCTGTCTTGAGGCATCCCATGCGGCTACCGTGTGTTGATACATAACCGTGAAACAAAACTCTATATTTCAAAATCGGCGTCCACATTTTAGTCATGTTGAAGATAGGTATCGATATGGTTTTGGAATCCTGCCGCCAAATACCCTTCAGAAACGACCCATATGTGATATATCGGAAAGCTCTTCTTTTAAATGGCAACGTTAGCTGACATTTGATACGACCTAGCCTCTCCCCCCATTAGCATTTTGGATATAAAATGATAACTAATGCAAATAAAACACAGAATAACGCCATGTTAACTATATAAGCACCTGGTATACCTACTTTTCGCTCACCCATTTAAGATAAATCAAGTAGCCCCATACGCAAGGAGCAAAAAAAGTTCAGTACTTTTCCTTAATAAAATTTCTCCAACTAGCTTGCCCCACATAAAAAAAAGCGTTTTTTTTTTCTTCAAGAGAAAACGTGAAACATATATGTATGCAAAACGTATGTGGAACAAGGGGTACTAGAAAGAAAAACAATATATCTATTATCAGTAAATTACTATTTTGCAGTTTCTAAACCACCACGCTCGTCGGGACAAGACTCTTGGTAAGCGAGAAAACGCGCAAAAAGATAAATGCGTGTGGCGACACCCCTTCGAAATTCGTGCAGCATACTCCGTGACATCTTAGATTCTGACGGCGTCTAATGAGGCCTACGTAGTTCCTCATCACTAGAAATGAAGTACATTGATCTCTGAGGGGGCCATTGACTTGACATACCCAGTGTCGGAAATTTTGTAGAGCCAATATCCCCCAAATACGACAAATAGAGTTTGAAATCCGTGACGTCATGCTTGGAGTTTCTGCGCGAAATTTTAAAGAATGGAATATTGACCTTCATTTTCTCGTCTGATAATAAAGATATGACGGCCAAATTAATCACATTCGAGTTCTTAGAGTACACTTCATCACTCTAAAACGATTCACTGCTTCACTATAGTGTCCATTTAAGAACCGAACAAAGTCTAAGCCCGGCCCGACCCGAGCCCGCCACCTCAAACCCGGGCCCGGCCCTAAGCCCGGAGCTTCAGGCCCGAGCCCGGCCCGGGCCCGCCGTGAAAGCTACCTTACCCGGCCCGGCCCGGCCCACGGGCCGGGCCGGGCCCGGGTTTTCGGGTAGGCCCGAGCCCGTGCAGTGCTCTAGCTGCGAGACAGAACAGCGCGAGCCGCGCGCCCAACAAGCGCGAAAGACGAAAAAAAAAAAAACATCAAAAGACGCCGGCGCGCCGCATCCTCCTCACCCACTCGAGCCAGACGCAGTCAACACGATCAAACGCCCGGCAAAGCCTGGATCTTTCTAGAAGGAAAGGGTGACGCATCCGCGAGCGATGCCGCCGCGATTCGAACATACGAGAAAGCTCTCGCCCTTTCTCTAGCTTCGGCTGTACTGTACGCGGAAGAACTCTCCCGACGCTTCTAGAAACCGGGGGAGAAGGGATAAAAGCGTGCAAACGACGAGAGTAGTGCAGACAGGAGTCGAGAAGTCAGTGAGCGAGTCAGTCGGCCCGGTGATGGTGAAGTTATGGGAAGTGTGGCGCCGTTAGCCAAAGAAGACGTGTTTAGGATGGTGTGCGGTCGGCCGATCGTCAATTTGGAAGAATTGGATGACGACGCCGTGTGAGCCGTGACAAGTCACGACGACGGTTGAGCTACGACGATCAACGCTGGAGCTGGCGTGAGTGTTTCCTTGAAGAGAAGCATTCGATTACCGTCCAAGTATTGCGGACTGGATACGCCATTGTACATTCAGGACTTTAACGGTCATTGAATAGTTGTAATGCATGCGATTGCATTTGTAGCGTGTGATCTGTTTGTTTAGCTTTGTTCAGATGGTGTTTAGATGGTTTAGATGGGATTCAGATGGTGTTTAGCGTTGTAAACACCATCTGAATTATATTGTGGAGTTGTAACTGGTACCAGCCGAGTGTGCACGTGTTTGTATTTTTGTATTGCCTTAAACTGAGAATATATTTCGTTTTCGTTTGTGTTATCGACTCTCGGCTCTGACTCGGTCTTTGGGCCACAACCGGCGTTCGCTGGCGCACCAAAGGACCAACTCTAAATTGTCCGCGCTTTCGTGGTGCGTTTTCGGAGGGCCGTGACGCCAGCCCTTAGAATCCGCCCGGCGATTGCCGTCCCCATTAACGGGATTAGTGACAGATATTTTATGCGTTAGGAAAAGCGCCGCGCAACTGCTGTGTGCCGTTCCACGAATGCATCGAAGGACCCGCAAGTACGCTACCACGAGTTTCCCAGTAGCGCAGAACGCAGGGCAGCATGGCTGCGAAACATTTCCTGTGAAGGACCCGGCGGTACAGTGAACTACAGGCGGGAAGGGAACAGTATGGCAGCCGAATGACAGGTCCCTGGTGTGCGCCTTGCATTTTACGGAGCAGGACTACAAGAAGACCGAGAAGTTCAGGATACTTTTGCCAACGGCTGTGCCGACAGTGTTCCCCGGTTATCCAAGCTACATGAGCACGAGGAGCACGCCTGCTCCGAGGAAGAAGCGGCCACGCTTGGAAATAGAAGACGGTAATGCGCAGTCGTGTGCCGAGTGCTCGGGCAATGCTGCTTCAAAAGACAGGCCTGTCATTAGCCAAAACGGCTCGTCAAGTGACAGCACTGAAGCTACGACGACCAACAACTCTGAACTAGAGAATGAAACATGTATGGAAATTGCATCATTTTTAGATGCATCATGTCAAACTACATTCGACTTTGTTAAACTGACAGAAGCTAAAAAAAAGACGCGCTGCTTCCAAGCGAAGATCGTTCGTATGAAAGTACCACTGCAGGCCCTTCAAGAAAAAGTGGATGAGGCTGAGGAGCGCGCACAGTGTTATGAAAATAACTCGGACATTGCATGTTTTATGAGGGTGCTCAATGGTGCTGGGCAAGGTGACAAGACTGCCGAGTTCGTTAGAAACCAAGTCCGCAGTTTCTCGATGAAGAAGCCCCAGGACAGTGACGTCATTCTAAGGGAATGTGTAATTTGGAAGGCATGCTCCAACAAAGTTTGAGCATGCAAGGTCCAGAAATCTCTTTAAGCTCTCTTGTCGCTCAACGCTCCAGCCATATGTAAGCCATTCAACAGGTGAAATCGGCGTCACTTCGTTGATAAAGGAGCGGCTGTGCATCGAATCCAAGGGTCTCACTGTAGAGCAAGAAGCGTTCTGCTCCCTGATCATTGACGAGATGGCCATACAGCAGAGAGTGATATACGACCGACAAGTCGACAAACTTTTTGGTCTCGTTGACCGTGGTGAAGAAGAGCACTCAACAGCGGTACCCCAAGTGGCAAACCGATTATGTTTTGTAATAAGGGGCTTGTCAACATCATATATTATTCCTGTCGAATATATTTTCACGAGATATCTGAAAGGTGACCAGCTGTTCTCTATGACCACGGAAGTGCTGAAAGTGGACTTGCGGGGCGGACGACCACGCCATGGAAGTCTGCAAAGTTTTCATCAGAAATCTCTTACGAGCGCTTCTTGCCAACTGGGCAGGAAATGTTAATATGTCTGTTGAGCGTCTCGTACGCTTGGCGCAAAAACCTCTGGCCAGGAGAGTGCTGCGCCTGTGATTCCAATAACACAGTGATCCTACAAAACAGTTCCCACTTTCCGACAATAGATCATTACTGTTGTTTAGCGAAGCTAAGAGAAGAAAAAAGACGTGTTACTGTATTTTCTTGTTACTAGAGATGTCCTTTACGCAGTGGCCACCACGCTCTGGAAACACAATGTTTGACATTTTCTGCTTTTGTTCTAATAAAAATGATGCAACATGTTCTTTCATAATATCATTGTGCAGTCCTTTGAGAACATTTTGGGGGACTTTGAACAAAATTGAGATTGGGGTTTTTTTATTATAGATTTTCGAATTGAGGAGCACTTTTCTTTTTTTGGTGTTCCAGCATGAAAATTTACTACTTTGAAAATTATTAGAGAAATACAAATGCAGAGGTTCATTATTCACATAAAGGCCTATTCATACTGCAAATATGAACAAGCTAAGATGTTCACAGAAATAGCCATAGCGTCCCAAATTTGACTGATTTTCAAAAACGCAGCTTTGCTCAGAATTCCATGAAAAATTCCATGAAATGATAAGAGCTATTTCCTCTCCTACTTCCGACAGAAAGAAAGATATTTGTAATATATAGCTTCAGTGGCTGCCAGCATGATCGCAAATTTACGAAAACGCACTCTTCATAAAATGGTCATCGTCAACCGGCGACACTTGTCAAATTTTCCTGTGTTGAAAAAAATTTTATTTGAAAACGAACTGCGATTTCGTGCTGTGCAGTCATATGTGCACAACATACAAAATTATCAGGAAAATCGGAAACACCAAATATACACCATTTTTTGATCTTCCGTGCACAAGAGTAATCGAACAAAGAAACGGATGTTCGTTTACAGAAGGAAAGAGTCAGTTTTTTAACAAAATTTATGTTCATTTGCCATTTGTCGCACCATCTGCAAAATTGCAAGAAAAAATCATTAAGTAAAATGTGGTCATCATTGGAATTAATTACATTATATAGTACACAGTCATCAGCGTAAAGGCGGATTTTCGCAGACACATAATTGGGCAAATCATTTATGTACAATAAGAACAAAAGTGGTCCCAGGACCTTACCCTGGGGGACTCCGGATGATACATTCACAACAGACGAGTGTGAGGAATAAAAAAAAAACAAACTAAGAACGGTTGTTTAAAAAGCTAGCAATCCAGTCAACTAAGGAATAATTGTTAAGAATAGCATGAAGCTTATGCAGAAGTCTAGAATGTGTAACAGTGTCGAATGCCTTTGAAAAGTCGAAAATTGCATCAATCAATCAATCAATCAATCAATCAATCAATCAATCAATCAATCAATCAATCAATCAGGTTTTTTATTCATAACAAAATTGAGTACAGTGTTTAATATTTATACAGTTGGGACCCCAGAACTCGACATGAGTTGTGGAAGGGGTCCCTTTGACAGATGGTGCTATTTGTATCCGTGTAAAAAGATCTTACGCATAGGTGTATACAAAACGAAACAAAACGTTATACAATGCTTAAAAAGAAACAAAAGTATGCAAAACGTAAAAGAAAAGATTGCAAAGGGGGAGAAAAAAAGGCTGAACGGTACACAGTACACGAAAGGAAACTAAGCTTTTGTGAACTTAAGAATTGCACAGGAAGTACTGGCGCAGTGAGTTAGAAAAATGCTGAATGGATGGTGATGAAGTTATTTCTTTAGGAAGTGCATTCCAAAGACTGGCTGCAGTGTTTATAAACGAAAACGCTCCATAATTTGTGCGTGCACGTGAAACTGTTAGCAACGTTAACAAAGAGGAACGTGTTGGATAGTGCGTAACGTGCGGATGAAATTGAACTGACGGACAGTGTATAATATTTCTTAGAAATTTGTACGTAAGAACTGCAATTCGGAAACGAATGTGATAATGCAGCGTTAAAATATGTAATAGGGGATGAGCAAATGATATGGACTCAGTACGTCGGGTAAAACAGATTATTCGCAAAACTGTATTTTGTGCTACCTGAATTGGCTGTAATGTTGTGGGATACGGAAGTCCGTAAACTGAAATACAATATGAGACATATGATTCAACAAAACTACGGTAAACGATCAGAATGGTGCGTAGTGGAAACAGATACCGTACTTTATAAAATATTGGTATATTTTTGTAAATCTTCCTAGTCACATCATGCACATGATTGTGCCAAGTCAGATGTTCATCTATCACTAATCCTAAAAATTTTGTTTGGCTAACTTTTTCTAGAGAAACTCCATTAAAAAGCAACTTTCCGTCCTTACTAAGTGGCATGTTTTTGGCAGAGAAAATTATAAAATTGCTTTTAGCAAGATTTGGAATTAGTTCATTTGTGTGTAACCAGTAAGAAAGCCTGTTGAGAGTGTGATTAGCTTTTTGATATAAATCTTTTTCAGTCTTAGCCGCTATGAACACATTTGTGTCATCCGCGTATAAGACACATTCTTCCAGTATGTACGATAGGAGATCATTTATGAATACAATGAACAAGAAAGGCCCTAATATTGACCCCTGTGGGACACCTGTACTAATGGGTTTTTTATCAGAACTTCGTCCATTGATGCACACATACTGTTGCCTACTCGTAAGATAGCTTTCTATTAACTTGTTAGGAGTGCCACGAATGCCATAGGCCTCTAGTTTTGACAGCAGTTTCTTGTGATTAATAACGTCGAATGCTTTTGTTAAGTCAATAAATATGCCCATGGTGAGGAGCTTATTTTCAATATTTTGCCTTATTTTTTCCGTTAAGGTCAGCAAGGCTAGTTCAGTACTCTTCGCTTTCAGGTAGCCATATTGTGCGCTTGATAAAAGTTTGTTGTTTTGAAAATAAAATGTCATTCGCTTAAGAAGTAGTTTCTCTATTACCTTAGATAGAGGTGAAAGCAAAGTAATGGGCCGATAATTTTCGACGAGTAGTTTGTTGTTCTTTTTAAATACCGGTATTACTTTGCCGAATTTCAAAGCTGTTGGAAAGACACCAGATGAAAACGCTGTGTTTGTTATATCGGCTAAGGGTTCCAAAATAGAATTCACTGATTGTTTCAACAGGGCTACAGGTAAGTCATCATGCCCTACAGAATTTGTGTCGTTCAACGATAGCACAGCACTACGGACCTCAGTAGGATCAGTAGGTGCGAGATAAAAGGAGCTATTGTGATGTTTTATTACAGGTAAATCATCAGGCTGTTGAAAGTTCGCAGGCTGTTGTTTTGAGGTAAGCTGTGCAAGAACCTCAGCAAAGTGACTGTTAAATTTTTCTGCCAGCGCATATGGTTCCGTTATGACAGTGCTACCATCAGTACTAGCTATCGATTTACTTTGGTGTGTCTGAATATTCATTGCAGATTTCAGAACTTTCCATGTTTTAGCAGTATTATTAGCGGCACTAGTTATTTGGAAATGATAATAATCAGCCTTGGAAATATGCAATAACTTTTCTAGACGTGTTTTATACATTTTGTATCTCATCTCCAAGTCTATTCTGTGAGGAAAAAGCTTAAGTTTTTTATGTAGATTATTCTTATGAGTTATCTACTTTAATAGGCCTTGTGTAATCCATGGCTTTCTTTTTAGTCTTTTTCTACTGCCGGATACCGTAGTGCAAGAGCTGCTCATGTGACCATGAAATGTATTTATAAAAGCATCAAGTTTTTCGTCAGTAGTAGTGACACTATAAACACTATCCCATGTTTCTAAACCTAATTTGCATGTTATGGCTTTGTAGTCATATACTTTACGGACATATGTTTCATTCTTAGCAGAGAATGACGAAGTAGATGCAGTAAAGATAGGCATATGGTCTGTTATATCAGCAGATATTGTACCACTTGTAAAGGCAGAGCATGGATAATTAGTTATTATGTGGTCCAATATTGTATGCTTTTCACCATTGTATCGAGTTGGCGTATTTATTAGTTGGGTTAAACCATGAGACGCCAAAAGGTCAAAGTAATCACAAGTTATCCTGTTTTTATCAGAGGTATCAGTGTTGAGGTCACCTGTGATAAAAATGTTGGTCTCATTAGTTACATGTTTTGTGAGAAACAATTGTAGTGCTTGAAGGAAATCTTCCCTCCGGTTCTGAGGGGATCTGTATATTACTCCAATAAGCGTGGCTTTTGTTTTATGCGGTACGCAACGATTTGATGTGGCAATAGGAGGAATTTCTATGAAAAGTGATTCGCACCACTCCGTTGTAAAACATAGGTCCTGTCGTACTTTATACTTGATGCTGTCTTTAACGTATATAGCTACACCTCCGTGCAAAGAAGCGCCTGTTGTGGATTGCCGACTTTCTAATTCAAGGTTGTAACCCATGATAGCGTAATTAACACATGCCGAATCTCTGTGCCAAGTTTCAGATAAACCGATGATGTCAAATGAATGTTGCAAGGTGTCGCATAGATTGAAAAAATCATCATAATGACATTGGAGACTACGAATATTTAAGTCCAAAAGAGAGAAGTCTGGAGAATGCGGAATTTGGTATTTAAATGTTTCTGGAGAAATCAAGAAAACAGACATGTCGAGTAGTGAGGATAATTACTCATTATGACCCTCCGTAAATATACGAAGGTCTGCCTCTGACCTAATTTTGTGTACCGCACTTGATGCATTCCGACGGGCTTTTATCACACATTGATCAGTCCACAGAAATCGCCATTCATTCGCTTTTTTAAGCTTCAAGGCAGCAGAGAAAAGGGCCTTGTTCTGGGGACTTAAATGGTCATTGAAGTACATGTTCAATGGCTCATTGCCCAAACCAAGCTCCTTAGCTGTGAGCCTTGCTTTACGCACTTTCATTTGAAGTTCATTCTTTTTGTCACGGGATAGGAACCGAGCTATAATATTATTCCCTTTCGGGTTATTTGGTGTGGGAATCCTGTGGACAGTATCAATATCTGATTGTTGAACTTGACATTTCACTTTCATTCCAATGCTACACAGCAATGCGACCAAGTTTTCATCTTTAGCATTTGGAACTCCCCTGATCTCTAAATTGTTAAGACGAGAGTATTGCTCCATCTGTTCAACTTGCTTTGTCAGTTTGTTATTCTCTGAGATCAGAGCATCGTTTCTTTCTTTTAGTGCCTTATTCTCGATGAGGACAGAGTCAAGCCTCGTGGCGATACCATCATACTGATCACTCACGAATTTCACACTCTTTGTGAGTTCACTTACTTTCGCCTCGTAAGCGGTAGCCCTGTTCTCACCAAGAACACGGACTTTCCTTAATTCATCGGCCAACTCTTTAATCTGTCTGGTCATGTCATCTTTTAGTGATTTATCTCCTTGATAACTTCCACATTAGAAGGCATATCGCAAGTCAACAATAAACTGCAGTAACAACACACACAAGACCCCCTCCAAAAAAAGGGAACAGAATTAACTTGGAAAGCGATCCGTATACTACGCAAAATGCAGAAATCGAAGTGACACACTGTCACGTACCTGTAGCAAGAAGAACAACAACATCAGTGCACGTCAAGATGCTTTGCGTAGCACGGATCGCTTTACAATGGTCCCAAGTCGCTGCCGCCCACGTTTATGTAGGTTTCTCCCGGAGGAAGTGACGTCAACCGGATGCTCGCGCAGCCGCTCGGTCATTCATGCCAGGCCAGTCCACACTAGAGCACTGCACGGTCTCGGGCCTACCCGAAAACCCGAGCCCGGCCCGGCCCGTGTGCCGGGCCGGGCCGGGTAAAGTAGTTCTCACGGCGAGCCCGGGCCGGGCTCGGGCCTGAAGCTCCGGGCTTAGGGCCGGGCCCGGGTTTGAGGTGGCGGGCTCGGGTCGGGCCGGGCTTGGACTTTCCTGGTTTCATAAATGGACGCTATAGTGAAGTACTGAATCGGTTTAGACTGATAAAGTGAACTCTAAGAACTCGGATGTCATTCATTTCACCATCATAAGTTTATTATCAGACAAGAAAATCAAGGTCAAAATTCCATTTTTTAAATTTCGCGTCGAAATCTCCGAGACTGACGTCACGGATTTCAAACTGTATTTGTCGTATTTGGGGACATTGGCTCAATAAAATTTCCTTAAACTTGGTATGTTAAGTCTATGGCCCCCTCAGAGGTCAGTGTACTTCATTTCTGTGATTAGGAACTACGTAGGCCCCATTAGACGCCGTCAGAATCTAAGGTGTCACGGTGTCTGCTGCGCGAATTTGAAGGGACCGTCGCCACCCGCATTTACCTTTTTGCACATTTTCTCACTTACCAAGAGTCTTGTCCCGGCGAGCGTGGTGTTTTAGGAATCGCAAAAGAGTAATTTACTGATAACAGAGAAATTGTTTTTCTTTCTAGTGTCTCGTCAAGTTTGTTCCACATACGTTGCGCATACATACAGATGTTTCACATTTTGTCCCGAAAAAAACGCTTTTTTATGTGGGGCAAGCTTTATGGAGAAATTTTATTAGAGTCAGGGGCGTAGCCAGAAATTTTTTTCGGGGGGAGGGGCGTGGTCCGACCATACTTTATGTACGTTCGTGTGTGCGTTTGTATGTGTGCGTGTATTATACACATGCAAAATCGAAAAAATCTCGGGGGGCGTTTGAACCCCCCCATCCTCCCCCCACCTTCTGGCTACGCCCCTGTTTAGAGACAAGTACTGAACTTCTTTCGCTCCTTGCATATGGGGCTACTTGATTTATCTGGAATGGCCGAACTAAAGGTAGATATACCAGACGCTTATATAGTTAACATGTCGTTATTCAGTGCTTTATTTATATTCATCACCATCTTATATCCCAAATGTTATCCTGTAATGGCAGTAATAAATGTATTATAAAAAATATATACCTGTAACTTATCGCAAGAGCGATCACAGAGCTCCAAAGCGGGGAAGCGTTTTTTGAAATTTCCAGGCTTCCACTAAAACGAAAGGAGTGCACGGAGTCTCGTTACATAAAATTCCTATACAGACACATCCTTTTTCCGTGGCTTCGTAACGGCCCCCAGTAATCATGTGGCGCGAGATGGACGCGCGCAGCCAACTTGGTGTGCCCAATTTTTTAACATTTTAACTTTCGCCTTTTTTCCGTTATATCAGGGGTCGAAACCCACCTCCACTAGCAGGCCGCATTCACAAAAATTTACTCCCGCAAGAGCCAGCACAGTAACGCAGCTAAAAGCGCGCGTGGAGGGAGGGGGGGGGGGGGGAGGGGGGATAGGTCATACCAAATGTCAGCTAACGTTGCCATTTAAAAGAACAGCTTTGCCATATATCACATGTGTGTTGTTTCTGAAGGGTATTTCGCGGCAGGATTCCAACAACATATCGATACCTATCTTCAACATGACTGATATCTGGACGCCGATTTTGAAATATAGAGTTTTGTTTCACGGTTAGGTATCAACATATGGTGGCCGCAGGGGATGCCTCACGACAAAAAAGCTTTAGACCTGTCATGCCTGTGTAGCTTAAGAACATAGTTATAAAGAAAATGAAAATGAAAAAAAAATGGGACGAAGACAGTCCTGTGCGGCCCGCGGGCCTTTAGGGAGAGGCGTACAGGCCGCGCGTTTGGGTCCCCTGCGCTATACAGGTATAGTCTGAGAGCTACATGGCACTGCCGCAACACCGTTGGAATGTGCAGGAATAGCATAGGTTCAAACAGCATAAGGCGTCAGGCAAAATATATTCATTTGACGAAATGTTAGGCTTGAAAAAAGGCAATTACGAATTCCGTGCCGGGTGATGTCCCTTTACCTCGAACCATAGGCATCCAATGAGTAAGCGCCGGGAAGCTTATTCGCGCCTTTATTACCAAACTGTAACGAACACCAAAAGCAGATCGAAATCGCTTCGTCCACCTCCTGCCAGTCCTACCCGCGTAGTGCAGTGGTCACCTTTTACCAGTACAACATCGTTAGGAAGGCACAGAGCATTATTATACGAAAAAAAAAGAGCGTGGTGCAAGCCGTGCATAACATACACTGCTGAAAACTGCAAGCAGAAGCCCTCAAAGAGGAGTTTTATAGGTGATACTGAATAGTGCCACGACGTTCGGGAACAATAGAAATGAAGGGATAAGCTGCACAGCTACGTTCATTCTGTAGAGGTCCACAAAGACATCCTAAATTTGCTCCAGTGGTGGATGTTAAGAACAACGACTGCCGACACCTTCACAATTCGTAAGGCAGATGTGCACCCCTGCGGCTAGCGTATGCAGTGCGAGAAACTTTAGCGCGGCAGGATATGTGATGCAACGGTGGATGGCGTGCTTAAAGCCGGAATCTCTAGATACTTGAAAAGAATGCTACAACAAATACTTTTTTCGTGCTTTCGGCTACGTATTTCTAAAAGTACACGTGGTGCGCATGCGTCGGGGGAGGGGAGGAGGGTATCAATGCCGCCAAAATTTGCCGTCAGCGAACGGGCAGATAGCTGTAGCAAGAAGAACAACAACATCAATGCACGTCAAGATGCTTTGCGTAGCACGGATCGCTTTCCAATGGTCCCAAGCCGCTGCCGCCCACGTTTATGTAGGTTTCTCCCGGAGGAAGTGACGTCAACCGGATGCTCGCGCAGCCGCTCGGTCATTCATGCCAGGTCAGTGCACACCAGTCAAACAGCACGCATGCGTCGGGGGAGGGGAGGAGGGTATCAATGCCGCCAAAATTTGCCGTCAGCGAACGGGCAGAGATAGCTGTAGCAAGAATAACAACAACATCAGTGCACGTCAAGATGCTTTGCGTAGCACGGATCGCTTTCCAATTTGGTAACCAGAGTCTAAAGCGTGCGAAATGTTGTGCGAAAATTCTACAAGCTGGGTTGTTGTGCTAAAACCTTGGCGAAAGCCATGCTGGGCATCACACAGGCTGTTATTATTTTCAGGAAACCCCATGATATGCTTAAAGATTATGTGTTCTAAAGTTTACATGATTGAGACGTTAATGAAATCGAGCGATAGTTTAATGGTGACTGCTTGCTGCCAGATTTATGCATAGGAAGAATTTTGGCTAATTTCCAAGCTGAAGGAACAGCTGAGGTGCATAAGGACTTTTGAAAAATTATGGTCAAATAGCGGCTGGTCCACTCACAATATCTAAGAAGAAAAATATTACGAACGGCATCAGGACCAAGAGATTTCTTATTTCCTAAGTGCAAAATTAGGTTCATAACACCGTCGAGAGACACGGAAATGTCACTGACTGAGTTATTTGAGCCATGTTGAAAGCGAGGGATGTTTATGTTGTCAGTTGTGAATACCGATTGGAAGTATTCGTTGAACGCGTCGGAAATGGTGGTGGGGTCAATACAGGGGACGTTATTTATAACAACTGTGTTTGTGGCAGCTGAGGTGGGTAAAATAGAAGCCCAAATTTTTTAGGGTTGCTTTTCATTAAATCTTGCAACGTAACTTTGAAATAGAAGTCTTTTGATGAATTAATGTTGATCCGAAGTTCTTCTTCGGCGATGTTACATTCTTGTGTTTTAAGGGGGTCACCGTTTTTTTATACGCCTCAATCTAGCAACACGACGCGTCAGGTGAAGTATGTCACGCGATATCCAGGGAAGTTGGAGGCTTTTCTTTTTCGTTTGCATCGAGACAAAGCGCTCAACAGAAGTACACGTTGCTGGGCTAGTCGGTTCTTGTCCAAGTACAAGCTACAAAGTATGGCTGTTTTTGCGCGAGGAAATAACGAGGGAATGGGTCCAGGGGAGCGCAAACTTTCGACTGTTTATTCAAGAGACAGTGCAACCAAATATATAGGCACAGACATGCGCAGCAAACTAGGCACACAGCGAGCGCATACCACCATAATCACAACCTGTGATCTATGAACTTGCGCTCTGGACCCCCTGGACCCCTTCTCTCGTTATTTCCTCGCGCAGAAACAGCCATACTTTGTGGCTTGTACTCGCTCAATAGAAGTTGCCACAGTCTTTTTAAAAGAAGCCACCAAGTAATTCACATCATTACATTCGCTGAGGCGTTCGAAATCATCAAAAGAATCGGATAAAAGATCAAGAACAAACGCGTCATCGGCTCATGCAAAATCGGGGAATGTAGAATAGACAAAATGGTTGGTAATAATAATATCTGGGGTTTAATGTCCCAAAACAACGATATGATTATGAGGGACGCCATAGTGGAGGGCTCCGGAAATTTCGACCACCTGGGGTTCTTTAACGTGCACCGAAATCTAAGTACACGGGCCTCAAACATTTTTGCCTCCATCGAAAACGCAGCCGCCGCGGCCGGGATTCGATCCCGCGACCTTCGGGTCAGTAGTCGAGTGCCATAACCACTAGACCACCGTGGCAGGGCGACAAAATGGTTGGTACGCACAGGAACAGAAATAGATACTATAACGGCCCTGTGGTCTGAAATACCATCAGCAACTTCGCAATCATAACCACTGTCTAACAGGAAAGGACGAACAAAAACTAAATCTAAAACTGCATCCCCTCGTGTGTTAGTTTCAACGATCTGTTTTAAACAAAAATAGAGCGAGAAATCTAGCAGAATTTTGCTTATTTCTACGTCAGAGCCTGTGAGCGATAGAGATGGCCACAAAATACCTGGAGTGTTGGAATCACCCAGTCAGATCGAGCTGGAAGTAGATAAGAAGTGCTCGTGCATGAAAGTTGTTAAAGCGAGCAGGTGATCTATGTTCGATGATGGCGAGCGGTAGACTACTGCAAAGACTATGGAAATGCTTCCAAAAAAGACCTTGCACTAAACAGATTCGGTATCAGGTGCACTGGGGATAGATGAAAATTTAAGATGAGACCTTAAAAATAGTGCAACACCCCCTCCCGTGCCATGACGTCTGTCAGTTCTGACGACTGTAAAACCCGGAGGTGTTATTTCACTATCGTATTCGCCTTTTCGGTCGGTTTCAAGATTACGATAGCAGCAGCACGTGCTGAACCCCAAGAAACTTCCGGTCACCTCAATTACCACTCTCTAACGCTGAAGCAGAAAACGTGTTTTTTAAGTGGTGCCAGAGTAAGGAAAGACTCTTTTTCCGCTTTCAGATAAAAGGAAGGCGCTTAAAGTGAAGGACTAACCCTTGTATTGTTGTGTGTGCAGCTTAGAAGAATATTTATTTAAAATATTTGGCCAGACGCAGGGAGAAAAGTGTTGAAAATGTGCGGGCTACTCGCTAAAGCTTTTGTTCCCCGCCACTTACGCCGGTGCACTAAACCGGAAGCCGTCCAGCAGATGTGTTTGTAAACAGCGAAAGGGCCTGTATATGTTCGTTTAACCAAGTTTCTGTAACGCCAGCTATGTGTGGTGAATGGGCCATGATAAGTGAAAGAAAATTGGGAAATTTGTTGACTAGGCTTCTGGCATTAACATTTGTGTCGTCCTTTCTTTCGTGTTTTGTGTATCTGTCTTAACCCGGTGTGCGCTGCCGTTTATCGTGAACATTAACATTTAAGATGCGCAGGGGTTCGTTAGGATCATTCCCGAGGCGTCAAGGAGCATTAGTGGTGACATTAGAAGAAGCTTTTGCTGGGCGAGAATGAATTCTAATGAGGGTGTTAGTGTCAATGTTCCTGTTGTACCTAACTTGATCTATAAACACATGATCAAAACTCAACCGTACAATGGATCCGTTATCCCGAAAGGGTTTCGATGCTTCCCATATCCTCTTTCTGATAGGTCGTACGCGCGATGAATAGTCTTCGAAAATGCGAAAGTTAGAGCATTTAAGTTTGTAGTCGTTTTTAAGGATAGCTGTTTTTTCGCGATAATCGAGCAGCTTTATGATAATAGGACGCGGTCGATCGGCTTGCCTACGTCCAATCCTGTGACACCTTTCGATATTCGGGCAATCAATTTGCAGATTTCTTTTGAACCATTCAGAAAGGTTAGACTGAAGAAGGTCAGAGGATTCATCCGGTGTCTCAGCGAGGCCATGCAGCAGCAAGTTATTGCGGCGAGGTCGGTTTTCTAGGTCATCATTCTGCGTAGCGAGTTGATTGATTTTGATTTTTAGCTGCTGAATATCGTTGTTCACTTTATGACCGGCAGCTGTAGAATGTGTGACGGGAAGCGATTCTAAAGCAGAGACACGAGTCTCCAAAGCATCAAACCTAGAATTGACAACTTCATGATACTTCTTCATATCAGCTATATCTTGAGATATGCGTTGCTGTCCCTTAATTCGGTAAGCATTTCAGTAACTGAAGACAAGTCAGCATCCGCAGCATCAAAATCACCCGTCTCATCAGCAAAGGACGAACCACGTAAACGAGTGTAAGCCTTGTTTAACTTAGGAGGCCCATCACCGCACAAGAGAAGCCTGCTAACGCAGACAATAAGGTCACAGCATAATGACAGAGTATCAGAGGTACATGCCAAACTGTGTGGGCGATACAACAGCAGCTGGAAGAGATTATCTGAACGAATGCACTTGGCATTCTTAAAGTAACATACCTGCGTAAAAATCAGAAAACGGTTCAGCATTCTGCCAGCGCTGCTGTGAACTCGCCCACTGAAGAAGGCAGGCGTCGACGATGTCCTTTGATGCCTTGCCGACGATGTCACCGAGCCAGGCTGGTCAACGATTGAAGGAACCATGATGTCGTCATCGTAGGTGATGGCACGTAGAACACCAGCTGACGAGGCAATGAACAGGCCCGAACTATCTCTAGCGAGGCAGATAGGGCCGTCCACGCCACCAAGACCCGAGTTGTGCACGTGTCGAAACTCAGTCGAAGAAGGGTAGTTCATGTCATTGCTTTCCAGGCGAAGAAATTCGGACGAGTCGGTGACAGGATCGGCGAGGCATGCCAAACACTGCGTAAAAAGCAGAAAACAGTTCAGCATTCTGCCAGCGCTGCTGTGAACTCGCCCACATGCCACGGCATTGGCAGTGATGCTGCAGATGACTGATCGCGTAGCGCAAAATTTGACACTGGACAAGAGAGGGGCGAAGAGTATCAGAGTATCAGAGTCTTCGTCCCTATCTTGTGCAGTGTAAGATTTTGCGCTACGTGGTCAGTTATGCATTACCAACATGCCCAACTTCATACTCTTGACTGCAGATGACTTTTCATTGGGAGCAATTTTTGGAGCAGCAAAAATTTCCACCTGGGAGCTGTTTGGTAGCGGGTAGTTTTGCATCTGGGAGCACTCTGGAGCAGCTAATTTCATATCCTGGAGTAAACCAGAGAAGCAAGTTGCATTTACATTCAAGCATCCGAGTAATAATTACGGGGCTCTTATGAAGAGCTAGAAATATTTGTATTCATTGCAAATCTCATGGAAAAATCATCTCAGGAGCACTCTATATTTCACTCGACAATGCAAAAATAGGGGCGTTATGCAGTTAAATGTTCTGGAATAACCACTTCAGCGATTATTTTCGACACCAACAAATGAACAGGATCCTGGATCAATAAAATCGTACTTTATGAAAGACCACTCGAAATACACCTATGTGGTTATCAACAGATGTGGTAGACAAACGCCGCGACATACGACAGTGCCTCAATGCTAAAGGGTCACACTGTCCCTAATGCATTTCCCTAAGACATGTGGCACACCGGACTTCTTCCGTCGTCGGTACCACCGTACATGCTGAGCGTAGAAGTGTGAGGGCGCCCCATTTCCATGGAACTGAACACGGGGGCCGGTGTGTCAGTCATGGCCGGGAAACTGTTCAAACGGACCTTCCCTGGAGTGTCCGTCGAGGCTTCAGGCGTCATGCTGCGTAGCTACTCTTGAGAGATTTCCCAGGTCCAGGGTCAGGCCCAGGCCAGCGTCCGTTTTGGCTACAGGGAAGGAACTCTTTCCCTTTATTTGACCAAGGGGTTGTCACCGACGCTGCTCGGCCGAAATTGGATTCATGCACTGGGTGTTCGGCTGCCAGAATACCAGGAAGCTGCCCTGAAAACGTGAAAGACATCCCAAGCCTTCTAACAAATTTCCAGTCCCTGTTCCAGCCAGGGGTGGGCACATTTGCCGGCACGATGGCTGGCATATACGTACCTGAGCAAGTCCGGCCTCATTTTTTGACTGCCGTTCCCCCTGAAAGACGGGGTCACCTAGGAGCTGCAGCGGTTACAGCGAGAACGCATTCTCGTGCCAGTCAAGACTTTGAGTTGGCCGCTCCCATCGTTCCAGTTCCCAAGCGAGACGGTAGTGTGACGATGTGCGGGGATTTCAAGGTTACCATCAACCCCTTCGCTACATTCGAAAGTACCCACTGCCTCGGATCGAAGATCTATGGTGACCATTGTCCGGTGGACAGAAGTTCACAAAGCTCGACCTCAGAGACGCTTACAAGCAGCTGGTGCTCCAAGAAGCCTCACGGAAGTATGTCACGATATCAACAACTATGGGGCTCTTCCAGTACATGCGTTTACCGTTTGGCGTGTCCTCAGCACCAGCCATCTTTCAGAGCGAGATGGACAACCTCTTCAGGGGAATGAGGCACGTGGCGGTGTACTTGGACGACATCCTGGTTACCGGTATCGACGACAGAGACCACATGCAGAATCTGCGCAACGTCCTGGCACGACTTCGGAATGCTGGTCTCAAGCTCGTGGAAAAGTGCGTGTTCCTGGCTCCCAGTGTTGAGTACCTGGGACACGTCATCCCCCAGGCAGTGAAGAAGACAAGTCCACTGTCGAAACGTCGGCTCGAGCACCCACCCCCTGTTTACATTGACCACTGTAACAAGTTTCACTTTAGTATTAAATTCACCATGCACCATTCTTCCAGTGAAATTAACTTCCTAGACACGACGGTATCTATTGAAGCAGCAAAATTAAAGACGACGCTTTACAGAAAACCAACAGACAGCCAGCAATACCTAGATTACACCAGTTATCACCTGCGACACTGCAAACAAGGGATATTTGTAGGACAGGCGAGGCGCATAAGAAGGATCTGCAGCGACGACGGTGACTACGTTCACCACAACCTAAAAGAAACATTACTTAAAAGAAATTACCCGCAAGATGTTCTAAACAAGGTTTACGACGAGGCATGTCAACTACATAGGAAATCATCACTAGCTCAAAGGGCCCCCGTAGCACAGCCCAACCAGCCGCCAGCATTTATAACCAAATACTCAAATTCGCTACCAAACATAAATAATATCCTCTGCAAGTATTACCCAATACTGACAAGCAACGAGCGCCTTGAAAAGCGTTTCCCGGAGTACCAAAGGTCGTGTATCGCCGCAATAGGAATTTTAAGGACATGTTAGTGCATGCAAAAGTAAACCCTCATTCTACTGCCCACATAACACCTTGTTCTCGTCCAAGATGTAAGACTTGTAAACACCTTCAAGATGACGTTATGGTTAAAAGCACCGGAAGTGATTACGTCCATCATCCGTACGTCCGCGCGCCCTATGTGTTCCTATGCTTACAAACGGGTTGACCCTCCTCCGGGCGCCATCTTGAATCGCACGGCGCGCCGCCTATAGTTCGTGGGCATTGCGAATATACATGATCGAATGTTCATATTGTCAAAAACGGTACATTGGCGAAACGGGACAACCTGTTAATGTTAGATTAAACGGGCATTAACGAGAGTTAAGCCCTTCTAGGAATTTGGAACCTACTATTGTTAAAATGCCAGGTGCTTCCGCTGGCAATCATTCAGCGAAATGTATACCCCCATCTCCCCTCCCCCCGCCTTTTGTTCATTTTCTCTCTTTTTTTTTCGCCTTCCTTATGGCTCCCCCAGTTCGTCACGGTGGCATCTCCCCCCCTCCCCCACCCCCACTCTGGCAGTTTCTCTCTCCTTCCTTGTGGTGGAGAGGACACGAAGCATATACACACGAGAGCTAAGGAAATCAGTTCCAGCCTTCAAGAAGGCAACTCCACTTGTCGAAACGTCGGCTCGAGCACCCAGCCCCTGTTTACGGATTTTGTCGTTGTCTTAGGACAGAACCTCTAACATTCAGTACATTGTGTCAGGAATTCTGAAATCGCTGCTTAGCCAAACAATTTTTAGGTAGTAACAACGAACCTTTAGATCTTAATATACATAGTATGTACATTGGCGAAAAAAAAAGGTATATATGGTTCCAGAGGGAACCACCCAGCATGACTGTTTTTCACAGGCAAAAGGCAGGCAGGCTGTCATTTTTTCGTAGGTTGTAATCGTCATCTGACTTTACATTTGAGATCCTGCACCAAGCTTTCTTTATAAAAGCATGTCCGTTCTGTTTGCAGTACAGCAGAAATAGATGTTCTAAACCCATCGCAAAAAGAGTTGCAGTATGTCGAATATATGCGAGAGATCCCAGCTTGACATTGACTCACTCAAACGTTTGATGTACGACAACTTTCGTTCAAATGGGTTTAGGAAATAAATTCTTGATGTACTGCATAGAGTTAGGATTCCAGGTTGTTGCGATATGCAGATTTATTTTGTAACTCTCTCTGTTTAGAAAAAATGTAGCTCCCCAAAAGGCACATGAAGCAATTTACATTTTAAAAGCTGCACGTTATACTAGAAAAATAACTGCATATTTGAAATAAGCACACAAATATGCATAAACTCGGCAAGTTTTATCAAAATCAAGAATTACAAAAATATTTAAGAGTAGTGTTCACCCTTAAGGTGCATGCACACACGGCAGGCGATATCTCTTGTCTGAAAACTGCCGATGGCAGCTCTTTTGCCCATGAAAACTGCCAAAGGCTATTACATGGGCATAATTTATTAGCTATCGCTCAAAATTTGTTGCCGAACTCTATCCCAGATTTAGGTCTGCTGAATACACTTCTGAATGCGATTTCGCTCATTCCACATCCACAAATGTCATTCAGGGATTGCGATCATCATCATCAAGCTGAGCTAGTGCAACCAATCCAACAGTGAATCTGTAGCAGAAACCATTCTTCGTTTTGATTGAACAACGTCACTGCAACGAAATCTACGGAGAAAAAAAAAGAGACGTGGATGTTCCAGGTGTCGCAGCGAGAATTGGGCTGCCGGACTCTTCATCTAGCACAATGCCTAGTGCCTCCACGAGGGTTAAGGGGTCAGTGCTGCGATTTGGAGAAAGGTCCACGACATTTTGTCAGCAGCTGCCTACCTTTGTCGGGGGTGTGACAAGTGCCGGCGGAGCGGCCAGCAGGGCTCCCGTAGGGGGTGTGAAAGGGGGTGTACCCTTGAAAGGGAACAGCAGTGGTGGGGGAGGATCGGCCAAAGCTCCACAGGCCAGGTCAGTCGGGAGGAGGGCAAAACCTGTCGTGGGAGAAGTCGCAACAGCACACAGTCTGGCTGATGACCAGTAAAGGCGCGTTTACACTAGGACGACACGACACCGATTTCGGTCTGCCGACTGTCGCCGGGAGTGTCTTTTGTCGTGCCGTCGTCCTATTTACACTGAAACGACGCGAACAATCGGCCGATCGTCTATGAAAGACGCCGTCCGCGTCTTATCGTGCTCCCAGCCTCTCGTCGGCCGATTCTCTTGTCACACAGAAGGCGCGCACAGCGACACCGACTAAACTTGCGCGCTAAAGTTGAAAACGGGGGAACACCTGCAGCTCATTTCGGCCGTCCTCGCTCCTCTACCATTGTCCCTCTCGAGGTAGCGGCGCTGCCCCCGCCACCCCTTCCGGCGTCGGGGAGCGGGGGTGCGGACAGACAAAGGGAAGCAAAGAAAAGACGTCGGAGGGGTGCGCTGGATGCCCATTGTCAAATGCCCGAGTATGTCGAGGGGGATCTCCCCCAAGATCTACCCCTTCGACGTTCGAAGCAACGACATGGGAAAATTTTCGCCCTGCCACCGATCTCCGGAAGACCTCCCGACGACACGTCGGCCGATACGTTCTGCTGGTGTTTTTGGTCTGCCATCATGTTACACTACTACGACGTGCTGTCTTTGGAGGCGTCGGCGTGGTTGTCGCCCTAGTGTGACCAGACGGTCCGGCGACATCGTCGGCGGTCGACTCGTCGGACGATCGTCTGCGTCTGCCTCGTGTCTGCGTCGTTGTCGTGTCGCTCTAGTGTAAACGCGCTTTAACAGGCGTCCCATTTTCTGGCATGTGTATAATCAATGTCTCATGTAGAAGGTCACTTTCAGTGCCATAAACATGCGGTATAAGCAAAAAAAAATGGAGGCAAGGTTTGCCATCCTCAATTCATGCCTCTAATTTTTCTCTTTCACAAATGTCAAGTGTATAGCAGCACAGTTGATATCAAAAGTTTACAATCTGCAGTATCTGAGATCCTGAATGTATGACGGGTCCACTGTTAAAGGGAACACTTGCGTGCAGGGCATGTTTGGATTACGCTCTCTTGCAAAAACATAGCCGCTTAGATTTGCATGAAACTACTGGTGGTTGAGAGTTCTGCCTCTTTTTGACAGAATCGTGCAGTGCATGAACAATGTTTCCCTGTCCACTTGCTGTTAAATGGCCAGCAAAATGAAAGGTGCTCATTGGAGTGTTTCCTTTAACAGTGGACCGTACTGTACATTTACTGTATAAGCACATTTGTTTGGATGGAAGTGCTTAGGCTGGTTATTTTTCGTTACATTCTAAAGTTAGATGCTTTTTATTACTTTTGGTGACAAATTTTAACCAGTGAGCAAGACATGTACAGGATAATGTCACCAAAATGCTGAGGGAACATTAAAAGCTCTGGGAAAGACCCAAGTCTATTCATGTCAGGCTGTAGCCTGATTGAACAAATCCTGCTAGAATGAAATTGACGGGACGTGGAAAAATATTCTTGGTTGCACAATTCTGTTGCAGTGAAATTTCATGCACTGACTATACAAATTAAGAAATCCTATATTTATGACTTGTCCCCTGTTCTTGGAAAGTGCGTTAATTATTTATTGGCATTGAGTCTCACCATTCGCACTGATAAAAAGATTTTTTTCTGCCATTCATAGTGTGCTTTTGACTAAATATTTGACATTTGATGCAGAATAGGTTTGTCGGTGCAGATGCTGAAACCTGTGGTTCTAATGTTCCCCTACAATTTTCCCCTACAATTTCCAGACTCCCAGGGCCGTTGTACACATCCTATAAGCAACGCCTGTTGGCTGCTTTCATTTCTGCAAGCAATGTACACTACAACAGTTCTCAATGAAAGCGGCACATGGATCGCTTGTGCGTTTTATTTATCACCAATTGGTACTTCCATGCAGTATGCTTCGAACTGCACAACCACACACGTGCTATAAACATAGTGCTTCTCGCAATCGGGTTGGCAGTGGTAGCTGTGAATACGATTTGTATAACGGCCAGCGTGGCGATATGCTGCTAGCACGGAAAGAGAACATGCCACCATTTTTTGATGAAACGGGCAGGCAAGTAATGCACGAAAGCTGCCATAGTAGCACGCGCGCTTTGCGACTTCTCTGCTACACACGAGATCTAGTGGTGGGAGAGCATACTAAACGATCCAAGTTTGGCGATAAACCGAACAGTGGTGCCAAATGATTGTTCTTTCCGGGAACGTATCATTAGGTGAAAGCAGCGTAACTGTATTAGGTCCCTTTTTGTGTCACGTGTTGCAAACATTGGCACGGGGACATCAAATGAAACTGGAATGTATCACCGAGGCTCCCCTGTATTCTCGAGGGCTTACAGTATGAGCACTGAGACACCTGATAAGTTATTGAAAGTCCTTTAGAGCTAATCTGGATGTTGCTGCGGTGATTTCACTACTTGAGCAAAGCAGAAAAGCATGCATTTGCTTTTTGAACTGCCCAATTTTTGGGATGATTTTGCGGACCCTAGGGAGTCTGAAAAATTAGACATTTTTATCAAATCCCTTGCCCCAAAGATTATTCACGCCAACTGTATGCCATTCTTGGCACTATTTTCTCTCCTCCTTGAGCACCATCCTGTTTGAAACAGCTGATATGAAATATCCAGAACAAAGAGAAATGTCAACCTCTTGTAGAGCAAAGTTCTAGCTCGAGAATCCTGTAGAGTATTACACGGCAAAGAGAGCCAATGAGGCAAAGCAGTCCCTTTCTCACTTTTCCATCTCAGGTGCAAAATCAGTCTGGCCACCATGCGGAATAATGCCTCCTTTAGACTGCAACATAACATGACACACTGACCCTGTGCGTAGAGCGAAGGGGCAGCTGCAGCAGATGCCAAGGGCAAACGCAAGGCAGCAGTGGGGCTTGTCAGCTCCTGGGGTTGCCGGGACGTCACCTGGGTGTAGCAATAGGGCACACCTTCAGGAACCAGGACAGAGCAGTGCTTTTTAGGGAACTAAAGGAGTACCGACACAAAAATTCCACATCGTTTTTTTCTGTTACATTTTCACGGCTGCAAAGCTCGTTTGCTCGGGCACGTAACGGTTCATTATTTGGAGACGTTTTTAAAGCACCACCGTTTGACCTTCGGTTTCGGTTCCAAGGTTTATTTAGGCGTGGTTTTGACCGGCACGCTGAGCCTCGCTTGCACATCTGCGTGTACATGGGTGGTAGGTTCCCCTTTAATGCACTCGTCAAAACTGGTTTCTAATCTCTCAAAAGATGACAGCTTGATCCTAGCTCGGTTACTGCCCACAAGGGTGCCATTCACAGGTAGGCGACAGTATATATAAACGATTCGTCTTAATTAATTGAAAAATTGAATTAATTAAAAAATCTGAATTTACTGAAACTGAATTATGAGTTTGAATTGTGGAGAATCTACTGTATTTTCGGACAGAACAGCAGATATCTCCAAGTCCTGACTTGGAGTAGAACAAAAACTATGCCGCCAGACAGTTCTACAAGCTTTGCACAAGACTGCTGCGCCTACTACAGAGTGAACGCTTTTCCCGAACATGTTGCCAGAACCTCAAGGGATAACAACTCTGTCAAGCAGCACTGTGCACTGCACATGTTCATAATTGATTTTTAAGGCGCAAAGCAGGACATACACAAGAAAGGACACGAGACGGAGCGCCTTTACTAGCAACTGAAGTTTATTCGCAGAAATTCACATACATATATGTCGTCCTCAGCGCGTGCGCAGAAAGATGTATTGCCATCAATGGGGGCGGGATAAAGCATGTTCAATGAACTTTTTCTCTGATTTATACAATACTATGGACGTGTCGCTGACGCACATATAATCTTTTTTATCAATAAAAAAGGCTTCCATTAATTCTCTGGCAGTTTGGTCTGAGCTTCTAGCGATAACCCGCACGTCAGTAAATCGCGGTCCACAAGAGCTTAACGGGCACTGCCTAATGTGCTTAGGCAAATTGGGGCCCTCTTTATTCTGCTCTACATTCCGTTCGTGCTCCCCGATTCGCTCATTTAGGCATCTGCCGGTTTGTCCAATATATGAACAGCCGTACGTAAGTGGAATCTCGTACACTACCCTTTCAGCACATTTCGTGTAGGATTGCCCATGCCGAGTTCCACAGCCTCTGATATTCTCAACGTCCTTTCCTTTTTCTTTTCCTATTTGAGAGCAAAGCCCTCCGAGCTTCCTGGGTGCAGAAAAAACGAGCGGAACACCATGTCTGCTCGCAACCTTTTTCAGGTTGTGGGCCAACTTGGGCACATACGGCACGGCCACCGGTCTGACCTCTTCACGAGGGACCTCAGCAGCGGCCCTAGGAGCCCTTTTCTTCATTTTTTTGCAAGAGGCTTTCAGCGACTCCGGTGACGAGCGAACCAGGGAACCCAGCTGAAGCCAGCCTGACCAATTGGTTGTCAAAACTAGACTGCATCTTGTGAATACACGACTTCTTGACGGCGGATTCCAAACATAGCGATGCAATTCCCCGTTTAACTAACTTTGAATGACAGGAGTCATATGGCAGAAGCGCCTTCTTTGTACGAGGGGCATACCCCCAACAGACCTGATTGGCACAAAACACAATTTGCAGATCTAAAAACTACAAGTGATTACCATTAGGCAGTTCACTCGTAAATTCCAAGCCTTTTCCATGTTGTCTGAATAGCGATAAAATATGGTCCACAGCATCATCGAAGTTAACGCTTCCTTCCTTGGTTAAAATGATAAAAAAATCGTCCACGTGCCTAAAAACTTTAAGAACAGTGTTAGAAGGTAAAAGCTGTTGCAAGACCCGGTCTATTTGTGAAAGGAAAATGTCACATAAAAGAGGCGCGACACAGGATCCAATGCATATACCGGTTTTCTGCAGATAAAACTGCTCGTCAAATGCGATAAAGGTCGATTTTAGATAAAAGTTTAAAAGGTTTAAAAAGTCATCAATGGAAAGGCCAGCAGTGTTTTGAAAGGAAACAGGGTCATTTCTTTCAATACACTCTCGAACTGCAGCAAACAAGGCCTCGTGGGGAACGAAATAAAATAAATCAACCACATCTACAGAAAAGGCCCGTCCAACACTATCGTTTGCATAGAAAAGTTCACACACATCATCGGACCTTTTCGTTAAAAACGGGTCTTCTACGTTTAACATGCGCAAGTGTTTCAACAGATAAAGGCTCAGCTGCTTATGCCATGAACCCTTCTCGGTAACGATTGCTCTAAACGGCAAACCATCCTTATGCGTTTTTACTGAAAAGAAAACTTTGAGTGCGCTACTTTTAGATTTGTTGATCCCTTTAGGTTGTGCAAGCCGAGGCGCTCACACAACGCCACAGCTTTGCTTTTTACCTTCGTAGACTAAACAGGTATCGGTGAAAAATTCTTATTAACTGCCTGGCCAGCACTTACTTTAAAGTCATTATCAGCCATAACAACACGATTGTGTTGTTATGGCTGATAATGGCCTTTCTTGTGTATGTTCTGCTTTGCGCCTTAAAAATCAATTATGAACGTATACCAACTTGCCCGACAGAAAGTTCTCCTAAACTGCACATGTGACAGGAGAGACGTGCAAAGAGGCAGGCCCAGCAAAATAGCACGTTTGGCGCAGTTAATTTTGTTCACTTTAGGCAACGCGATTAGCACAGCACAATGTTTTTTAATTGGCTGCCAAATGGAAAGTTAGGCAAGGTGTGTGACCGGGCTAGTTGGTATTCCATATTGACGTGAACAGCGCGTGTAATACACAAAGGACGAGGAACAGACGAGGACTAGCGCTGACTTCCAACTGAAATTTATTAACACAAACATAGAAAAACGAGAACAAGTAGGCACACGTGATCGCCGCTCATTTGAATTGCGCATGACGGCAGGCATGGAGAGGGAACCAAGAACCAAAAGGAATTAATAAGCAAAAACCACGAAACCGCGAAAAGACGTCAGGTGAAGCAACCGGAGTGTGTCTAGGTTATCTGGCCGGATGAACTTAGGTAATCTATTTCTTTTTCAGTGAGGGCGATTGAAGGTTTGCTGATACAATTGCCTTGAGCGATGGCTGCAGCTTCAATGATTATGCGCGTGCTATCCTGACGATGCCTAGCTAGAATCTGTGTGTTATCAAATGCTGGAGCGCACCCGCATTGTGAACAGTGCGTTGCAAGGAAACCTTCTGTCCCTCTGCGTACCTTTTGGTTATGCTCCTGCAAACGTACTACATTAAGGCACCTGCCCGTCTGGCCGATATAAGTCTGTCCGCATGAGAGTGGAATCCTATAAACAACGTGTTCAATGCTGAGTCAGAGAAAAGGCTGAAACACGCCAAGAAAACAGCTATTTCTCTGTTAACGAAGCTTAATCTGGATGCGCTAGCCCAGTCCGTAAAAAAGCATGAAGGCTTGGCCCTACGCATGTTCTTCGCTGCAAAAACTCATAAGATTGGCACGCCTTTTCGAGTAATTATTTCAGAAAAGGGAACGTGGCAAAAGTCTATCGCATGTTGGTTACAACATCACCTAAAAATGTTAAAGGTCGATGATCCTTTCATAGTTAATAATTCTTCTGAGGTCATCGAGTACCTCAATGAGCATAACACTGTATCGCACAAGGGTATGTCCATCGACGTCAAGGACCTTTATTATTCTATCCCCCATCGCGCTCTCATGAGTGTCATTGAACAAGCAATCCTTGATTTCGGCGCCGTTGCTTTCCAAAACGAGTGTGGTGTTACAATAGCAGGCTTTCTTGATATACTCAAAGTGTACCTCACCTCTACCTTCGCTCAATGGAATGGGCGTTTTTACTTGCAGAAAAGTGGTGTATGTATCGGTTCGTGCATCGCTCCCATACTAAGTGACTTATTTCTAGCCCATGTTGATAAGAAGCTTGAAGCGAGATTGGAAGGAACCAATGTGGCAAAATGCTTCCGGTTCGTGGACGACTATCTTGTCTTGTTTGAGTGTAACGGTGCCACTTTTGGATCCTTGTGTCGCGGCACTTTGTCAATTTTTGAGGATTGCCTCGACCCGCTTGTCATCACACATGAGCTCGCTGATGAGGGAGTGCTCAAATATCTTGACTTAAAACTGTCCTTTTTTAACTGGCATGTGTGCCGGAAGTACGAGCCCCGCGCCAAAAAACCTCTCCTGCCGTACACTTCGGCACACAGTAAACTTGTTAAGAGGGGAATCATCCAAGCATGCTTGAAAAACGCCCTTGTTAAGTCCTGCCATCACTCCATTCACGACAGTTTCTTCTCGCAGATAGGTAGATTGCAGGCAGCCGGCTATCCCCGTCACCTTCTCGTCTCTGTTGCTGATAAGCTGCGGGAAAGGTTCAAGCCGTCGAGTAGGTCTCCTGATCTTCAGGCACCAGCGAGAAATAAGGTGGCGGTTATCCCGTATAAGCATGCCATTTCTCGCAAGCTAAAAAAGATAGGTGAAAGGGCGGGCATCTCAGTCGTATTTTCGGCACCGCACAAGCTGTCCGAGCTGAGTGTCAGGACCAACCCTCTAAAACGGGATGATAGCGCATGCAAAATTAACCACAAGAACAAATTCGTTGACTGCTCTAGTAGCGTTGTTTATAGGATTCCACTCTCATGCGGACAGACTTATATTGGCCAGACGGGCTGGTGCCTTAACGTACGTTTGCAGGAGCATAACCAAAAGGTACGCAGAGGGACAGAAGGTTTCCTTGCAACGCACTGTTCACAATGCGGGTGCGCTCCAGCATTTGATAACACACAGATTCTAGCTAGGCATCGTCAGGATAGCACGCGCATAATCATTGAAGCTGCAGCCATCGCTCAAGGCAATTGTATCAGCAAACCTTCAATCGCCCTCACTGAAAAAGAAATAGATTACCTAAGTTCATCCGGCCAGATAACCTAGACACACTCCGGTTGCTTCACCTGACGTCTTTTCGCGGTTTCGTGGTTTTTGCTTATTAATTCCTTTTGGTTCTTGGTTCCCTCTCCATGCCTGCCGTCATGCGCAATTCAAATGAGCGGCGATCACGTGTGCCTACTTGTTCTCGTTTTTCTATGTTTGTGTTAATAAATTTCAGTTGGAAGTCAGCGCTAGTCCTCGTCTGTTCCTCGTCCTTTGTGTATTACACGCGCTGTTCACGTCAATATGGAAAGTTAGGAGAATGGTAGGAGATGTGTAGTGGAAGCCACGGGGGGAATCCCAGAACCACTCCATATGATAAGCTTTTGTAATTAATAGGCTTTTCAAAAAGGCGCCCGGTGGCGCTGCTTGCGGCGCCGTCTTCGATTTCGTCTGCTTCAACTCATGTGCTATGCAATGCGGCCCTCCGCGCTGGTCGTACTGTGCCGCTGTATTGTTGTTAGGATGTCTCACATGTGCTGCGCTGTGAAGGCGTGCATTTATGGTCACTTTTTGACGAATCAACTTGGCTTGGATTGCGACAGCAGTGCTAAAATAATTGCATGGACTGCGATTACAGCAAAACAAGTGTTTTGTAATCGTATAATAAGGCTTCATTTAAACGCTAGCACTCTGAAAATGACTGTTACATTCAGTGCATTAAGGTTCAGCGAAAAAAAGTAATCCTACAGAAACCACATGTGCTTTCGGTTTTAATTTTTGCCAGCACTATAATCGTCATCGCGTCCACCAACCAGTGTTGCGGGCATGTTTCGCGCCAATGGTAGAAGACCGAACGGAGATGGAAAAATTCCGTTTTAAAATTTTTTCTCACTTTCCAGAGAAACCGCTGCAAGGTTGGACACTTCAGACGGTACGCTTTCTATTACGGTACAAAACAGAAAAGCAATGAAGGACGGCACCTGGCAGTCCCTTTAAGATAGTTGTCCCGTTAATGTTGATGCTGGTGTCGAGCTCTTCATAGCTGGGTGGCCTTTGTTTCGTTCTTGCTTTCAGGAAGATGTGCTCGGTTTTATCGGGGCTGCAGCGGAGGCTGCGGTTCCGTAGATAGCTTTCGATAGCAATTTTTCACAATTGGCTTCGTGTGAAACAAATAACAGAGTGGGCCAGCAGACTGTCCCCTGTCGATTTCAGTGACCAATCAGTAGCTTAATTCCAATAGTTGTGAATGCTTCACCTTTGAGAGAAAGTGCGAAAATTATTTCTATCTCAAGTGCACACCTTTTGCATGATACATATGCACTTCATTAATGATGACTGACCAAGCAGCAGCAATCTTGAAACAATATAACGAAAGAGAAGGAGGAAGGAGAAGGAGAAAATGGAAAGGCAGGGATGTTAACCAGTCTAGGAGCACCGGTATGCTACCCTACACTGGGGGAAGGGATGGGGGAGAGAGAGAGATTGCTCCGCGACATTGCTGCCTGGTTGCCCGAATGAACATGCTCAGAGCAAGTGGCAATGTCCTTTCGTGATAAGAGATTCTTTAAATACTACAGTGCATGCAGCCAAGTGAAAGCAAGCTGCATTTGCATTCAAGCACCTGAATAATTATTATGGGGCTCTAGCTAGAAATATTTCGATTCATTGCAAATCTCATGGAGAAAATAATGTCAGGGAGCTCCACATTTCACTCAATAATACAAAAGGAAAGCGTCATGCAGTTGAGTGTTCTGGAATAACCTCTTCAGCGACTAATTTCGGCACAAGCAAATGAACAGAATACACGATCAGTAAAATTGTATTTTACGAAATAACGCTGTAAATAAATCTATGTGGTTATCAGCAGACGTGGTAGACAAAGGCCGTGACGTACAACAGTGCCCCAATGCTAAAGAGTCACACTGTCCCTAACGCATTCCCCTAAGAACTCCAAAGCGAAAGCCTACTTCTTTTTCTTCTCGATCGATTGTATTGCTGGGCGCAACATGACGTCAAGCCTCAAAAAGCCAACCTCCTCGGACACTCCCTTCCCTCTTTCTGAGCCCTCTCTGTGCTGTAGCAAGAGCATTCTCGCAGTGCTTCGAGACTATCGTTTGCGCGTGTGCCTGGTTGCCTGGAAGATGGAGATTCGCTTCAAGTCGAGCTTCCGCGAAAGTGTCCGACAGTGCGTTCAACGGGGGACTGCATGATTTTAAAAACTTTTTTTAAAGACGATAGTCTTTCTTGGGATACTTAAACGGAGAAATTTTGGTCTGTCTGTCTTTCTGTTTGTCGGCACGTCACTCGATTCAGCCATTCGGCCAAAGTTGAACCACTTGCCCAAGGGCCAGTCATCTTGAACTGGTACGGCTGTTCATACTTGTGAACGTTGTCGATCAAAAAGTAAATATCACGCATATCCGAGGCGCATAATCACTAGGTAAGTATTATGCGGTGTGTACTTTTAGTAGAAGATGCATACATAATTCTAAGGACCCTAGTTTCTTAAGCTGTGCTGAAAATGCGACTGCGCTGAAACTTGCCTTCCCCCGTGCCCTCTGCACGAGTTCATTGTTGTGTTTCGGTTTCGGTTCTGTATTGCACTGTACGAATGCCATGGGGCGCCGCTCTGGCATTCCTGTTTTACCCAGGCGACGTGTAAATAAAAGAGTGTGTGTAGAGTACTTGTTGAGTGCGGACGTTTCTTCTGCTTCAGCGCTTGGCGCCAAACCGCGTGTACGGGCTGGCTGGCGTCCTCGCCGGTCGCGCTGGTCACCGCCGGTCGCGCTGGTCACCGCCGGTCTTCGCCTGCTGCTGCGCCGGGACTACCAGCCCGCAACACAGCGCTCATGTTTCCCGACGTATTGCCAGATGGCGTCCATATCTCACGCTTTTTTTCCTTGGAAGCTTCCTCCATGATTAGCGCACTTCCTCATGATTAGCTTCCTCCATGATTAGCGCACCGATCACGGAGGAAGTGCAAAGCGGCGATGTCATGTGATGACGTCGTCACGTAGCGTCACGGTATATGACGTCACAAGTTCTGGAGATCTATGACGTCATGATGACGTAATTACGTGATGATTTTTTGCATCGCTCCTGTTGACGACGCTGATGGTCAATTTTCGTGTTTAACGAGGCATCTAAGGCTTTCGCATTAATATTGCGTACTGAGCGTTAACAGCCTGGCCGTTAACAACCTGGCCTTACATACCAAACTGGCCTCCGCCATGTCACTTCTGTGCCGTGCGCTAAACAGTTTCACTGATCATCCACCCCACACAGTGGAATGGCTCTAGGGTTTGCTACATGTCCGGTTTTAGACCAGCCCAGCCGGTTTTTTAGATAGCGGGCCCGTTGCCAGTCCGCACCTAAGACTGGCCGCCATTAGCAGGTTTTTTGGTCACAGTAACGCAGTTCTTTATTTTCTGGGGCGTTTTATAAGCGTTGGTTGAACAACTACAACGATAAAAAAATTTGGCAGATCCCGCGTACCGTGGGAATCGATGTTACGCGAAGCATGCGCGGGATGGTGACGCATTGAGCGAAACGTTACGGAATGACGCTAGAGAAATATGGAACTGGTATACGCACACTCATATGTTGAAGAGTCGCATATCTCTTATATAACCAGTTGTTTACAGTTGCGTAGCGATGGCAACGGACACATGGGTGTTACCAGCACCAGATGCGGTAAACTGATATGTAGTGCTTATATTCATAAATACTGGATAGCGCGAATCCCAACAGGACAAAGGAACACAGACGCACAGGAGTGGCGTAAGTCGCAACTAAGCTTCATTCAGGAAAGTTTCCCTAGATATTGTTACGAATATATTTAACTTATTTACAATATGGAATAGTCCAGCAGTCAAGATGGCGGTTGTGTATTCTCAGAACACCGACACGTCGTCTGCCTCTTCTTCGCACACCTCCCCACAGTCATAGCTGCAACCCCGCTACATCGACCTCCGGCGGCGAAAGCGCCGACTCGGCGCTTGTTAGCAGGTGGTGGGCGAAAGGTACGGCTTCAGGCGAGCGACGTGGACGACGTTGGAAGACGTAGAGGGCGCCGTGTGGTCCAGAGGGGCGATGTCATAGGTGACCTCAGTCACCTGGCGTAGCACACGGTAAGGGCCGGAGTACTTGGGCAGAAGTTTTTCGGCCAGGCCAACATGCCGAGACGGAGACCACAGGAGAACGAGGTCACCCGGATTGAAGCGAACGTTCCGGTGGCAGCTGTCGTATGTATGTTTCTGGCGGAGTTGCGATTCCGAAAGGCGTCGATGGGCGATCTGACGGGCCTTTTCGGCTGTGCTAATAGCGTGGCGAGCATATTCGGTGGACAGGTGGGCAGGGGTGGGTACGAGCGTGTCGAACGGCAAGGTCGGTTCTCGTCCATACAAAAGGTAAAAGGGAGAATATCCAGCAGTGTCGTGGCGCGAGCTGTTGTAAGCAAAAGTGACAAAGGGTAGCGCAATGTCCCAGTCGCGATGATCGGTCGAGACATACATGGCGAGCATGTCAGTGATCGTGCGATTCAAACGTTCTGTGAGTCCGTTCGTTTGGGGATGATAGGCCGTCGTAAGCTTGTGCTTTGTTGCACAAGACCGAAGTAGGTCCTCGATTACCTTGGATAAAAAGTAACGACCTCGGTCCGTGATGAGTTGACGAGGAGCGCCGTGATGTAAGATGACGTCTTGGATCAAAAACTCGGCGACGTCTGTAGCGCAGCTGCTCGGGAGAGGTCTCGTAATGGCAAAACGGGTCGAATAATCCGTAGCGACGGCGACCCATCTGTTACCGTTGTTAGAAAGTGGGAAAGGTCCCAAAAGGTCGAGGCCGACACGAAAAAAAGGCTCAGTTAAGGTACGTCTATAGGTTGAAGGAGCCCGGCAGGGTGCACAGCTGGCTTTTTCCGGCGTTGGCACGACTCGCAAGTAGCGACATAACGATGTACGGAACGGTAGAGGCCGGGCCAGAAAAAGCGTCGGCGGACACGGTCGTACGTTCTGGCAACACCAAGATGGCCGGCCGTTGGTACATCATGTAGTTGCTGAAGTACGGTCGAGCGGAGATGAGTGGGTACTACAACTAGTAGTTCTTGTCCCACTGGGCGCATGTTCCGGCGGTATAAAATGCCGTCGATGATGACGAACATGCGAAGCGAACTGTCCGTCGAGTCAGTATTCAGGCGGGTGATTAGATCTCGTAGGGACGCGTCACGCTGTTGCTCGTCACCGATGTTGCCGAAAGCGGAGAGCGAGGAAATACAGATGGACGTGTCATCCGTTACGAGGTCTGGATCGTCGACGGGGTACCGAGAAATGCAGTCGGCGTCTTGGTGTAGACGGCCGGACTTGTAGACCACTGTGTACGTGAATTCCTGGAGGCGCAGAGCCCAACGAGCTAGGCGCCCTGTTGGATCTTTGAGTGCTGAAAGCCAGCATAGAGCGTGGTGGTCTGTGGTAACGGTGAAAGGGCGACCATATAAATAGGGGCGGAATTTACCAACTGCCCATACAAGCGCCAGGCACTCGCGCTCAGTAATAGAGTAATTGCGTTCGGCAGGAGAAAGGAGCCGGCTGGCATACGCAAGAACTCTATCATGACCGGATTGACGCTGGGCTAACACAGCGCCAATGCCGTAACCACTAGCGTCGGTGCGGACCTCGGTTGGAGCGGACGCGTCGAAGTGGGCGAGGATCGGCGGTGTGGTGAGCAGCGTAATGAGGCGGGAAAAAGCACTGGCTTGGTCAGGACCCCACCAAAATGGCACATCCTTCTTGAGAAGGTCAGTGAGGGGGCGCGCAATATCTGCGAAGTTTCTGACGAATCGTCGGAAATATGAGCATAGGCCCACAAAACTTCGAACGTCTTTGGCACAAGTTGGTACGGGAAAATCGAGGACAGCGCGAACTTTGTCGGGATCGGGTCGGATGCCAGATGAGTCGACGAGATGCCCTAGAATAGCAACTTGGCGATGGCCAAAGTGGCACTTCGATTAATTAAGTTGTAGCCCAGCCGCACGAAACACGGAAAGAATAGACGAAAGTCGGTCGAGGTGTGACTCAAAGGTGGGAGCAAATACAATGACGTCGTCCAGGTAACAAAGGCAGATAGACCATTTAAAGCTGCGCAAAAGCGTGTCCATCATCCGCTCGAACGTGGCCGGCGCATTGCACAAACCGAACGGCATGACTCTGAATTGGTAGAGACCGTCAGGCGTTACAAAGGCGGTCTTCTCACGGTCGAGGTCGTCTACGGCGATTTGCCAGTAACCAGAGCGTAGGTCTATCGAAGAAAAATAGGTAGCACCATGAAGGCAGTCGAAGGCGTCATCGATACGAGGAAGCGGGTAGACATCCTTTTTGGTGATCTTGTTTAAATGCCGATAATCCACGCAGAAACGCCAGGTGTTGTCTTTCTTTTTAACTAAGACTACAGGGGAAGCCCACGGACTCGAAGAAGGCTCAATAATGCCTTTTGTGAGCATCTTGTCGACCTCCTGTTGAATAACTTGGCGCTCTGATGGTGAAACTCGGTAAGGACGCCTGTGAATTGGAGCTGCATCACCGGTATCTATGCGGTGCTTGACTTGCGAGGTTTGACCTAAGGGCCTACCGTCAAAGTCAAATATGTCAGAGTAGGTCATAAGGAGATCACTGAGGTCTTTAACTTGAGAGGGCAAAAGGTCTAAGGCAATCATCTTGGTTATGTTCTGTGCAGTGTAGAAGAGGTGACTGCGTCGACTCTATGCGGGTTCGGAGAGACGACAGCGGGCAGTTCGGGTGACACCGATGAGATCTGGCACTCGTACGACGGTGACAGAGTAGCGAGAGCAATGCCTTGTGGTAGGACTTGAGGGCTCAATCCGAAGTTCAGAAGAGGAAGGCACGTCTTGTTCGCTGTAATAGTTACAACTGTGTACGGAGAGGAGACGTTGTGGGCCAGTAGAACACTGGGAGAGGGAGAGACCACGTAATCCCCATCCGGTACACTGGGATATGGTTCAACAGCGACGCAAGTTAGGGCTTGTGGTGGCAGACGAACAGCCTCAGCACACGAAAGTTTCGTCTGAACCACCTCCGACACGTCGGCGGACGCAGGCAAGTCAAGTTGTACAACACCGGCCGAGCAGTCAATGACAGCAGAGTGGTCAGACAAGAAATCGAGTCCGAGGATGACATCATGAGGACAATGAGCGAGAACATGAAACAGAACGGACGTCTGGTGGTCGGAGAACCTCACACGTGCCGTGCACATTCCGAGTACAGCCGGAGTTCCCCCACTAGCGACACGTACAAATAGGGACTCGGGCGGCGTAAGGACCTTATTTAATCGTGCACGGAGATCAGAGCTCATAATAGAAATATGTGCGCCGGTATCAATGAGGGCAGTAACAGGCAGGCCATCCACTTCCACAGCAAGCAGATTCTGGTCCGTAGTGAGGGTCAGCAGAGGGTTTTCAGGTCGGGGGTCGAATGCAGAAATATATACACAGCCGAATGGCACGCGCAGGCGCACTGCACGTACGTTACAGTCACAGTTAGTTGTAATGCTTATACTTGTCCGTTATGACGGAGAACGCACGCACGTTTCACGAACCCGTGTGTGTGTAGAAGGGGTTCTTGACAGTTCTCGAACAAGGTCATCATCACCGTGATCAGTGAGCACCAGCAGCTGGACCGGACTTGTTAATCGGATCCGTTCGTGATCGCGGTTACGAGGGGTCTAAGTGTAGTTAAGTGCGAGGTATAGTACAGCTGGTGGAAATCCTGGATGCCTCTTACGATGAAATGATCTATGATGCCTCCTGTCGTGGACGCGGCAGCGAGGTATTTTGATGCCCTCTCCACATCCAATCCGTCTTTCACGCTATAAGGACCAAGCATTTTGGGTCTTGATAAATCAATGTTCAAGACACCGGTAATGATGAGAGGCCTGGTTCTCTCAGCAGATTTATTGTAGGAAGCAGTGACGCCGGTTTCTGCGTAATCCCCGTGGTCCACGTTGCGGACCATGTGGACGAGTGGATGGTACTTGAGCGTCTTCTAGGGGTGTTCCGTCTTCACTTTCCTCATTTTCCTTGCGTTCGCCGCGGAGGTGTAGCGGTTAAGGTGATCGGCTGCTGATCCGAAGGTCGCGGGTTCGATCCCGGCCGCGGCGGTCGTATTTGGATAGAGGCAAAATGCTAGATGCACGTGTTCTGTGCGATCTCGGTACACGTTAAAGAATACCCAGTGGTCTAAATTTCCGGAGGCATTCGCTACGGCGTCTCTCATATCATATCGTGGTTTTCGGACATAAAACCCCAACAATTATTATTATTATCACTTTCCTTGCGTGTGAATGTGTGTGTTCGCGGTTACTGTGTTGGTTGAGACTCTGTATCACCTGTGGCCCATACCCGCATAATATTAACTCTGGTTTACGGGTATGTGCCACACGTGACTGAGAGAAAGGGTTTCATGACGTACGCGACAGGTATTTTGCGTTATCCATGTCATGACCAGTGAATCGTGTTCGTTATACACTGATCCCCTGCTAGGTCAATTTAGTATATTACAAGTTATGAAGACGACTAGGAGAGCGCCCAGACGTAGGTGGCTAGATAGATAGATACGTTGATAGAAACGGCCAAAGTGCCTGAGGTTCGCTAAGAAATGCTTCGCATTTAATATTTAGCGTCAATCACCAAAACTTTTATGCTGTTAGTCAATCACTTTTGTGTTCCTTTCAATTGCAGCGATCACTGGAATAAATCATATTATTGCATGTGTATGTATATGTGGATATCCTATTTTTTGTGGCATATAATAACTGTATGCATTTTAACGTTCGTTTTAGTCTGTAATGTCACCGGTGGATACAGACGCAAAGAAGAGCTTTTTATGGACGATGTATGAGCGCATAACTGCAGTGCAGTACATAAGTGCAGCACATAACTGAAACCTCACTTACTTTGAGTACAATTTTAAACGCGGGTGTTTTTGTGCCAGCCATTAGGCTAGTTGGTTTGCTCAGTGTTGTGTTTTTGAGCACATATACATTAGGTTTATTTCGGTCAAGGAAAGCAATGTTGCATTAAATGGCACTGCATGCCAAAGAGTTGACGTGGCATATATTATTCAACATTAATTTCATCGCTTGTAACCCCGCCCCCATTTCCGAAGGAGCGGTCTTTTTTCCGGGGTAAAGTGGCAACCATACATGGCTGCATAATTTTTTTTCTCTTTATTGCGATATATCAGTTATATGGACACTCTCGACGCCTTTTTACCGTCGCCGTTGCCTTCATTTTCTGGATAAGGTCGAAATCGATGACATCACCCCGCGCATCGTATGTTCTACCCGCGAGTAAAAGCTCGCGAGCGCTGTAGACGAAGGCGGCTCAAACGGATATGAAACGAGCCGGCCCTCTCTGTGTCACGGAGGGCGAATGATCGCGTGCGAGGCCTGCCGTCGATTGCTCACCAAACACAGAGGAAGCGCCCCGCCCGTCTTTCGTAAGGGTCTTCAAAACCAGTGCAGAACGGACAAGGGACAAGCAAGGGAACAGAGACAAGCTGTTCCCTTTGTTGTCCCTTGTCCGTTCTGCGCTGATTGTTGAAGATGGATTACCAACTAGCCCAATCTCAAACTTTGTTTGGTAAGGAGCATGAAGGGACGCCAGGGAAGTGCCACTCGAAGGGCGCAGTAGCTGGCGCGCGCTATCTCGAGGCATCGGGAGACGGCTCGTAAACCTGCTGTGCTCTCAACGCTTACTTCGCCTTTAGAGAACTGCACAAACACCGCTTCGGTCCCTGTATTCCTCTAAACCAGCGTTTTGTGGAGTTACACGAGATCGGATCCAAAAGAGTTAGATGCTAGCCTTGCCTCTTTTGCCAATACAATTTGTTGACCCTGCAGAGTGAGGGAAGAACGTGTAACATGGCGCAGCCGCTTCCTACGCCACGGCAGCTGCAGCGAAGGGCCCGCTACTGACAGCTGCGCATATTAAAATGGAATTGCGGCTGCTCCGACCATATACGCCTTTATTAATTAGATGACATTTTTAAAAACGCAAGCAAGAAATTCCAATTAGATCTTAGTTCCTCAGGAGTGAAATAAAGTTCTTGTCATGTCATGGGACCCTATAGCACTTACGTGCTCGAAAGGGCAGGAGCTTTTAGGGCAAGGTGTTTACCGCAAGAGTGATTACAAACCCGGATGTGCTGGTGGAAGGAATTACGAAATAGCTTTTCTGGCTTGGATAAAGCAGATTTCATGAAAAGTGTCAACGCCGATAGACATATACCGAGCGAGCGGAAACAACAGAAACAACAAATGGACAATCAGTGGGTATATCGCTGAACCAAAACACGTGTACAGGGCATAGCACGACATAGCAAAAGTATCAACGCGACAAAGCAAGATATTGCAACTCTTTTTGAGAAAGCGAGAGGGAAGGCTGGCTAACGCACATTTCTTCTAATCTATTAATTTCATAGTCCTCAACAATTTCTCTAGTCATTTTACTATGCGCCTCATACAAGATAGAGGTGTTTTCAAACAAGCGCATGCAGCCACATTCTCGGCAATGAATGCACAAATGACCTGAGATTGCTTTTGTGACTTTATAGTGATGCTCTTTCAGTCTCTGGTTGATACATCTGCCGGTCTGACCAACGTACGTCCTTTTACACGAAAGCGGAATGCCGTAGACAACGTTGCGATTACAGGTTACAAAAAGTGTTCGGTGATTAATAGGACATGCGTTTACCTTGTTACTCTCTGAATTTACCTGATGACATAAACTCTGTAGACGGTCCGTAGCGGAAAAAGCTACGTCCACCCCCAACTTTCCCGCAATTCTGAGATTTTGCGAAATGCAATGCACGTGTGGCACAACGGCAACTTTCTTAGCTCTGACACTACGGCTGATGCCCTTTGATGAGCTTTCTAGCTTGTTGTTCAAGCCCTCTGCGACGGAGCTGAGCATACCTAATGGGTACCCAGACATCTTCTAAGCACTTCAAAACTTGTGAAACGTGCAATAGTACGATCTTGTTTCAATAATTCCCTTATGAAGTCATGTGACCACAAGGTGGAAGCCAGTTTCCTGGATCAGGCCAAGCGCTTAGAAGAGTCTGGGTACCCATTAGGTATGCTCAGCTCCGTCGCAGAGGGCTTCAGCAACAAGCTAGAAAGCTCATCAAAGGGCATCAGCCGTGGTGTCAGAGCTAAGAAAGTTGCCGTTGTGCCATACGTGCATTGCATTTCGCACAATCTCAAAAGAATTGCGGCAAAATTGGGGGTGGACGTAGTCTTTTCCGCTCCGGACCGTCTACAGAGTTTATGTCATGAGGTAAATTGAGAGAGTAACAAGGTAAACGCATGTCCTATTAATCACCGAACACCTTTTGTAACCTGTAATCGCAACGTTGTCTACGGCAATCCGCTTTCGTGTAAAAGGACGTACGTTGGTCAGCACGGCAGATGTATCAACCAGACACTGAAAGAGCATCACTATAAAGTCACAAAAGCAATCTCAGGTCATTTGGGCATTCATTGCCGAGATTGTGGCTGCATGCCCTTGTTTGAAAACACCTCTATCTTGTATGAGGCGCATAGTAAAATGACTAGAGAAATTGTTGAGGACTATGAAATTAATAGATTAAAAGAAATGTGCGTTAGCCAGCCTTCCCTCTCGCTTTCTCAAAAAGAGTTGCAATATCTTGCCTTGTCACGTTGACACTTTTGCTATGTCGTGATAGTGCCCTGTACACGTGTTTCGGTTCAGCGATAGACCCACTGATTGTCCATTTGTTCTTTCTGCTGTTTCCGCTCGCTCGGTATATATTTATCGGTTAGAGCGAAAATAAAATCAACTGAAAGTAGCTCTGTGTCCTTGTCTGTTTTCTTTCTTCGTCCCTGTCATGTCGCGCTTACCACTCTTCATGGAAAAATGTTCAGCATGTCGCGGAATATAGCGATACAGCTGACCCAGACGATCACTTAAGTGTGTGTCAAATCTGGAGCCGTAAGAAAGGAATTTACGCAGTATTAGAAATTGAGGAAATTTCTGTGTCATTCTTGATCGACACTGGATCATCGGTTTCCATTCTGGCTGAGGACCTTTACCGACGCCACTTTTCTAAAGTGTATCCTCTGACGTCTACGTTCGCTCAGCTTCTCGATTATTCCAAGTTCGCCATTCTAATTCAAGGATGTTTCATTGCTGCGGCCTCATTCCATGGTCGATGCACTTCTACCCTATTGTACGTTGTGCATGGAGGAACAACCATTCTTGGATTAGATGGCATCGCGGCTCTGGACATGAAGATTCAAGGGTCGCCGCTTAAGTGTCTTCTGATGACACAAGAAACTCCTGTGTTGCCTGAAGAGTTACGCTTCGAATTTGAGCACCTATTTTCAAAAGAGCTCGGAACTGTTAAAGGCTTCTGTCACAAGGTCAAAGTTCGCGCGTCTGTTCATCTAGTGGCCAGCAAGCTGAGACGGCTGCTACTTGTCATTCGCGAGCAAGTCTCGGTAGAAATACAAAAATTAGAATCCCAGGGCATCATTGAGCGCGTCGACTCGTCAGAGTGGGTGTCACCTATTGTGGTAGCTAGGAAAAAAAAATTGCTCGATTTGCATGTGCGTTGACCTACGGGAGCCAAAGAGCCAAACAAAGCTGTGGTAGTGGACAGTTTTCCTTTGCCACAAACTGAAGAACCACTGAACAGCTTGGCTGCGGCGCAGCGATTCTCAAAGCTCGACTTAGCTTCTGCGTACCACCAGTTACCACTCAGTCCAGAGAGCCGTGAACTTACTACCTTCATAACTCATGACGGACTCTTTCGCTTCAAAAGGGTTTGCTTCGGACTTGCATCGGCGCCCTCAGCATTTCAAAAGATGATGCATTTGATCCTAAAAGGGTGCAAATGTGTCAGTGACGACATAATCGTGTATGGACGCTCCTGAGAGGATTATCCGGGCAATTTACGCGCTGTTTTGAAGCTCTCTGATGCGGGCCTCAGGCTCAACCACAAATGTGTTTTTGACGTCGCAGAACTGACTTTACTTGGTCATGTTGTCAGCGCTAGAGGGTTATTTCCACTTATGTCATCCATTGAGGCGATAACCAAGGCACCATCACCTAAAAACATCAACGAGCTCCGTTCGATGCTGGGACTTGCAGGTTTCTACTCCAAGTTCATCCCCCATTTTTCTGACATTGTGGAGCCAATGCGTGCCTTGCTACGAGGAAATGCACCTTTCGTTTAGACTGCGGAAGCACAAAACAGTTTGGAGCGGCTGAAAGCTCTTCTAACATCTTGCGAGGTTCTTCATCTTTTCGATCCTCACTAACCGGTGTACGTTACGACTGATGCCTCAGGATATGGATTAGGTGCGGTACTTTAGCAGGATAACGGAACCTCACTGCGAACTGTCGCGATCACCTCGCGTACCCTGCAGCCGCATGAACGGCAGTACTCAGTTGGCGAACGTGAGGCTCTTGCCTGTGTCTGGGCTTGCGAACATTGGCACGTTTACCTGTGGGGTCGACCTTTCATCTTACGGACTGACCACGCGGCATTGGTTACGCTTCTTTCAACGAAAGGTACAGGTCACCGTCCATTAAGGATTGCGCGCTGGTCCTTACGGTTGCTGTGCTACAACTACACCGTGGAATAGAGAAAGGGTAGCGAAAACGTCGTGGCTGACGCTCTATCCCGGCTGCCCGTACAGAGTTTACTCCGCGATGCACCCGAAGAAGAATTCAAGCTTCCTGTCTCCAGTCGTTACCATGCAAAAGCTTCAAGAAGCCAGTGCCAACGACCCCGCTCTCTCTCAAGTCAAGCACTTCACGATTACTTCTTAGCCTGACAAAAAATACTTGTCGAAAGAGCTGCTGGCTTACTTTCATGCGTGAGCTGAACTCTCTGTGATAAATGATATGTCCTGTGCCTGGGGAAAAGAACTGTTGTGCCAGCGTCTATGACACGCCGTTTTCTGGACCTGGCCCATGAGTCACATCCAGGCATTAGTCGCACCAAAGCTCGCCTGAGAGAGTCCTATTGGTGTCCGTGCATGGACAGTCAGATTGAAGAGCTTGTGCGCACATGTGTGATTAGCCAGTCCTGTGACAAGTATGCACGTAGCTCTGCAGCGCCAATGCAACCCGTTCCTCTTCCTGACAAAGCCTGGGAAAAAGTTGCAATCGACATCGTAGGACCTTTCACGCAAGCTTCAGCCGACTGCCATTTTGCCATTACAGTTATTGACTATTACAGCAAGTGGCCTGAAGTGGCTTTTGTAAGAGATTCGACCACACCTACAGTGAAGAAATTTTTACTTGAACTTTTTGCACGCGAAGGATACCCACGTGGTCTCGTATCCGATCATGGGCCACAGTTTTCATCAGCAAATTTTGAAGAATTTCTCGCAGAACGTGGAATCAAGCATTAGAACTCTTCAGTGTACTACCCGCAAGCTAACGGCTTGGTGGAACGATCCAACAGGGTATTGAAGTCATACATACAACGGGCTCTCTTTGAACGCCGTGATATAAAAATAGTTGCAAATATATCGATGTACGCCTCACGCGACTACTGGGGCTGCGCCCGCTGTACTTTTCATGGACGCCAACCTCGGACAAGGCTCGACATAGTGGGCATGCCCGACAAATGCTTCAGCACGGACCCGTCAAGGGCGCTTGAGTAGTTGCGAGAGCGCGTGAAAAACAAGCAAACCAGGTCGAAGAGCTATACAGATGAAAAACGCGGAGCCAAGTAACGAAACTTCGCCGTTGGTGATTACGTGCGGGTTGAATTATCTGCCATTCCTGGAAAGCTATCTTCACAGTTCTCCGCGCCCAAGAAGATTGTTGAAAAGCGTGGACCGGCCTCGTACTTGTTGGAAGATGGACGAGTGTGCAACGCGTCCAAGTTAGCTGCTGGTCACCCTGCAGCTGTCAGCAAAATGAGATCCGGCACATCTGCTGTCATGAAATGGTCACCGGCATCCACTCAATCGTCTGGTGCAGTTATGGTGATCTGTCGCATCCTGGCACATAGTCGATAATCATGAAAATGCGAACTTTCCTGAACCACTCGCAGAAGACAGTGCGCAAGTATCACCCAATATGTCGGGATGTCAAGCGCGAATTAGAAGGAGCACGCGTAAGAAGAAGACACCACAGAAGTTCAAGGACTATATTAGGCAGTAAATATTTTTTTTCGCAAAAGGAGATATGTCATATAAGGTGTCACTGCCGACTACGGCGCCAGGAGATGGTACGTGCTCGGCGGCCGCCTCAGCGAAGACGACGAAGAAGAAATAAAGAATATTTCACCGCAATCAGATACAGAAAATTGGCAATTCACACTGATAGGATGGAAACAATAACAACGTGGACGGAGTACAAACATCTCAACTTCCCATGGAAGTCTCATTGGAGCCAATCTAGACAATCTGAAGTTACGATCACCAGATTTCGATGCCGGGACCCCCCATTAAATCTATACTACACAGAGCTGGTCTGACGATATCGCCCCTATGTCAATTCTGCGGAGAATTAGAAAATATTGCACATTTCTTTTTGTCATGCCGCAGATATTCAATTATTAGATCACGACTGCTCATTACTCCGCTGTTAAAAATAGGCTTAAACTTAACTGAAGAAATTATACTAAGCTTCGGAGCCTCAGGGTTGGGATACTGCCATAGGGATGCCTTCAATGCCGTGTGTAATTTCATGCAAACCACTAAACGTGTACCATTTTAGTCTTCCTTCAAAAACGCTGTTTATTAAAATGCGGTTCAATATATCTAATCTCACCAAATTGTTCTGATCAGGCTAATACGGCTGTCTGAAATACGAGCGCAATAGCATAATTTTTGAAGTATTAATTTGATGTCTTATTTATTACCATTTCTACTCTTAATTTTTTTTAGCCATTTTACATTCTTCGAATAAGATTTTAAGATTCAACTACACATTCTTGGCCCATCCCCCAGAGTGGGTACGTGCCATAGAACAGAAGGCAAAACAAACAAACTAACAAACAAACAAACAAATGAGGAACGAATGTTTCCTTAGATGTGTCTTAATTGTTATGAAGGACACAACACACCGCACGCTCTTCGCACTTATAACCTTTTTGATCTTGTGAAATTGGTATCTTACGTAGATGAAGAACTGTGTCGCACTAACTCTTCACAAGCGGACGATGTTCACGCACAGGCAATCCTCCACGGAATGAAAAAAAAAACAACAAACAATGCCAGTGTTGTTAGCAGTGCCGTCAAAATGAATGTTTTGCCGCTAACTAAAGGTGTAGTGGCATGATATCTTCAACTATTAACTTTGTTGCTCTGGTTGAAAGTTCAGGAGCTCTAATTCACGAACAAAGTGGTGACCTAGTTCTATAAAACATCCTATATCAACAGCGTTCTGAGGATTGTCGCTATTTATTCAAGGGTTTATAGCTATAGTGCGTTCTCAACGTAATAAATCAATGGTCGGAAATGTCATGTCAGTGCCCCGTTCATGTGCGACGCAATGAAGCAATGTATCGGGTCATGAGTATGGCTGCAGCTACAGTGTACTGCAGCAGCCTTCCGCTTGATTTTTTAAAAAAGTAAAGTTATGGTTCCTTCGGAGAAGTCATGTTAATCTTGACGCAATGTTTCAAAAAAAGAAACGAGAACACTTAAAAAAATGTTGCAGTGGCTTAGCTCGGTTATGCCAGGATAACGTAGCGTTAGCAAAGGTTCAGCTGATTGTTCTTAGCTTTCCTGATAAGGATTAGTTTGATTATCATGCTTACTGCTGCTTCAATGACACACACATGGTATACATATTATGTGGCACATGTATATTTATTTTGCCAGGCAACTACTTCGGAATCCGATGAGTTAAGCTTCTCCGCTCTTCTGCGTCGTTGAGCAGCATTTGGCTCTCCTTCTCCATGGCTAAACCACACCGGCAAACGCCAGTCAGAGGCGCTATCAAGCGACTCCAGCGCAGTGTCAGACGGCGACTGCACAGCGAAGGCGAATAGCTGCACGCGCGCCGGCGCCAGTATGTCTACCTCGGCTACGACGTCACTCCTCGGGAAAGCGCAGACCGGCGGCAGCGGCGGAGTGCGCGGGAGGTGCCGGCTCCGATGCGCCAGCTGTGTGACATCACTGATCCTCGCGCATGCGCAACACGGCTCTTGAGGAGCCACGCGAAACTGGCTCGGCTAGGCCAGTGTAGCTAACGCTACAAAAGCGCGGTTCGAACCCACGATGTTAAAACCCACGAGATGCCGCACTGCTTACTAACCGACTTCGCCACCGAAGCTGCTGAGCGACGATGTCTAACAACCGCCTGTGTACGACGCGGTGAATTATACAACGTGATGATCGTAGCTGTTTCACTACAGTGCAGCTGCTGAAGTGACGGCGGTGACGGCCCCGGGCCCCCGTGCACCCATAGCCCCGTCGTGGTGGTCGGTTCCGCCTCAGAAACGGCGCTTTTGGTTCTATTTGGAACCGTCTACATCGTCAAAGTTCGCCTGCAGATCGTGTGGAGCCAGAAGACAGAATTGTTTGCTGCTCTAGATGCTTCACAGGTAAGTTGTGATATTTTGAAATGACTGTCAGAGCCCGGCGTTATCAACATGGAGCCGTTCTGTTCGTGCTTATGTGAGGCATCAGCTACTTTCGCCGTAAATGACTGATACCACAGCTTTCCACCGCGGGGCGATGCAGTCCTCGTTTCACTTTGTAACTGTTTCACATCGATGTGGAAGCGGGGTGCGCTGTGCCAGTGTTTTATCTAGAATTTCGAAATGACGGGAGGGGGGGGGGTTGCTAAAACAACGCGGGGTCGGGGTGTTAGGGGAGGGAGTGGTTGGGTTGGTGTGGAATAATGCTTAGGGGGCTGTCAGTAGGTATACTAAATATGCGTTCATAACTACGTATAAACAATGTATTGAATCGTTTAAACAAAGGTGACATACATATTGTGCTTTTATGAGGATTTATATTATTGAACTTTCGGTGACATGACAATGAAAATAAAGATCCACAGTGCCACACAATCTGTTCCAGAAAAGCCTCAAACCCTCAACGGTCGTTCAAAACTGTCGTGTGGCAGCAGCGTGACAACTGCACTGAGTCGATAGAGTTGTGGCTTTTTGATGGCGTTCGACTGCATGGCCTTTCAAAAGTGCCCGTATGGCACAGGTATTATTTATGAACAGCAAATCTAGTACCCCAATGATGTCAAGGTGCGTGAGGAATGTCCCATGTACTTGCAGTTCGCAAAAAAAAAAATGAAGCACACAATGAAAATGAACTGAAAAAAGAAAATGAGTTACTCCCTGTCTTCATACACACATTAACGCATTAGTGCTATGCAGAGGCTACTAATACAAACCGCATTGCATCTACATTCAGTAAATGTCCGTGATTCAATGAAATGAATGAAGTAGTGCTTGGTAATGCGAGCAGAGACAGGAAGAAAGATTCCTGGCCTGTATTGCTTCAGTTTGAGCTACTGTGTAGTCTTCACATCTAGAAAGCTATCCCAGTTACAAATCCCGTTTTAACAATTTCATTCAGTCTTGCCTGTTATTCAAAATGCTGAGCTGCTGTCGAAAGGACGGTGGTAATGAGACTAAACTGGGGGACATAGGATTTATTAATACGCTTTTCTTGCCAGAACGATGAATGATTCCTATGACTTGTCCAGTATTGCAGCATCTGTGATCTGTTCATGCTTGCACCACTTTGCTGTAAGCATTGCCAGTTTCATACCGGTCGTCATATTGCGAGTGCTTGAAGCCTAAATTCCATTGGAGCTATTTGGCATGTCAAAGTGACAAGCAACGAAATGGATGGTCGCATGATCAGATCACTCATTTCCCTTGCTAGATTGCTCAAGTGGAGAAATCTATAATACGTCCCTCATGGCCCAGAATATCTATGAGAAACCAGTCAGAAGCAACAAGCTGGAATAGTACACCAGTAAAATACTGCTGGTTGTCACATGGAAGGAGCGAACGACCAAAACAAACAAACAAACAAACAAACAAACAAACAAAATATAAGGGGGTTTATTAACAAAACCAGAGGCCTGGGTTCAGCGGTGTCAAACACTGTAACGCGCGCTCTCGATCGGCTCTTCGTCTTGGTCTTCTTCCACACCTACTCGATGCTGTCTCGCTGTCTCTCTTCCCCACTACACTTGCCCCGGTGTCGAAGAGCAGCCATCCTGGCGACTCAAGGCGAAGCAAGCACAAGCGGATCATAATAGGGCTTTAAGCGGCTGACGTGGACTGTTTCACGGCCACGACATCGTCTGTCGGTGGGAGGTGTCGCTGGTTCGACGACGTAGTTGACCGGTGACGTGCATTGAACGATGCGGTACGGACCGGTGTACTTGGGTGCAAACTTTCGGGGGAGGCCGGGAGACTGGAACAGAATAGAAAGCCACACGAACGAGCCGACGGGGAAGGTGTGGGCAGGCTTGTCCTGGTCAAGTCGTTCTTTTTGAATACCTTGTGCGACGGATGTAAATGACCGCGCTAATTGGCGGCACTCTTCGGCACATTGAACGAGTTCGGAGGCCGGGCGGTATTCAGAAGCATCCGGGCGGTATGTAAGGATTGTGTCAAGCATCGAAGAGGGCTCACGTCCGTATAGGAGAAAGAAAGGTGAAAACCCAGTACTGGCTTGTGTGGCCGTGTTATATGCATACGTCACGAACGGAAGCACTAAGTCCCAGTTGGAATGGTCGGATGATGTGTACATGGAGAGCATATCACCGAGAGTGCGGTTAAAGCGCTCCGTCAAACCGTTCGTCTGCGGGTGATAGGTCGTAGTGGAGCGATGAATAATATTGCACTCAGTGAGAAGCTCCTGTACGGCTTGCGAAAGAAAGACACGCCCTCGATCGCTAAGCAGCTCACGTGGCGCGCCATGGCGAAGGACGAAGCTGCGCAAGATGAACAAGGCAACATCACGAGCTGCAGCGGCTGGCAGAGCGGCGGTTTCGGCATAACGGGTAAGATGGTCAACGGCCACAATAATCCATCGGTTGCCAGCAGGTGTGCAAGGAAGGGGGCCGTAGAGGTCTATGCCAATCCTATCAAACGGGCGAGCTGGACACGGCAAAGGTTGCCATTCGCCAGACGCATGACAAGTTGTTTTCCACCGCTGACACTCAGTGCAAGAACGTATGTACTTCGCTGGCGAAGTCGGTCGTAAGTTTTCAAAACGCCAGCGTGGGCGCTTTGTGGGTCTGCGTGGAAGTACGTGCACAGGTCGGAGCGCAAATGGCGAGGTATAACAAGAAGCCACTTTCTACCATCTGGCTGATAGTTGCGGCGATACAACATGGCATCCCGTATCGCATAATGAGGGGCTTGTCGGCGTAATGCACGAGGTAGCCGTTGGCATGGTGTCGCCGAAGACGTGGAGAGAACGTCGATGAGCGACGCTATCCAAGGGTCTTTGCGCTGTTCCGAAGGCATGTCAGCGAGATCAATGCTGGCGATAGTAGCCTCGGCAAGTGAAACGGGTGCAACGGAAGGCAGGGGCGAACGAGAAAGTGCGTCGGCGTCGGTATGCTTGCGTCCGGAGCGGTAAATCATGCGAATATCAAATTCCTGTAGACGGAGCGCCCAACGCCCAAGCCGGCCCGAAGGATCCTTCAATGAAGCAAGCCAACAAAGGGAATGATGGTCGGTAACGACATCAAACTGATGGCTGTACACGTACGGGCGAAATTTGTGTAATGCCCAAACAATGGCCAAACATTCCTTTTCGGTAACCGAGTATTTGCACTCTGTCTTTGTGAGGGCGCGACTAGCATACGCAACGACATACTCGGAGAAGCCTGGCTTGCGTTGAGCAAGGACAGCGCCAAGGCCAATGCCACTGGCATCCGTGTGCACTTCGGTTGGAGCAGTAGGGTCGAAGTGGCGTAAAATGGGTGGCGAAGTCAGGAGATGGCGTAATGTTGCGAAAGCATCATCGCATGCTGGCGACCAATCAGAGAGGTGTCCATCACCAGTGAGCAGCTTTGTGAGCGGTGCGATTACAGAAGCGAAGTTCTTCACAAAGCGGCGAAAGTATGAGCAGAGACTGACGAAGCTGCGAAGTGCTTTCACGGTCGTAGGCTTCGGGAACTCAGCAACTGCCCGAAGCTTCTCCCGGTCAGGGAGGACGCCCTCCTTTGAGACAACGTGGCCCAGTATTGTAAGCTTGCGAGCTCCAAAGCGGCACTTCTTGATGTTGAGCTGAAGGCCTGCACGCGTGAGGCAGCTCAAGACTTCTTTGAGACGACGCAGGTGACTGTCGAAATCGGGGGAGAAGACAACGACATCATCCAAGTAACAAAGGCATGTCTTCCATTTTAACCCACGCAAGACGCTATCCATCATCCTTTCGAATGTTGCTGGCGCATTACAAAGGCCGAAGGGCATAACATTGAATTCATATAGGCCATTGGATGTCACGAAGGCAGTTTTCGGGCGATGTGATGGTGCCATGGGGACCTGCCATTAGCCGGACCGTAAGTCTAGTGATGAGAAGAATTCAGCGCCTTGCAAGCAGTCCAGGGCGTCATCGATGCGTGGCAAAGGGTACACATCTTTGCGCGTAACTTTGTTTAAACGGCGGTAATCGACGCAGAAGCGAATCGAGCCGTCTTTCTTCTTCACGAGGATAACAGGTGACGACCAGGGACTGCTGGACGGCCGAATGACGCCGCGTTGATGCATGTCGTCTACTTGGTCGGTGATCACTCGACGCTCAGCAGGAGACACGCGGTAGGGGCGCTGTCGCAGAGGCGCTTGTGAGCCGGTGTTGATGTGATGGACAACGGTGTGTGTTCGACCTAACGACGTCTGCTGGTAATCAAACGAGCCGCGAAACTGGTGCAGAAATTCGAGGAGTTGCTCTCGGTGTTTTTCTTCAAGGTCGCCATCAATTGAGGGTCCAAACGCATCAACAGTCGGGCGATCGGGCGTACAGGCAGATGGTGTCAGTGCATTAAGGAGCAAATCACTCGCGCCGCCAAGGCCGTAGATGGAAGTAGCGTCCAACTCTTGATATGTGCCAATGCATTCTCCGCGGAGTAAGGTTGATGTAGACGGCAAGGGATTCGTGACAAATAAGTTCGTAACGCCGGTGGTTACGTAGAGAATAGCGAAAGGCAACGCGAGGCTCCTGCGACGTTGGAAGGTTTGGGAGGGAGTAAACAAAACTGGAGACTCGGACAGATCGGCACAGGACACGGGAACAAAGGTTGCGCTGTTGGGTGGTATGTCGATATCGTCGGCGACAAAGAGCTTGTTCAACGTAGCTTCAGGCGATGAGGAACACAACGCAGAGAAGGCAACTTCGGCACGAGCACAGTCGATAACCGCATGATGACGAGGGAGAAAATCCCAGCCGAGAATCACATCATGCGAACACGCAGGTAGCACAAGAAATTCAACGGTATACAAAACACCTTGGATGAGAACGCGGGCAGTGCAGGCAGCTGATGGCCGAATATGGTGAGCACTGGCGGTACGGAGGGACAATCCCTCTGACGTTGTGGTGACCTTCCGAAGCAATCGGCAAAGTTTTAAATCTATCACTGAAACGGCAGCACCAGTGTCCACAAGCGCAAGGGTACGAAAGCCATCCACAAAAACTTCGATGAGGTTTGCCGGAGAAATGCGAGGACTTGATTCTTTCGACGACGACGCAGTTCGTGCCTCGGGAACTGCGGCATCTAGTTTTCCGTGTCTGAAGGGTAGGGTCGACGGCGCATAGGTGACAAGGAGCGACGTCGGGGCGATGGAGATCGGCGGCTAACTGAGGGAAGGCGGTCGGGTGAAGAAGATTTTTGTGGCCGTGTTGTGCTACTAAACCGTCGAGGGTCGTGCGAAGATCGTGGCAATGTATCTGTGTGGACGAGACGGCGGCGGCGGCAGAAACGTGCCACATGTCCTGCATAGCCGCAAAGATAGCAGATAGGGCGGTTGTCTGCGGTGCGCCACGGGTTAGGACACGCAGCGACGGGTCGGCCGAACGGAACTGGTGATGACTGAACAGGCACCGGTGAGGGAGAATAAGTTGGCTGACGGGGCGCTCTGGCTGCGACGACCTGTGCGTACGTCAAGGGCGCAGCCTCCAGAGGTGGTGAACGAGGGAAAGGCAAAGCGTCAGTTACCTCTTCTTGGATAGCTTGTCGTATAGCTGGGGCCAGATGATGTGTCTGTGCTGGTTCGGGCGTGCTTGATAAAATGGAGAGCTGCCGAGCGACCTCCTCACGCACAAACTGTTTTATCTGAGCCAACATGGAATTCTGGTCTCCGAGAGTCAAAGCTGCGATCGAGTCACGATGTTCCAGAAAGCGTCGTGTCTGGGCGCGTTGCTTGCGCAACTCGTCGAAACTCTGGCACAAACTGACCAGTTCGGCTACGGTTTGTGGGTCCTTGGCTAACAACATCTGGAATGCGTCATCGGCTATTCCCTTGAGAATCTGCTTGATCTTGTCTGCTTCGAGCATCGATGGGTTCACACGCTTGCACAAGTCGACAACGTCCTCAATGTAGCTGGTGAAGTTCTCTCCTGGCTGTTGAGCGCGCTCACGAAGTCGCTGTTCCGCGCGGAGCTTTCGTACAGCGGGGCGGTCGAAGACTTCTGAAAAGGCCGTCTTGAATGAAGCCCAGCTGGTAATATCAGCTTCGTGATTCCGCAACCAGAGACTAGCGACGCCGGCCAAGTAGCTAACATAAGTCAGCTTAGCCGCATCGTCCCACTTGTTCGCTGCGCTCACCTTGTGGTATGTAGCCAACCACTCCTCAACGTCTTGGTCGTCAGTGCCGCTGAAGATCGGCGGGTGACGCAGTGGCAACACGCCGGGACATGCAGTGGCTGGAATCTGGGAGGTACCTTGGTTGGTGGATTCTTCCGGCATTGCTGACACTGGAGGTAAGGTGCGGCTTCGTAGATCCAGCTTCGAAGGGTACCCAGCGACTCCACCAAATTATAAGGGGGTTTATTAATTCGTACGGCGTAGCGCACCACGACAAGGACAGAGAAGAGGGACGCACAAAACCAGAGGCCTGGGTTCAGTTTATTAACAAAACCAGAGGCCTGGGTTCAGCGTTGTCAAACACTGTAACGCGCGCTCTCGGTCGGCTCTTCGTCTTAGTCTTCTTCCACACCTACTCGATGCTGTCTCGCTGTCTCTCTTCCCCACTACAAAACAAACAAACAAACAAACAAACAAACAAACAAACAAACAAAAAACTGTTAGAGCACGTGTCATGCCAGCTTCGGCGCATATTTGCTGCCTTCATGCCGGCAGCATTAAACAGCTGTCCCTCTCGTGCGATGCAACTTCTAGGCGAGAGCTAACTCCATCATGTCGCTTGTTGCTTTTTTCACAAAATTGCTTATGTGGCTTTTGTACTTCATGATCTAACATGAATGCATAACTCCTGAATATCGTCTCACTCCTGTTTTGTTTCTCTTTTTTATGTAGGTAAGATCAGATGAGCTTACTGAGGACAATGTTGGGCTCGAAGAGAACCAAATCTGCAGGATGAATTTCCTGTAACAGTCAGCAAGGTCCATGGTAATTCGGAATGTAGTCAAGAGGCTCCTGAGGATGTTGAAGTCGACAACCCAGATGCTGACCTCTCTGATTGTGTGGCGAGAAATTCAGCAGTAATGCTTCCTGGCCTCTGTGTAAGTAGATTGCAAGCGTGTGCTTGTGTGAGTCGTATTTCAACAAAAAAGTGCTTACTGGATTACAACTACTGATAGCTCATATTTGAAGGTACAAGATCAAAAGGTTCCTTGTAAAGCACCGATTATGTGAGATATTGGTGATGTAGTACTGACTCAGATTTTAGAAGTTTTCGTATTCTTGCGCTTAACAAAATTACTGGTGTCATGAACCCCAACAAGTTTATTGGAGTTGCTCGCAACGCATTTAGCATATTTTCAATGCCACTTCCCAAAAAAAAATTTGGGGTTTTCATATTGCCACGCCCACTTGTCTTGTTTTGATGTATTCGGATTTGACCGGCGGGGACGGTTATCAACGCTCGACGCTGTCCGCGAAGCAGTGTTCGAGAAGCTTCGCGATTGTAGTAGATCGTTTTGTTAAGATTGCGCCCCGCACGCGAATGTTCCAGCTATGTCTAGAGATAACGCCGCCACCAGCGATATTGCTGGAAAGTTCGATAGCGCCTGTATAAAAGCCGACGCGCTTGACCGCTTGTCAGTTGATCGACGGTCGATGCTCTGTCCGCCGCTATCAGTGTATTGCTGTAGTTTGACTTTCAGTTTCTCGGCCACAAGTTCGGCCAAATAAAAAGAATTTCATCTCGGACGTGTTCACTGCTGCCTTCGTCGACGTCACGACCACATGACATCTGGTGGAGGTGCTGCTTCTTCCATGATCCGGACGCCCCCGCGAAGCGCTGACCCAAGCCCAAGCTGCGAGGAGGACGACGGCAAAGAAAACCCGGATCGTCGAACAAACCACCGGCAGAAGGGACTGCAGCAAGAACACGGGCTCCTTCCCGAACAAACCAGGCATCCCCAGGTCCCAACACCGACCGCAGCGACGATGACCGACCCCGTGCAGCCTGCGCCGATCCTACTCCGACAGACCAAGGAGCCGCCAACCTTCCGCGGGTCTTCATTCGAAGACCCGGAAACCTGGCTCGAGACTTTCGAAAGGGTCTCAACATTTAACAACTGGGACTCCGAGGACAAGCTGCGCCACGTTTACTTTTACCTTGAAGACGCAGCAAGGACCTGGTTCGAGAATCGGGAGTCCACTCTTCGAACTTGGGACGCCTTTCGCAGCGCTTTCCTGCAGACGTTTGCAAGCGTCGTCAGAAAAGAAAGGGCCTCAGCCTTGTTAGAGACGCGGGTCCAACTTCCAAATGAGAGCGTTGCCATCTTTGGAGAGGAAATGACCAGACTGTTCAGCCACGCTGACCCAGCCATGCACGAGGACAAGAAAGTCAGGTTGCTCATGCGAGGGGTAAAGCAAGAGCTCTTCGCTGGGCTGATGCGGAACCCACCCTCGACAGTTCAAGAATTCATCTCAGAGGCGACGACGACTGAGAAGACGCTGGAAATGCGCAACCGCCAGTATAATCGCCGATCGATTCAAGACAGCCCAGCTATTCATGCCGTCGGCTGCGACGACCTGCGTGAAACGATCCGAGAGATCGTGCGGTGAAGAATTGCGCAAGCTGTTACCCTTACCACAGCCTGAAGTTGCCTCGATCGCTGACATCGTCCGAGAGGAAATCCAGCAGTCTCTGGGCACCCCCCCGAGTCATCGCAGCCGCAGCTGCAAGCAGTGAGCTATGCTGCTGCAGCCCGACGCAACACCCCCCTCTCCTCGCCCACGTCAAGACGCCGCGCTGCCCCAGCAGTTCCGCCGCCGCAACCGACGTCATACCGCCCGCCAGCCGGCCAGCTATACACGCCGAGGAAGACCGACGTTTGGCGCGCCCCCGACCACCGCCCACTCTGATACCATTGCGGGGAAGCTGGCCACATTTACCGCCGCTGCCAGTACCGACAGATGGGACTGCGTGGGTTCGCCATCGACGCGCCGCATCCACAGCGAGGGGGAAGACCACGCGACATCGCCGACTACCTCGCGGGAACGCAATGGACGCCCCGACAACCTTCCCGTTCGCCGTCGCCAGGCCGCTACGTCTCCCCCCGACGCCGACCATACACTGGCCCAACGCGAGGTCGGCCACCCAGCCAGTATCCGGAAAACTAAGGGCAGCAACCGATGGAGGTGCGGTTGCTGTATGACGAAATACCGAAGATCCTCCGCCGCCGACCACAACACCGCAACGAAATCTAAAGAACACGCCGCAAGCCGAACGAAGCCCTGACGTCGAAACTTCACGGCCCGAAGAAGACCTGACGACGCAACGTCGAAGCAGCGGGACAAACCGACGTAGCCGTGATCCGACGCCGCGACCAAATCGAAACGGTAGGCGACGAACGAGTGACCTCGACGTTCTCATCGACGGCCACAACGTCACCGCTGTCGTGGATACTGGAGCCGACTATTCTGTCATCAGTGGACCGTTCGCGAAGAAGCTGAAGAAAGTCAAGACCGCCTGGGAAGGCCCCGAAATCCGGACAGCTGTAGGTCACCTAGTAACGCCGGCAGGAATCTGCACAGCGAGGGTTTCCATCAACAATCGGATTTATCCCGCAAGCTTCGTAGTCCTTGAGCATTGCTCCCGAGATGTCATCCTTGGTATGGACTTCTTAGGCCTTCATGGTGCAGTCATCGACCTCAGATCCAAGTCGATAACACTATCTACAGAAAAAGCATTACCGCGGTACACGCCGCCAGGGAAGCATGCCTTGAATGTGCTGGAAGACCAGGTCACCATTCCCCCTCGCTCCAGCGTCATCATTTCCATCGGCGCTCAGAAAGTAGCAGACCTGGAAGGCGTCGTTGAAGGCGACCAGCACCAGTTGATTAACAGCGAGATTTGCGCCGCAAGGGGAATAGCAGAGTTGCGGGGAGGCAAAGCAACAGTGATGCTTACAAATTTTAGCAACGAGTATAAGCACGTAAACAAAGGCACGACAGTCGCCTACATCGAAGAAATTGTGGCAGCCACCAATGCTTTCGCTATCGCCGATTCTTCCGAGCCCACACCGACGAACCAAGCTCCTCAACCAGCTTTCGACGTCAATCCTAGCCTTCCGAAGCATAAACAAGAACAGCTCAAAACCCTGTTCTTGAAATACAGGGACTGCTTTTCGTCATCGTCAAGAATCCGCCTGACCCCAGTCGCAAAACATCGCATCATAACAGAGGAAAATGCGAGGCCACTCCGGCAGAGCCCGTACAGAGTTTCGACGTGAGAACGCGAATCCATAAAGAATTAAGTCGACGAAATGCTACGCGACATCACCCAGCCGTCGAAGAGTCCATGGGCGTCACCCGTGGTGTTAGTGAAGAAAAAGCACGGAACCCCACGCTTCTGCGTCGATTATCGCCGCCTGAACAAAATCACGAAGAAGGACGTCAACTCTCTCCCACGGATAGACGACACCCTGGATCGACTCTACAACGCGAGGTACTTTTCGTCGATGGACCTCAAGACCGGCTATTGGCGAATCGAAGTCGACGAGAGAGACCGAGAGAAGACTGCCTTTATAACACCAGACGGCCTCTTCGAGTTCAAGGTCATGCCCTTTCGTCTTTGCTCGGCACCTGCGACGTTCCAGCGCGTTATGGACATCGTGCTGGCTGGATTGAAGTGGCAGACTTGCCTTGTGTACTTGGACGACGTCATTGTGTTTGCCTCGAGCTTCGACGAACACGTCTGGCGCCTTGACGCTGTGCTACAAGGAATCAAGACCTCTGGCCTCACCTTGAAGCCTGAAAAGTGCCGCTTTGCATACGAGGAGCTACTGTTTTTGGGTCACGTGATCAACAAGGGTGGTGTTCGCCCACACCCGCGGAAAACAGCTGCCATCGCTGCCTTCCCGCCACCGACACACACGAAAGCGGTGCGCCGTTTTCTCGGCTTGTGCGCCTACTACAGGCGCTTCGTCATAGAATTTTCACGAATCGCCGAACCGCTAACTCACCTCACGAAGACCGACGTGCCATTCAAGTGGGAAACGGCGCAAATTGAAGCATTTGAAGAACTGAAACGACGCCTTCAGATGCCTCCGATACTAGCGCATTTCGACGAATACGCCGATACGGAAATCCACACCGACGCAAGCAGCGTAGGACTCGGCGCCGTCCTTGTGCAGAAGACTGACGGGCAGGAAAGGGTCATCAGTTATGCTAGCCGGTCGCTATCAGAGGCAGAAACAAACTATTCCACAACAGAAAAGGAGTGCTTAGCGATCATCTGGGCTGCATCCATGTTTCGCCCCTACCTCTACGGCAGGCCCTTCATAGTTGTGAGCGACCACCACGCATTGTGTTGGCTAGCTAACTTGAAGGACCCTTCAGGTCGCCTCGCACGGTGGAGCCTACGACTTCAAGAATTCGACATTACCGTCGTTTACAAGACCGGAAGAAAACACAGCGGCGACGCTGACTGCCTCTCTCGCGCCCCCGTCGACCCACCGCCGCAGGTCGACAAGGAGGACGACTCCTTCTTGGGAACCATATGTGCCGACGCCTTCGCCGAACGACAGTGAGCGGATCCAGAACTCAGGGGCCTTGTGGAATACCTCGAGGGCAGGACCACCGTTGTTCCGAAGGTATTCTCGCGGGGACTGACGTCGTTTTTCTTGCGCAACGGTGTTCTTCTAAAGAAGAACTTCTCACCGCTTCGAGCCGATTGCCTTCTCGTGGTACCCTCGACATTGCGGCCAGAAGTCCTCCAGGCTCTGCACGACGACCCGACGTCTGGACACCTGGGTGTTTCTCGCACGCTAGCAAGAATGCAGGAGAAGTACTACTGGCCGCGCCTTTCCGCCGACGTCACTCGTTACGTAAAGACCTGCCGCGACTGTCAGCGACGCAAGACACCGCCCATTAGGCCAGCCGGACTTCTGCAGCCTATCGAGCCACCTCGACGGCCGTTCCAGCAAATCGGGATGGACTTACTGGGGTCGTTCCCGACGTCCAATACCGGAAACAAATGGATCGTCGTAGCTACCGACTACCTTAAGCGCTACGCCGAGACAAGGGCCCTGCCCAGAGGCAGTGCCGCCGAGGTAGCGAAGTTGTTCGTTGAGAACATCGTCCTGCGTCATGGCGCCCCAGAGGTCCTTATCACCGACAGAGGTACGGCGTTTACTGCTGACCTTACTCAGGCAATACTGAGATACAGCCAAACAAGCCACCGCCGGACCACAGCGTACCACCCACAGACACATGGCCTTACCGAGCGGCGAAACAAGACCATCGCCGACATGTTGGCCATGTATGTCGACGTCGAACACAAGACGTGGGATGCGATCCTTCCGTATGTGACCTTCGCATACAGCACGGCCGTCCAAGAAACGACGCAGATGACGCCGTACAAGTTGGTCTACGGAAGGAGCCCGGCGACGGCGCTCGACGCCATGCTACCCAACGTCACCGACGAAGAAAATCGCGATGCCGCCGCTTACTTACAACGTGCCGAAGAAGCTCGACAGCTCGCCCGCCTGCGCATCAAGACCCAGCAGCACACCGACAGCCGTCGCTACAATCTTCGACGACGCTTCGTGGAATACCAGCCCGGCGACCGTGTTAGGGTCTGGACGCCGATACGCCGACGTGGGCTTAGCGAAAAACTCCTTCGGCGATACGTCGGGCCATACAAGGTTCTTCGACGCCTCGGCGCTCTTGACTACGAGGTCATCGCGGACGGCATTACGAACTCCCAGCGACGACGCGCACGACCTTAAGTCGTCCATGTCGTGCGCCTTAAGCCGTTTTTTGCGCGTTAGCGAACCTGGGGACTCTATTTTTTCCTTTGTTATTGTAATTTATTTGTGTATGTACTTGTTTCTTTTCTCTTCTATGTTCTTTCACAAGCATCGGGACGATGCTTTTTTCACAGGGGGGCAATGCCACGCCCACTTCTTGTCTTGTTTTGATGTATTCGGGTTTGACCGGCGGGGACGGTTATCAACGCTCGACGCTGTCCGCGAAGCAGTGTTCGAGAAGCTTCGCGATTGTAGTAGATCGTTTTGTTAAGATTGCGCCCTGCACGCGAATGTTGCAGCTTTGTGTAGAGATAACGCCGCCACCAGCGATATTGCTGGAAAGTTCGATAGCGCCTGTATAACGCTCTGTCCGCCACTATCAGTGTATTGCTGTAGTTTGACTTTCAGTTTCTCGGCCACAAGTTCGGCCAAATAAAGAGTTTCATCTCAGACGTGTTCACTGCTGCCTTCGTCGACGTCACGACCACGTGACAATATCGAGGTGGTGGTATCAAGTGACGTGTAAACACAGTGTGACGTAGGTCTTACGTGAGGACAGCAACACTTGACACGTGAGACAGACCTGTGTGTTAGGGGCTCCTCTGCCTCCCTGTGTTTTCGAGGAGAATGTCCTAGCACTAATAAGAGAAGCTGTTGGTCCGGGTGGAGCTGTCAGTGAATATTTGAGAGCTTGTGTCAGAGGCATCGTATTGCACAGTGCCAAGTACATGCGTGCTGAAAAAAACATGCTCTAGCTATACTGAAGATTGCAGTGGCAATATTTACCAAATTCAGGGTGTTTTTGCTGCAGGGATAACCATATTATTGTTATGGCAGGAAAATTTTCTATCAGCAGTATTTTTTACCCTTCATGTACAGCATCGAGCATCCGTCACCACATCTAGGGCAGTATTTACTGCGTGAAAGCAGCATGGCTTCACCGTGTGTTCTTGTAAATCGAGGGGGAACATTCGCTGTAGCAAAAATTGCGAATGTTTTTGAAGGTGAATAAATTATGTGTGCCATATTTTTCTAGGGTACGAGACGTGTTTCTCCAGAAGTTCATAGGGTGCACCTTGTACAACAGTTGCTATGATAGGTTAGAATGTACAGTTTTCCTTTTCTTTCATTGGTGAGCATGTCTCCTTTTTTCAGTGCACTTGTTATTAATCCCCCTGCTGCATGCCTAAGCATGCAGCAGGGTGTTTCTGCTTTTTATTAATTACTCAAATGCCTCATGCGCCAAATATTTACTCATTACTTGGGGAGGGTCTTGTGATAATAAGGCAGAGAATATTGCAGAAATCTTTTTCGTTTAACCTTGATCTGACACCCGAATGTAACTACTGTGATTGATGTATAGGCTCATACAGGATTTTTAAAAGGAAGATTCAGTCACACTTACTATCTACACAAACGTAATCACCATCATCATAATCATTCTTTTGTATTCTCTAAAGTATTTGTTTTTTTATTTTTGAAACATTATGTATTGAAATCTTACGTTTCGTCATGCAAATCACATTGACGTTTGTATGTTCTCAAACTTTGTTTCACTTGTTGCTCAGATATATGCCTTACTGATGCCATTGCCTGGGCCAATTCGCTCATCTATTTGTTTTCTTATACACAATATGTGACTTGCATGTAGCAACTAATTTGTGCTTATTTCCTTATGAAGTGTTATTTTTTTACACTTAGCATTTTGTCATATTGGTGGGATTTTAGGTTTGCAGGGGGCAGGCGCCTTGTCAGACTTTTATACCTTTTCGCCGGTCCCCTAGACAAATTGTGCCTTTCTTTGTTTCGCTTTTTTCCTGAAATAAACGTCAACTTCATCTTGCTTGTCTAACCGTCTTGTCGTATGACATTTGTAGTATTGGCGTTTTGCAGGAAGAATACGCATATGCAGAAAACAAACTACAGTTGCAACCGTTCTTTAAGAACAATTATGTGAAACATTCTTTTGATGCTATTTGCTTATGCTATTTCTGCCTGTCAGCGAACTTATATTTCTGTGCTTGGTTGCCACATTGAGAAGTGATATGTCCGATACAGGCAACTGGCTTGTGGCGCCCTTCCTTCTTTGGTCTCTACCCTTATAAGGAAAGAGGCCATAAGAACAATATCTCATAATTTGTAATTGGTTTACTTAAGCTAGTTTTTGGCTTTCCATTTCAAATGTGCTTTTCATTTCCAATGTTCCTATGTGAGCACAGCATAATTTCAAAATTTTGCAGCAGTTTTAATGAAGCACTTTTATGGCACAACGTTCTGGGATTGCTGAAATTTTCAAACGTATAGTCCTGTTACTTTGATTATTATGCATTCTTTTTTTATTGGACATTGATGTATATGCATGTATGCCTACCGCAGTTCACCATATGTGTATAGTGTAATTAGAAATACAAAAATTTGTGCTGTGCTGATGCGTTGAATAAATGAAAATGTGACATTGCTTTCTTTGTCTTTGGGTTCCCCATCAACTACTGTCAGCTTTGCAATGCATGAGTGTGCATGAAGTCTATGCAGTTCTTACTTGGTGTCTTGTACCGTGGAGGGTTTCTAAGTTGGTGTGAGGAAGGGAGGTCCCCTCCCGAAACATATATATATATATATATATATATATATATATATATATATATATATATATATATATATATATATATATATATATATATATATATATATATATATATATATATATATATATATATATATATATATATATATGTTTAGGTAAATAGGTAGATAAATAAGTGAAAGGCATGCCCAAGACTTACCTAATTTAACCTGTATACGAGTTGCGGCACCAGAGTTCACAGTTTCCAGAGTTCGTCTGCACTGCACAGAACAGTATACAGTCGATCAGTGGCATTATCCTCTTGTGTATCGAATGGAACATATGTTTTGTTCTTTGCGTAGACGGCAAGGCCTCCTGCTATCTTTTTTAATATTGCTATTTCAGTTCAGTGCTAGTGTGATAGCAGGGCCGGGTTAAGATAACAGCGTTTTCATACTGTCGATGTTCATTGCGGTCAGTGAAATTTTAGTTTAATAGGATAACGTTTACATGCCCAAGTTTGTGACTGCATACTTCATAATACTAAGTGGAAAAGGTTGAGGTGAATGGCTGCATTTCCCTCTTTATTTACCACCAGAACACACCACAATAGTTCGCACCCCTCCAGAACACACCACGTCAGTGCCATCCCCACCAGAACACACCACAACAGAATGTCATCCCCACCAGAATATACCACACCAGTGTGAATGTGGTGTTCCCACCAGAACACGCAACTAGACTCAACGTTTTTAGAACAATACAGTTTCGCAGCTCCGCTCGCGTGCCGGCACAGGCGGCCGACGCGTGAACTTACGGTGCTGCTGCTCCATTTTGCTTCACTTGCCGTGGCCCCCGGGATAGGATACGGCAACACACCGTTGCTCTCAATGGCGTGTTCGCGAAGCTAATCGCGGAGGCGACGCACCTGCCGCTGCGATCTCAGACGCGCGAGGAGTAGCCGTTTGCGACGCGTTGCGCGTTTCTCTGTGCTCGCTTTCTCCGTATTCCGTGCATGATTGTTTGCGAACGGTGGTCACTTGGGAAGCAGTTCTTTCGATTTAGCACGTGTGAAAGGGACAAAGCTGAAGAATGTCATCTTGATGCGCGTGTTGCACGAGCGGCTCGAAAACGAACACTGGTCATCACTTCTCCGAATCAGGGCAGGCACTTGCAAGAAATATCTTCTGAACGCCAATCCCACCAGAATCGTGAAGACTAACTTCTCTACAAGTCGCCTAACCGAGCTCAGGGAACAAAATCAGGTACCTTGATGAATCATAGTTCGCGTTGTACGCTTTTCTCGGGAAATCAGAATTAATTCGCCCGAAAATTAAGAACTGTCCTCTGTTTTACGACTTGCTTAGTATGACAAATCTAAGTACATAAGCCGCCGTAATTTTCGTCTCCACAGAAAAAATGCGACCGCCGTAGTCGTGATCGATCCCGCAACCTTCGGGTCAGCAGCCGAGTACCGTAACCACTGTTCCACCGTGGCGGCTAAACCCAAATTGACGGCAATGGAATATTCGTGCGAGAAGACAGCTAGACATGAGACATCGTGCCATTATTATAGGTCACGTTTGATTATCTTTTGATGTTCTTGGAGTTTAGCTTGTGAAATAATCGCTTTTTAAAACAGTCGAGGTTATTGAAAAAGTTTAGATCTCGGAATCTCGGCTGTCACGGCCGCCGAAAGCTGCAGCGACGATAGGTCACATGGGTGTTGTAGCAGACGACGCGTGAGGCATGATGCAAGATGGAACTGCAGCGCCGCTAGTTCTTGCGTCGGCCGTCGCGTCCACTTCGGAGAGCAAGCGTCTATGGGGAGCTGCGAAACTGACCTCGTTCTAGAAACGTTGACTAGACTTGTGTCCCACTAGAACACACCACACCAGTGTGGTGGTCCCACGAGAACACAGCACACCAGGTTGGCGTGTCCACCAGAACACACCAGTGTGTCCTGCTGTTAGCACCAAACACAAGAGAACACGCCAAACACACTCTAGTGGGTTTTTCAACTGGAGTGACTCTAGCGGTTCCTCGTAATGTTGTTTACGCATTATCAGATGCAAGAGGTATTGTTTTTTATTCTCACTGCCGTCGGAAATCCACTCATTTTGGGTAAATTAAAACCCCGACCTGGCGGTAGGTCAGTTGTGCATGGGTTGTCAGCTCGAAAATATACGAAGGCCTCAAGGCGCACCATGTACCACCACAATCTTCGTCAAAAAAAAAAAAAAAACAGTTTCGCCGTAAGGGCGAAGCACTGAATGCGATAGCTACAAATTGGAATGTTATACGAAGTAAAGCTAGCAGCTAACTTGGATTCGATCTTGCATTACTCTACAAATCGCTGGTTAAAGCGAATGCGGCCGTTCGAGGGAGCGAAGCGGTTTTCGTGCTGTTTGTCGTGCCAACACAATGCGGTGAGAGCACACCACGTATACGAGCCGTCTAGCGATGTCTATCGAGATAGCGCGCGCCAGCGCTCGTTACCGCACCCTCATGATGGAGCTGTTGCGAGCTCGGTAAAAACGAAGTTTGACGTCGCTTGCGGCGAGGACACGCGCCCTGGCGGAAATTGACGGCGCAGCGTCACAAGACTTAGCGAGTCTTATGTTCTGCGCTTATCCACCTGGCCAAGCTTGGATCTCTCGTCACGTCGGTTCAATTTGCAAGTTCTTTGTGCAAGAGGAAAGCAGAGACACACTCTAAGAAAAAAAGAGTATGCGTGACTCTTTTCGGAGAGTTCTGCCTTGTCACTTATAGGACTGTCTTTAAATAGTCACGGTGACTTCCTTGGTGGGTCAGGGTCGGCTCGCTCTAGGAGAGTCCCCTGACCCTCTAGGAAGAGTGGAAAGACTCTCATCCGAAGGATCACGTTATTACTTATAGGGAGTCAGACGACTCTTCCCGGTAACACTCCTACGGGGGTCAAGTGACCCACACCGAAGCGTCAAGCGACTCCACAAGTATATTAAGCTACTCATTTGACCCTTGCTCTACTTTTGCGCGGCTACTGTTGAACATAGTGGAGTATTCATTTTAAGCAAGTCCAATAATACTTGCCGTTCTGCCCAGCGACTGAAAAAAAATAGTTCAATTTTAGCATTATTTTATTAAAACTCGTCAAAACAACACATTTTCCAGCAAAGTTATATAGAAAGCGCGAAAAGATGGTCAGTGATTTCCAATTAAGAAGTTAAGGTATTCCTCATTTACATGCTTGTATGAGTGTAGCCAGCTAAAATGTGCGGCTGTGATGTGCACAGTGTCATATGGTGCTAAATAAACAGCAGAAATCGGCATCACGTTTCCATATTTATTCCTTATGATTAAGAATAAATCAAAAAGTGGTGACGGCTGGAGGCATCAGACTTGTGGCTTGCTAGGTTGTCGCTCCTGTTCAGCGTGAGCACCATGAAAAACGGTATCTGAAAAGCAGAACGTGATATTATGATGAGAAAATGAAATTGCAGTAAAGGTTTGCAAAACCTACACAATAAGTGGTTCACACAGACATAATAAAGGCTAACAACAAAAGAACAAATGCAAACAGGCATGGTAAGGAACCAAGTTTTTCGACGTTATCGTGTAAAACAAAACTTGCAAATAGTAGCTTTTGTAACACATCATTTGGCGACAAACTTGCAGCACAAGATGATGTGAGCCTCTTTTAAACAACAAAAGAAATTGGTTTAGGCTCCTTTGCGTGGGTGCCACTCGCCTCTTTTCCTACGTCGTCTGGTCCAACCAAAGGAAATGTAGGACCGACTGCCTCGTTGACAGGGTGAATGCCGCTGTTGATGTTCCCATCACGAGAGGTGAGGCGCCAGACCAGAGCGGCACCTCGAGTGTTTCCCCGAGTGTGGCTGTCAACTGGAGTGAAGAGGCGGGAGAAGTGATCCGGGATTCTGGTAATAACCAAAACACACACATTGATTATTTGTATTTAAAACCACCCTTTGTTCAACACACCGTTATTGTACACACATCTGCCACGAGTGTTCCGTTGAAATTTCGCAAAAAAAAGAAATTTTCACGTAAAAGGCAGCAGGAACCTCGTCTCGCAATAGGCACTGGCTATACACGAATGAAAGCACTTCTTTTCTGAGAAATAGCTTCAAAACTTGGTTGAAGAATAAACACGGCTTTGCGCCGGCATATCCCGACACCAAAGCACATCCTCCGGCAGTCAGGGGCACGCCGTGAGCGGTTACTGACCGCATGTTTTACAAACGTAACCCATCCTTAAATACTCAAACACATGCGAGTACGAGGGCCCGAACGACACCCAGCGCGTGCGTACGCCGTCTACGCCGAGATCAGACATGTCATATGCTAGAATTACCGCACATAGCTCTCACAATCACATACACTCACTCGATTCTGTTATAACGCCCAACGTCACTGCAGTGTATGCAAACCACGAAAACAGCAAACAGAAAAGAGGGCAAAGAGTGCACGGCGGCGGCCGCAACAACGCGCGCCGTCGAAAGTCTATAGAGCTTTTTGACTTTACCGACGAGGCATGTCCAACTTGAATGACTACCGCGTACGTTCTGGAGGCACAGTACTATATCTGCACCTCAAACTACTGTCTCTAAGCCAACAAAAACCATTATATATAGTGCGTCTCAGCGTTCTGTACACAGGCATTTTTTTTCTACGTTCCCATGCGCGGAAGCACGCTGCACACTCAAGGTCGATGGAAATGTTATTATGAAGTAGACTAAAGTGCATCTCAAAACGACATCTTGCAGATTCAATAGTGCAGACACAACGTGCGATCAGCAAGAAATGACCCTTGATAACTGTTTGCATCGCTCACTTTATGGGAGCTTGTACAGCAACGCGCATAACGGTGGCAACTCGTTAACTGACAGCTTTACATGTTGAAACATTTTTAGCGCGCACAAAAGACGGACACAGAAAGAAGGTACAAAACAATTGTGTGTCTCTCTGTGTCCTCCGTCTTTTGTGCGCGCTAAAAAAGTTTCAACATAAATTCATACCAACTCGCCCAGCTCTCAGTTTTACTGACAGCTTTAGTTGGGCATCCTCAACAGCCCTGCGGACACAGGCTGCTGTTGGAAATGGCTGGCAGATAACTTCCGCAGAGCTGCTGCAGACGCCCAGCTAAAGCTGTATTATTAGTACCTACTAAAGCAGTACACTCACCGTTAACTGGTGCCCGTTGTCCGTGTCCGCAGCTCCATGAATATTCCGCCCTCCAAGCGTCACTTCGTGCACGGAGACGGCGTCAACACCACCGAAGACGCGCATGAACAGACACGCAACCCGCGCAACCAACGCTACCACGCAACGCATTCTAATAGACGAAGAGACTGAGAGAAGAGGCAGAAGCGGCGCCGGCGGCGCCCCACCCCGGCTACGTCGGCGAGCCAACGCGCCACAACGGCGCCAAAGGGCAAGCACGCGATATGTATGGCGTATACGGCGGCGCCTTCATAACGGAAGCCAATCGAAACGCGCTTCAGGAGAGTCCCGTGACTTCACCCGAAATGCTAACTCTCTTTCTCTGCCTGTACCTTCCAAAAGGAGTCAAATGGGCACCCGAAGAGAGTCACGCGGCCGTGACCCTCTTTTGACTCTCTTTTTTCTTAGAGTGCACCGCGGTGTTGTAGCCACGAAATGTACAGTCTCAACGGAAAAAAAAATGCTGCAGTGGCTTAGCTCGGCTATGCCAGGATATACGTAGCATTAGCAAAGGTTCAGCTGATTATTCTTAGCTTTTCGTGTCTCCGCAGCACGTTTAGCCTTCCTCTGTTCATTCTTCCTACGATCAAGCGCTCATTGCCAGGCAACTACTTCGGGATACGATGAGTTAAGCTTCTCCGCTCTTCTGCGCCGTTGAGCAGCATTTGCGCTCTCCTTCTCCATGGCTATACCACACTGGCAAATGCCAGTCAGAGGCTCTATCAAGCGGCTCCATGGCAGTGTCAGACGGCGACTGCACAGCGAAGCCGAATAGCTGCGCGCGCGCCCGCGTCAGTGCGTCTGCCATGGCTAGGACGTCACTAGGCGCTTTTAGCTGACCACATTGCCACGTGCGTTTCTTTTATCACTTTTGCTGCATTCGGTTTTCGACCACAAAAACTGTCAACAACGCTCAGCGCAAACTGCGCCAACAGCAACAGCTTCGACGCCTTCTCCATGAATACAAGGACTGTTTCGCGTCGTCATCGCGGGTCCGACAAACGCGCCTTGCTAAGCACCGCATTATAACAGAAGAAAATGCTCGACCACACCGTCAGAGTCCTCCCTACCGGGTTCCGGCGCGGGAACGGGAGGCCGTTAATGAACAAGTCGATGAAATGCTACGCGACAACATCATCCAGCCGTCCAACAGCCCGTGGGCGTCTCCCGTGGTGTTAGTGAAGAAGAAGGATGGGGCCCTACGTTTCGGCGTCGATTATCGTCGCCTGAACAAAATCGCAAACAAGGACGTGTATCCTCTCCCGCGGATAGACGACGCCCTGGATCGACTCCACAACGCGAAGTACTTTTCGTCGATGGACCCGAATATCGGCTACTGGCAAATTGAAGTCGACGAGAGAGACCGAGAAAAGACCGCCTTAATAACACCGGACGGCCTGTTCGAGTTCAAGGTCACGCCCTTCGGTCTTTGCTCGGCACCTGCGACTTTCCAACGAGTCATGGATACTGTATTAGCTGGCTTGAAGTGGCAGACTTGTCTTGTTTACTTGGACGACGTCGTTGTGTATTCCTCGAACTTCGACGAACACCTCCAGCGACTTCAATCCGTACTTCAAGCAATCAAGAACTCCGGGCTCACCCTGAAGCCAGAAAAGTGCTGCTTTGCGTACGAGGAGCTCTTGTTTTTGGGTCACGTGATCAGCAAGACTGGAGTGCTCCCAGACCCGCAGAAAACAGCTGCCATCGCCGCTTTCCCGCCACCCACCGACAAGAAGGCCGTGCGCCGATTTGTCGGCTTGTGCGCCTATTACAGACGCTTTGTCAAAGAGAAAACTTGAAAGCGCGAACGACGAAGACGAAACACAAACAACAGGACTTGCGCTTAACTTGCAACTGGCGTTTATTGGAAACGAACATCGTGATATACCCCGCATCAAGCTCATGCATATGCACTCGTCATCCCACAAAAGATAGCGTGGGTTTATTTTGAAAACATGATATTTGAACACAAATCTACGGTGTATCAATGTACTTCGAAAGAAAAGCCACTTCATTTTCTTTTAACAGCAAAGAGGGGCTGCTGACACACTTATCACCTGCTTTCTTTATCAAGTAAGCCTCGACGATTTCGCGTTCTGTTTTTGAACTGCTTTTTTTCAGAAAAGTGGTGTTGCAAAATAAAGGGGTACAAGCACATTGTTTGCAATGTTCTGCCATGTGGCTACCGAATCCTTTTCTGACATCGTTATTGTGCTGTCTCGCCCTGTCATTGAAGCATTGGCTAGTCTGTCCAATATAGACACGTCCACAACTCAAAGGAATATGGTACACTACGTTTGCAGTACACACAGTGTAGACAGTCTTATGATCGGTGTGACAGTGCACGCGTTTCTTGGTCCTTTGAAGGTTGCAGACAGCAGATAGTCTGCAAGGCGCTGAAAAAACTAGATTGATATTATGTCGGTTAGCTATCTTCTTCAAGTTATGAGACACTTTGTGAAGGTATGGGATTGCATGCACAGGCCTTTTGTCAAGATTTCTTGTGGCGCGTTCCTTTGGCTGTTTTGATTTCTTGAGCAATGTCTCGCATACAGATGATACAACATGCACTGGAAAACCTGCCTTCCTTAATCTGCTAACTTGCTTGCACACGCTTGGTTCTATCTGGTGAACGCATGACTTGCGCAAGGCATTAATAATACAAGTAGAGGCTATGCATCTTTTTATTAGCTTGGAGTGGGCACTGTCGAAGGGTAAAACACTTTTCTTTGACCTAGGGTTATAACTCCAACAGGCATGATTAGATGATGAAAAAATAATCTGAAGGTCTAGAAACTGGATGGAATTTCTACAGGGCATTTCTACCGTAAACCTCAGCCCTTCAGAAAGGTTGGTGAACAATGTGAGACATTCTGCTACTGCATCGTCAAGGCAAAGGGCAGGTGATCGTTTTAGGACTATTAAATAGTCATCGACATACCTAAAAATACGGATGATTGGCATTTCGGTTAGTTTCACATTTATACGTTTGTCAAGGGATGCCAAAAAATGTCACATAATATGGGCGCTATTGATGAGCCAATACAGATACCTGTGCTTTGAATAAAGTAAGAACCACTATGAATGATGGCTGTCGAATGTAGGTAGAATTCCAGCAAAGTTAAAAAATTGTCACAGTTCATGCACACGGAATTCTGGAAAGCAAGTTCACCAATTTCATTGATTTTTTCACGCACTGCCCGCAAGATACCTTCACGCGTCACAGAATAGTACAAGTCCTCAACGTCTAGGGAGAAACCGATTGCGGCTGTTCCTAGACCACCTTGTAGCTCCAGGACAACGTCATCTGAACTCCTCACTAAGAAGGGATCGTCGATTGGAAGCTGCTTTAAGTTTCCTTGCAGGAACTTCCCCAGTTGGAGCTGCCATGAATCTTTTTCAGAGACGATTACACGAAGTGGATAACCAGGCTTGTGCGTCTTGCACGTGAAGAAGACTTCCAAGTAATCGTTTTCAGCAGACTTAACCCGTTTTCGTAGAGAATCTAGTTGTAAATCTTTCGTCAGTTTTAGCGCAGCTTTCTTTTGTTGCTCTGGATTAAAGTTGGTTATATTGAAATTCTTCTTAATAGCTTCGTCGGCCTTGACTTCCATCAGGCTGTCAGGCAGTACTACAAATCCTCCTTCCTTGTCGGCTTGGAGGATGGCCAAATTTTCATCCTTCAAGCACTTCATTATCTTCAATAGCGGTGGACGGCGCAACGTTCCGCGGTCAACTTTTGTAAGCACACATTCCACTGCTTCACTGGTGGCACGTTCGCGCTCACTTTCATCTGCTCGGTCGCCTATATTTCTGGCCAAGGCTATGAGCTGCTGTCCGCTGATATGTTTTCATGTTTTCAAAATAAACCCACGCTCTCTTTTGTGGGATGACGAGTGCATATGCATGAGCTTGATGCGGGGCATATCACGATGTTCGTTTCCAATAAACGCCAGTTGCAAGTTAAGCGCAAGTCCTGTTGTTTGTGTTTCGTCTTCGTCGTTCGCGCTTTCAAGTTTTCACTAATGATGGACCAACTCGCCCAAACCAAGGTATTGTTTGTCAAAGACTTTTCACGGATCGCCGAGCCACTAACGCAGCTCACGAAGACCGACGTCGAATTCAGGTGGCAAACAGCGAAAGTCGAAGCATTTCATGAACTGAAACGACGCCTGCAGACGCCTCCGATACTTGCGCATTTCGATGAATACACCGATACGGAGATTCACACCGACGCAAGCAGCGTAGGACTCGGCGCCGTCCTTGTGCAGCGGACGGGTGGACTGGAAAGGGTTATCAGTTATGCCAGCCGGTCGCTGTCTAAAGCAGAGGTCAACTATTCTACAACAGAAAAGGAGTGCCTCGCCATCATCTGGGCTACGTCAAAGTTTCGCCCCCTACATCTACGGCAGACCCTTCAAAGTTGTGAGCGACTATCACGCCTTGTGTTGGCTAGCTAACTTGAAGGACCCTTCAGGTCGCCTCGCACGATGGAGCCTAAGACTTCAAGAATTTGACATTACTGTCGTGTACAAGTCCGGAAGGAAACACTCCGACGCCGACTGCTTGTCAAGTGCCCCCGTCGACCCACCACCTCCCGACGACCAGGATGATGACAGCTTCTTGGGAGCCATAAGTGCCGACGACTTCGCCGAACGACAGCGAGCCGACCCGGAACTGAAGGGTCTAGTGGAATACCTGGAGGGCAAGACCATCGTTGTCCCAAAAGTATTCAGGCGAGGATTGGCATCATTTTCCTTGAAAAACAACGTCCTCGTAAAGAAGAACTTCTCTCCGGCCCGAGCCAGCTACCTTATCGTTGTACCTTCGTGACTGCGACCAGAAATTCTGCATGCCCTGCACGACGACCCGACGGCTGGACACCTCGGACTTTTCCGCACGCTCGCACGAGTACAGGAAAAGCACTACTGGCCGCGCCTTGCCGCCGACGTCACTCGCCACGTAAGGACGTGCCGAGACTGTCAGCGACGGAAGACACCGCCCACAAGACCAGCAGGCTTCCTTCAGCCGATCGAGCCTCCTCGGCGACCATTCCAGCAGATCGGGATGGACCTCCTGGGGCCGTTCCCAACGTCGACTTGCGGAAATAAATGAATCGTCGTGGCAAAAACAACATCGTCGTGGCAACAAATGAATCGTCGTGGCAACAAAAGCCCTGCCCAAAGGCAGTGCCGCTGAGGTAGCCAAGTTCTTCGTTGAGAGCATCGTCCTTCGACACGGCGCCCCAGAAGTTCTCATCACCGACAGTGGTACGGCGTTTACGGCTGACCTAACTGAGGCGATCTTGGAATACAGCCACACAAGCCACCGCCGGACCACCGCGTACCACCCACAGAACAACGGCCTCACCGAGCGTCTAAATAACACCATCACCGACATGCTGGCCATGTACGTCGATGTCGAACACAAGACGTGGGACGCCATCCTTCCGTACGTGACCTTCGCGTACAACACGGCTGTACAGGAAACGACGCAGATGACGCCATACAAGTTGGTCTACGGACGGAGCCCGGCAACGACGCTCGACGCCATGTTACCAAACGTGACCGACGAGGAAAACATCGACGTGACCACCTACCTACAGCGCGCCGAAGAAGCACGACAGCTCGCCCGCCTACGGATCAAGAACCAGCAGACGACTGACAGCCGCCGCTACAACCTTCGACGACGCCACATGGAATACCATTCCGGTGACCGTGTATGGGTATGGACGCCAATACGCCGACGAGGACTTAGTGAGAAGCTTCTTCGACGATACTTCGGACCGTACACTGTCGTCCTTTATGAAAGGGAACACGCGAGCGCGCGGCCTGCGCGCTGCGGCAGCTGCGTACAGCACCTTCAACCGAGAGCTGAAGAAGCACGTCCGCTTTTGGCGGCATCGCCCGCTGCGCGACCGAAGCGGGAGCGTAATCTAGCAGCGCTTGTCCACCGGCCATGACTCGTTATTTTGTTTGCAAATAGATGACGCCAAATACGGGTGCGCTTTCTTTCGCTGTCGGTTGGGTTGATGACACTGTAGGCAGCCGCAGCAGAGCTCAGGCCGCGCGCTCGCGTGTTCCCTTTCATAAAGGACGACAGTGTACAGGGTACTTCGACACCTCGGCGCACTCGACTGCGAGGTTGTCCCTGACGGCATTACGAACTCTGAGCGGCGCCGTGCGCGACCTGAAGTCGTCCATGTCGTGCGACTGAAGCCATATTACGCGCGTTAGTGAATCTGAGGACTGTATTTTTGCCTTATTATTGCTAGTGCCTATTCTTTATTGTACTTTCTTGCTTTATTGTTGTTATTTACAGTTGCATCCATTGGCCACCCCCGCGTGTTCTGTTTTAAGCATCGGGACGATGCTTTTTCAGAGGGGGGCATTGCCACGTGCGTTTCTTATTATCACTTTTGCTGCATTCGGTTTGCGACCACAAAGACTGTCAGCAACGCTCAGCGCAAACTGCGCCTCATTGTTAGAGAAGCTTCCCGATCATTGTAGATCGTTTTGTTAAGATTGCGCGCAAGACGCGAACACTCGAGCTTATTCTAGAACTTGCGCGACAACCAGCGATAACGCTGGAATATTCGACGGCACATGTATAAATGCCGATGCGCTTCACCGCTTGTCAGTTGATCGACGGTCGACGCTCTGTTCGCCGCTATCAGTGTATTGCTGTAGTTTGACTGTTTCCCGGTCCAAGTTCGGCCAAGTAAACAGTTTCATCTCGGACGTGCTGACTGCTGTCTTCGTCGACGTCACGATCCCGTGACAGTATTTCGCCTCCCGCGCCGCTCAGCCAGTCGGTGGTGGCGCCACTGCGCTTGCGCCAGACGGTCAGGCGCTGAGCGTGTGACCGAACCGTCGCTGTCAGCCTGGACTGTAGCGAGCGAGCGAGGGATCATGTGACACGAGGAGAAACAACCAAAATGGCAGCCTCTTGTGTCACGAGTCTGCGCTGCTCGGAAAACATAGCGGTTGTTCGGCCAACACGCAAGCCCCGACGGCACTTCAGGATACACGAGGATCTGTGCCTTCTCCGAGAAGTCTATCGAAGACTTAGCGCACAAAAACACGAGGACGCAAGAAGGGCACGAGGACACAGCGCTACCAGCTAGCCCACCAGTCTGTTTTACCGAGAAGTCGTCGCAGCCAATCCCTTTGAAAGTCCGCGCATGTGGGACGACGTTCTACGAAACGTCATTGCAGTGATACATCGAGAGCTGACACTTCAGGCCATAAAGGAGCGTCTCGAGCTGCTTCTTTGGTACTTCCGTCAACAGGACTCCGCAAACCTTCGCAAGTAAGTGATTTCATATACACTAGTAACAATTTCGCTTTTAACAGCATCCATTCTCTCAACTATTCAGAAACGCTCTTTAGTTTGACTAGCCACAAGGAAATGCGCTGAACGCGCTGCCCCAGGGCAGCTCGTTTGAAACGCGTTTGTGCTGCCTTGAAGGCGGTTTCTAGTCAAGTTCAAGCGTTTCTGAATGCGGGGGTAAGCGTCCATACTGCGTGAGCTCATATGAGCTAATTCATACATTGCATTGCTAGGTTGGAACGGAAGAATATGGAGAGCTGCAGCAGCTCCTTCAAGAAGTGTCCGTTCTTGCACATGAGTTACACTATGAACCCCGCACGAAGTCTAAAAGGGAAATAGGACGGCTTCGGTGGGAAGGCAGGCATCAAGGCAGACAGCTGCTGTCGAGGTGCGCTTGGCGCAGCAGGTGAGAGACGCCGCCTCTGACCAGCTGCTGCAGTGTTCTCAAGGAATGGAAGCTGAAAATGGACGCGGGAATGGTACGTATGATAGTGCAGGTTACATAATTTTCACCGACTATGACGCCGGCCTTTCTCTGCTGCACTTGGTGGTATGACTTCGTTATTGCCTGGCATTGCCTCCGTGATTGGTGCACGATGTCATTTCATGAATTCGTAAGGTGACGTGATGTTATAGGACAACATAGTGACGCCAAAGAATTCGGCGATCTGTTACGTCCTGCTGATGTTCTATTCTTGCGAAAAACTGCTAATGTTGTGTTGTTCTCAGAAATGTTTTTCAGTGTTGTAGTGCTGACTGCATGCTCATGGCTGTGCGCTGTTATGTGAGCATGTGATGACGTTTTGCTTCCCATTTCGTGGTGCCTGTTCGTAACTGTGTTCAGAGAGTCGAAAGCACTCTTAATCTATATTTCTGCTTTTTGAAGCGCCGTGAGAAAGCGGGACACGCGAGTGCGTAGACATTGTTCATGCTCACTTGCTTTTCACAATGTTCGTCAAACTCAATACCAGCTTAATGGGTTATGCGCAACTTAAATTTTCACAGCTGCTCCACACAGGACGAGAACTATGGTGTACCGGAAGTGATTTCCTCATTGCGAGATTTCATCGCTTATTTGCAATACAGTCTTCCGCTGGGCAAGATTTTTTTTTAATTTCACTGCGTTGCCCTCTATTCTGCTGCAGAAAATCAGTCACCGGCATCACTCCTCTTGTGAATGATTGGAGATGAGGAACCTGAGCCACCAGCTCAAGGGAGTGGTGACACTGCAGTGCAGGTGGACAACAGACAAGATGAAACCACTGTGCAAGAACCAGATGATTCCCAGACATTTGTGACGCACCGTCACCTTATCTGTACCCTTGTTCACAATAAAGAAAACAACACCGTTGCATCTGCGGGTTCACTCCCACTTTCAGTGATGTCATTGACAGAAGCAATTTTAGCCCAACTTCTGGAGCAGATAAAACCGCGCTTTGGAGCAGAACATGAGGCTTTTCCAGCATTAACAATCCAATATATTCGAATGAAAATATTTATTTCTGTAACATAAGCAGCTGATCAGTTTTTAACGACATGTAATACCCTTCTACCTGGATGCATGTACACTTAAGGTAGAAAATGCCGGGCCTGCTGTATCTCAGCAGTTAACAAAATGGGTTCAAGAGTTTATATGCGTACTTTTCAGTGTAATTAACGCAATAAGTCACGTAAGAGGCTGTCGTTAAATAAGAAATGTAGTTGCACGAAGTATTATGCATAGTGCCTCTTCTCCGGGAAAGCTACCCTTTGGGCGGTGTAGATTGTATCCGGTTTGAGCAATGCAGCCCTCTGTCTTTCGATGTCCTTCTTTTTAAATCTGAAATACGTTCTGAAGACGCCAGCGTCCATGCGCTCAATATTCAGAAGCCCACGGGCCGAAAGGGGTTCACGCCGTTGCACTGAAAGCAGTTCTGACACAAGTAAGTCCTCGATGTCTGTCCATCGCAGTTGTGAGAGAAGAAGGGGATCTTGTAGCACGCTTTGCATTCTTGCTCGCGGGCTACGCGTACTCGCTACACACAGGAGAACACAACGGAACTTGGCGAACACAATGTATACCTAACAGCACGAAGACACTATGCACATAAGACTGGATAATTGTAGCTTAGATTGTAGTCCAACGCCAAGCCAAGGTGAAAAAAATAAATAAAAAAAAGGCCCATGCGTCAAGCACCACCCCAACGTGAAAATAAATCAATTCACACTGTTTTAAAACAGAATTTTCGTTCTTGGCTGCAAGATAGTACAATTTTTATTTTCCTTTTCAACATACTTTTGACTTTCATGCACCGGTGGCATCGCTCTTGCCTTGACCGAAAGACGCTTGGCTAAAACCAACAACACGCGTTGCGCTCCGGTAACGTTGAGCGTTTGAGCGGAACGGGGAACGGACTGCAGGATCGGTCAGCTAAAAGCGCCTACTGTCTCTGGAATGCGCAGACCGGCAGCGGGTAAAGTCACGCGGTGGCGAGTCGCGCGCGGCGGCGGCGGAGTGCGCGGGAGGTGCCGGCTCCGGTGCGCCATCATCACTAATCCTCGCGTATGCGCAGCACGGCTCTTGAGGAGGCGCGGGAAACTGACTCGGCTAGGCCAGTGTAGCTAACGCTACAAAAGATTAGCACAAGTGAACGGTGGCCGAGCTGCAAAATTGCGACACGCGGCGCTATTGTTCATGAGCACGCCGATAGCGAGATGGCCAAGCACTTTGCACATTCCAAAGCAGGAGTGGCCGGCGGACCGTCGGAAAGCAGCCCATCTTGCTGTTGGCCCATCCGAAAGTTTATATCTCAAAGAAACGCTTGTTCACTGCTTATCGCCAGATGTCGCTATAGGCTTCCAAAGCAACGTCGATCGGCGCCAGTGCTCTTATCGCAACTGGGGGCATCCACGGCCACTACACTGCCGGCTCCGCTTCCGCGCACGCGCAGAGCTCTCAGATTGCATCTGTGGTGCGTCACAATGTAAGTATTGCTGACTAGCTGGGCTCTGGGCCGAATGAGGAGCGCATGCGCTCACGTGTCCTGCCGCCGCCGCTGGCACATCTGGCTACAAACCGCCTTCGCGGGCAGCGTCTGCCTTCAGTAACGCATAGCCAACCGCGCGACCGTCGAGCCCAAACTTGAGCTTGGGTTCCCCTATGCACACGATATCCTTTTTGTTTTTCTTTTGTGGCTGAAGTTGCGAGCAACCGTATCTTTATCGCAGTTGCCCAGAAAAAGCTGTCTGTTGGAGTGCTTTCCGCCGGCCACCCGTGGTTAGGAAAATGGAATGTGCTTGGCGCTCTCGATATCGGCGCGCTCGGGAAAAACGTAGCGCCGCGTGTCACGATCTTGCCGCTCCGGCAACCAGTGCCATTTTTTTTTCCGTTGACGCTGTACGTACAGCCTTCGCATGTAGAGTCCCTTGATATATAAAAGTAGCGACACTCTCCTCCATATCCTTTCCCAAGTGTCCAACCCTCCTCTCCCAAGTGTCCAAACCGTATCCATCTCCTCTCCCAAACGACCACCGTGCGGGCGCCGGCCCTATAACCCGGCTCGCGCCACTTTCCTATCAAAAATGCTATGTCGCGCAGATAACGCGCGCGTTTCCCAGGCGACGGCCCGTGAAGTGGAAAGGTGGAAGGCGGGAGAGGAGGGTGCTCGGCGTGGCGGCTCGGTTAAAAGAAAGACGGTACTTTCCTAAAAATATCCAGGGACTTTATTCGCATGGAGCTTGCAGCGCACCCTGTTACTCTAGCCGTGGGGCCCCATAGCTTTGTTCCCACTCTTCCGCATATAAGTCGCGGTATGGGGGTGGTCCGGGTCCTGGCGCTTTGCCCCGTATTCAAATTTCTCGTTCTTCAGGCGCGCCTAAACAGGTGTTTAAAAGGCGCACTTTGTTATAATGTGCAGTCTGGTTGGGAAGTTCTTATAAATCTTAAATTCAGCGGCTATAAGTGACAGGACCCCGGTTGCAGTCGCTGCGCGTAAGAAACAGCAGCTAGTCCTGCCGGAGCGTGCATAGCACACGATCGTGTCCCTGCTGATGTTGCCGACGATGGAGTTCAATTGACAAAACATATAAACAGAGCGAAGGCAAATTTTCTTTTAGCATACCTGCTTATTCAGATTTGACTGCATATATGCTGCAGTATATTGTTTTGTCTGCCTCTTTTCTAGTTTATCTGTGCCTGTAACAGCCAACAGGCAATGGCCTTCCGGTCTCGACGCCGCGATAGGCGCTGCAGCTAGAAAGCTATATTCAGTGCCACAAGTGCTGGCACCAACGGAGTACACGAAAAAGCTTCTGGTGTGGAGGTGGCGTACTGAAGGCGAAGCCATCCGCCAGCGTCTTACCAGGGAAAACAATGAATTTTAGCATGTAGCAGAGAACGGGACACTTGTTTTTAGTGTTTTCCCATCCTTTTTAACGAGGTATATTTTACCGGACAGATACGGGTTAGATAGATATTGTCAGTGCACTTAGTTGGGCCAGTTGGTTCTGCATGTCGATGAAGTGGATGCGCTTGAAAGACGAGGACGAAGAAGAGACGGGACACAAATCAAATTGGCTTCAGAGTAGACTGTTCAATATGGTGTGCACACGCCGATTTAGAAAGCCGTATTCAACTTGCTCGGAAAAGAAGGCAACACGCAGCTTTAGTGACGTTAGATGTCGCCAAAGCGTATGATAGTGTGGAGCATTCAGTTTTATTGGACCACTTACAGAGGCGTAATTTCCCTCAATATATAATTGCGTGGTTGGGCGAATTTTTGAGGGCAAGAGAATTTTATTGTTATAAGGACGGCTGTGCATCATTAAAGTTCAAACAGACTCGCGGAGTCCCCCAAGGAGCAGTGTTGTCTCCAGTATTATTTAATGTATTAATGAGCTCAATCCCCAATTGCCAGGATGTGCAGGTATATGTTTATGCCGACGATATTGCGTTCTTCGCGGCTGATAGTGATATTTATTCTCTATATCACAAATTACAGAGATATATGAGTATGCTAGAGGTATGGCTAGAGACAATTTGCATGTCCTTAAATGTAAATAAAAGCGCATTGTTGACATTTCCAATCGCAGATCCAATCTCAATTTCAATATTATATAAACAAGAGCCTATTCCGCAGGTTGAGTCGCTAAAATATTTGGGAATCATTTATAATGGGACATTAAACTGGACTCCACACATAGAGAGTATCGTACCTAAGGCACAACGTGCCTTAGGCATACTACGTAGGCTGAGCAGCAGACGATATGGACTACGTAGGGACACACTGATGATGGTCTATAAAATGTACATGCGCCCAATATTAGAATTTGGGTGTGTCTTGTTCTCGGGTGGCCCTGCGTACAAACTTAAGCCTCTGGTTATGCTGGAACGAGAAGCCTTGCGTTTGTGTCGCGGACTACCTAGGTTTGTAGCAATCAACGTTCTGTATCAGTAAGCGCGCTTGCCAACATTGACTTGTCGATTCCGAATCCTGACGGTGCAGACATTTTTAAAATTTTATAGCTTTCCGTTAAAACAATCTGAATATGCTTTTATAAATGAGCCAGACTCCTTTTTTCTTGCTCATTGGCCACGTTTTCGTACACCACAGATTATTTTTGTTCAGAAGCAGCTAGACCGGATAAACGTGAAGATTCGAGATGTGCCTGCAGCAAATGTGTCCAATCAGAATCTTAAGATAGAATTCGATGAGATTTTCCCCTCTAAGCCTAAATTTCAATCATACAGGGTGTTAAATAGTCGGCTGCAAGATTATCTCACACACGCGAAAACAAAAAATATAGTAGCCACAGATGCTTCAGTAATTGACGAAAAGGCAGGCGTAGGTATTTACTGCCCTTCGCTTGGCTGGTCATTTTCATTAAGACTGCCGGACTTCACCCCTGTGTTTGAAGCGGAGCTCTCGGCAATTATACTAGCGCTGCGAAAACTAGATTAATAATAGAATAATAACAGATTCCCTGTCAGTATGTACTATCGCGCTCAGTATGAGCTACACCCCGCGAGTGCGTGGCTGAGCGCTCTGCAAGGTTGTACAGTGACGCCGATCTTGGCATATTAACGCGATAGCGTTAGAGAGCTCGTGTCGCAGAAATTCCGCCGCCGGTGTCGGGACCGTTGGTTGTGAGCGAAAAAGTCATTCGTGAGCGAAAAATCGAGAAAGGAAACGGACAACTATGTCCATCTAGCGGAAAACATATCAAGCCAATGCCGCCTTTCCAGAGAAGGCGTTGATCAAACAGCAAACGCTAGATAATGTGCTGCCATCTGTGAGGCATTGTGACACTCTTCATCGCCTCCGAGATGGCAAGCGCGCGGCGTGTATCTTGGAGGCCATGCGACTCTTCCTTTAGATCAAAAACCTGTATGTACCATTCTCGCGCGCGCGCGTGTGTGTGTCTGTGTGCGTGTGTGTGTAACAATACACATTAATAAGTATGCGCTTAGTGGTTGAAGTGCGCACCAGGGGCCGGATTTCGCTGTTGCGTTCAACTCCTAAAGGCGAAGCTTAAAGGTCCCCCATTTTTTTTTTTCGAGTTATTGGGAGAGAGTTTGGCTGTTCCTGCGAACGCGCATCGCCTCCACTTGCGTTTTCCCTCGCCCTCGTTTAGCCCTGCGGTGATATCAGTTTAGAAAATGATAACTTCGCTGGTGAAAGCAAGTGGGGGCGATACGCGCTCGCAAGAGCAGCCAAACTTTCTCCCGATAACTCGAAAATATGCCAAGATCGGCGCCACTGTACAACCTTTGCAGAGCACTCGGCCACGCGCTCGCGTGATGTAGCTCATACTGAGCGCGATAGTACATCTCTAACAACTTCATCAAAATCAATTGCCTTAAAAACGCTCCTTACGCTAGTTCCTCCACAGTTAAAAATTTTGAAATTATTATGGGTACCTGGCCATTGTGGATTGGAAATAAATGAAATGGCCGACACACTAGCGAGAGCGGCATTGAACGGTCCAATAATTTCGGTCCTTCCTGTAGTAGCCAGAATAACTGCGATTAGGTATAGGGAATTTTCCCTTCGAGCAGACGCCATAGAATCAATAACTTCATGGACAGAATTTAAACATTTAAAATTTCCACAGAAAATCCAGTGGTGTCAAACTAGACAATTAGAAGTATTATTAACTAGATTACGATGCCGAGTGCCCCCGTTGAATCTATATGCACACAGGGCTGGTCTGGGGAAATCTCCCCTCTGTCACTTTTGTTCAGAAATCGAATCAATAGAGCATTACTTTTTATCGTGTCGCCGCTATATATTAAAAAGAAAAAGACTTCTTGAAACTCATTGTGCTAAGCTGGGGATAATTTTAACAATAGACGGTATTCTCACCTTCGGTGCTTCGGATTTGGGCGTCAGCCACAGGAATGTTTTTGATGCTGTAATTGCGTTCCTTTAGGAAACAAAACGAATGTGTTTTTAAGCTCTTAATTGCAAACCTGTTCCGATAATAGCAATGAATCAATAAGAAAAAAAATCAATAAAAAAGAAGACGTTCGGTACCACATTAGTTTCATTATTCTAATTTCTAGTTAGGATGAGAAGTCTGGGCTGAATGTAGAAATAATTATTGCACTAGTTCTTTTTATGTTTGCTTGTCTTTTGTGTTAACTTAGTAGTTTTAAATCTACAATTCTTGGCCAATCCCCCAGAGTGGGTATGAGCCATGTGTAGAGGAACATCATCATCATCACAGTGCGCATAGACGAAACATCGATGAAAGAGCCCGATGTATTAGAAATGAAGTTTGTCAGTGCACTTAGTTGGGCCAGTTGATTCTGCATGTCGATGAAGTGGATGCGCTTGAAAGACGAGGACGAAGAAGAGACGGGACACACAGTGTGCATATTGGTTTGAGGGTGAAACTTGAACTTCCAAGTACTTTGTATGAGAGATCACAGTGTCTGTAGTCAAGCAATGGTAATGTTTTAGACCAAAGCAACCCTTCTTTATTTTCAGGCTATTATAGAGTTTTTTGCATAACAGAGAAGAAATAAATTGCACTGTGACTTGTCTCTGGCTAGTTCGCAAGTGTTTCAAGGCTCAACTGTTGGCTGCCGCTTTCTCCTACCTCGACGGCAAGTTTCAGCGAGGGCTGCCGCTCCACAACTTTCTTACGTCCTTGCCTGGCGCACAATACCTATAGAACGTGCTACTACGACGACTTTGTACGTTCTCAGTTGTTGTTGTTAAACAAGAGGACCTGTCTAAGAGAAGTTCTCTTGTCAAAACGCTGACTCCAGCATCATTTAACAATTTCACATCACTTACAGCCTCTATGAACGTCTGCCTTGTTTGGTTTATGAACATAGGCATTCTCGAAAAACGGCATTTTAGTGCCTTGTCGATGAATATGTAGCAACGCTGCTAAAAGTTAAATGTGTAGAAAAGGAAGGGGAACCCTATCCGCCTCGTGCATCGGTATGGTGGCGCCACCGCTCGGCTCCCCTGGTGACTAGCGAGGAGAAAGGAAGATGTGCCCTCTCCCAACCCCCCATAGGATCCCATGCATTTTGAATCAAGTTTGCGATTTCGTTGCGCAAAAACAAACTAGCGCCATCTCTCGACAATACGCCACACCGACGACGCAACACGTCCTCTTGCTTCCACCGACTGGCCATGCTCCAAGCTAACTCCTCTCTCCACTTTCTTTTATTTCTTTCGGTGGCCGTGAGAGCGCGCGCTGTGCACTGTGCTGTAGCGTACCCGACAAGACCGGCTGGGCTCGTCGCGTCTTCCTGGGCTCGTCGCGTCTTCCTTGAACGTTGCAACGTTAATATTGTGTTAAGGCGGTGGCCACACGTCGGACGACGAGCCCTGATTTCGTTCAGCTGCCATCTCATCAACGGCAATGTTTCAGACGCCTCAGTTGTGTACTTTTGTCCGTTGGTTGCGGGACAAGATGGCCTCCTGCAAGACCGCGTTTTTCCAAGTCAGCTGTGTGTGTAGTTCTCGGCGTCGTAGCAGTTTGATGACGCGAGGACGTCAACTGGTGCTACATCGTGGGAACCGCTGAAGTGACTGCAAGCTTGACGACATTGTGCCAGAATATTCTAGCGTACTGTACGCGCACGATTGTGCTACACTTAAAATACCGCGCTTGGCCTCGAGCGTCAACCTGGTACGCCTGTGTGCAACAGGCGTGTTGTTATCGTTGTTGCGTCGGTTAATATTGAATTGCAATTGGAATACCGTTTTGGCAAAGGTAAGTGAAGCTGTAAGTAGTTGTTCTGCTATATGCTCGCTACTCCACGAACATTACTTCTAGAATCGCATTTTATTTTGAGCTGCACGTACCAAAGGAGAATCTAGCATACGAGATACATTGCACGCGTGCGCATTTCCTATATAAATCTGAGTAATGCCACGGGTGCGCATTTCCTGTATAAGTCTGAGTAATACCATGCTCAATTTAAAGCGCATGTGTTAGAGGATTGTGGCTTCAATGGTGAAAGTGATTAGATATTCCGAATTATGTGATTGCAATGCAGTTAGAACTTTCTCATATGTTAATACGGTCTGTGAACAAAAAAAAAAACGCTGTGTGAATGTTTGTTGGTCATTTGCTACAGTACTTTCACGCATTATTATGCAGCTGTGTGACGGCTGTTTAAACGTTCAGCAAGTTAGATTTTGGTTTTCTTGGCCTAGTTGAGTGCTACGAGTGTTGGGCGAAGATAAAATCGCGTGTCTTTTGTGCGTTTCTTAAGCAGGCATACAGCCGTAATAGTCATTGTTGTACTGTTTGGGGTGTTCAATAAAACAAGAATGCTGTTTTGTACTGCAACAATTTTTATTTCATCTGTGTTAACAGATCACGCAAACAACTTGGACACATGCACGTAAGAAACGTACGCAGTACATCGCGCGCACGCATAAAAAAACGGGCCTGTCATTTTAAAACAAATAATATAGAACAATGGACGTAACAGACGGCATGGTTGTCTAGTGGAGCAGCGTCGGCAGTACAAATATCAAACCAGAATGAAACATGAATAGAAAAACGGAGAGTAACAGGCGCTTTACCCACGGCTTCTCTGAGCCGCGCAGATCCACCTATCGCCACCGTCCGCCGTTGGTGGCGCCACCAGTACCACTGAAAGCAGCAGCGCACGAGGCGGATACCTCAAAGAGACGTCGTGAGCTATTGGCAGAGACACATGTTACTGATCAGGCCAGCAAACAGAAACCATTGCTTTATATGAGAGAGCAGGTAGATCTAGATATGGAGAACGAGGAAGAAGAAAGCGGCCGTACACAATGATTTACTCTTGAAAAACACAATCATCCTCAAAAGCACCAGTCTTGGCGTAAATGCCTTTGGTTTCCATTGCCCTTCAGAACTAAAAGTTCTAATAAATAAAGAGTGGCTACATTGAACACATTCATCCTTTGCAAAAGTTGTGCCGCGTCGTCGCGAAAGAGTAGTTGCGCCATTTGTTCGCTTACATTGAACAGCAGCGCCGAATGTGCAATTATGCCACATCTCTTTATTGTACTCTCATATTGAGGCAGTTGGTGTGCACAAAGACTTTATGCACTTTTCGAGAGCGAGTCTTGATCAGGTTCCTGAGAAGAGCTATCGTTTCACCTCTACGTGTACGTATTACATTTATTTTTGACGACTGCCTAGACGTGGACAATGGACAAAAAAAGCTAACGTTCCCAGTATCCATAAAAAATTCAAGTGAGCAAAATATTCTGAGCTTCACCCGATTTCTATTTTAACAGCGGATCTGTTTTAGCCGGCCGTAAAAACTTTGTGCGCTGAAAAGCACAGGAATCGGGCAAGCCCCACTGCCGAGCACGGAAGGTTAAACGCGTGAGAGAGACAAAATAGAGAGGATTAAAGGGAATAAAGACATAGACAGATAGAAAGACGGAGAAAGACAAGAAAAAGAGACAGCAAAAAACAGTGAGCAGGACCGAAAGAGAAACAAAGAAAGAAGCAGAGAGAAAGAAATAAAGAAAAGGAATAAAAGGAAATTGATATGGAAAGAGCGAGAAACAGAAAGAAATAGACTAAGAGAAAGCAACCGGTACAAAAAAACAGTGCAAGCAGCCGAGAGAAAGAGAGAAAAAATAAAGAAAAGCGAGGAAGGCCATCCAGCTACGCTCTTCCTTCAGGCTTGGCACTACTAGTGCCATAATATTTTTCCTCGCAAACACTGGGATATCTCGGTAGCTCGTGATTTGACCGCCGACGACAACGAAGCAACGTGGCCACTGCCTAGCGAGGCTTCATCCTCTTGGCCCCCACCGTCGCGTGCTCACGCCGTTCTTTTTATGATGCAGCGGTCGCCCGCGGAGCCAATGGCGTTCTCCGTAAGCGAACAAGTCGTGGACAGCGTCGAGGACAGAGGAGACGGCGAATTGGAGCTGGACGAGACGAGCCAAGGGTCAGACGCCGCGGGAGGCCAGCACATCAGCGCTTCCGAGCTGAGCGCCGAGGAGCAAGATGACGGGGAGCTGGTTCACGAAGATGAAGGCACCGAAGACGACGCTGTCAGTACCCCTAGCAGTGTCAGCAGCGTTGGGAGGAGCAGCAGGGTTAGCGACGGCACCACGTCCACGTCGTCCTCGCACGATGCTGAGGCCGGAAGGCCGATGGCCAATCTGTCGTGCCGACTGTGCTCAGAGGACGGAAGCGCGCCGGAGGAACCACTCTTCCGGTGCCCGTGCCGCTGCTCGGATACGTTCGTCCACCGGTCCTGCCTGGAGCAGCTCCTCTACCAGGGACCCGAGGGCGCCGTGTGCCCCGTGTGCGACGCACACTACCCGGTGCGGCGCCGCACCAAACCCCTGTGGCTGTGGTTCTGGGATGAGGAGTCGCGTGAGGACGCCACGCTGTTCATGGCCAACCTGGTCTTCAGTTTGGGTAACATCGGCGTGCTCACCATGGCTTGGATGTACGTCCTGTTTGAGTACCGCACAAAGTCGTGGCTTCCAACAGCGTCACTGGCCTCGGCCCTGTTCGTGCTTTCCGTCCTCTGGGTCGCGTTTGGCTGTCTGCGCTTCCACGTGCTCTTGATGTCCCTTGTCCGATGGAGGCGTGCTAACACCACCTTGAAAGTGCTGCTCACGGACAAAACAGTCGCCCAGGCCTGACAGTGCCTGTCACCTCCAGAGCTTGTGTGTGTTCTGCGGCAAGTCAGATTAGTCGTTTCTGGAGAGAAAGTGCGGGCAACGGACAGCGCGCGTGCTTTTTTTTTTCTTCTGTCTTACGGCGTCCGTGTTGGAAGTCGCGGCCACAAGAAAAGTGTGTACTTCAGCAATAAAAAAGTGCAAAGAAAAAGATCAATTCTGCTTTATTTCCTAGTTATACATTCTAACACTCCTGTGGTTGAGAGACTGTTAAACCTCGTTGGCAGTGGCAGTCGTACATCGTAACGTCGAAACCAAACTAAGATTGCTGAGGGAGTCCTGCGGAAGAATAGCCGACTGAAGCAGCGTTGGTGGATGAGTTGCACGTCTGAATTTACGCCTTTATTAATCTGGATTCTGTAATCTCTCTGCGTTTTAACGAACCTGAAAAAAAATTGTTTCTTCTGTCAAACCGCGGCCCTTCTACTCTCCACAGGATGTTTTTTAACAGCAAAGATGTTTAAGGCAGCCGTAATTTGTGCGGCCTATCCTGCGTGGCCTGTCCTGTATGGCTTATTAGGTATGTGCCACAGGAATTGGGTAAATCCCACTAGTCACTACTGGTCCACTAAAAATGAAGAAGACAACAGTTAGCCCAACAAACGGGTATGTGCCTCGGAAATTTGTGCGGCTTATCAGAAGACTATCACCATTATAAACGGGTATGTGCCACATAAATTGGGTAAATCCCACTACTCCACACTGGTCCACTAAAAAGAAAGAAGGCAAAGTTAGCACAACAAGAGGGAACGGGAAAGGCAACGGCTGCTACGAGAATACCCTGAAGCGATGGAAGACTTACGCCAACGACGACATGCCGGGAGACCTATGAGAGCTGCGAACGCTAGGTTTCAGCGCGAGTTTCTGTCTCTGGAGTTTAGACATCCGTGTCCTGTCCGTGACTGTCTGTGGTTTAACTCGAACCTCTCTGCGCTAAGAATCAACGTAGAAACAATCTAGCATCACCTAGCTAAAGCCTAGCGACGACTGAGAAGCAACCAAGAAAGAACCCTTATCACCTAGCTAAGGCCTACAAGCAACCTACAAGGAACCTCACCAGATTAGTCTTCAGAATCGCCCAGATTCGCTGTGTCAAGCCTTGCGCGGCCCAGTGCAAGCTTCGCGAATTTTTTTTGTAAATTTTAATCAGATTCTTTATGAATAGATGTTACATTAATTTCCTACGATTCCATTATATCACTTTCATTTTTTGTTCTTTCAGCGGCTAGATTTGTGTCCTTAAGTCCATTTGTATAAATAAATTATGTATGCCTTATGAAAACTCACCGTTCCTGTGTACTTCAGAAAATGTTCACGACGGTGCTGCGCTGCTGCCTTCCTCTGAGCAGCACGTCGTGTGGTGCCAGCACCTGGCTGTCCCCGGGCTCCTCAGCTGGTGGCACTTCCCCACCATATTCGTCCAATGTCCAGTCGCCCACGTCCAAGGCAATGTTATGGAGAGCAACGCATACATAAGTGATTCGCGCTGCTCGATCGGGGTTGTGCAGCATTGTCCGAAAGTGCTGCAAGCAGCTGAACTTGCTCTTGAACACCCCGATACGTCTCTCCACAACGCTGCGCATGGATGCGTGCTCCCGGTTGTACTGGCCTTCGGAGGTGTTGCCGGCATGGTTACCAGGTACTGGAATAAGCAGTCATGGCTCGAGGGGATATCCAACGTCTCCTGTAACAGAAAAATGACAGCTGAGGGCTGTGACCTAGTTAGTGGTACACATTACGAATACTTACCAATACATCCAAAATGCGCAACTCCATTGTGCATGCACGTCAGAACGAAAACACAATTTTTGAAACGGCAAACAGCTCACGCACAGAAACACAGGGCACTCATCATTACCGTGGACATGTCAGACTTTAACAAGCTCGTACACAGTTCCCCGCATGTCCTCTTTTTTTAATCGTTACATTACTAGTTATTCCAGCTTGGGCATTAAACTGAACAATTACTGCGATGGGCGAGTAAGAATGGTGACTGCAGCTTGAAGTGAAACATTCCAACGGTACTTACGACCATGACGTTTAGGGCGGAATAACCCTTTCTCGACATGAAGCTCGCCGTGTCGGCCGGGCTGAGTCCCTCTGGCTTGCGAATGGCGAACAACGTGCCGTCGACACACGCTAGCACGCCTGGAATGTCGCCTCGTCGCGCAAGCCGCCTTTGCCTCATCCTTGGCAGCCGGTGTCAAGGAAAAGTCCAACTTTCTCTGGGCAGACACGGAAATGAGGGCCTCCGTCATCTCGTAAATGGCGTTGCTCACGGCCGACTGCGCCATGCCTATGTGCTCCTCGTGACCAACGGTCATCTGGGAGCTTGCGGTGGCGAGGAATCGCAGCGCGCACAACACCTGTGGAAAGGCCACTGGCTCGCTGGCATCCAATGATACGGTCATGTTCGCCACACAAGCTACGCACTGTTCTCTAGGACAGACGAAAATACTGCCGGAACTCTCCTTCAGTCAGCTCTTCAAATGCATCATCTACCTCGGGTCGCTGTCAGTGCGCGACTGCAGCAGCTGCACAGGCGACACGAAAAGGCATGGCAGAGAAAGGGAGCGCCATTTTCTCCAACTGTTCCAAGTGCCGAATTGGATTGAACCGGGTACGAAAGAGGCTGACTGTCCCGAGCGCTTACGTTTCAATCCAATCCAAGCCGTCTGGTAGCCATTCTAATCCGTTCTAACGGTTTCGGACGGACTCGGCATCCTTTCTTTCGCGTTCGTCCGTTAGTAGACGACATGCAACAACATGACGTCATGGCTCACGTGACAATAACGTCACGGCGTTCGTCACGGCTCACATTGACCAATCGCGTGCGGCTGGATAGAACGGACCACCTCCGTTCGATTTAGGAACGCGTACAAAATCGTGCTACAGATGCGCGTGTCGCGCGTATATGCAGAGAGATCTGCTGTGAGCGAAAAGCGCGCCGTTTAACCGTGAAGCCGATCATCTAGTTTCGTGCAGCATGCTGCCTGATGATTGATAGTAGCGCAGGCTAAGACACGGACAAAAGAAGGCACATTCGAGACGCTCACCACCCTCATCGGCAGGCTGCCTGTTGACGCCATCACTGCCGGGGCCATAGAGTTAATATACTGACGCACTGTTGGCACTTAACAGCCTTTCACAGTGATGCATGCCTTCTCTTGTTCGTCCTCTGAGGCGCGCAATTGGAGCTCAACCGCAGTCTAAGCGGCACTCATGCAATGTGAGCGCCCACAGCATCGAGCGGCCGCTTCTGCGGGCGTGTCAAGCGGCTGAACGCAAGAACCATGACACCTGGCTGCGCATTTGTTGGTGTGGTTATGTCGCGTATAATTATTTTGAACAACCTATATCCGATTTTCAGCACAGAACGTATGGCACGGCCGCTAGGCGGACTTGGTCGAATTTGACGCATTGTAACTTGTTAGCAACCAAAATAATGCAACGTTTTTTTATGCAAAATGGTAGATGACGTCCTTGACTTCAATCACAAGGATTACAAAAATTAAAAATGCCCCTTCTGAGAAAACTATTTTCAAACTTCGGCGTTTTTCGGTAAAACACTTACGTTTCAGCCCAATTATCGAGTAAACCGGAGCGCGATAAAACCACGAAAATTATTTTAAAAGAGAGCGCAAATATCAACGTTAATACGTACCGATTTTCATTATGCTCACTACAATTTGTCCATAGTAATAAATTCCTGAAATACAGGTACTTTGTACGATTTACCATGTTTGTGATTTTTTTCTTCAAAAGTTCTTCAACAAGCAAGGAATATAATAGACTCATAAGATTATATTTCACTTCTTTTTGAGGGGAATAAATATTGTGACTAAGAGATGCACCATTTTTTCCCAAGGTGCGTTGAAAATTCAGAAATCGCGAAATAGGCGGAAAAGTGCTTCTTGCGGCCAAAATTTATACATTTTTTTTTCAGGCGAACAAAATGATTTGCGCAAAACGAACTCCAAAACCACTGTTCTGGGTCTAATGCCTAGGCCAACAGTAAATTTCATCAAAATCTGGAAAGGTGACCGGGGCCTGGTGTTTGATCTCATCTGGACACGCCCATGTGCACTTTGTTGTTGTTGCATGTGGCTGATGACAATGAAAAATTATGGCTGACCACTTTCCAGTGGGTCGGAAGCATTAAACCACACACTCGTGGCGCAATTAACATTGTGTGATAACTGGTTGTTATTTTACTCTTCTGCCACGCTCTATTACATAGGTTAACGCGATTCCTTGCCCGACATGACGCCTGTATAGGGTCTTTTTGCAAATGAGAGTCAAGCACCAGCGTGACTCTGTGGTAGAATACACGGCTGCCGCGCAGAGGGTCCAGGTTGAAATCCCATTCCATCCTGGATATTTTAACGCGAGAGCGTTACAGAGCTTGTTTCGCAGAAATTCCGGTGTCGGCGTCGTTGACAGGGACGAAAAATCAACATCTTGACCGTGACCGAAAAATCGAGAAAGATCCAAATAAAGTAAATATTAAAATTTTCCGTTCGAGTGACAATCGAACCCAGGCAGTCTGCGTGGCAAGCAAGTGTTCTACCACAGAGACACGATATTGCTTGAAAGTGCTTCGAAAAAAAAAAAACACTATATGAATGTCATGTAGTGAAAGGAGTCCCCTTAACGCATGTAATATTACGCGGCATAAGTGTAGAATTGCGCCAGTCGTCAAAACATGTGAATTCCGCAACGAGTGGGTGTTCGAAAGACCCACCCATTACAAAGCGCTTAGACACATTTAATGATCATCAGCTGCAAAAGCATCAACAAATTGAGCAGCCGCGTAGCTTCGCGTGTTGTCTTACTGACGCATAGTGGACCCTTCGCTGATTCGCAAAAGGAAGAATTATGGCGTAGTGGGCACTCAACAACTGCACTTCCAGTAGGCATTGTAGGATAGTTTGAAACGGTCCATGTTACGTCCGCAGTCGTTCGTTTCCTGACGGCACGGTGTAGGCATGCACCGAGAACCAAGCGAGGATGGCAACTGTGAAGGCGATGCGCACGGTGCCCGACTGCACTATCGCGCACTTAATTGGGCTAGTTGGTTCTGCATGTCGACGATGTGGGAGCGCTCCTGTGCGCTCCTGTCCGCGTCTTCAAAGCGCACCCACATCGTCGAAATACACTATCGCGTTCTACTCTTGAAGGCAAAGTTCAAACGTCCTGCAAGTTTTTTTCTCATTTTATTTTTTCATGTCTATCTGTCACGCCACTCAACGCAGGCACGGGCGCCTAAGGGTTGCGCTGCTCTAAATGTATGGATCGCCCTATCTGCCACTCCCCGGCCGAAGAAACGCGCCGCTTTGGGCGCCTAGGTCAGCTAGTATACCCCCAGGTATTCGATAATTGCGCCACTAGCGCCAATTTGCCCCCTGGTGCTTCGTAGGCCAAACTGTGAAACTGAAAAACAATAAAAAATTGCTGATGCTGCTATGGCAACGCTTTTGTTGATGGGAGAGGAGGAAATGCCGAGCTGCTTGGCGTCTGCTATGCGCACGAATGCCTTGTGAGCGGCAAACGGAAAACGACACCGCTTCCATTTTTTTAGATGCGAAGCATATTATGGCGGAGTTCAATCCGGTGGTGGTGTGCGGCGTGACCACCCCTACTGCGCCTGCGCGAACCCTCTCCACACACCTCCTCTCCCAATTTCCCCTCTCCCACTCCCATCTCCCCTCACTCCTTCCCCTCTCCCACTTCCTCCCTCTCCACTTCCCCTCCCCTTCCCTCTCTCCACTTCCCCTCTGAAACGCGGGCTCGACATGCCAAAACGCTGCTTCGCATCGCCTCATGGTCCCCTTTAGCGGAGATGGTGTGATTTTTTTCAGGTTGTGTTGCGGCTGCGTATATTATTTTCGACAGCTTTCGGTTGCTAATTTTCCTGAAAGCTCAGCCCGTGCATAAAACATTTGTTTGGGAATGTTTGTCAGTTGAATACGCGCGAGCCAGCATGCCCTGACGCGTGAAATTTTGTGTCGGCAAGAAAAAGGAGTAGTCAGGAAATGTGGTTTATTCACTTATTTTATTAGCAACGTATCGAAAACGAAGACATTCAGTACATGCCACAGTAGCGTATAGCTGCGTATCACGTATAGTAAGTACAAATTATGGCGTGATACCGAGATGAGACGGCGATTCATGGGAGACGGAGCCGGCTGTGGTGGGGTCGCCTTCTGAAAATAAGGACAAAATGAGTAACATTCAAGCTCGCGTGTTAGACTGTTGCTTAAACAAATGCCAGCACTGTTTCCGTAAAATGGCGAATCTAACTCAGACTGGTCAGCTCCGATTGTATATCGTTGCACGTCGTCAAGTAAAAATGCTCCTCCGAAAGGCATTAAGCAATGCTCAAAATTTTAATGCTGTTGTACAGTCACGTAACATGTTAAGCATTGCTGGTTTTTCCCTAGCTGTCGAAGAATATCGTAGCATTGTGAGTTGTTTGTGTACTTTGGCCTTACCATTCTACACTGCCAAAAGAGGAAATTAAATCGCAATCATTTAAAAGCTGCTGGGCTGCCGGCACGCGTACTCTTGCTCCTGTAAAATGTCTACTATACAGCGGCAACCAAACTTACGGAGATCATTGCAACACGTGACAAGATTTGGCTTCGTCGTATTGAATGGAATTGGCCGGTTTTACGAACCACGATACGTCCACGTGACGCGCCCTAGTGAGGGACTGTGGACTGTTTTGACTATCGGAGGCGTGTATAAGTTTAGCCCGCACCGAGGCACGATTTGACCCCGCGACCTCGTGTTTCACAGCGCAGCACCATATCTGATACCCCACAACGGCGGGTTCTATCGCTTGCTGCAGCGCCAAGAGCGCTGCGTCTTCTACGAGCGTGAATTCGCTCGTTGTGAAAAGAAAATATTCGCATCTTTAGCTGCGCCCGATTTCTGGAACACCGTGCACCGCACACGATCATCCAATAAAAAAAATTAAAAAATTTAGGCAGCTGCTCACTAGTGGTGGCTAGAGTTACTGTATATGCTACCTTTAGGTAGCAGAGTTGAGCTAAGGTACGCCATCTTGGGCTCCGAAGTCTTGCGGGAAAGCCACTCACCACCCGCGTAGGAGGCGCGCTCGCGCGACAGAGTAACAGTGTTGATTTTTTTGCTTTCTATTTGTTTATTATGCTGAGAGCAAAACTCAATTAACAAGCTCAACGCTTACATGTCTTGATTTTACGCTTACGTTCCTAGTATGTAATCATGAAATAAAATGCATCGTGTGACGAACACATACACCGGAGATATGAAATAGCAGGTTCGTTGAGATAGTTGATCTCGTCTCCTTTTCCGCTGTTTTTCTCATTTGCAGATATGAAATTATTTTGCACTTTCGATCGCGATCGAGCCAGTTAGGGGTTTGGCTTCTTTACGTTAACTGTGGAAGGAAGCCAGCTGTAATCTAGTTTTCAACTGAATCGGGCTCGATAGCGATCGAAAGCGGTCGTGCGACACCCGTATTATGCGCGCATGATTAAAATCACGGCCCGCGGCAGCGACAGAGCGATTAAACAGCCCTGTCGCGTGCAACATTCTTTTCGCTCAAGGTTTGAAAGCTGCATTAAATTCACGTAAATCATCGTTATATCAACACCCGCTGCACAGCATGCAATCACTAAGCAATTACACAGGGACAAAGCGCAGCTGGTGCTTTGTGCTTCACAATTTATAATGCGCATGGACAAGTAAACAGATCTTCATGGGGCTTTTATTGCACTTGTCACATTAAAAAACAATGCACGCTAGCAAATATAGAAAAAAAGTAGTAATACTGCGTCGTGCGGGGATACAGGCGAGAATTCTCAGTTTTTTCTGTTCACTTTTTTTAACGCATTCACCCTCCTCTAGGTGGCGCCACCGTACCAGCTTGGGCACGTAAATGCTATTCCGCTAAACTAAAACACGCTGTCCACAACGAACGTTTGCGGCACAGTAACGATATTCCCTTAACCCCCGCTATCACGCTAACACTAAACTATAACTGTCTAATAACAACAGCGCCGATGTCAACTGCCCTTGAGCGGCCAGAATCTGCGGAGTGTCGGCGTCGCCTGCGAAGTGTTGGCTTCTCCGCAGCGCAAAGGAGCCACCTATGACCACGTGACGGCGCTCGGCGAGTAGCGTTGCTGGAATCATCGAAGGCAGAGCTAGCGGGGTCCGGAAAACAGTGGCGCAACCCTGCTACCTAAAGTTAGCTTATACAGTAACTCTAGTGGTGGCAAGCCTCAAGCTAATGCGGAGCTGGGCTGCGTTCCTTGTTTGTCTTTATTTTTCGCTTTGTTTGTCTCTGTTTCTTCTGACATTTAAATGCGAAGCATTTCTTAGCGAACCTCAGGCACTTTGGCCGTTTACATCCATCCATCCATCCATCCATCCATCCATCCATCCATCCATCCATCCATTCCATTCCATTCCATTCACCCACCCACCCACCCATCCATCCATCCATCCATCCCATTCCATTCCATTCCATTCCATCCATCCATGCGCCTACGTCTGGATGCTCCATAATTTGGCGCTTAACATAACTGAACTGGGCGCTCCATAACTTGTCTCCATAACTTGTAATATACCAAAATTGGCCTAGCAGGGGATCAGTGCATGACGAACACGATTCACTGGTCATGACATGAATAACGAAAAATATCTGTCGCGTACGTCATGAAACCCTTTCTCTCAGTCGCGTGTGGCACATACCCGTAAACCAGAGTTAATGTTATGCGTGTATGTGCCACAGGTGATACAGAGTCTCAACCAACACAGTAACCGCGAACACACACACATTGACACGCAAGGAAAGTGATGATAATAATAATAGGGGATATTCATAATGCTTGGTGCTCCGGCAACACTGGGCACTTCCGCCATTTTTTGTTGGGCGCTGTCGCCGAATCGTCTGCTAGCGGCTCCATAAGGAGAGGCTGAGCCGCAGTCGTTGGCGGAGCTTTGGAGCCAAGAAAATGCGGCTGTTTTCATCGACACCCAGAGCCGAATGGTCAGAGGATTCCAGTGTACTGCCACCAATCGACGAGAACACAATATCAGAGTTCCGAGCGCATAAAAACTCATCCGGACGGCAGCTACAAGAGGCGCACCGCTTCGCAAAGCCAAACTGCCGTTCTCGGTAGCGGCGTGCGCTTCCGATCTGAGGTAGGCGTTCAAGAAAAAGTGTTCGTTGCAGAGGAGATGTGACCGCCAAACTTCTGAGATAACCTTGCACCGCAATACACCTCCACTGTATTTACCGCGGCGATTATATACACGCGTCATAAGCGCGCTCGTCAGATATCGACACCACGTTGTTTCTGCGCGACCTGTGCAGCGCTGTGCTGCTTTCCTCGGCTGATATTTTTTTAGGCACAAGTATCTCTACACCCTCCGCAGTAGTGTGTCGTAGTTTTTTCGAAATAAACACGGCATGGAAATATGCATGAGCAGTGCGCCGCAAACCAAACAAAAATACTCATCCGCGTTTCAAATGTATACAAAGAGAGCGACCCGAGTAATGCTCTTTTACGTGCGCACTGGTTGTTTATAATATTTTGTGGTCTTAATCTATGGCGCCGATTTAGTATTGTCGTTCTGGTTTTCTTTAACGCTATAAATGTGCGTTCATTGGCATATTTTTGTGAAATATTACGCTCTTTGCTGTCGCATCCCACGGCGGCCTGCGATCAGCGGAAAGATGAGTGCGACATGGATGGATGGATGCTATGAGCGTCCCCTTTATAACGGGGCGGTGACATGTCTGCCACCAGGCTCGAAAAAAAAACTTCCTTGTTTCATGCTGGCCTAATACCTTATCTACATTGATTAAATCTATGTTATTATACCAAAAATATAAATTCACGGCCCATCTCTCTGCCTCTTAAGGCAGAATGACCTTTTTTTCCCCCCAATTATTTATTTTTTTACTTTATCTCTACTTTTCTGCCACCAATACTCTAACCGTCTCTTACTTATTTCTATCGCCGGCCTGTTCAGCTTTCCATTGTTGTCCCTAAAACCCAAGGCTTCATGTAGACTCGTGCCCACACGCATAACTGGGTGAATATCGCCACATTCAATCAGTACGTGTTCCATCGTTTCCTTAGTTCCCCCGCAGCATGTACATTGTTCTTCTTCGTTACTGAATCTCGCTTTATAACTACGCGTTCTAAGGCAGCCCGACCTTGCTTCAAACAGTAAAGCGCTTCCCCTTGAATTATCATACAACCTTTCCCTCCTTATTTCGTTTTTTCCTTTTCGGTAGTTACTCAGAGCCGGCTTCTTTTCCATCGCTGTCATCCAATAAGTCTTCTCCGCCTCTCTGACCTTCCGCTTAATGCTCCTTGTTGCCATATCGCCCGCACTGTCGCCCGCATCTATCGGACAAACAGCTCCACCTACTGTACGGCTCCGTAACTTTTGGCTCAGTGTTCGCAGCGCACGCTGTACGAAGAAAGCAAAAGACCAATAAAAGGGGAGGGATAATGAGGTGTACAGCGAGGGGCAGACGCGGCATGCGGACTATGTACGCGCACGCTGTCGTGCGAAGTTTGCAAAGAGATTCCTGTTGGGATCTAAGTTGCGCCGATCGAGTCTTGTGTGGAAGCGCTGATTTCCCGCGGACGCGCACAGCAGCGTCTGTGGTACTGCTTACACATGTTTTACGTAAATCCTTGCTTTCGTCGGTCTGCAACACCGACAAGTTAATGTTGATCAATCATGCTCTCTCGTGCGTGTGCGACGTCGGCCGTCTGTTTTAAAACGCATATATCGGGATATATTGTTCTGCAAGTCTACCTTATATAGCGACTAAATTGCACGGAGAAATAAGAACTGACGTTGAAGAGCGCTTTTGTGCGCCGATCATTTCCGAATTAAAGCAGAGTGCCGACCTTGTTGACGAAACAAGTTCGCGTCGGTACATCTGTTTCTTCGTTCAGGTAACTGATAAATTCGATTAAAAATAGTGTTGCTTTGTTCGCGGCATTACCAGGGCTCCCTCGTTGCCTGAAAAGCGCGCGAAACATTGGGAAGACATCGCAGAACGAAGATAAAAAACCAGTAGCTAGCACCTGAAAGGCTGCGATATGCGACTGGTTTCCTTTTCGCGCCCAACGAAACATGGCGGATCGAGCTTATGGGATTGTCGACAGATGGCGCTGTACATTTTCAATATCCCCTATTGTTGTGGTTTTATGTCCGAAAACCACGATATTATATGAGAGACGCCGTAGCGAATGGCTCCGGAAATTTTGACCATTGGGTATTCTTTAACGTGTACCGAGATCGCACAGAACATGGGCATCTAGCATTTTGCCACTATCCAAATGCGACCGCCGCGGCCGGGATCGAACCCGCGACCTTCGGGTCAGCAGCCGAGCACCTTAACCGCTACACTACCGCGGCGAACGCAAGGAAAGTGAGGAAAATGAAGACAGAACAGCCCGGGAAGACGCTCAAGTACCATCCACTCGTCCACATGGTCTGCAACGTGGACCACGGGGATTACGCAAAAACCGGCGTCACTGCTTCCTACAATAAATCTGCTGAGAGAACCAGGCTTCTCATCATTACCGATGTCTTGAACATTGATTTATCAAGACCCAAAAATGCTTGGTCCTTATATTGCGTGAAAGACGGATTGGATGTGGAGAGGGCATCAAAACACCTCGCTGCCGCGTCCACGACAGGAGGCATCATAGATCATTTCATCGTAACAGGCATCCAGGATTTCCACCAGCTGTACTATACCTCGCACTTAACTACACTTAGACCCCTCGTAACCGCGATCACGAACGGATCCGATTAACAAGTCCGGTCCAGCGGCTGGTGCTCGCTGATCACGGTGATGATGACCTTCTTCGAGAACTGTCAAGAACCCCTTCTACACATACACACGGGTTCGCGAAACGTGCGTGCGTTCTCTGTCATAACGGACAAGTATAAGCATTGCAACTGTAACTGTGACTGTAACGTACGTGCAGTGCGCCTGCGCGTGCCATTCGGCTGTGTATATATCTAGGGAAACTTTCCTGAATGAAGCTTAGTTGCGACTTACGGCTGTCCTGTGCGTCTGTGTTCCTTCTTTGTCTTGTTCGGATTCGCGCTATCCAGTATTGATGAATATAAGCACTACATATCAGTTTACCGCGTCTGGTGTTGGTAACAACCATGTGTCTGATGCCATCGCTACGAAACTGTAAACAACTGGTTATAGAATAGATATGCGACTCTTCAACATATGAGTGTGCTTATACCACTTCCATATTTCTCTAGCGTCATTCCGTAACGTTTCGCTCTATGTGTCACCATCCCGCTCATGCTTCGCATAACATCGATCCCCACGGTACGTGGGATCTGCCAAAATTTTTTGCCTACGTTTATTTGTATTTCTTTCTTCCTTTCTCTCTCTCTATTTGGGTCTCTTCCTTGCCTTTGTTTCTGTCTGTTTCTCGCTTCCTCTTTCTCTCTCTCTTTTTACTGGTGCTCCCTCCCATCAGAGTTATTGCATCCCACGCCGGACAAATGAACGCACGTGTTCGGGGAGCGAAGCGGAAGATGAAGAATAGGAGGAAGAGGGCGCGTGCTTGTTCATGATGATGATAATTTTGTTCGCGACTACCGGGGATTGTTCGAGCTTAAACACTGCCGCTGCTAAAAAACCGAATAGCACAAAATGCCCTGGCGCACGCGGAACCAATTTCGCGGCGTAACGTCACGCGGAGCCGCAGCAGACGACGGGGAAAACAGAAAGCTGTTCACTTTTGCGCCGTACCCTGTATTATGGTTCTCCAACCCTCGCCCCCCCCCTCCCACTTCACCTCGCCCCTAGCTTTCTCGTCCACTGCAAAAAGCGAAAATACGCGTCCCTTCCATGATGCCCAAAAGGAACAAGCCGACCTGTGCATACCTGACACTGCGGCGAGGCTGTTTTGGCCCGGGTGGTCTTTAGCCGAATCAGCCGTGACTTGTGCCCGGGAGGGTCCTTGAAGATAGGATAGATATAAGTCACGTTTAGGTAGGTAGCGAAGGAAGACCGTAGCATGAAATACAGTGCACAGGACACACTTGAACTCATGCCTAAATATGGCACGTGAATTATGCATTAGACAATAAGGTGTGCGAAAATCAATTAAAGAAGCAAACGTAGTCGCTACCTCTAAAACCTTGTTTTGTTACCTTCATCGATCAGGGACACCGCTTCCACTGCAACAGCGGGAACAGCCGTCAACAGCGGCCGCGTTCTGGCAGGGTCGGCGTAAGCACATTCGGTGAAGTAGTACGAGCAGAGGTGGTAGCCGCTGTACTATACATTTGCTTTCATTCCAGCCCCGCCAGGTCTCCCCTTTTGGCGCGTGTCACTCCGCCATACGTCACACCTAGAAAATGAAAGAAATAGCACCATGGATATCAAAAAACAACACGTAAAAGCGAACCAAGTATTGTGACTGCAAAGCAGAGACAAAAAAAATTGTTTAAGCACTGGTTGAAAAGCGAAGCGCAGCTCGGCCGTCGCGCAGGTAACTCGAACTTCTTGTAACACGGAATGCAAGCGGTCACTGCTACGTAAATGGTTTAGCGGGCTTCTTTCATGTTATGAACAGTCAAAGCTGGTAATGTCACTACAACAAACTGGGCTTCGGAATGATTTAAAGCCAAACCAATTCGTCAAAGCATATTCGGCACACATGATTTGTAGCTTTCTTCTCGTGAAAAAAAAAAAAAAGGAATTAAGAGCAACGGCTACCACAGACGATACCGAAGCGACATTTCTGTCTGCACGTCAGCTGCCTTCAGTCGGCTCACGAGAAACTGCCGACAAGTATAGCTTTACATGCTTACAACATTACGGGAAAATGCACTGCGCCAAAAAAAAAAAGCACTGTAAAGCAACAGCGGAAAATTTCCCAGTTCGCCCTGTAGCTTTTCTGATAAGAATAGCGCTTGCTTCTTCGTAACGACCGAATAAGAGGTGTGCTTACCGGTCGCTGGGAAGCGGAAAAATGTCGCTGCGCTGTTCCTTCCTGAGTTGTCGCACCACACAGAAGCGCAGCATGCCTTGTTTCCTTTGCGTAGTTTTTCGGACATTTTGAGCACGGTGGCACTCACAGACACCAAAATTTTCCCCTTCAAGGCATACTACGAAAATTCTACACGTGCACACAGTGAAAGCGGCAGGAGCAGACACACGGAATGGCAGCAGAAGGGGTAAGAGCGAAAGCGCCGCCCGTCGGCGCAACGAATGAAGCGTCTAAATAAATATATCGGGTGCTAAAAAAAAGGAAAATAGCCACGAACACATTTTATTTCTACACATAACTGCATAACTTTATTGATGCGTACGTTGAAAAAAGAAGGCCCCACATGCAAAAATTGCTGAATTTTGGCTTCCTACCAAAACAATGGCGGACGCTTTATTTCCAATACCGAAACTAGTCCAAGTGTCCGGCCCCTGCTTTGGTCTCACAGAGTGAGCCCCGGCCGCGTTATCAATAAGAACAGCGGGCCGTGAGATACGGATAATGATAGTGGCGTACAATCGAGCATAAGGAATCGCTGAAAAATTGCGACGCATGTTGTTGGTGCTCGTCCTGTGCCCTTGCCAAAGTGCGGAACGCTGTCTCTGGCAACCGACAACAGGCAAAGCGGTAACTAGCAGTAAGCTTATTTCAGAGCGCTGCTTTTTTTTTTTTTTTTGAGCGGCAGTCTTCCAAACGCCACTAGCAACCGTACGTTGCGGAGAAGCTGCCGCTTAGGGGAATTTCTGTATTTCTCTACGCCGCCGCTGCAGCGAACTGGATTGACACTAGACATCGACAGTTAAGTTAATCACCGGTCTTCGACACGCCAAACGTGTCGATCGGCGATGCGGTAGGGGGCACCCTGTATATTTATATGTGTGTACCACTTCTTAGTTCATTTCATGATCCCTAATCTGCAGCACAAGTGTGTGATGACCGAGTTCGAAGCTTCAGGTGAACACAAGAGACATACGCATGGATCACTGCAGATTTCAGTAATTCAGGGTCTCTTACCAACCGAACCTTCCGTATGCGAACACGACCTTCTCAACACGAATGCGACGTCGCGTTTGTGCAAAGCAAAGAGGCTCGGTGGTACGCTCGGAATTAATGACATTAGCAGGAATACATGCGTGAAGCCAGTGCTTAAAGTCTCCCTCCCTTCATCGGAGGGGGGGGCCCTCATAGAGCGGCGACCTGCACACACACGCACACATTATATATATATATATATATATATATACATATATATATATATATATACATATATATATATATATATATATATATATATATATATATATATATATATATATATATATATATATATATATATGTTCAGCTTCCAAACAGCGCTTGCGCTCCTGCAGAGGTTCTGTTTAGTTGTGCTATTTAATAATTACGAAATCTTCGTGTTTAGCTGCCAGCTACTTATCCTCCAAAAAAACGAAAACCTTCAAAGTTCGCGATTTTTTCTTAAGCTAACTCAAACTATCCCGAAGCAATCTTAATATTGGTGTGGTTTTCAGGAAAGTGTATTTTTGTACAAAAATGTTTAGCGGGGGAATAGACTTGAAAACTTCGCGAACAAAATTGTGAAATCAGAGAAAATGTGCGATCTATTGCGTATTTGACCGTATCTTTTGTACTGATGCTGTCCAAGTAAAAATCCCCATGCTACGGCGTTTGATAGAAGACTTCATTGCAGGGGCGTAGGCAGAAATTTTTTTCGGGGAGGGGGGGGGGCACCTTGATCTGAAGTGGGGGCCGGCAGGCAGATGTGGTCATGTGTCATTTGTGCTCTGTGTGCCATGGCAAAAAAAAAACAAGAAAATTTCGGGGGGGGGGGGCACGGGCCCGGTGTGCCCCCCCCTGGCTACGCCACTGCTTCATTGCAAAGTAATGAAGAAAGTGTAATCAAATCATTTATTAAGGAAGAAAATAATTTTTGAATTTCACCCTCTGAACGTACCCAACATTTCTTTCTGTTGCCATTTCGCCGCCATTCATGTGGTCGCCCTTGCACCTGACACTCGTCACAGAAGGCGTCAAGATGCCAGATGTATGTCAGCGGCTCGTGAGCGCTCAAAAGTCATGTCGCCTTGATGTGAAGGCTACTAGTAATGAATTCGCTTTACATTGTGAGCTCCCTTGGTGGGCCCAATGGGATGTATGTACGCCGGACAGCATATTACGGTATCGTCGGCCCATTGTGCTACAGGGCCCTCTGCACAACTAGTATGCACCAGAAAAAGTGTACACAATGTGCGTTATTTAATTTGTTATGTGCATACTAGTTGTGCAGACGACCCTGTGCATTCAGCAGTACGATGACACCTGTTTCTTTATTTCTTTCTTTGTTTTTTGTTTTTTGCTGATGCCCCATCAACTGAGTAATTGCGATTAAATCATTATTAAAAAAACTGGCGAGCTATAATTCCTCTGCACAAAGCACTACTGCTAAAAAAAAGTCAACTGTAGAGCTTGTCAAATGGGTGCCGCAGTGTTACAGTTGACCTGCAGAGGGGGGGGGCCGAGCCCCTCCTTAAAAATTGGAGGTGGGGCCGGCCCCTCCAGGGCCCCCCCTGACTTTAAGCCCTGCGTGAAGCCCTTTGTGCCCATACGAATCTTCAAACTCGGCCTTTACACATGATACGAAACGAATGGCGTACACCCTTGAAAAACCCATACATATGGGTGTTAATATGGGCTAGCATGACATTTATGCTGGACAACCTTTGTCTAGGGTGCCAAATTAACACCCAGACTGAAGGGTGTAGGTAACAACATCCTTAGCGTGTCCGTCTGGTGACAAACCTATTTACACGCTTAAGGGTGTAAAAATATTTAGTGTGCTATAGGAGCGTTTACCGTTCCTATGCCTTTGGGCCAAATTCGGTGGTGGTCTGGTGACGTTGGTCATTGTGGTGTCGTCATTCCAAGACTGAGTCGATGTGAGTGCGTCCTCTGTATCTCTGTTATGTCAACCGTACAGTGACATTAGAATTATATGAGAACCAATTGACTCCAGAATCTGGCAGCCTAACCCTTTGTAAATATTATGTGAAGGTGCTCCCCGAGTCTTAATGATGCCTGTCTCCTTCGTCGTTATCCGAATCGGGGATATTCATAATGCTTTGTGATCTGGCAACACTGGGCGCGTCCGCCATGTTGTGTTGGGCATCGTCGCGGAATCGTCTGCTCGCGCCTGCATAAGGAGAGGCCACGGGAGAGGCTGAGCGGCATTCGCAGCCGGACCTTTCGCAGCCGGACCAAAAAAAAAAAAAAAATGCAACAGTTAGCTTCATCACCCAGCGGCGAGTGGTCAGCGGACCTTACCGTGCTACCACAGATCGATGAACAAACAATAACACAGTTTTGCGCACTTAAGGATCCATCCGGACGGCAGTTGCAGAAGGCGTTCTGCTTCGCAACCGAAACTTACGCCGAATCGTCATATATTGCGACGTGCACTTCGGACGTGAGGTAAGTGTTCGAGAAAATTGTTTGCTGTGTCGAGCAGGTGTGAGCATCAAGCTTCTAAGACAGGCTTGGAACGCAATACGGTGTTCCATATATCGTGAACATTTGCGATTATTTATTGACGCGCGTCAAACGCGCGCGCGCGCTTTACGCTGCGCGGTTCTCCTCCACTAATTTTTTAATCCGCATGCATCTAGCCTACCCTTGGCAAGATTAATTGTTTCATCTGGTTTCGACAGACGCAATGCATGGTTGACTCATTATGATCCCGCATGGGCGACGGTAATCAAATTACAAAAAAAAGAATAGCTGATCGCGCGCCTTTTAAAAAAATATTACGAGAGCCCGTGTACCAAACGCGCTTTTGAGTGCACAATCGCTGCTTATTAGGCATTGTGAACGCCATGCGTATATCGCGTGGATATGTCCCGAACACCACAAACTTTAATTCTGTTTCAAGAATTTTATTATTCATTCCTTACGTCATTTATATAGACTGCATTCATAATTTTGTTTGCTTGGCGGCGGAAAAGTTTACTGACGGTTTGTAGCTTGCACGTACGGACGCTGTTACTTCGGCCACTGCTTGACGCATATACGTGCTACACGGGCCATCAGCTATCAGTCGGCCTGAGCCGACTGCTTGTTGATAGCGTACGCGTGTCAAAGGTGTGCCGCCTTTTTTTTTTCTAAAGCGGCCGCCCGGGAGATTTCGGCTCTTGATATGTTTTATATATCTTGCAAGTGTCTTCGCAATAATCACGTTACCTCTATCCACAGTTTAAATTACCGAGGAGGGTGCGCGCGTGACGAACGTCTGAGAGTTCGGCGGAAGAACTTCGATCTCGGGCCACTTCTCTTGCAGACGCTCTTAAATTTTCTTTATTTTCTCTGCGCCACCAGGCAGCTGATGATCGAGGGTCGCGGAATGCAGCTGGCGAAACGTGGCCAGCCGCAGCTGGGCCACAAACGCGCCGATGGACGGCCGAAGATTGTCCGCAATTTTTAGGTCTTAATTCTGATTATATATATGTAGTAAAAGAAGCAGCAGCAAAAATGCCACGACGACAAGCTAACGGGGCGCAAGATTGTTAAATTATGCAAGCACTAATCTGTACCATTGACATGATTGCAGTACATATGTATGACATTTATATAATAAAGTTTTTTTCGCGCTGAGTTTTTTTTTCAGGCTCATGATTCACACCACATGTGCGCATGGTTGAGCTATATAGCTAAGAAATAATTATAATTATATTTTTAATCGAGTTAGTTAATTGGCATTCAAACCAAAAAAGTGCTTCTGGAATTCTTGAACGTAAATCTCTATTTCAAACTGCCCATATGTATTTAAAAAAGACCGACTAATCAAAGTATTAAAATTACTTTTTCAATGTGGCATCAGTATTTAGGAGCTGACAAGCAAGACCTATTTAATAGAGTGTTAATGCAATATTTTTTGTTTTAATCATGAAAAATAAAATTGGAACGAAACCATCAGCCTTATATCTTTATCGTTATGTACTTAACAGGATCACACTTTTGTTACTTTTTTTCTATGCATAGAAAAATCGGCAATGAAACTTTGCTGTATGCACAATGAGAAAACACAAGTTTGTTGAATGCATTTCTTGCAGTTAGATATGTTATCAATATTTTGCCTGTAACATATAATAATGTACTTAACCTAGTGCACTGAAGATTTCATTATCAATTAACCTGGTCTATTGTGAGCTTAACTGCTTTATATTAAACGTGACCTTTATCCCCCGCCCCCCCCCCCCCCTCTGCAGTACTGTCCTTGTCCATGTCCGTGGACACTGCTACAAGAGCCAGAAGAAATCCAGCCAGCCGTATCAAGTGAAAGTTAGCTTCAGTACAGAAAATGACAGCATTGCGGCCAGCAGTTGTGCCTGTCCAGCTGGCAGCAGTGGTACATGCAGTCATGTGCTTTTACTACGTCGTCTTGTAATCCTCCATAAAGAGGGCTACAAGGAGCCACATCCTGCACTGTCCTGTACAGAGCTGCCACAGCAATGGAGGCGCCCTCGTCAACCTGGTGTTGCACCAGCAAGTGTGCAGGCTGTTGATTGGCGGCGTGTCTCTGAAGGAGGTCGTGAGATCCCAAGGTATGCGAAATCCTCCACTGTAAATCCGCATGAAGAGGATGATAGCCAAGTGAATGCCTCCATCAGGAAACTTGGTCACCAGCTGGGCTCCCTGGGCAAGTCACTCTTTTCCTCCGTTTTGCTCAACACCAATGAACAACTAGTGACAACAAAGCTTGGACTCGCCCCACGAGACTCCCCTGCATCATACCACCAAGCACAGCAGCCTTCTGGTTTCACTACTTGGCTTGGAAATCTCACCACTGGGACAGGCACTTTTCATCCGGTTCCCCAGCTAGAGCTATTCATGAAAAGCACAGAATATGTCCATGAAGGCTCATACACAGAGCGCGAGGAGACCATACTTGATGTGAGTATGAGAAGTTTCAAACAAATGGAGCTATGTGTACATCAATTAAATTTTGATTTGGCCTCTTCCAGAGGTTGATGCTGCTGTCAAGCACATATATATAGACTGCACAATGAATTTTCATACCAAAACATGAATGCGGAATAGCACTGTGTGTGTATATATAGTATTGCAAGTTCAGAGTATTTATTACAAATGCGCTATAATATAATGTGTGATGTCATGTATAATTTGAAACTATAATTTGCCATGTATAATCTTCAGAAATTGGAAAATCCTATTTTTTTAAATCTCACAACTGTTTTGCTATGCATAATATAAATATCTCACTGCAAGTCTTAAGTAGAACTGCCCCGAGAGACCGTCAAATATTATTGTTAAAAAGTGAAAATAAATTCATCAGCTGTGGTGTAACAATATTTGAAGTCATATATGGAAACTAATACATGAAAACATGCGATAAAACGTTAAGAAGTTCTGACTTTAGGCCTATATGTGGGCTTCGATAGCTTGCAAAATCCGTACACAAGAGGGGAAGGTTAGGACAAGTGATCCTTACAACCAGGGTGTCGGAACGAAATCTTTTTCGTTTCGGTTTTAGTTTCGTTCCACCGCAAAAAGTTCCGTTCCGTTTCTGTTCCGGAACGAAAACAAAATGTTCCGTAACGGTTCGTAACGGTTTTTTTTATGCAAAAAATTGAAGTTAAGGTAATCATAAAGAACAATGGATTTGTGATGTAGTTACTTGCCCTCCTCTTAGGAAAGTGGGAAAAGGGTGAAACACGTTCTTCAGAGGAGCGGTAGTAACTGTACCACGAAATCCTACTAACTAGCACAAACCAGTATTAATTTCAGTCATAGTATTTATTTTCTCAAAAGACAAATACGAAATTTTAACACGAAAGTGTTTTATGCCGGGGTCCACCAACATTTCAGTGACGTATTTCCGTCACGGAAATGACGTCGAAAAAAGTTACACGATCAGATAGCAGAGAAAAAAGTTCCGTCAACGGGCGTCGAACCCACGACCGCTCGGTCCGCAACAACAGATGCCGGGCACGCTATCCACTGCGCCACGGTCACAGACTCTTGCGCCCTTACAAGCACGCCTTTTATATCTACCACTCTCCCGGTCGGCGGGATGTTGTTGCCCTCTGGGAGCGGTAAAGTAAAGTAATCCGTCATTACTGTGGCCTCCGCGATTAGCACCTGCAACGCGTTACACGTCCGTCCCATTCGGCGCGTTTTCAATAGAAGTTCAGTTTTGTCAATGCCTTGACACACCGCGAGGTGGCGATCTTAACCCACGCGTCGTAAAAGCGAGCATCACTCTAATTCAAACCAAAAATAGCTGTGCGACGCGCGCCTGCCACACCTGGCTGTAACACCGCGTCCCATGCTCACGCGCTCGCCGCGAGAAAAATCGCGGCAGGGCCACCGGGGCGGCAGGACGCGCGTTGCGTTTCCCTCTAGTCCGGCCGTGGCGTTCAATCCCATTTTAACATGCCGCGGGATGGCGGCCAAGTTCTGCGTCCAATATGCGACGCTCTTCTGGCTATCACACCTCGTTCTCTAATTACGCTTTCACCGTTATCTACTACAGCTAGCACAAGGGCTTGTTTAAGCATTTAACATGGACGTTAGTCGTCGGGATGGAGATGTACCACCAATCATCGAAGTGGGTGCATCCACGTTAAGCGGGGCTATATATAGCTGCCAGACATCAATATACATTGTACAGACTCTCTCATATCAATGTACAGTAAACATTCAGTTACTTCTGTAAGAGCACGCTTTACTTTCGTGTTATTCCGATTCCTATGACAGAGGGATCAACCATCTTTTTTAGTAGGTTCAGTGCTTTGAGTCAAGGGAGTGAGCACGACCTCAGAAGCAGCACGTCATTTAGTGTTCTCTCTTATGTGGGAGACCGCTATTCTGATAGAAAGATCGCCAGGCCAGCGCGGAACACGCAGCACAGTCACAACGAAAGCTGGAAGAGCGAACTTTGTAGAGTCCGTTGGAGAGTCTCTTGGGGCAATAATACAAGTACACATGCAAGGTACCTACTACGCCATAAATCATCTCAATTTTTCTGAAGTAGAGAAGTTCCCACTATGCCATTTTTCTTCATTCTTCGGAGTCTCGTGGTACACGCTCATCTGTAAGGCATTATGTGCACTTTGTGCTGTGACTGATGATGATAAAGAATTATGGCTGGTCACTTTGCAGTGGGTGGGAAGCAGTGTTGCGGAATGGGCGCCTCCATTCCATTTCAATTCCATTGCGGGGAATTAGAACTTGCCGCAATTCCATTCCTTTCAATTCCTCGGAATGAAAAAACTTAGTATTTGCATGGTCAGCATGTTTCAACGAATTGTGGTGTTTTAATATTGTTTATGCTTAGATGTGTTAATGCTAAAATGACGACATAGCGTATTTCTATGCTGACAAAAGTAGTATTCAAGAAGATTAAGCAGTTTTGCCACGGGTCTGGAGTGGTCGTAAATATGGAGAAAACTAAGATTTGGTTAATGGGGAATAAGACCCTCTAGATCCGCTGGTATTAGTTGGAACAGTGCACCGCTCGGGCACCTTGTGCCTTTGTATCGAATACGGAACACTGGACCGCACTGCTCGTCAGCACTCACGCTTTTCAAGCGCGCCTCGCAAGCATGGATGGGGTGAGGAGAACTTTCTGTGTTCGCCTGTGCGCAGGTATGCAATGTCTTCCTTGTCGCAAAGGGTTTTACGTGTGTCAGGTACTAAACTGCCCGTGCGATAAAGATCAGGCTGTGCATATAGTATTCGCCACTTTCGTGTGGGGGTATCAATGGACACCAACGCGCAGGAGTAATTTCTTTCTCCCTTCAGTAACTGCTGGGATAATGCATTTGTTTGTGCACTAACTTACGCCTCGGTTTCTAGTAGGCGCGATGCTTATAAATGTACCGTGCTTGTAATCAGCCAAGCCATTTCAAAAATACTGCTTTATTGTTAATTTCGAGGCTCTGACTTACAAATGTTTGAAGTTTGAAAAACAGCACGTAGACGAAAACGTGCTCTATTTTCGGAAAAAGACGTAATTCCATTCCCATTCCATTCCGTGCAAAAGGCGCTTTATTCCATTTCCAATGCGTTCGTCCAAGCGTTGTCCCCATGCCTTCCGGGGTCGCGAAAATGTGGAATGATTCCGGAGTCATTGGAATTCGGGTGGGGCTACTCCGCAACACTGGTGGGAAGCATTAAACAACACACTCCTTGCACTATTAGCATTGTGTGATGACTGGTTGGTATTTTCCTCTTTTGCCACGCTATATTACATATATTGATTGATTGATTGATTGATTGACATGACGCCTGTATAGAGTATTTTTGCGAAGGAGTTACAAGCACCAGCGTGGCACTGTGGTGGAAGACCCGACTGCCACGCAGAGGGCGCGGGTTGAAATCCTATTCGATGCTAGAAATTTGTTTCTCATTTAATTTTTTCTTATATCACGCGACAGCGGTCACGAACACCGGCGGCGGCGGACAACGATGGCGCCAAAATCGGCCGTTGTGACCTCATAACAGCTTTGGCTGTAACAAACTTCAGCGCCGACAGTGCCCTCTCTGCTCTGGGCTGCGTGACAGGCATGCAATAGTCCACTTGCTTTAATATAAACATCTCTGGCTGCCACTGCTTTTGTTTTTCGCACAATTTCAACATAATTTTGCTTTGGAATTCCTGCTTGAGGTACGCGCTAATACTGTACCCTGAGATATGCTCACAATGCATGAGCTCAGATGCTCCGGATTGACAAGTTTTCTCGTTGAAAAAACGATTGAAAAAATTTCGGTTTCGCTCCGGAACGCAATAATGGATAAAGTTTCGGTTACGTTTTCGTTCCGGTCGAAAATATCGTTTTTTTCGTTTCCGGTTTTCGTTCCGTTCCGACATCCTGCTTACAACTGCTTAATAGCAAGAAGGATTTTACACTATATCTCGAATGAATAAACCGCGCGAAAGAACGAGGACGAACAGAAGAAACAACAGACCACAGCGCTGACTCGCAACGAAAACTTTATTTCACAAGGAACAGAATAAATAGCATCTGGGAAAAGATATCAAACGACCATCACGTATGCACAAAGCGACAAAAGAAGCAACAACAACAAAATACCCTATGTGACCCTATCGGAAAAAACAGCGTTCCCAGTGCCTCCCAGTGCCTTTCAGCGCACTGGGTGGCACTGGAAACGCTGTACAGTGTGTCCCAGTGTACTACAGCGTGCTGGGAGGCACTGGTACAAACTGTACAGCGTGGCCAGTGCCGCCCAGTGCGCTGGAAGACGCTGGGAACACTGTACAGTGTGGCCCAGTGTCGGCCCGCTAACTGGGAACACTGGCAGCACTTTGGAAAAAACTGGGCGCGCTGGGTGGAATTCATATAAAATGTGGTATTGGGTCGCGAGAAGTCGAAAGAAAAACTTACCGAATATCTTGAAAATATTATTCTATTCTGCGTCCTACACATCTCCAGCTTTAGTTTTAGTTAAGCGACGAACGTATACGCAAAGCAATCATCTGTCGAGCGCGCGCGCTTTCTCAGAAGTGTGTGATCGAGTGTCGTAAATGTAGTTCATATAACTGCATCGAACGAACTTATCATTCGTAACCCAATATGACATTAGTATCAGTCTGATAATACCATAAACCTATTCTAGCAGTCAGTGCTTTCATATGGGCTCGTACCGCTGAAAGCGGCACGTCACTGGCAATAGTGAGCCAATGTAACGCTGAATCTCGGCGTTTTTAGCTTCTGATTCATGTATTCGAAGGTGTAAATATGGCATCGCATGAGTCAGGTATGATCGAAATTACATTTGAACGGTTATTACGTTCTTCGTAATTGAATGTCCACGTTGTTCACAGCGATCGCGGGGCACGGAGTACAGCTCTAAGCCTAACGGTCGTTTCGGCTAGGATGAAGCACTGCGGCTGTATAATAGTACGCGGAACTTAAACAAAAATGACAGAAAATATGTTCGAACGGATGACGAAAACTAAAGTGTTCAGTGTGCAGGTCAGTTGCACATTGTTTTTTACATAGGCATGACTAACTGCTTAGCGAGTCAGTGCGATTGCCCCAACACATCTGTGGTTACGCTAATATTTTTTGCGGCAAAACGTGCCAGATAGACGTTCTAATTCTAGGCAGCACATAAAAAACAAATTAAGTACCGTCGCTTAGGTTCTCGCGAGCACGAAGAGACTGAAATCTGCGTTTTAAACCAGAAAAATGAAAATACTGGCTACTGGACGTAGTTAAAACGTGAAGCAAAAAGAAACCGTCTCTCGTCTTTCAGGTGTGGTGCAGCTAATAAAGAAAAAAAAATTCAGGTGTGGTGCAGCGGTAACGTGTCAGTTTCAGGATACATGGGGCGTCGAGGTGGCGGGTTCGACTCCCGCTCGCTCTTTTTTTTTTTGAGGTTTCTTTTTTTTTGTCGCAGTGCGCGCGTATCAGCCCTAATTACGGTCTGGGTATGATCACAGTTTTTAAAAACAATTTAAAAGCCCGATTTCGGCCCGTAATGGGTGGCCCAGTGTGCAGTGTGCAATGCGCCAGCGTCCAGCGTGCCTCGTGCAGCGTGCCAGCGTCCCAGTACCCAGCGCCACACTGGTCCAATAATCAGGTATGGCACTGGGACAGTGCCACTGGGTTTTCCGATAGGGGAGTGATTAGTCATGAACATGAGGCAAGTTATCGCTGAGATAAGGAACTTCAGCCTGTGACAAGGCTACCGAAGGTTGGCTGACGCATATGTGACTTTCCAATGACATGTAAAAAGCTTCCATTATTTCTCGTGTGCGCTGATCCCTGTGCCTGTGCAAAACTTCCGTCCTATCAAAACTGGGATTACAACCACTTTTTCGACAATGAAGAGCCAAATGAGAACCAGTGCCGTTTTTAACATTTTGCGCATGCTCTTGGATCCTAATGTTTATGCATCGACTAGTTTGCCCTATGTAAATCTTGCCGCAGGAACATGGAATTTTATATACAACGTTAGTTTGACAATCTACAATTTTTTTCCTATGTTTGACCGCGCACCTTAGCCGTTTGTCACTTTTTTCTCCATTTAACTTTCTGTGCACGGCTGGACATACCTGTCGCAACTTGTGGCCCACACTGAAAACAACGTCAACATGGTACCGATTTGCCACATTTTTAATTCTGTTCGTCCTCGTTCTTTCGCGCGGTTTATTCATTCGAGATGGAATCACACCAACTTGCCCATTTAAACGTTCTAATGTTTTACACTATATATCAGTTTCTTCATGCATAAGCACAACCTTTATACACGAAATATGTGCAATCATTTTAACATAGTTCTTATGCTTGATGTGCATGTGTGAAGTTTTGAGCTGCGCTAGTTGTCTTTGTCTCCCCTTTCTTGTATGTATTTGGTTGTGCTTGTTCTCCTCATCAACACATCTGTGAAAAAAGGTAGCATTCAATTTCAGTTGTTTGACAATTAAAAGTCCGTATTTTCTAATCTTGGTAAGTACAGTTGAAGTTGTGCATCAAAGTTCCACGAAGATGTTAATTTAGTGGCTGCAGAAACATATGCAATAAAAGAAATGGAGCCAACAAATATTATATGTACCTCATTTGGGGTGCCATTTACAGGCACCCTGCATATATTCCTAGAAGCGGCTAACAGATTTAACAACTGCCTTTGCAATGTGTGCATTCTTGCAGGAACTCTCCGTATCCCCCTCACAAGCTCGTGAGCTAGAAAAAAACACGCGCCAGCAGGGACATAGTAAAACATGGATAAAAGCAGGACAGCACAGGCTGACTGCGTCTGCATTTGGAAAGATCATGCAACGTAAAGACTGGGCAGAAAGAGGCCTGCGAAATCTGCTTGAATCTAAAGACCTGTCAAGAGTGCGTGCAGTACAGTATGGAAGCCGAAACGAAAGCAAGGCTGTAGATAGATACGTAAGTGTTCTACAGAAACTCGGCCATGACATATCTGCGCGACACTGCGGAATTTTTGTCGAGCCATCTTGTCCGGGGTTGGGTGCGACTCCTGACAGGCTTGTATTTGACCCAGAGGAAGGCACATACGGTGTCCTTGAGGTGAAGTGCCCATACTCCCTTAAGGACACAGATGGCAGTCATGCGCCGTCGCTTGACTTTTATATAAACTTCCTGTTGCCCAGAACTATGTCGCAACCACGAGTACTACCATCATATAGTTGGACAAATGGCCCTCACTTCATGCCAATGGGCAGATTTTGTTGTTTTTTCACAAAAGTGGATAATTATAGAACGAGTGCACTTTCAGCCGACGGAGTGGGAAGGAATGAAGGCTCGCCTGAATTATTGTTTTAATGAGGCACTGCACTATTTTTGCAACAGAGAACAGAGAACAGCCGCATGAAATTTAACATCCCTAAAGTATTTAGTACGAGAGCATATATTTTAAAGAACCTATTCGTTTATTCATTTAAGTAGTGAAGTGCCATGGTAAGCAGCAGGAATCTTTTTTGCTTTAGGTAAGATAATTAGTCCCCCCCAAAATTAAGGCAGCCTCTTACTAGTGGTGCCAAGGCTGAAGGAAGTGCGCAGCTGGGAGGCCTTATTTGTTTCTCTTTAGTTTTCTTTTTCTTTCTTTACTCTCTTTGTTTTTTCAATGTATTTTGTATCTCTATTTAGTTCTTTCTTTCTTTCTCTTTATTTCTTGCTCTTTCTTTATTTCTTTTTTCTCTATCTCTTTCTCTTTATTTTCTCACTTGCGTACTCTTTCTTTCTATCTTTCTCCTTCTCTATCTCTTTCTTTCATTCTTAATAGAACTTTTTGTTGGGCTAGTTCGTACATGCTTACTGAAAAACCAAAAAGACGCGTACCATCAAGGAAAAAGTAAGGACAGGACTTACTTTTTCCTGTCCTTACTTGTTCCTTGACGGTACACGTCTTTTTGGTTTTTCTTTCATTCTCTTTCTGATTCTTTCCATGCTATGCTTTACTCTCTCCCCTCCTCCTTTTCCTCCTATTCACCCTCACATATCTCCTCACCCTCACTTCCCTTTCCCACCCGCTTACTATACTATACTGTACTATACAAGGCTATGCTATGCTTTGCTAGCGTGCCCGGAAAGCCGAGCGGTCACGACGCTCACCTTCGGATCATGGGTTCGAATCCCACCTTGCCAAGAAAATTTTTGTTTCTCTTTTTTTTCTATCTCTCTGTACTCGTTCTTTTGCCCATCAGGGTTATTGCATCCCACGCTGGACTAATCAGCGCACGTGTTCTGGGAGCGAAGCAGAACATGAAGAAGAGGACGAAGAGAGAGAGTGCGTGCCGGTTCATGATGGTCATTTCTGTTCACCCATCACGGACCAATGCTCGGCTTAACCAGCTCCGCTGTTAAATGAAGTAAATTAAACATTGTGAGGCATGGTGCAAAGAAGTGAGCTAGTAGATGTCTCGCATTGCCCCAAACAGCACTCACAAGTAAAACATCCCTCTCCAGGGTTTTCCTGTGTTACAGTGTTCACCACTTTTTATGTATTTATCCAATTTGTTTTCCTACAGCAAAGAACGTATTGTCAAGCAGTGTTACAACCTCTGAATTGCACGATAAACCCTAATTAAGCTAGTAGTGCTGCAAGCTGAGGCGGTAGCACCTCCTCTATGCTGTCAACTACAAAGGGCTTCTGCAAGAATGATGGCTTGCAGGCTTATGTTTGATTTTCTAGCCATTCTTCTAATGCACACCAGTGTGAGATGTTGCAGCTGTGATTGTCATCACGAAACGTAAGCCAGTGTTCAATTTGAGGCATAGAAAACGTGGTGAAAGGCTCTTTAACCATTATATCCTTCATCTTTTTCTGTAGAGTTATTTGGAGACGAAAGTTTTTTTTAGCACAAGTATCTAGTTGTTCTTTTAAACTGGCTTTGCTGGTGTCTAAAATAAGGATTACTGCTGCTTCTGTGCTGAACAACTTTTTTGCCCAACGTAAAGGGCAAAAAATTGAATTCTAATGCATAAATGGTTTTTTTCCGACATCCTACAGCCATGCTCTGGTGACTTGATCTCCTCCTTCTGGTTTGTAGTGTTGTACACTAAGGTCTGTTTTTGCTAATACGTGTGTGCACAAATAGGTGTGTCTGTTTGCTTGTTGGTTTGCTCAATCCAAAATGACCTCTGTTTACTGCACAGTAACGCCTGCTCTTGTCTGTGAAGCTTGCCAAAGCATTGTGTTCTTGTCGAGTACTGTTTATGTCCTTCTACTTTGTGACATCTGTAAAACTGCGAAGGTATATTAACAGGCAATAGAGCGAACAATTGTATTGTATTGACTGCTATTTGTTGCCGTTGATAGTAGAATATTGAGCAATCATTCAACTCAAAAGAAATGGGTCATATATAAAATGACCATTTTTGTGTCACAGGCATGACTCCATTGAATAAAAAGATGTAAACGTGTTTATTTACATTACTGCCGGTCTCACATTCGGACCATAGCAAATGGATGGGCACGCATGATTACACACATAAAAACGCATAAAAAACAATAAAAATGTGTAAGCGTACGTACAAACAACAGTTTTTCAATATGGAAATAAAACAAACAGGTTCAATGTGCATATTTACAACAATACCGTTAATAAAAGAGCAAGTCACAGAAGTAGTGTACCTCATGTTAAATTTCAGTACAGATAATTACAATGTTATAAAAACAAAGAAAACACAAGAAGCAAATATCAGCTATAGTTCAGAGAACTGGAAGTTTTGACAATTATAACAAAGTAAAAACTATTTTTTAGCAACTTATTACATCGTCGAATAACCTAACAAAATGAGACTGTGATACTACACTATTATAAATGCACTTAGGCTATTTCCTTCCTGAACAACACAAAATAAAGAAAAACTGAAAAGTGTCGTTCATACAAACGAACCCAGATATGCTTATTTATCTCGCAAGAGCAAACAATGTCACATTATTGATTACAGTATTACTTGTTGTTGCCCCAGCCTGCAGCTGTATCAATTGAGCACACGATTACCCACACAATCTTTCACAAATGTGAGCGGGGCAGTCGGTCAGTCTTGAATTTCATTTTATTTTGGCCCTGTTCTGTCAATTAAGGTGCTCCACTAGTTGGCTCCAATCTAGCAACAAGGTCAAATTGAAAGTTTGTCAGTATTGCTGCTACAGTCCATATTTGATTAATGAGTGGTGCCAATATTAGAGGAATGGGACGGTCGAAAATGTGAAAGGATTTAATGCGGTTAATCCTTCTTTCAACGTGAATTCTCAGTGAGGCTATCCACGAGTTTTGTTCACTTCTGCTTGCGATAGCTTTCCTTCATGCAGAAAAGGAGGCAGGTTTAAACCGACACCTTTCTCTTCAAGAAGATCATCGATTGTAAATCCGTTGTCTGCCATGACCACGTCTCCTTCATCAAATTCAAGGTTAAGAAAGCCACTTCGTATGACACATTCCCTGTCTGATATAGAACCAGTGAATAACTCTGATACATATGAAACCAGACAATTGGGCATAATGCCAACTAGTCCTTTGAATGTGTTTGATGATTTGTATGCAGAGTATGTGCTGGACTGCAATGCCAGAGAACTAGGCACTGCACACCTGACTTCAGTTGCATCCAAAATAACTCTTGTTGCCGAGTGCTTTCCCAGAAATGTAGCAGGTATTGTTTCGTCTATTATGTGTCGTGGTGCCCAGAGAGGCAACTTCACTAGCTTGAAATACAACCTGTTAATACATGATGAGCATATCCTAGACACGGTTGCCTGTGAAATGTTGAAGCTATGTGCTAGATCCTGCTCAAAGAGACCAAGCCGAAGCCTTACAAGAACTAGAAATAGTTCATTTTCTTTGTTTAGTATTCTTTTTCGTCCATTGCTTGCTGTCTGAACCTTTTCAGAGTGAGTCGTATCACTGTGAGAATTTGGACAAACATACTCAAACAATGCAACAAAATGGTCATAATCAGGGAGGCCAGTATAAAACATAAACTCCTCACTGCTATCTCTAAATCTGCTCAAAGAAAATGGCACATTCCTTCTTTTTTCTTCCTCAAGGTGTTCTATGTAAGCCTTTTCTATAATCACTTTGGTTAACAGGGTTCTTTCCTTTGCAAACTCTTCTGTTTGATCACTGCACTGCTGCTTTAGTATGCTGATCTGTGACACCTCCGCAAGTGCCTCGGTAGCCTCTTGGTCAGCATGTGTCTCCCAGTCTTCTTCAGGTGACACCACGTCTATAGAGTGAGAAACACCCTCACCTTCAGTGTCTGAAACTTCAGCTTCGTGTTCTTGCGTCGAATGTGGCTGCACTGGGCACTTCTTTACCCTCTTGGGCAAAGGTTCCCGCTTCTTTGGTGGCTTCCTGTCCTTCTTAGTGAGTGAAAATGGAAACACCTAAGGCACAGCGGTGTCACGAAGAATGTGCCACCCACTTACGATATTGGGTATGAAATCGCATGCCTTGAAGTGCTTGCTGCACACTTTTGTGCTCTTGTTGATAGTGAAGAAAGGTCCCTCATCCCGCTTGATTGCAATGATCCAGCTCTTGCGGAACTCTGGATCTCTTGGAAATGCATGGAAGGATACCTGGAGGCCAAGTGTATATATATTCATAAGAACGTATTCAAGAAATTGTATTTCGAGTATACTTGCACTCAGAGCTAGATTACCTGTAGTGTGCACAGAAAGAAACCATGTGAAGGCAGTGGTACCATTTTATTACACCATAATATATTGCCTGAAAAGTTCCTTGTTTTTTCTCATATATGCAGGATATTTTACGAAGCCGATTGAAAATGCTCATGTAGGCTATCACTGTTACAAAGCATTCTTGTAAAGACAATTAAAAAAATAACAGGTATGAATTAAGCTGTTTTTCCGCTGTTTGTGATTACTCAAATAAGAAAGAACTGAATGTAAGACTATAATTCTTAATTGAATATTTATATGTTTATCATTGTGTCGGGTGTTTCACAATGTCAAACACGTAACTCCCAATATGCTATATATACTGATCAAAGGTACTTTGCACATATGCTGCGATATGTACTGGTATTCATATAATCGCCACGTCATTTTTTTTTCTAGGTGCGCTCTTGAAGCAAAAATTATCATGTCTTGCACAAGAACCAGTAATAAAACATTGTCATTTTTCATATAATGATATTCCTGTACTGCATGCTGACTAGCTTTATGATAATGTGCGTGTTAACGTTTCCAACGACAGAACAAAAACATGAAGCATAAAGGCTTGCGTTTCCGTTCGTATTATAAGAAACTGCAATCTCGCGACGGTGATATGCACATTCATCTTTTTTTTTTTCGTGCAGCTAGATCTAAAGTATTGCCTTGAAGTCGCACGGTACTAATGTATCGAACCATTAATAGTGAGCAAAAGATAGGAGAATTTTCAAATATATTTATCATGCACCACAAATAGCTCAGGGATTTTCACAAAAGGCGATCTTGCTAAGCGCTTTGCAAAGCGATGACAAAATTTCTACAGTGCATCTTCACGGCATAGCACGAAGCAACGTCGGCGAAGATGACTCCACAGTCAAATACTCTGCGTACCAGAAGTGCCAATACAAGGTTGCGTTCCAAAATCTGGCCGCACTTAATTTACCGCTGTTTACACGTGTTTAAGCTGTGTATGCCTTTTTAATGTGTGTGATTATTAGGCTCTCTTGTCGACTCCGGGCGTGACTGCGATAAATTAATCGACGGAACCATCAGTTCCAGCATGTTCGCCATCGCAACGAAAAGGTAGGAGGGAGGGGTGTGTATGACCGGACGCGTTATCTGTGCGCGGCGCTTACTTTGCACTGCGAACTCACGGACGGCTGGGCTATATGCGCTGATGGCGATCGCGTACGCGTGTAGGTGTGTATGCTACGCTCCGTACATAGAAGGTTCCCTGTGTTTATTCTGTTCGTAAGTTTATGTTCTAAGAAGTGAACGCCGCACGACGCAATTTTACAGAGACGCGCGGCGAGACGCAGATGGCTCAGCACACATATATGCGTACATTATACTGCGCGCTGCAGCAGCGATGTGCGCGTCAAATGTGGCTCAAGCATTCTCAATATTAGGCTCATTTTAGGCCATTGATGTATGCATCTTTATTCTCGCGAAACGTCGTTTAGTTTCGTCCGTTAGCGGCAACGAGAAGCAAACGCGATCGACGCACGCTCTTGCCCGCGTGCGCGTGAGGTTTGTATGCTAAGGACCATTTTAAAATATGAGCGTGTAGAACCTCTGTCAGCGGCTGTTCGCTCAGTCTAGCTTCTGTGGCAGGGAAGACAACAAAAGTGCACGGCAAAAAGAGAAACGAAGCTAAACGGCGCTTTAACGCTCGCCGACCACAGTTGATTCCGTTCATACACAATACCACCACGGTTTTTTCTTTTTTTATCGCTCAAATAACCCAGGCATCTGGTTAAAAACAATGTTACCTTGTTCCCGGCGTTGTCACGGCTCCCTCGTTGCGTGCACAGCGGCACGCAGCAGTGATCAGGCATCGCAGGACGACTGCAAAGACGCAACACCCAGCTGCCGATATGCTAAGATGCGACTGGTTTCGTTTTTCACGCCCAACAAAACATGGCGGACAGAGCTTACCCGATAGTCGACAGATGGCGCCCTACATTTTGAATATAGTGTATAGAAATATCTAAAATAGAAAATAGGCTCTGCTACATGGCTTTTCTAGACATCACTGGGGCATACGACAACGTCAATCAGGAAATTTTGTGGGATATATTGAAAGGAATGGGCATAGGCGACGACTGTATACAGCTTTTGATGGAGATATACCGAGAAAATACAGTTTGCATAGAATGGGAAGGAATGAGTAGCAAAGAGAACGTTGAGATTAGCGAGGGGCTGAGACAGGGATGTCCTTGTCCCCGCTGTTATTCATGCTGTACATGGTGAATATGGAAAAAGCACTAGAAGGTAGCAACTTTGGTTTTAATCTGTCACACAAACAGGGCGGCGTGATGATTGAGCAGAAGCTCCCAGGATATTTTTATGCTGACTATATTGTCTTATTTGCTGACAGTCGAGATGATATACAGCAGCTGGCGGATGTATGCGGAAGGGAAGGTGAAGCTCTAGCACTAGGATTTAGTGTAACAAAGTGTGGATTGATGGTATTCAATGATCCTTGTGATCAGGCGGTGTCAATACAGGGCCCAGAAATACCGAGGGTGAGCGGATACAAGTACCTCGTAGTATGGATAAATGAGGGTGACAGGTACATGGAGGTACAGGAAAAAGCCTCGGCAACAATAGGAAAGAGGAATGCTACAATAATGAAGCACAGAGCGTTGTGGGGATAAAATAGCTACGAGGTGCTTCGAGGTCTGTGGAAAGGTGTAATGGTTCCGGGGCTTACTTTTGGGAATTCAGTGGTGTGCATGAGGGCAGGGGTGCAATCGGGAATGGATATAAGTCAAAGGACTGTGGGACGACTCGCGTTGGGTGGTCACGGGAAGACGACAAATGAGGCTGTAAAGGGCTATATGGGATGGGCAGGTTTTGAGGCGAGGGAGGCTCAGGGCAAAATAAGGTTCGAATAAAGGCTAAGCAATATGAAGGAGAGCAGATGGGCAGAGAAGGTGTTCCGTTACTTGTATAGGAAGAGCGTGGACATACAGTGGAGAAAAAGAACTAGGAGGCTCACTAGTAAATATACGGTGGGTAGTGTAAGCAGTATGTCAACAAAGAGCGTTAAGCGAAAAGTCAGACAGGCGAAGAGGATTTACTGAACGGCAGCTATGGAGAAAAAACCGGCTTTGAGTGACTACCGAAAGGGCAAAAATGAAATAAGGAGGGAGGCATTTTAGGATAATTCAAGGGGAAGCGCTTTACTGTTTGAAGCGAGATCGGGTTGCCTTAGAACGCGTAGTTATAAAGCGAGATTCAGTAAAGAAGAAGAACAATGCACGTGCTGCGGGGAAGATAAGGAAACGGCGGTACATGTTCTGATTGAATGTGGAGACATCCACCCAGGTGTACGTTTGGGCACGAGCCTACATGACGGATTAGGTTTTAGAGACAATGGAAAGCTGAACACACCCACGATTGAAATAAGTAAGAGACGGTTAGAGTATTGGTGGCAGAAAATTAGAGAGAAAGGACAAAAATAAATATTGGAAAAAAAGTAAGGACATTCTGCCGTAAAGGGCAGAGAACGGAGCTGAAAACTTAAGTTTTTTTTCTAGAGTAAGATAGTTTTATTTGAAGTAAAGACACTAGGCCAACACTAAGAAAAAAACAGAGTAAAGGTTTTTTTTTTGTCGAGCCTGGTAGCACACTTGTCACCGCCCCGCTATAAAGGGGACGCTCATAGCATCCATCCATCCATCCATCCATCCATCCATCCATCCATCCATCCATCCATCCATCCATCCATCCATCCATCCATCCATCCATCCATCCATCCGTCCATCCATCCGTCCATCCATCCATCCATCCGTCCATCCATCCATCCATCCATCCATCCATCCACCCATCCATCCATCCATCCATCCATCCATCCATCCATCCATCCATCCATCCGTCCATCCATCCGTCCATCCATCCATCCGTCCATCCATCCATCCATCCATCCATCCATCCATCCATCCATCCATCCATCCATCCATCCATCCATCCATCCATCCATCCATCCATCCATCCATCCCCTATTCTCTAGGGAAGCCCATATCGCCAGCTTATGGTCGGTTTGCGCCTAAGTCACAACAGAGCAAGAGGAAATCGACATTTCTTCGCCGTAGTGGAGAAGCGGTAATTTGTCGTGCCCGCGATGTATACTATCATCGTCAACTTCACATCTGTCAGATCGTTACGCACTCAAACTCGCGGTGTCTGTTTTGTAGCAATTTTACCTACAGTGAGCTGGATTGCCAGCCCGCCGTATAACTGCAATATACCTACTAACTTAGGGGGCTTGCCAAAATTACGACACGATTAAGTGGAACGCCGTTGTTGAGAACGCCGGATCAGTTTTGACCAGCTGGGGTTCTTTAATGTGCACGTAAATCTAACTTGCGCCCACATCGAAATGCGGCCGTCGGGGCCGGGAGTGCTAAGCTACGGCGGTGGGTAGCAAGATGCTTTGCGATGCGCCAGTTGCACCAGGATCGTCGCAATGTTGCGTCTTCGTCTAGCTTTCTGCGACACTTTCTTGTTGGTTTACGTTGTCACGTGGTAGTGATCGTTAAGGACGCAGCAGCCAGACCGTGAAGATTGCACACTTTCTTGGGCAAACTTGTGCCCGTAAAAACGGTACACTCACGGTGCAAACGTAGCGGCTAGCTCCGCCATCGGTTGTGGAAATCATATCTCCGTATCTCGTGGGTCGGATATTTATAAATCTATCATGGTATATTCCAGTAAAATCGCCAGGGCTCGCGAACGTTTTACATTGTCGCGCACTGTTCGCGTCGTGCGCGTAATCTGGTTTGAACCATCGAAAGTATTCGAAAATGTTCCGATTGCTTCAGGTGCGACTTGCAACAGTTTTAGGCGGTGTGAAATGCAGTGAGACTGAAAAAAACAAAAAAAACAAAAAAATCACTATGATATGGAATTTGAACCCGGGACCTCTGCGTGGGAGCTGAGTATTCACCACAGAGCCCCACTGGTGCTTGAAACTTCTTTGCAAAAAGACCCTATAGCGGCGTTCTGTTGGGCAAGGAATCGTGTTAATATATTTAATATAGCGTGGTAGCAGAGTATAAAAAGGGTGTTTGAGCTCCACTAACGTGAAACCTGCGGAGAGGAGCAGCATGGACTGTGCGCTGGTGTTTCCCACAGCAAAATCACTGCTAATGTGCAATGAGAGACAGAAGGAAGATTAGACACAGATACCCGCAGTCAGCTTTTAGTGAACGTGCACGCTGCCAACTTTTATTGCTCAACTACACACAAGAGAAATCTGCCAGCGGCACTACATTGCAGGTCAAGATCCAGTGCCTATATAATAGAGCACTGCACGGTCTCGGGCCTACCCGAAAACCCGAGCCCGGCCCGGCCCGTGGGCCGGGCCGGGCCGGGTAAAGTAGTTCTCACGGCGGGCCCGGGCCGGGCTCGGGCCTGAAGCTCCGGGCTTAGGGCCGGGCCCGGGTTTGAGGTGGCGGGCTCGGGTCGGGCCGGGCTTGGACTTTCCTGGTTTCATAAATGGACGCTATAGTGAAGTACTGAATCGGTTTAGACTGATAAAGTGAACTCTAAGAACTCGAATGTCATTCATTTCACCATCATAAGTTTATTATCAGACAAGAAAATCAAGGTCAAAATTCCATTTTTTAAATTTCGCGTCGAAATCTCCGAGACTGACGTCACGGATTTCAAACTGTATTTGTCGTATTTGGGGACATTGGCTCAATAAAATTTCCTTAAACTTGGTATGTTAAGTCTATGGCCCCCTCAAAGGTCAGTGTACTTCATTTCTGTGATTAGGAACTACGTAGGCCCCATTAGACGCCGTCAGAATCTAAGGTGTCACGGTGTCTGCTGCGCGAATTTGAAGGGACCGTCGCCACCCGCATTTACCTTTTTGCACATTTTCTCACTTACCAAGAGTCTTGTCCCGGCGAGCGTGGTGTTTTAGGAATCGCAAAAGAGTAATTTACTGATAACAGAGAAATTGTTTTTCTTTCTAGTGTCTCGTCAAGTTTGTTCCACATACGTTGCGCATACATACAGATGTTTCACATTTTGTCCCGAAAAAAACGCTTTTTTATGTGGGGCAAGCTTTATGGAGAAATTTTATTAGAGTCAGGGGCGTAGCCAGAAATTTTTTTCGGGGGGGGGGGGGGGGGCGTGGTCCGACCATACTTTATGTACGTTCGTGTGTGCGTTTGTATGTGTGCGTGTATTATACACATGCAAAATTGAAAAAATCTCGGGGGGCGTTTGAACCCCCCCATCCTCCCCCCACCTTCTGGCTACGCCCCTGTTTAGGGACAAGTACTGAACTTCTTTCGCTCCTTGCATATGGGGCTACTTGATTTATCTGGAATGGCCGAACTAAAGGTAGATATACCAGACGCTTATATAGATAACATGTCGTTATTCAGTGCTTTATTTATATTCATCACCATCTTATATCCCAAATGTTATCCTGTAATGGCAGTAATAAATGTATTATAAAAAATATATACCTGTAACTTATCGCAAGAGCGATCACAGAGCTCCAAAGCGGGGAAGCGTTTTTTGAAATTTCCAGGCTTCCACTAAAACGAAAGGAGTGCACGGAGTCTCGTTACATAAAATTCCTATACAGACACATCCTTTTTCCGTGGCTTCGTAACGGCCCCCAGTAATCATGTGGCGCGAGATGGACGCGCGCAGCCAACTTGGTGTGCCCAATTTTTTAACATTTTAACTTTCGCCTTTTTTCCGTTATATCAGGGGTCGAAACCCACCTCCACTAGCAGGCCGCATTCACAAAAATTTACTCCCGCATGAGCCAGCACAGTAACGCAGCTAAAAGCGCGCGTGGAGGGAGGGGGGGGGGGGAGGGGGGATAGGTCATACCAAATGTCAGCTAACATTGCCATTTAAAAGAACAGCTTTCCCATATATCACATGTGTGTTGTTTCTGAAGGGTATTTCGCGGCAGGATTCCAACAACATATCGATACCTATCTTCAACATGACTGATATCTGGACGCCGATTTTGAAATATAGAGTTTTGTTTCACGGTTAGGTATCAACATATGGTGGCCGCAGGGGATGCCTCACGACAAAAAAGCTTTAGACCTGTCATGCCTGTGTAGCTTAAGAACATAGTTATAAAGAAAATGAAAATGAAAAAAAAAATGGGACGAAGACAGTCCTGTGCGGCCCGCGGGCCTTTAGGGAGAGGCGTACAGGCCGCGCGTTTGGGTCCCCTGCGCTATACAGGTATAGTCTGAGAGCTACATGGCACTGCCGCAACACCGTTGGAATGTGCAGGAATAGCATAGGTTCAAACAGCATAAGGCGTCAGGCAAAATATATTCATTTGACGAAATGTTAGGCTTGAAAAAAGGCAATTACGAATTCCGTGCCGGGTGATGTCCCTTTACCTCGAACCATAGGCATCCAATGAGTAAGCGCCGGGAAGCTTATTCGCGCCTTTATTACCAAACTGTAACGAACACCAAAAGCAGATCGAAATCGCTTCGTCCACCTCCTGCCAGTCCTACCCGCGTAGTGCAGTGGTCACCTTTTACCAGTACAACATCGTTAGGAAGGCACAGAGCATTATTATACGAAAAAAAAGAGCGTGGTGCAAGCCTTGCATAACATACACTGCTGAAAACTGCAAGCAGAAGCCCTCAAACACGAGTTTTATAGGTGATACTGAATAGTGCCACGACGTTCGGGAACAATAGAAATGAAGGGATAAGCTGCACAGCTACGTTCATTCTGTAGAGGTCCACAAAGACATCCTAAATTTGCTCCAGTGGTGGATGTTAAGAACAACGACTGCCGACACCTTCACAATTCGTAAGGCAGATGTGCACCCCTGCGGCTAGCGTATGCAGTGCGAGAAACTTTAGCGCGGCAGGATATGTGATGCAACGGTGGATGGCGTGCTTAAAGCCGGAATCTCTAGATACTTGAAAAGAATGCTACAACAAATACTTTTTTCGTGCTTTCGGCTACGTATTTCTAAAAGTACACGTGGTGCGCACGGTTCGTTATAATTTTTATCTAGGTTAGTGTATTTACAACAAGGTAATAAACTTGGCTTTCTTCCTCTATCTTGCTGCGGCAAGGTGTTAAAATGTTGAAGACACGTGTTACATATCCAGAAGCCGGGTGCACGATTGCCTTTGTCGTTAGAGCATGTTTTAAGTTTCAGTAAAGAGCGCAATAAAAACAAATTGAAGAGAACGTTTTGTTCTCTGTCTCCTCTGTTTTTATTGCACTTTCTATCGAAACTGAACCCATGCTGCAAATCACTTTCCTTGCTGCAATATCTGCTACAAAACGCTCTTGATGATCCCCATTGCATTAGCAAAAAAAAAAGTTATAGTATACCATAACTATAGTACTAGACCAGTGATAGTAGACCAAACGTTCATTGTAACCAGTATGTCCACTCAACTGTTTCCACCGTGAACCCCTTTCTACACGAAATTACCGTTGGTTAAAGTAGAATTGTTAGCGAAATATTCGCCAACAAAGCGTAGATATTTGCTACTTAAAACAGTTTGCTGTAGATTCTGTGTTCTGGACCTATATTATTGGCTCGGGCCTCTGTCGGGCCTGATATACCGTCGGGCCGTGCCGGGCCGGGTAGGCGAAACTTTTTGTCGGGTTCGGGCCGGGCCCGGGTCGCGTATTGAATCACCGGGCCGGGCTCGGGCGGGTAAACTCGAACGAGTTCCGGGCCCGGGCCGGGCCCGGGCCGAAAATCACGGCCCGTGCAGTGCTCTACTATATAATACGGGGTGGCCGGTGAACGGTTGTGCAGTGCGAGCAGACGCTGCCTGTGTCGGCGTTGTCTCTCGCGGGCGACGACGCGTTCTCGTTCCTCGCGAGCTGGTAGTGCAGCGTTCATCGCAGAAAGAGAGTTTCCATTAGAGTGCCTCGATGCCCGCTCCTCCGCTTACGAGTGAAGACATCTGCGTCGTCTGGTACAGCGGCCGCCATTATCACTTCCGCTGCGTACCGGTTTCGCTCTGACGGGAAGGGGCCCGGTCTCTGAGGGACACAACATCTAGGCATACCGCGTCGAAGAAAGCCGCGCGAACGCAGCAGCACTTCGCGCACGTGAGCACAACAGCTTGGCGAGGACGATGTAGGCACTACAATGGCCGAACTGGTACAAAAGGTGGCAGCACTCTAAGCGGGGGCGCGCGCATTTAGGCACCCTAGTTTCCTTAGTCAACGCGCGCCTTTCACTCTCTCTCGCCACACGGCGAGCGCTGAGGCGGTGGCACCCTCTCACGCTCAAGCAAATGGACAGGACACGACGATGCAACCAAGCAAATTGGTCACGACGTTGCACTCGGCGACAGCAGACGACGATGAACCGCCGACGAGCCCTAAGGTGCTTCGGCCCTTAAAAAAAACAAACAAACAAAAAAACAAAACAAGCACACATGTTCACATATGAACGAAACATTCACAGGCTCAGTTTGTGTGCGCACCCACGTGAAATGCACCTCAAGTGCCAAAAATCTCTCAAAGCTCTCAAATTTCTTACAGACTTGGGCTGTCCAGCAGGCTCGCGTGGCGGCGGTGAGGCAAGACCTCGACGTCCCCACGTGGGAGACCTAAAGTCCGGTCGGCGAAAGCTCTGCAGGACTTTCAATAATGTTGTTACCAACCAAAGTGTGGCGGTAATAGTAAATAAATAAATGAACAAATAGGTAAACATTCGGCGGGTGTTACACTATTGTAACACAAGAAGGCGAAACCTGGCTGCAGACAAATCAGCTGGAACGAGTAAGTCCACATGTTTCGCTTTGAACTGACCCTTTGAAACCTCATGCGAGCACTTGTGTTTTACAGCGAAAGCTGTCATGAGATCACAACAAGGGCCGTTTTGGCGCCATAGTTGTCCGCCGCCGCCCGTGCCCGTAACCACAATCGCTCGAAATAAGAAAAAATTTCCAGGATGGAACGAGGATCGAACCTGGGCCCTCCGCGTGGGAGCCAAGTACTCTACCTCATAGCCATGCCGGTGCTTGAAACTGCTTTGCAAAAAGACCGTATACAGGCTTCATGTCGGGAAGGAACCACATTAACATATGTAATGTAGAGTGGTAGAAGAGTAAAATAACAACCGCGCGTCACACAACGCGGATTCTCTAACCAGGCGTCACACAATGCGAATTGCGGAGAGGTGGGTTGTTGATTGCTTCCAACCGATTACAAAGGGCTCTGCTATAATTCTTCATCGTCATCAGCCACAGCATCAACAAAGTGCACATAATGCCTTACAGGTGTTTAGAAGTACCACGGTTCTCCGCAGAATGACGAAAAATTGCATAGTGGCTGCTTCCTTACTTCACAAAAATTATGATGATTTATAGCGTAGCGGGTTCCTCGCAAGTGCACTTCTATTGGTTACCAAGGAAGCCCATAAGGCTCCCATGATCCATTTCCTCAGGTTCTCAATAAAGTTAATTCCCTTTCTCCATCTATTTCTCACGTTAGCGTATGTTATAGAGCGAGGTGGGAAAGTGAAATAACGAACGGCCGTCACACAATGCGAATTACGAAACTAGTGGGTCCTTCAAACCTTCCTTTTCGATGGAGGCGAAAATGTTCGAGGCCCGTGTACTTAGATTTAGGTGCACGTTAAAGAACCCCAGGTGGTCGAAATTTCCGGAGCCCTCCACTACGGCGTCTCTCATAATCATATGGTGGTTTTGGGACGTTAAACCCCAGATATTATTATTAAACCTTCCAACCCATTACAAAAGGCTCAGTCATAATTCTTCATCGTCATCAGCCGTCGCATCAAGAAACTGCACATAGTGTGTTACAGATGGTACCTCGCTTCTCCGCAGAATGGCGAGTAATGTCGTGGTGGGTGCTTCCCAACTTCACAAAAATTATGATTTGCGGCACAGTGGGTACGTTGCTGGTGTACTTGTATTGGTAGCCACAGGAGAGTTTATAACGGGCTCTAGAAAGGCCGCTCTTCAAGCTTTCGCTGTGACTGGGGTACGCTTTCCGCGCAGGCCTGGCGTTTTTTTGAAGACGATAGTCTTTCTTGCGGAACTTAAACGCAAAAAATTTCGTCTGTCTCTCTGTCTTTCTATTTGTCTGTCTTAAGACCGAAAGTCGAGCTAGTTGGTAGAAATTCATCTTGAGTAGCTTTTAGCGCAAAAAAACAGGGACACAGAGGGAGGGAACAACACCAGCGCTAACTATCAACTGAAGGCTTTATTAGGCCAGAAGAAAACATATATACTCGGACTACGTCACCCGCGGCACATGCGCACGGTCAACGGTGCAAACCAAGGCACTATCTCTCCATACCTATCGTTAACCCCTTTCCCTTAGGAGCGAAACTTCTTTGTTAGAAATCGTTACTGACGGGTGACTGACGCAAGATGATCCCCTGATGTGTATGTGATAAGCCTCTGCCAGTTCTCGCGTGGTGCGATCACGGTGCTTAAATAAGGTGACCGTGTCAGAGAAGCGTGCTTCGCATCCACACTGCGCAGAATGCATTGCTAAGTGCGTGAGCGGCTTTCCTTTTAAAGACGAGAGGTGCTCCCTTAAACGTATGTTAAGGCAGCGACCCGTCTGCCCCACATACATCCGTCTACAACTTAATGGAATGCAGTATACAAGGTTTGAGGCACATGTAACAAAGCTAACTTTGTGCTTGACGTTGCAAGTACGAGAGGCCCCTCTGTCTCCAGCGTCCAGCTTATTTCCAATCATGGAGCACATCTTGCCTAGTTTATTCTTGGCTGAGAAGACCACATTCAGTCCATACCTATGGGCGGTCTTTTTTATACGGTGCGAAAGAGCATGCACGTAAGGAATTACCGCCCATCTGGATCGTTCCAATTCTGGTTCACGTGGAAAGCCCCCTTTTATATGCTTTATCAGGCGCCTACAAACAGCCTGTAGCACAGATTCGGGGAAGCCGGCCTGTTTCAGCCGCAGTACCTGCTCTTTGAAGCTCTCTCGTACCAAATGATGGCACGACCTGGTAACAGCAGATTTTAGGCATGAGAGGGCTATCCCGTTTTTTATAACCTTCGAATGAAAGGATTGAAAGCTTAACAGGGGCTTGCTAGACCGAGGGGCATACTTATAACATGTATGGTCAGCTGAAAAAAGCAGTGTAAGATCCAGAAACTGTAGAGTGTAATTAATTGGCTCTTCACAGGTGAAACTCAACCCTCCGCCTTTTGCTTTGAATGCTCCTAAAATAACCTGTGTGAAGGTTTCCATATGCACATTGGTCCCCAGTACCAAAAAATCATCATTGCAGGGAGTTGCCACTAGGGTCTTCCGCTACGTAGATGATTTTTTGGTACTGGGGACCAATGTGCATATGGAAACCTTCACACAGGTTATTTTAGGAGCATTCAAAGCAAAAGGCGGGGGGTTGAGTTTCACCTGTGAAGAGCCAATTAATTACACTCTACAGTTTCTGGATCTTACACTGCTTTTTTCAGCTGACCATACATGTTATAAGTATGCCCCTCGGTCTAGCAAGCCCCTGTTAAGCTTTCAATCCTTTCATTCGAAGGTTATAATAAACGGGATAGCCCTCTCATGCCTAAAATCTGCTGTTACCAGGTCGTGCCATCATTCGGTACGAGAGAGCTTCAAAGAGCAGGTACTGCGGCTGAAACAGGCCGGCTTCCCCGAATCTGTGCTACAGGCTGTTTGTAGGCGCCTGATAAAGCATATAAAAGGGGGCTTTCCACGTGAACCAGAATTGGAACGATCCAGATGGGCGGTAATTCCTTACGTGCATGCTCTTTCGCACCGTATAAAAAAGACCGCCCATAGGTATGGACTGAATGTGGTCTTCTCAGCCAAGAATAAACTAGGCAGGATGTGCTCCATGATTGGAAATAAGCTGGACGCTGGAGACAGAGGGGCCTCTCGTACTTGCAACGTCAAGCACAAAGTTAGCTTTGTTACATGTGCCTCAAACCTTGTATACTGCATTCCATTAAGTTGTGGACGGATGTATGTGGGGCAGACGGGTCGCTGCCTTAACATACGTTTAAGGGAGCACCTCTCGTCTTTAAAAGGAAAGCCGCTCACGCACTTAGCAATGCATTCTGCGCAGTGTGGATGCGAAGCACGCTTCTCTGACACGGTCACCTTATTTAAGCACCGTGATCGCACCACGCGAGAACTGGCAGAGGCTTATCACATACACATCAGGGGATCATCTTGCATCAGTCACCCGTCAGTAACGATTTCTAACAAAGAAGTTTTGCTCCTAAAGAAAGGGGTTAACGATAGGTATGGAGAGATAGTGCCTTGGTTTGCACCGTTGACCGTGCGCATGTGCCGCGGGTGACGTAGTCCGAGTATATATGTTTTCTTCTGGCCTAATAAAGCCTTCAGTTGATAGTTAGCGCTGGTGTTGTTCTCTCCCTCTGTGTCCCTGTTTTTTTGTGCTAAAAGCTACTCAAGATGTATTTGTCTGTCTGTCACCCGATTGAGCAACCCGGCCAGAGTTTAACCACTTGCGGAACGCCCAGCCATCTTGAACTGGTAGCGCCGTTCATACTTGTGAACATTGTCGATCGAAAACAAATGTTGCGCATATCTGACGCGCAACATCAATACATAAGTATTAGGCGCTGTGTTCCTTTACTACAAAATACATAGATACGTATTTCTAAAGACCCAATGTTTCGTAGGCTGCGCTGAAAATGCTAGTGTTTTTAGGCTGCGCTGCAAAGCGACGCTATGAGCCAGATGCGGCGATTCAACGTAGAGGAGGGCTCATGTAGTACGGCCGGCAGAAGACTATCGTCTTTCGGCGACATTTGCAGCGAAGCACGCAGATACGCGGCCAATTTTTTATACCGCACGCTGCGTGTTTGAAGGCCAGCGTAGGCACATAAGTAACGAGGTAAGTTTGTTTATCAGCACGTGCTCGAATAATAATTTATCGTGCATAGCGTGGGCCATTGGTGATTTCCACTACTATAATTCATGGGTGCATAGACGACCTTTGAGAATACGTGCATTTCCTGCGCACTGTTCGTGACCATGGCTCGAAGTGTATAATCAACAGAAACCCGCGTAAGGAATTGTAAATAACAACAGTATAATAATTGTTCTGGTTTTTCGTCCCAAAACCACGATATCATCATGAGAGACGCCGTAGTGAAGGGCTCCGTAAATATCGACCACCTGGGGTCCTTTAACGTGCGCCTATATCTAAGCACGTGAGGCTTTAGCGGAAGTGTGGTTCGTTGGACCTCTAGCATGTCGCCTCCAGCGAAATGTGGGCGCCGTGTCCGAGATTCGATCTCGCGACCTGCAGGTCAGCAGTCAAGCACCATAGCGCACGGAATCGTGAACCATTCTGTATTGCATATGGACGAGTTTACCCAAAAGAGTGGTTGCCAGGCCTTAGATAAAGTGAGGATAAAAAAAATGCTGGTCATAACCGGTTTTCTTCATGGTCACAATAACACAAAAATGCCTTAAAGGGACACTAAAGAGAAAAACGATTTTTCGCGTATTAGTAAATTACAATTTCACAATACCGGAAACACCACTCTTATCGCTAGAAGACACTTGGAAAGCGAAGAAACGCACGAAAAGGGAATGTGGGTGCCGACGCCGCCTTGAAATTCCCGCGCCAAACGCCTTGACGTCATAGATTTTGACGGCGTCTACTGGGGCCTACGTAGTTCCTAATCGGTAAAAATTACGTACATTATCCTGTGAGGGGGCCTCAGACTTAACATACCAAGTTTCAGGAATTTTTGTTGAGGCAGTGTCGCCAAAATACTAAAAATGTACTTTGGAATCCATGACGTCATGCGCGGATATTGCGGCGCCAAATTTAAGGAAGGGAACATTGACTTTCATTTTCTCATCTATTAATCAAAATATTACGTTGAAATTAGCGACATTACTGTTCTCAGACTACAGCCTATCAATCTGAACTGATTCACTTTTGTGTCCCTTTAATGTAGAGGCATTTCCAACACAAGTATTTCGTTTAGATGTAAAAGGGCTGTACGAAATTAGCCTATCGTTTTGCGCCTGTCTACAATGACGGAGTGGCTTACGCGGTGGTGCAGTGATTACGGTGCTCGACTGCTGGCGCGAAAGACGCGGGTTTGATACCGGTCGCGGCGGCCGCATTTCGATGGAGGTGAAATGCTAGAGTCCCGTGCACTTGTATTTAGATGCACGTTAAAAAACACCAGTGGTGGAAAGCCCTCCACTACGGCGTGCCTCATAATCATATCTTGGTTTTGGGACGTAAAACACCAGCACATATTGTCACGGGCTCGTGACGTCGACGAATAGAGCAGTCGTCGCGTTCAGGCTGAAACTCTTTATTCGGCCGAACTTGTGGCCGGAAAATGAAAACTCAAGCTACAACAATACACGCTGTACACTGATATCGGCGAACAGGGCGTCGGTCGTCGATAAAACTGACAAGCGGTGAAGCGTGTCGGCATTTATACCTGTGCCGTCGAATATTCCAGCGTTATCGCTGGCTGTCGCGCAAGCTCTAGAATAGGCTCGACTGTTCGCGTCTTGCGCGCAATCTTAACACAACGACCTACAATAATCGCGAAGCTTCTCGAACAATAAGGCGTGGTTTGCGGTGAGCGTTGTTGACAGTGTTCGTGGGCGAAAACCGAATACAGCAAAAGCGATAATAAGAAACGCACGTGGCAATATTACTATTACAATTATGCAGTGATTTTGAGCTTTCAGCGAACTACAAAACTCCAGAGCAGTCGCGGGATACTTGGACGTTTTGACTGTCGTCGTCCAGGAATAAGAGGAACTAAGAAAGATCAAATCAGCAGACGACGCCAACCGTCTATAATCACGTGATTCGTCAGGTCACATTGCTTTCCCTTAATATGTGACGCCCCACTGTCGGCCTGGTTAAAACGAAACAAAAGAAGCGCACCGGTCAGAATGCTGAACGCTAGCGGAACGAAGAGAGCCCCAGATGATGAAAAGAACGAGATGGCAGAGTGCGATGATTTCTGATTGTTTTATGAAAGGACGGACACGATCTAAACGTAAGAATGAGAGCGGGGCACACGTCACAAAAAGATCGACGATGCACCCTTCCTCGGACGCCGTCTCGCAGGAATACGTATTGTACAGAGTGAGAGCCAAGCAATCGTTTCGCTTGGCTCCGCATTGAGCAGCATGAAATCTGAAAAACAGGCAACTCGGTTAGAGTGGCGGGGATGGGAGGGAGTGTGCAAAGGCGCATCGTTTGTGTTGAAGCAGATTTACGATGAAATGGGAAATATGGCATCAACTGTCACCCTTCTCACAGCGGAGCTGCTAGTGCTTGGAAAAACCCCGTCCGTCGTTGCGCTCTCCTCGAGCCTTGGCGCCTAGGAAAGTAGGAGGAGGGGAGATAAATAAAACAAAATAAAATTTCTTCGCCAGGCTCGCCAGCAGAACAAGCCTTTAGGTAACCATACGAGTGCGTTTCTATGGGTGAGAGAACGAGAAAAAGATAGAAAGAGAGAGAGAAAAGAGATAGAAAGAAAGCATAGCATAAACGAAGTGAGAGTGAGGAGGAGAGGAAGGCCACCAGCTCGGCTTTCCTCAGTCTCAGCTTCTCGTTTTTGCATAAAGAGACTTCATCTTCGCGAGCTCCTCTCTATAAGTATTGTGACGCGAATGACGAGGCAATCATACTGCAGACTATTTACAATGTGTACTTACCCGTGGCGTAGCCGCGGGGAGGGGGGGAGGGAGTAGGGGTTTCAACACCCACCAAGTCTGTGACGTATTTCCGTCACGGAAGTGACGTCGAAAAAATCCGGCAGATCCCACGCACTGTGGGAATCGATGTAATGCGAAGTAGCCAGCAAAGAGCTGCTTACATCGCCTTGTTTGTCTTTGAGTCAAATGAAATCATTCATGCCCTGGCATCTAGCTCATCATATATCACATGTTTCCCATGCACGCACGCATGCACAATCTGGTATATACCATGCCAATGAAACGTGCATTCTGGTATTACAATGCATGACCTGTCATTTATGTTCATCACGCACTCCTGTCATGCCACACCAATTTTGGTATATATCCAGCTAACAAAACGGCCGGAAGCGCACCATGACAGTGTCATGTTAGTCACACTGTACATGACATGCATAACATGATTCGCATGTTAACCACTGTCATTTATGTTCGTCATACAGTCACATCGCGTAGTACCAGTATTGGTGTATATCAAACGAGCGAAATGGCCGCGAGTGCACCATGAGAGTGGCATGCAAATCATGACGTATATGACTTGCATGTTATAATTTTCATGTTACCACCTCTCATTTACGTTCGTCATACAGTCACATCAGGCAATACCAATATTGGTGTATGTCAAGCTAGAGAAACGGCCGCGAATGCACCATGAGCATGACATGTAAATCATGTCGTACATCACTTTCATGACATGATTTTCATGTTGCCACCTCTCATTTACTTTCGTCATACAGTCATGTCGCGCGATACCAATTTTGGTGTACATCAAGCAAGCGAAACGGCCGCGAATGCACCATGAGCATGGCGCGTAAATCATGACATACATAATATGTATATCATGGTTTTCATGTTGCCACCAGTTATTCATGTTCCTTATACAGTCACATCGCGCAATACCAGTTTTGGTGTATATCAGTCTAGCGAAACGGCCACGAGTGCACCATGAGCATGGCATGTAAATCATGTCGTACATGTCATGACTTTCATGCCACCACCTCTCATTTACGTTCGTCATACAGTCACATCGCGCAATACCAATTTTTGTGTATATCAATCTAGCGAAACGGCCACGAGTGAGCCATTAGCACGGCATGTAAACCATGTCGTACATGCCATGCATATCATGACTTTCATGTTACCACCTCTCACTTACGTTCGTCAAACAGTCGCGTCACGCAATACCAATTTTGGTGTATATCAATCTAGCGAAACGGCCGCGAGCGCACTATGAGCGTGGCATGTAAATCATGTCGTACATGACTTGCATGGCATGATTTTGATGTTACCACCTCTCATTTACGTTCGTCATACAGTCGCGTCGCGCAATACTAATTTTGGTGTATATCAAATGAGCGAAATGGCCGCGAATGCACCATGAGCGTGGCATGTAAATCATGTCGTACATGACTTGCATGTTATGATTTTCATGTTACCGCCTCTTATTTACATTCGTCATGCAGTCGCGTCGCGCAATACCAGTTTTGGTGCATATCAATCTAGTGAAACGGCCACGAGTGCGCCATGAACAAGACATGTATGTCATAAAGTCGGGTCGCGCAATACTATTTTTGGTGTATATCAGTATAGCGGTACGGCCACGAGTGCGCCATGAGCATGGCATGTAAATCATGTCGTACATGCCATGCATGTTATGACTTTCATATTACCACCTCTCACTTACGTTCGCCATACAGTCGCGTCACGCAATACCAATTTCGGTGTTTATCAAGCTAGCGAAGCGGCCGCGAATGCATCATGAGCGTGGCATGTAAATCATGACATACATGTCATGATTTTCATGGTACTAACTGTTATTCGTGTTCTTCACACAGTCACATCCCGCAATGCCAATTTTGGTGTACATCAATCTAGCGAAACGGCCGCGAGCGAACCATGAGCGTGGCATGTAAATCACGTCGTACATGACTTTCATGTCATGATTTTCATGTTGCCACCTCTCATTTACTTTCGTCATACAGTCGTGTCGCGCAATACGAATTTTAGTGTACATCAGGCAAGCGAAACGGCCGCGAATGCACCATGAGCGTGGCATGTAAATCATGACATACATGACATGTATATGATGGTTTACATGTTACCACCTGTTATTCATGTTCCTTGTACAGTCACATCGCAAAACACCAATTTTGGTGTATATCTTTTTAGCGAAACGGTCGCGAGTGCGCCATGAGCGTGGCATGTAAACCATGTCGTACATGACATGCATGTCATGATTTTCATGTTACCACGTGTCATTTATGTTTGTCATACAGAAATGTCTCATCATGCCAGTTTTCGTATATATCCATTCATTTAAACGGCCGCGAGCGCCCCGAGACCATGTCATGTAAATCATGCTGCACATGACATGCGCGTCATGATTTGCATGTTAGGACCTGTCCTTATGTTTGTCATGAACTCTTGTCACGCCATACCAATTTTGGTATATATGAAACTAACGGTACGGCCACAAGAGCCCCAAGGCCGTGGAATGTAAATCATGCTGTTCATGACATGCATATCATGATTTTCATGTTATGGCCTGTCATTTATGTTCGTAATAAGGTCATGTTATGCCACACCAATTTTGGTATACATCTGATTTACGAAATGGCCAGGAGAGCACGAAGTCATAGGCGGCTAGATAGATAGATAGATAGATAGACAGATAGATACTCTCAGTCGTGGAAGTTCGCTAAGAAATGCTTCGCATTTAAAAATGCGTACGATCAGATGGCAAAGAAAAAATTTCCACCGACGGGAGTCGAACTAGCGACCTCTCTGTCCACGACAACACATTCCGGGCACGCCATCCACTTTGCCATGGTCATGCACTCTGGATAGGTTACAAAACACGCCTTTTATATCTTACACTTGGCTCTCAGACTGCTCTTGGTCAGCGGTGTGGTGTCGCCGTCTGGGAGCAGTAAAGTGAAGTAATGCATCAAGAACGAGGCCTTCGCTACTAGCTCCTGCAACGTGTCCTTGCTACGTGTCCGTCCCATTCGGCGCGTTTCCAATAGGAGAAGTGCAATTTTGTGAACGCCTTAACACACCGCGAAGTGGCCACCTTAGCCAAAGCCTCCGCCTCGCTCATAGCATCCATCCATATTAAATACAGCTCTGCGGCGCGCGCATGCCTCGCCTGGCTGTAACCGTGTTCCCGCTTGCACTCGCCCCGAGAAAAATCACGGCCGGGCTAGAGGGTAGACACGACGCACGTTGTGTTTCCCTCTAGTCCGGTCGTGGTGTTCAATAACTCTTTAACATGCCGCCAGATGGCGACCTTAGCCCAAGTTCTGCCTCCAATCAGCGACGCTCTTCCGGCTGTCGCACCGCTTTGCCTGATTACGCTCTCACCGTTAACTACTACAGCCACCACAAAGATTTGTTTATTCATTGATCATGGACGTTAGTCGTCGGGATGGAGATGTTCCACCAAGCGTCAACGTGGCCGCATCGACGTTAAACGGTGCTGGTGCCATAGCTGCCATACACTAATAGACATTGTGCAAGCTATCTTATACCAGTGTGCAGTAAACATTCAGCAATTTATGTAAACACACATTTTACTTTCGTGTTATACCGATTCTTGTGACGGAGGAATCAACCATGTTCCCCCCGCCTTCGAAGAAGAAATTCTGGCTACAATAGCGGTATTTATCACAGCGGTTACATCGCATGATGATGATGATGATGATGTGCTTCTACACATACCCACACTGGGGCATTGGCCAAGAATTGCTGATGTGAAGTTTTAAAGTTATAACTAATGATTAAACACAAAAGACAAGCAAACATATAAAAAAAAACGAGTGCAATAATCCAAGCAGAGACCAGCTTTTCATCGTCGTCGTCTGGCGCCCGCGTGCATTGTCCAAGCGACCCGATGCAATATGCATGCAGCACTATATTCAACTGACTAGGAACCTCGTACGCGAATATATGCAACGATATACGACTCACAGTTCGTGGGGCAGTGAGAGAAGATTGAAAAAAAAAGAACATCAACAACAGAAAAACAGTTTTTTTCAGGTGTATTAGCGAATAAATTTTACAAGACTGTCAACCTTTTGAAATCACGCTGAGAATCTCAAAAACTCCAAAGGTCAAGAAAGTTCAGAACTCTCCGCGCTTAGCATTAAAATAAAAGATAAGAAAACCACATTTCTGCAGTTAGTATCTACATTCTAAATGAAGTACTTGGGGAGTATTTCTGCCACGGAACAATAACGGTGATCAGGCTTGCTCGCGTTTCGTTTCTTGAAAACTCGGCCCTCGCCACTTTCGTATCAAGAATGCTATGTCACGCTGCTAACGCGCACGCCGTTCGTGACCTGGAAGTGCCGGGACCCCAGTGACAACGCAAAGAAAGCGCGTGAGATAGATGACAATTCTGGATGCGTGGCAGAAATATTTCCCAAATATTTCCCAAGGCAAATTAAGGGGCATGACTATGGTGATGTATCTACCACTGCCGTAGTCAAGGGGGGGGGGGGAGTTGAGGCCGGCCTCTTCGTAATTTTTTCAATTTTCCATGTGTAGAAATACACGCACAGATAAAAACACACGCACGAACGCACATAAAGTGTGGTTGAAGTTCCCTCCCCCCTTCCAAATAAAATTTCTGGCTATGCGCTTGGGAGCTGCAGTTTAATGTTCTTATCATAATGTTAGTGGACACGATTTATTCTAGAATTTGCCTTACAAGGTAGGAATGAATTCGACTAATCAGCTTTTACGAGTTCATACTCGCTCTAACGAGCCCAATTTGCTAACTGTAAGCTTACAGGGCCCTACTATACATTGATACAAAGATATGAAAGTTCCATTTGCTACAGTGGTCGCAGGCAATCACTTGACCCAAAAATGGTAGATATTCAATGAAGTGGAAGTGGTTAAGTTTATTGAAAGGGCACAGACGTGTACAGTGACCAGTTATAACAAAGAAAACTTGCATGCAAACGCACGCGCACTATGGCGCCTGCCAAAAATGCATTGGTAAAGATTTTTATGTTATAGAAACAGATCGTCGCGAAATCAAAACAACGCGCAGCGTGCTAGAAAAGAATAGTTTGTTGCAAAAACACTTCATTACGTTTTAATTGACGCACATCATACACCATAAGCTATTAAATCTCAAATCCTCGCAGGTAAATATGAATAAATTCGCAAAGTATTTGGAATATCCACGATTCTGCATCCTCTGTGTAGACTGCACGCACTGTTGAGGCACGACACGAGCACATGTTCAAATGAGTTTCCGTCTTGCATAAAGATGCATTTCTGCCTAACGACAGCATGTGCTGTGAAAAACACTTTTATGGCGATAGCAATTACATAGACACTCTCGATGCATTTTAGCCGTCGGCGTCATGTTTGGTATAAAGCCCAAATCGATAACAATCCCCCGCGCATAGTATGTTCTACCCGCAGGTAAAAGCGCGCCGGAGGAGGGGAGAGGGGTAGCTGCGGTTCTCGAGCAGCAAGTGTGAACTGTGACATAAGGGCGCGGTCTTGCGTACCGGCGCGCACGCTATCTCGGCAGGCATCACCAAACGGCTCGTATGCCCTTCCAGGTGATGTGCTCTCAACGCGAAGCAGACCGCACGAAAACCGCTTCTCTCCCTGGAGTGGCCGTATTCCTTCAGCGGAACTCTTAAACCGAGCTCAAACTGGCGAAGTATCATGCAGCAGACAAGTTTAAACTGCACGAAAAAGAGAACACCTAAAAACATCGAAACACGCACACACACGACGCGCAGACGTGTTGCATGTTGTTGGGCTAGCTGGTCCATCGATTCAACATGCAAGTTTAAACTGCGCGAAGAAGACAACACGTAAGAACATTGAAACACGCACTATACCGTACATAGGATAGCCATGTATTGTAAGTACAGCAACAGATGGAAAAGCGAGGGGCCCGCCACGGTGGTCTAGTGGTTATGGCACTCGACTGCTGACCCGAAGGTCGCGGGATCGAATCCCGGCCGCGGCGGCTGCATTTTCGATGGAGGCGAAAATGTTTGAGGCCCGTGTACTTAGATTTAGGTGCACGTTAAAGAACCCCAGGTGGTCGAAATTTCCGGAGCCCTCCACTACGGCGTCTCTCATAATCATATCGTGGTTTTGGGACGTTAAACCCCGGATATTATTATTATATTAAAAGCGAGGGGAGATTGAGGAGAAGGGCGAGGAGAGAAGGAAAGGTGGAGCGAGAGTATTCGGGAATAATTCGAGCCAATATGCTACCTAGCGGAGAGAGCGCGAAACAGGCTATCAAGATCCGCGTAGCAGCCGACAATCACTTTCGCTCGTGCGGTAGCCAGCAAAGGAAATAAAAACACGCAAAAAAAAGAGCACATTGCGAAGCAGCTTTTCTGCATTTCGCGATGCACTTTGGCGAGGCGAAGAGATGGGACAGCATCTTTTGACAAGTTTCCACTTTCTGAGTGAACGGCGTAAATAACCAACCGCCGCCTCGGCAAAGTTACTCCGACGATGGTTGTTCTCAGCACTTCAGGAACAAGTAATACGTCGCTGTGCTAAAAACTTGTTCCAATACTCGAAGGACATCAACGAATCCTAAGGATAACAGAGCTCGAATAAATCAGAATGGATTTATGGGGACGTCACAAAGAGACTGAAGACGCCGTAGTGGAGGATGCCGGATAACCTCAACCAGCTGGAGCTCTGGAATCGCGATATACGCGAGCATCTAGCATTTCACCTCTATCGAAATGCGACCGCCGCAACTGGGATCGAACCCGCGTCTTTCGGGTCAGCATCCAAGCACCGTAACCACTCGAAATCTTCGTAGTGTTGATGTCAGCGTGCTTTTTGCGTGGCGTCAAGGCAAGAGATGCTTGATATATTAGTACATATACTAGTTTTGAGCCTTACTCTTTACATGTGCCCTCGATTTCCTTGATTTGTGTTCATATCGTGGTTTTGGGACGTGAAACCCCAGGTATTACTACTATTCCTTCAATTGTGGGCACGCTTACATGGTATTACCTCGCTGATGTGTCATCGTAGGGTTCAGAAAGCTATTAAAGGGCCAATTTACACTTACCTCTAATGACACACTGATGTAGCAGCAGGTAAGCACAAGAATTTGCGGGCACCACAATTCCGCTCATGTATGCGGATCAGCTGACACACACACGCGCAAATAGACAAATCAGTAATGTTGTGGGCATTGCAAAAAAATGGTGGAAAAGTTTTCTGCCATCATTTTTGCAGCAGTTAGAAGTCACTCTTTCTCTCCGCCACTCCTTGTACATTAGTACTTGTTATGTCGCTCAGTGTACCATCACCACCTCATGCTTTGGATTTGAACATACACAAGGACGCAACGAAGTAACCGGCTGACTAAGTCGCTGAAAAATGCTGACGTGTCATCGTGATGCTCTAGGCAATCAGCATTTGATAAATGATGCCCACTGGCATCATTTATCAAACTCAGAGCGTTAGCCCGCCTGTCTGCAAAACACTGCCGAACAGTTTGTCTGCCTTGCCGATTGACACGGCCTGTGACAGCGCAGCAGCACTTAGCTAGCAGTGGATGAGAACAGCCTACACGCGTTTGCACTTCGCTAAAAAGCTAGCAGTGTAGGAGCATTGACCATCGGAGACCACAGGCTCAGCTTCACCGTGATTCCTTGTGCGTCGGAATTCACGCCAGACGTACTATCGGCGTCAAATGAAACCCGAACAGCGGCAAGCGTTCGGAGTGGTATAGTGCACGCCCCCCAGTCATCACCACGGACAAGCGCGTGCATCCGGCTGGACAGCACTGCGCATATGCGCGCCTGTCCGTGGTGCTAACTGGACAGCGCACACTATACCACTGCGAATGCTTGCCGCTGTTCGCGTTTCATTTGAAGCCGATAGTACACGAACAGTGCATTTAGTTCATCCTCGATCTTGTCCTTCGCGACAATCAAAATTAGGTACTGGGATGCAAAACACTCTCTCCTTCGACAAAACATCGTGTTTTGACATCGAAATCTAGAAAACGCAGTATTCCCAAAGCAACAATCCGCACATGGACCATACGTGGACCTTCTTACAGCCGCCATCTTTGCCAGTGTGGATGGATGGATGGATGCTATGAGCGTCCCCTTTATAACGGGGCGGTGACATGTCTGCCACCAGGCTCGAAGGCGAAAGAAAAAGAGAAAGAAGAAAGAAAGCTTCCTTGTTTCATGTTGTCCTAATGCCTTATCTACATTGATTAAATCTATGTTATTATACCAAAAAAAATATAAATTCACGGTCCATCTCTCTGCCTCTTAAGGCAGAATGACCTTATTTTCCCCCATTATTTATTTTTGTACTTTATCTCTACTTTTCTGCCACCAATACTCTAACCGTCTCTTACTTATTTCTATCGCGGACGTGTTCAGCTTTCCATTGTTGTCCCTAAAACCCAAGGCTTCATGTAGACTCGTGCCCACACGTATACCTGGGTGAATATTGCCACATTCAATCAGTACATGTTCCATCGTTTCCTTAGTTCCCCCGCAGCATGTACAATGTTCTTCTTCGTTACTGAATCTCGCTTTATAACTACGCGTTCTAAGGCAGACCGACCTTGCTTCAAACAGTAAAGCGCTTCCCCTTGAATTATCATAAAACCTTTCCCTCCTTATTTCGTTTTTTCCTTTTCGGTAGTGTTGCCAACACTACCTTTCGGTAGTGTTGCCTAACATCGCAGCGCCCCCTGGATTTCGTTTTAGGTGTGAATAGCACAGTATAGACCTACTCCATGTTTGTAAACAGCGGTAGGCGCCGTCGACATACTGAGGCGCTTGTAGCGACGTCGCGGCGCGTAGGTTCCGCCCAGCCCAAAGCTCGCCACCGCCCTCTATGATCACGTGACAACTGGCACAGCAGCTGCAAAGCTGCCTCCGAGCACCGCGCGTCGGGGCGCCTCCCGCGTGTTTACAAGGGACGGCCGGGCGGCCGCGACAGATGAAGTTTTCGTGGCCCAACAAGAACTCTGGAATAAATATATAAAAACGATGTTGACGTGCAACTCTACTTATGAGGACCTCACCATAACATCAGGTATCTTGACGCCACGAATGTGCCTGATTCGCGAAATGCCGTCGACACTGCTGTAGTACACTTGTACGTATTAATTTGGTAACTAATGCAAGAACAGACCTCTTAGCCCCGCAAGACGCTCTTTCCTGCCGTATGGAAATGCGCGGACTAATATTACGAACAGGTCCATAATCGTTACGGTAAATCCTCGCACATAAACAAATTTGCCGGGTTAGTTACACATTCAAAAGTGAAAGGCGATCTCGGTGACACTTTAATCGGCGATATAGCTGCGATAACGTATTAAACAATTACTACATGTCATGGACAAGGCTGCTACATATCTGTCAGGTTCATCAACCGCGGGTCGCGGCTGTGCCCGTACGCTGAAGTCGAGACCGCGAAGGCCTACAGCCCGTAAACAGATTCGGAACATTTCACGCTTGCAGTTCGCCTGTGGAGTGTGGCAGACATGGAAATGTCTTAATGTGTATCGCAGCCAGGACAGCCGTGTCCAATGCACTTGTGTTGCGTGTGTCATCGCAGCCGCATAAAATTTGAAAAAGTGTAGCCGAAGTCGTGCTTTTGGTCACTGCTGCGTTAATGAACCGAGCCATGACTTTAGTTCACGCGAATACTACAAAATGCTTTTGACCCCTCTGACTTCCACATTTTTCAATCGTGATGAATTCTCCGCATATTACAAAGCTACCACTGCTTATGTAGGTAGACATGCTTCTAATGGCTCCACACAAGGCCAAATGCCAAAAAATGTGGTGCGGGACGTAATAATGACACACTTTTGACAAAGCTAATCGTTTTCGTTAGATAAAACGAGCCGCGCAAACCGCTCAATTTTTATCACAAAACCGATGAGCCGGCGTCGCAGACGAGTTCTCATGTTTATAAGCTGCGGCCAATTTCTTGCGACGGTGTTCGTATAAAGAAAGCGGACAGAAGTTTATTCCGCCTCTTTTGTGCCTTTCTGCGTAAGTAACCAGAATGTATCTCGTCGGTGCACTGTTTTTTCTTCGTTGCACGACGGCACACAGCGCACGCACCAGCGAAAGCACGGCAGCAACTGCGGTAGGCACAGCGGCTTTTGCCTACTGCGCGAAACTAGGATGGATGGATGCTATGAGCATCCATCCATCCTATATTTACTTTATAACGGGGCGGTGACATGTCTGCCACCATGCTCGAAGAAAAAAGAAAAAACTTCCTTGTTTCATGCTGGCCTAATACCTTGTCTACATTGAATAAGTCTATCTTATTATACCAAAAAAAAATTATAAATTCACGGTCTATCTCTCTGCCTCTTAAGGCAGAATGACCTTATTTTTTTCCCACCGTTATTTATTTTTGTACTTTATCTCTACTCTTCTGCCACCAATACTCTAACCGTCTCTTACTTATTTCTATCGCGGACGTGTTCAGCTTTCCATTGTTGTCCCTAAAACCCAAGGCTTCCTGTAGACTCGTGCCCACAAGTATACCTGGGTGAATATCGCCACATTCAATCAGTACATGTTCCATCGTTTCCTTAGTTCCCCCGCAGCATGTACAGTGTTCGTCTTCGTTACTGAATCTCGCTTTATAACTTCGCGTTCTAAGGCAGCCCGACCTTGCTTCAAACAGTAAAGCGCTTCCCCTTGAATTATCATAAAACCTTTCCCTCCTTATTTCGTTTTTTCCCTTTCGGTAGTTACTCAGAGCCGGCTTCTTTTCCATCGCTGTCATCCAATAAGTCCTCTCCGCCTCCCTGACCTTCCGCTTAATGCTCCCTGTTGCCGTATCGCCCGCACTGCTAGCCGTATATTTACTGGTGAGCCTCCTAGTTCTCTTTCTCCACTGCGTGTCAACGCTTTTTCTATACACATACCTGAAAACCTTCTCTGCCCATCTACTCTTCTTCATTTTCCTCAGCCTCTCTTCGAATCTCATTTTGCTCTGCGCTTCCCTCACTTCAAAGCCTGTCCATCCCATATCACCCTTTACAGCCTCATTTGTCGTCTTCCCGTGAGCGCCCAAGGCGAGGCGGCCCACCGTCCTTTGATTTACATCCATTCCTGATTGTACCTCTGACTTCATGCAAACCACTGAGTTCCCAAATGTAAGCCCCGGGACCATCACACCCTTCCACAGCCCTCGAAGCACCTCGTACCTATTGTATCCCCATAAAGCTCTGTGCTTCATAATTGCAGCATTCCTCTTTCCCTTTGCTACCGCTGCTTTCTCTTGTACCTCCATATATCTATCCCCCTCATTTACCCATACTCCGAGGTACTTGTATTCGCTTACCCTCGGTATTTTTTGGCCCTGTATGAAGACCGCATGGTCTTCGTGATCATTGAATACCATCAATCCACATTTTGTTGCACTAAATCCTAGTCCTAGAGCCTCACATTCCCTTCCGTATATATCTGGCAGTCGCTGTATATCATCTTGACTGTCCGCAAATAAGACAATATCATCAGCATAAAATAGACCTGGAAGCTTCTGCTCAACCATCGTGCCGACCTGTTTGCGTGACAAATTAAATCCAATGTTGCTACCTTCTAGCGCTTTTTCCATCCTTACCATGTACAGCATGAATAACAGCGGGGACAAAGGACATCCCTGTCTCAGCCCCTTGCTAATTTCAACGCTGTCCTTGCTACTTATTCCTTCCCATTCTATACAAACTGTATTTTCTCGGTATATTTCCCTCAAAAGCTGTATACAGTCGTCCCTTATGCCCACTTCTTTCAATATATCCCACAAAATTTCCTGCTTAACGTTGTCATAGGCTCCGGTGATATCTAGATAATCTATGTATAAGGGCCTGTTTTCTATTTTAGATATTTCTATACACTGGGTAAGAACAAACAGATTATCGTCTAACCGCCTGTCGATGCGAAATCCATTCTGAAGTTCTCCCAAAATATCATTTTGTTCTACCCACGCTTCTATTTTTAATTTTACTGCCTGCATCGCCAACCTGTATAGCACCGATGTAATGGTTAGCGGTCTATACGAGCGAATGTTATCCTTTTCTGCCCTGCCTTTATAGATTAAGTTCATTCTACTTTTTCGCCAACTGTCTGGTATTTCCCGCTCCTGTAAGCACTTTTCTACGGCTTTCAGCAGTGCTTCTTTAGTGTTATGTCCGAGTTCGTTAATGAGGCTGACGGGAACCCCATCTAAGCCCGGAGTAGTGCGCTTAGGAATTTTTCCTTCGGCCTTCTTCCAATTGAAATTCTCTAGTACTACATCTTTGTCAGTTGCACTCCTTTGCGTACTATTACCTACCGGGGGAATCCCCTGGGTGACCTTTTTAAACGAATCGGCTGTTATCTTTCGGATGTAACCTAGCGCTTCATGCCCTTCCAATTGATTTCCTCCTTCATCTACCAAACGTTATTGCATTGTGACAGACTTCCTACCTAGCGCTTTTAGGTGGCTCCAAAATATCCTAGGCGCGGCCTTCTTCTTTTCGCGAATCTCTGTCATCCAGCGTTCACTTTCACCTTTAATTTTTGCCTCGACTAATTTCTGCACGATGGATTTTTGCTCTAAATATATTTCCCATATTTGGTTGACTTCGTCCTGTGGCCGCTTCTCCTTTTTTGCCTGTCTGTGCTCCCGTGATGCCTCACGTCGCTTCTCGATCGCCTCCCGGATTTCTTTGTTCCACCAACTTTTTGGCTTTCTCTTTCCTTTCCAACAAATAGTTTTCTTCTCTTTTTCCATTTCTTTCGTGATTACATGTAGCAGCTCACTATACTTCCAGTCTTTGCCTGGCAGTTCGTCTACTTTTTCTTCGACTCTTGCGGCTACATTCGTTATTTGTTTGTCATTTAGATACAAGCTGCCAAATTTTGATTCTATGTTCTTATTTTCAGTTTTATATCCCATTTGTAATATTATGCGTTTATGATCACTACCCAAGCTGTTAATGCCTTCCTCGTCTATTCTCATCTCTCTAAGTTTCTCATATATTCCTTCTGTCATGAGACAATAATCAATGCTCGATTGCCTGTTTCCGACTTCCCACGTGATCTGCCCCTCACACTTCGGCCCCACATTAACTATCTCAAGACTATGTTGCTCGCAGAGATCTACCAATAACTTGCCATTGGTGTCTGAATATCCGTCAAGGTCACGAATGTGAGCGTTCATGTCCCCTAGAAGGATTATTTCGGCATCATGACCAAATTCTTTAATATCGGTGCTTATGCATTTCACTATCTCCAGATTCTTTTCTCTGCAGTTATTCCCCGTCCACAAGTAAGCTACACCTAGCCACGTTTTCTTTCCACCTACTGTGCCGGAAACCCAAAGGTGCTCTGAACACGTCTGCTTCACTCTATCCCATTTTGTTCTGCTATGAATTAGCATTCCAACACCCCCACCTCTCCTTTCTGATGTGATCCTGTTACATCCTTCCCAAATATAATTGTCAATATGTGGTGGCTCTTCCAAGTCTCTAAGGTGTGTTTCTGTAACCGCATAAACACCTATCTGTTCCTTGTTTAACTGTTCCTCAATCTCTAACCATTTTGCCTTTTTTCTGCCACCCTGCATGTTTATGTAACTAATTGCAACACGCGCCTTCTCCCTTCTTTTACCTTTTCTCTGTTTTTTCGCTATACTGCCTGTCAAAGAGTCCCCCTGGTTGTTTTCCTCATTACAAGCTACCCTGGGCACCGAAGGGCCCGCGTGCCCCCCAAAAAAGCTACTGCGCGTCCCGCAAGTCGCCAACCCACCTCATGACCAAGCCTCCTATCGAAGTGTATTCCGTCTCTTTGAAAACCACCCCACCTGTGCACCTCTATGTTTATTTCCACTACCTCGATGCCTTTCTCTCGACTCATCTGCCATATCTCTTTGTTTGCGTCGACAACCGCTTTTTGCAGGTTGACGTCACGCACCTGTACCTCCGGTATTGTGCATACCACTATCTGCACCTGAGGGGAAATGGCGCGCATGTCATCTACCCCTTTCGCTAATGTGGTCGCTAGTTCGGCTGATACTTCATTCAAGACGTCGTTTAGACCTCCCGCAATTATCACGAGGTTACGTCCATTAGCCTTAGTTGCGAGTTTTGCGCTAGCTTGTCTCATCACTGATCCCAGCCCATGTCCCGGGAACTTCCCTATTAAAACCCGTTTGTCGCCTCTCACCCTTTGCTCGACTGCTTCTGCGCATCTAACTAAATTCGAGTCCCCGGCGATTATCACGTGTTCCGACTTTTCTGCTGGACTCTCCCGCACCTGGCCACTGCCCCGGTTACTAGCGTGTGCCACTGCTGCTGTATTGTCCCCTCCCCTTCCCAAAACTACTTCGCGGAAGCTGGGTCCTGCGACCCTTGCACCTGTCTTTTCCAAACCTGTTTCCCCCTTCGCGTCTACCACTGTGGGGGTCGATGCCCCTCTGTTCCCGCTGTCGCTTGCTTCCTTGTTCGCCATGACTACCTTTGCTAACCCCTCCTCGGCTGACTTAAGCCTTTCCCCCATAGCCATCGTTTTTTCCCGCTCTGTCGCCAACGCATTTTCCAGCTCGGCGATTCTTACCATGAGCTCATTCTGGGCAGCCATCATTATTTCCATTTTTGCCTCTAACTCGCATTGCTTACACTTGGCGTCAGCTCCCTCTGTCTTCTCATCCGTACAAACCTCTATTTTCCATCCCATTCCGCACCCTGAACACTTTACGGTCTTTTTGACCATGGCTAGATCGTTCACACGGCGGATTAAATACGCTTAAAGCCAAATGATATCACTAAACTCCGCAAGTATGCTGCACTGCAAATCACATGTGTACCTTTCAGCCACGTGGTGTCCGAACAAACAAATAATAATAATAAAAAAAAAACAACCAGGCAACTGTCACACAGGAAACAGTACAAAGTTGTAAGCCCTATTAACCTTCAATCTAGTGGCTTATGTACTCATATAACTAAAAAAAAAACAAGCTCGAATCATGAAAAAAAAAAGAAACTTATCTGACGCTGTCATTCCGGAGCCCACGAAAAACACGTCCGTTCTCTAGCAGTCCGCGCGCGCGAGTCCCGACGACAGCGCCACCGCATTTTCATGACGTATGTCCGGTGGAATTCGTCTATAAGCTGGATGGATGGATGGATGCTATGAGCGTCCCCTTTAAAACGGGGCGGTGACATGTCTGCCACCAGGCTCGAAGAAAAAAAAAAAGAAAAAAAAAAGCTTCCTTGTTTCATGTTGGCCAAATACCTTATCTACATTGATTAAATCTATGTTATTATACCAAAAAATATAAATTCACGGTCCATCTCTCTGCCTCTTAAGGCAGAATGACCTTATTTTTCCCCCATTATTTATTTTTGTTCTTTATCTCTACTTTTCTGCCACCAATACTCTAACCGTCTCTTACTTATTTCTATCGCGGACGTGTTCAGCTTTCCATTGTTGTCCCTAAAACCCAAGGCTTCATGTAGACTCGTGCCCACACGTATACCTGGGTGAATATCGCCACATTCAATCAGTACATGTTCCATCGTTTCCTTAGTTCCCCCGCAGCATGTACATTGTTCTTCTTCGTTACTAAATCTCGCTTTATAACTACGCGTTCTAAGGCAGCCCGACCTTGCTTCAAACAGTAAAGCGCTTCCCCTTCGCCTTATGCAAAATTGCTGCCATCTGTCGGCGGCTTCACTAAACTACCGACGCGGCGCCATGTTAAAGGCATGTTTCTATGTCGTGCCGCTGTCGATATCGTAACCGTGTGATTACGTGCTTCGATCGCCATCAATCGCCGCATGAAAAATGCCGGACGAGTGGTCTAAGGATCTGTCCGCATTACACTGCAAACGGGTTTGAGCCTTTTAGGGAGTTTTGGGCTCGTTGCGCTGCGTGCATCCTAAAGGTACTACGCAAAACCCCCTTCGAAAGGAGGTTCAAAAGGAGGGAGTGATTAGACGGAACTAAGGAGGTAAATTTGTGTTTTTATTGAACTCATTTTGAGGGCTTGAACGGAGCGCATTGGAAGTTTTTCTGGTTCTTTTGAGAGCTTTTAAAGCCTCCTTTTGGAGGTAAAGTTGGTGTTCTTATGTAACCCATTTTGGGGGCTTGAACAGAGCGCATTGAGAGTTTTTCTGCTTCTTTTGAGAGCTGTTAAAGCCTCCTTTTGTACGAGGCCCTAGAGCGGTCGCGAAATGAAAAAAAAAAGTATATTTTAGGCACTATCTTACGTTTACTGGCCAATTTCCGCTACTATTCATCACCAGGACATGATAGAAAATGGACATTAAAGTATTTATGCACAACCATGACATTTGCATACAAGTACGCACGACACAGGAATCGAACTCGCGACCACACGGACTCAAAGCAAGCACTATAACCATTAGACCACAGCGCCACCACTTGCAAGCTTGCTTTTTTTCGTGGGCTTATATATGTACCAATGTATGTACAAAGCGGCTGGTAACCCGTCGGCACAACTTCGAACTTCTGTTCTTGTACCATCGGCGTGTGTTTGCTCTTGCGGAAGGTCAATACATAATTTGTAGGGCGTCATGCAGGCCGAGCCGATCGACGTAAACACCCTCGGCTTTGAATTCTACGGTTCACCGTGTCGTGCCGCTATAAAAATTATAAACGTGTGCCCTCTTCGCTCGCGCTAAATTCGTGAATACCAGCGTGACAAAGGTATCTTCAGATGAGCGAACGTATGTGCATTCCATGAGCGTATGCTGTGGAGCAATTTTCGTTATTTCTGCAGCCGCGAACTGCGCGCGTCCAGATGCGGCAGCGTGTTATGAGCGGTTCGAAGACCGCCTGCGTTCTCATATGAAAGTTACACACGCAGATGCCCGACTTAGAAGAACATTGTAACGCGCCTACATTAAGTGCATTTAATGCGCGCGTACTGCCGCGAGCTGCACGCAGGGGCAGCAGCGCGCTCTGAGCAGCTGAACAAAAATCTGTTTCCGCAATTAGCGCTTATTCGCAATGCACTCTTTAGCGCGGACCGCCTGCGTTCGCATATGAAAATTACACACGCAGAAAATTCCAGAGTTACAAGGACATTGTAACGCGCCTACATAAAGTGCGCTGAATGCGCGCGTACAGCCGCGAGCTACACGCAGCTAGGGGCAGCAGCGCCTTCTGAGCAGCTGAACGCTTATCTATTTCCGCAATGCACGCTTTAGCACGGCATTCAGTGATTCTCTATAACGCATATTCGGTATTTATTTGCTTTCATACTCGGATACTACCTACATTTCTTACTAATTACCTTTTATTTTTAAGCATCACGCCATCGCGTTAAAGCGAATGCCTAACGCGTGCCCCAATGTCAAGGACAACCTCCCCAGTTTACCAGTGACAGGTCTCCCATAAAACAAAAAAGTTAATGTACTTGCACTTATCTCTTGTGAACGTCCATGTGTACTTGGCCCTCCCCTCAGACAGATGATGCAGTACCCATTAAAAAAAAGCATTACCCTCTTCCTCAATGGAACAGCTGTTCTTGAGAAAATATGGTTCTGTTGAATGACTTCACCACAGCAGCAGAGAGGTTGGCTTGTTTGCAATTCAGAATTTCACAATCGTAACACAGAAACACGAGGATTGTAGCAAATATGCAGAAAACTGGAAAAACTATCATATGTGCACTCCCTCGTCCACCTGCACACTACGTTAAACTTTATTTACACAACAGCAATCTTCAATTATGCTACTATTGATAAAAGATCACCTACTCTACGTTAGAACACAGTGATGACTTTCTGTCTAACTTTCTGTTGCCTATCTTCTACAACGTGTCATAATCTGTGAATCATCTGTTCAATGTGTTTGGTAATAAAACACAAGCAGTTACATTGAGCAGGCAGTGTTTCAGCAATTTGTTTTGCAAGCACAAATTCATTTCTTCAATTTGCATGCACGACAAGTAGTCATACTTCAATTGATACAAGAACCAGTGGTTGCAACATTTTATTGGAATCAAAACAGCAGCAGTTCTCGTGTCAATGTAAGGATATAGGTATATATTTCCATCGTCGTGCACAGAACCTACTCCCAAAACTGAACACGTGGAACAACATATACAGTACAGCCTAAGCACTACACATAATTCACAGCAGTAAAGCAAAACGAAAGTAGGGTGTAAAATCTCATCATGATGCGCACTAACGTGTGCACTTCACCGTGCCAGTATGTAAGTACAATCCAAAAAAATAAGCTACCCAAGGAACTTGGTGTCAGCGTACACACGAAGCAACTAATTAGTACAATAAGGCTAGCATCACTTTTGGGAAATATGAAACCGTGTAGACAGGCAGTTGTACAGTTTTTTATTGCATTAGTTTGCCCTATGGCATCAAAACATGTCGCACATGATTTTGGAGTTGAGTTTCCTACAAAAAGCCCAAAATAGACCTGTGGTGGTGACTGTAGGTCCACTTACCAAGGTGCATAAAAGCATTCAGCAATGCCCACAAAATTACAAGGTTGCCTTCATATGTTGCTGTACATATTTACTCACAGATACCTGGAAGACATCGTAAACTTCTGGAAGTGTGCTTGGGAACTTGTCGGCATAATCACATGACTGCAATGTACCAATACTTCTAATATGCATAACAAGTACAGCCATGCTTCAATGTTTTTATGCCAGCTAGTGCCATCTGTAATTTAAAAGTTTATCCTTAATTCCTCACTTGATGGCTTACGCATAATTACCACATTGAAAATAATCCAAGCACCATGGCTGCAACGTCAACTTGCAATTAGGCAATCACAGGCACTAAATAAAAAAATTCCTGTAAATAGTGACTGGTCGCTTTGCACATTGGATCCTAGGACTTGATATGCCATAAGGATGAATAAAAATTGACCACACATATATAGAGACTGTGAAACAGTCAGGAGTTAAGTTCATAGGTAAGGAAAACGTGAAAACGAAATCAGAACACATAGCAAAAAAGGGGACGGAACGACACACTACTAACAACTGAACATGTGCGGCTTTTTTATTCATGTGTGTTTATATATTTCTGTGGTTTTGATTACACTTCAGTTACTAGTAGCGCATTGTCCTGTCTGCCCCCTTCATTCCTCTATGGATGTGTGATTGTTTAGTCTTGTAATTTTTTCGTACTGTGTGTTTACATCTTTCTGTGGTTTCGATTAAACTTCAGTTGCTAGTAGCGCGTCATCCTGTCCCCTTCATTTCTCTGTGCTGTGACTTTTTTTGCACCCTCTTTAACTATGAATATACACCAACTCGCCCAACTGCCCCTGATAAGACTTATGTTTGCTGAATAACACTGGGTCCACTCAGCGTCTTTTTAAACAATGCGAAATTTTCAAATGCACACGATATCAGAAAGGTTGCACGCAGCATTGCGCATAACACTCTGCATCAATACCAGTGTTGGCCTAAATGTGCTAAGATGTACGAGCTGTTCGACATAGTGTAAAGTGAGGCACATCAGGGTGTTCCCACAATCATGGGTGTCGGCAGGGGTTTGCACAAAGGGCACCTGCCGCCATCAAGACACACCAGCACTTGACCCCACCCAAGCTACACCAATGCTCTCCTGCTCACCAGGCCGACACGTTACGCCGCCTTGCACCCCCAAGACAAAATCCTGCCGACACTCATGCCCACAATACACTTGACTTGAACACAGACTGGTGGGCAAGCAACACTTGCTGCTTTGCCAGAAGTGTATTCCTGAAAATTACACAAAAAAGAAGTCCACTAAGATTTCTGTATACATAAAAATGAATGTCTTACCGAAGATTCGCACTTGACTATCCTTATTGCAGACATTTTGTCAAAACACGAAATAAATACAAAATTGAGATGCTGCTAAGTATTTCCTTGTGAGCGTTTCACTTCGTGTGCACAGGGCGAAAAAAAAAAGCGAAACACCACCAGAAGTGTACTCTTGCCATAATTACCATTATGTGGGTATTTTTTGATGTCAGTAAAGTTATCATTATAAGTACACTTTAAAAGGGTTGTGAATGTTAGCAAGGTCTTCATTAACCGCACCTACTCTGTTTAGGAGTGAATATTGGGCAACTTGGCACTGAACCATGGCAAAAATAAACAGCGCACTTCTAATGAGGATAAACTAAGGCCTGAGCACAATAACAGCGCTTTCGCCTTGTCAAGTTGTGTCAACAGTCATGATACTATGTATTGACCTTGAAAACTATGGCAACATAATGCAAAACAGCAAATTAACGAGAGGGAATAAACAAGATGATTCAACAATCTGGCTCAACAGACTCAACAGCTGACTTATGTCAATGCGATTAAATTAGCCTTGCACATCTCCTAATGGCTAAGAATATGCACATGTAACCTTGGCAAATTCCACTGTTGATACTTGACCAATGAAGTTGCATTCCATCCATGCCGTTGAATGGCCGTTCCTTCTTTTCTGTTTTCACTGTTTTCTGATTTTCATTGTTTTCACTAGCGTAAATGTTTACCCTTTTTGATTTTGTCACTTTGCAGATGGCATAGGTGTTTGCCTTTGAATGTGCACGTTTCTTCTGCTTTGTCTTTCCTGTTTCTTTTTGTATGCGTATATGTTTTGCCTTTGAACGTGCACACGTTTCTGCTGCTCTCTCTCTCTTTTTGCTCTACTGGGCCTTGTGCACTTCTCAAGCTACCATTGTCGCTTTTCACTTGAGGCCCATTTTCTGTATTTTGCTGGAATAAACATTTATCCATTCATTCAATACCATAAAACGCGTGTGCTTCACAATACACACTGCACTTAGCAGATAATAATAATAATAATATCTGGGGTTTAACGTCCCAAAACCACCATATGATTATGAGAGACGCCGTAGTGGAGGGCTCCGGAAATTTCGACCACCTGTGGTTCTTTAACGTGCACCTAAATCTAAGTACACGGGCCTCGAACATTTTCGCCTCCATCGAAAATGCAGCCGCCGCGGCCGGGATTCGATCCCGCGACCTTCGGGTCAGCAGTCGAGTGCCATAACCACTAGACCACCGTGGCGGGGCACTTAGCAGATGTCTGTCACATGATATGGCCGTCATTGTATAGCTTTAACATGATTTATTCATTCTAGCTAAATGAATCCAAGCTAATGATGTTAATGTACCTTGATATACTATTTCACTGTTCCTTGATACATATGTATGAAGGTACAAAGCTTATGTACCTTAATATGCTATTTCAGGAGACGGGCAGAGTGCGCAATGCAAAATTGTTGCCGAAAAGTCTTTCCACTTCCTGACAATCTGTGCTTCGGTGGGTTCTCACAGTTGCATGGCGGGAGAAAGATGTCCAGGGTAGTTGACTGCATCCAAGGTAGATGCTGCAAAATGAGAGCGCACGGTCTTGTCACATGTCAATGTGCGCAAATTGACACGATGATGAAGGATTAAAACAAACAAATGAAGTTGGAGAAAAGAATAAATCGAAAACAAAGTTGTCTTTTATGCACATTCCTTCATGTGACAATGTGATAACCGTGGCCTTTTGCTCTAATGTATATTCCCTGAAAGCATCATGCCTCATTCATGCTTTATCGCAGGCAAGAAAATTATATCGTGCAAACAACTTTATCAGGGCGCACTCCTGGGTCGATTGACTGGTCGTATGAAGCATGAGTGATATTCACAGAAGTTCCAAAACATGCATGACACATCATTGCTGTCTGAGTTTAACGACTTAAATGCGAAGCATTTGTTAAACACTTCTACGTCTTTGAACGGATCTATCTACCTATCTATCTAGCCGCCTACGACTCATAGCTCATGTGGTTGTTTCGTTAATGGGATGTATGCCAAAATTCGTGTGGCATGACACGACTGCATGAAGAACATGAATGATGGGTCTTAACTTGAAAATCATACTATGCATTCATTAACCACATGATTTACACGTCACTCCCTTGGTTCTCTTGCGACTGTTTCGTTAACTTGATATTTACCAAAATAGGTATGGCGTCACAAGAGTGTATGACGCACATAAACGACAGTTTCTAACGTGCAAATCATGACACGCTTGTCATGTATGGCGTTATTTTGACAACATGGTCTCGGGGGCGCTAGTGACCGTTTCGCCTGCTTCATATACACCAAAATTGGTATTGTGCAGTGTGACTGTACGTCCAACATAAATGACAGATGGCAACATGAAAATAATGACATGCATGTCATGTACACACGAAACGCTCATGGTGCGCTCGCGGCCGGTTCGCTAGCTTGACATACACCTAAATTGATATAGCGTGACGTGATTGTGCGACGAACATAAATGACATATAGTAACATGAAAATAACGACATGTATGTCATTTACGGCATGGGGCCTGGTGCACTGGCGTCCGGTTCTCTAACTTGATATCATACCAAGATTGGTATAGCGTGACGTGACTGTATGACGTACATAATTGACAGCTGGTAACATGGAAACAATGAATGACATGCATGTAATGTACGGCATGGGTTACATGCCACGCTCATGGTGCGCTGGCGGGCATTTCGCAAGCTTGACATGCCGATTTTACTTTTCTTTTTTTTTTTGCTTTTCATTGCACTTTTCAGGCGATGCAATGTGCAGAAGGTCATCTACAGGTGCATAAGCGACGATAAGGGCTCGCAAAGGTAGAGAACATCAGTATTACTTACCATTTTTGTTCCTGACTGTGCCGAGCACGCAGTGTGTCCATCATCTGCTTGGTAATGCACAGCGGCACGCTCGCTTGAGTCGACAGGCCGTCGCAATTATCGCACTCGCAGCGCAGCATGTCGCACTGTCGTCAAACCACGCATATCACATCCAGCGGCGAGAACACAGTGAGGCTGCAGGCACAAAACGCGCACACACGACCGACACAGCTGATCACTTGAGAAGTGGCGTTGACAAGGCCTAGCCGGCCTAGCTGCGACGATCGCGCCGCCGCGGGAACGACTCCCTCCTCGAGTTTCTTTCTTTTTTTCTATGTTTTTTTTTTGTCTTCGCGCGCGCATGCGGCGCGAAGCTTTGTCCCATTTCACTTCGGTAGCGCCTCGTCTGGCTTGCTTTTGACCTGGTGGGGGCGGGCCGCAGTAGGCTGCAGCCGCCAAGGCCAAAGGGCTGCCTCGCTTCCTCTCCAGCCGTTCTGAGGGTCGCGTATATCTCTTTCTCTGGGCTATCTGTGCAAGGGATTTTTAGTGCGCTGAAGCATGCCGCCTCTTTCTTTTACTTCTTTCCCCCGCACAGCTGCATACATGCCCGCCAGCACTGAAGGCATTATGGAAAGCTTCGGAAAAAAAAGAGAGAACATATGCCAGAGGAAATGAGATGGGAGTTTTTTGTTCTTGGAACTCCATTCGACGAATGGCGTCATATAGTGAATTTACCTCCTTTCTTCCACATAATTTCTTAACGAAGTAAAATTGAGGACGCAGAACTTTATTACACCCACCTCATTACACCCTAAGTGAGTACTGTCCAGATGAAGGTAGTATTAAGGAGGATTGTAGCCCTTAAAACGCCCAATTCGGCTAGTTTGCGTTTGCAGTGTACCGGCCCTACCAAGCGACTTCGTCGACAGGTATTACGCTTCAAAAACTGCATCGCAACGACAACGACAACGAAGCTACAAGTTCGTCACGGTGTCCTACGTGAGCCTGTCGTCGCTGCGGACGAAGCAGTGCGCAAGGTAATAAACTTTCCTTCTTTTTATTGAGTGTGGAGCATCAACCATTTTCAGTCATCTTCTTATCCTGGGTACAGAGTAGTGAAGGGGCTTTTGCGTCTGACGCGAGTAGGCGCAGCGACGACGGTAACGAGCAAGCAGTCAGGGCAACGTTTGTTTCATGCAGTAGGGTGGCCGCTGGCTTTTTCTTACTACGTATTTGCGGTAAGGCTGTAATCATATAACATACAAGCAGTCAGGGCAACGTTTGTTTCGTGCAGTAGGGTGGCCGCTGGCTTTTTCTTACTACTTATTTGCGGTAAGGTTGTGATCATATAACATGCAAGCAGTCAGGGCAACGTTTGTTTCGTGCAGTTGGGTGGCCGCTGGCTTTTTCTTACTACTTATTTGCGGTAAGGTTGTGATCATATAACATGCAAGCAGTCAGGGCAACGTTTGTTTCGTGCAGTAGGGTGGCCGCTGGCTTTTTCTTACTACTTAACTGCGGTAAGGTTGTGATCATATAACATGCATTTGTTAGAAATGTAACGCGGTAATGTTGCTTACGTTCGGCCACTGTTCATTGCGCAGTTCACGAGGATATTTTACTAGTTTTTAGTGCGCGGCGTTTCAAAACTGCGCCGCTTTCTACGCTGGGATCATAAAGGTACCTGAGTAATGAACGCTGTATTCAGTAAAGGTCTGTGAAGTTTGATTTGTGCTGGACAAGTTGCATATTGGTGCCTTCTTTGCGCGTACCATCTGCAGAAACTTGTAATGGCGTGAATGCCTAGGAAACGGGGGGGGGGGGGGGGGGGGGAGAAACCCCTGGAATTCATGATTGCTATCAAAGATTATCGCAGCTATACGGTCTGTAAATTCGGATTGATTTGTTTGGTAACTCGCTCAGCGTAGTGCAGGCAACCGTTTCAGATCACTATCGATACATCGATATCGTACATACAAGTAGCACCATATCATGGCGACATTACTGACAACACGAAAAAGAGAGGCTGTGGTAAGAGGACGGTGAACAAGCGTCGGCGTCGTGTGGTGCTCGGCGTGCGGTGCCGAATTTGAAGTGCGCGGGCTCCCCGTGATGATGATCGGCGTGCGGGGCCGATGAAGAAAGGCGCGCGTGGTGCTCGGGCCACGAAAAGGCAGCTCGAGCGTGGAGGAAGAAGTGGCTGGCCTGGGAAGACTGACGACGAACTCGACGAGAGCGCATGAAGTTCTGGCTCCGTTCCGGCTTCGCCATCGTCGCGGCCTCCTGAGCTGGGCCTCGTCCTGGCTCCTGTGACCGGTCTACCGTCCTTGGCTCGGGTTTCGTCCCGGGCAGTTCTTCCTGCCGGTCCACACCCGGGTGCCGTCCACGAGCCTGGGCCACGCCCCGGTGCTCGTCTTCGACCTGGGAGCCTCGCCTGATGCTATTCAGGGTGCCTCCAGGGCTGTTCTTGAGCCGGGGCCACGACCGGCGCTGTTCCGACACCCTGGCTACGTCACCGTGCTGACGTGCTGCCGTGGCCGTGCCAAGGTTCGCCGCAAGCCCGACCGCGTCGATTTCTTCGGACCCGCCGCCGCACCGCAAGACCGACGCCCGCAGACTGTGAGTGCGCGTGACTGAGGTTTTGTAAATAGGCTATATAGGATATGTTTATGCTCGTTGTGTACATGTTTGGTCTGACGTCCTGGTTCGTGTCATATTAAACTTCCCTGTGTCTCTTGGAGCGTACGTCGTTCGTCTGGCCAACCTGCGCCCACGTTCAGACCCCCACAATTTTGGCGAGCCTGCCAGGATCGGCTTTAACATCTTGCCGAGTGCCAGACGGGCGAGGCGCACCAATGGATATAGAGAGGCTACACGCGATCGGAAAGGACATGGGTCTAACAGGTTCCGCACTACAGGAATGGGTTGATGCGGAGCGCGTTATTGAAAGGGACCTTCGCGTGCAAGTCCGCAACGAGCAGCGAGAGAGGATAGAACTGGAGGAGAGACGGCTACAAGCCGAGGAGCGCATTCTGCAGCTGAAGCTGAAGCTACAAGAGCAGGCAACTAGTTCGAACGCGGGAGAAAGTGGGCGGCCGGTGAGTGACGACGCAGCGTCACCAGCTGTAATGGATAGCTGTAGCCCGCACAAGCTGTTGCCACCCTTCAAAGAGATGCGAGATGACCTCGACGCATATCTGCAGCGTTTTGAGCGCGTCGCAGTGTCTCAGGAGTGGCCTCAGAGCAAATGGGCCTTATCGCTCAGCTTGTGCCTGACGGGAGAGGCTTTATCCGTCATTAGTCGACTTGACTCTGCTTCCGCCTCTGACTATGATCAGGTGAAGACAACACTGCTGTTAAGATTCCGGTATACCGCTGAAGGATACCGCGAGAAATTTCGTAAGGCGAGACCAGAGGACAAAGAGACGGGTCTGCAGTATGCTTCTCGCATAGCAGGTCATTTTGACCGTTGGGTGGAACTTGCAAATGTCGAGAAAACGTATGACGCTCTTCGCGACGTAATGATTGCAGAACAGTTCATGAAGGGATGCTCTCCCACTCTTAGGGTATTTCTGAAAGAGCGGAATTGCAAGAAGTTGAACTCGTTAGCACAGAGCGCTGATTGCTTCCTAGAAGCTCAAGATCTGATCAATTTGGGTAAGGACAAGCTAATGAAGGAGAGCTCAGCAGATGCTCGTAAAACAGAGACCGCGAAGCGGCAGTTCAAGAGCCAGAGTCTGTGTTTCCTGTGCAATAAGTCAGGACACCGAGCGTCTGAATGTTGGTCTCGGACGAGAAATAACCAGTCAGCAACAGGCTGGTCGAGTGGCAAGAACGGTTCGGCTGCGGAGGCAACTAGAACACAGGAAAGGCGGCTGGCGTCATGCATGTTGTCGCCCAAAGAAGTAGGTGGCACTGCTGTACCGGAGAAACCAGAGGACGGGTACGTCGTGCTTCAGAATGGGGAGACTATTCCAGTCGTGAATACCACGTCGACACCTACCCCAACTGCGGCTGACGTCGGAACTCTACCTGTGGCGAAAGGATTGCTCGAGGGCAAGACAGTATCTGTTCTTCGAGATACGGGATGCAACACCGTAGTAGTACGAGAAAGACTTGTCCCGGAAGAAAAGTTTACGGGTACCACAAGCCCTGTTTTCTTGCTCGATAGAACCGTGCACTACTTGCCAGAGGCAATAGTCTATCTGGACACGCCGTTCTTTACCGGTATCGTGCGAGCTAAATGCATGAAGAACCCGCTGTATGATGTCGTGCTAGACAACATCGAAGGTGTCCGGTCTGCAGAGCAAGGATATTCGCACAATTCTCAGCAGCGTCGTGGGAGTCAGCAGGATAGCGGACCGGAGGTCGTCACCGAGGCAGCTAACTCGCCCGTGCACAGTATCGCGGACGATAAGCAAGGTGATGTCGGGAAGGGTTCACAGTACCTACCAGCAGCCGAAGAGACAACTTGCACGCCTCGTGGAACCGAAGATCAAGATCCACTCGTTGACAGCGCTGCAGCAGCAGAAGGGACACGCGCCACATCCTGTCTACCTGTTCTTAAAGCCACTGTCACAACCATGGATAAAACGACTCTCGAGGAATACCAAAGAAGTGACCCGTCATTACGGCGTTGTTACGAAAGCGTTGGTAAAAAGGTAATTGTAAATAATCGGGAAACACGCTACTTTCTTGCCGATGAAATATTATATCGGAAGCACAAGCTACTGTCGGAGAAGGAACTCGAGCAACTGGTTGTGCCGAGACAGCTGCGAGAGACGGTGCTCAAGCTCGCCCACGAAGGAACCCTCGCCGGTCATCAAGGGATCTCCCGAACAACTGACCGCATCCTTGCCGAATTTTACTGGCCAGGAGTTCAATCGGAAACCAAGAGGTTTGTGAAGTCCTGCGACATCTGTCAGCGGACTGTCCCGCGCCATTTAGTCGGTCGAGCTCCGCTTGGTACCATGCCAGTCATTGAGACTCCGTTTTCTCGCGTGGGCATCGACATCGTCGGCCCTTTGTCACCGACCTCGTCCAAGGGCAACAGGTACATCTTAACCATGGTGGACTTTGCGACGAGGTATCCAGACGCCATTGCACTGCCTTCAATGGAAAGCAAGATCGTGGCAGAAGGACTAATGGAAATGCTGTCTCGAGTGGGATTACCGCGCGAAATAGTAAGTGACCGCGGGACAAGCTTCATGTCGTCGGTAATGAAGGAGTTCAGCCGACTACTATCAATTAGGCAATTACCGACAACCCCATATCATCCGATGGCCAATGGGTTGGTGGAGCGATTCAACGGCACGTTGAAACGCATGCTCAGACGAATGTGTCAGGAGTGCCCGAAGAATTGGGACCGCTACCTCGGGCCCCTTCTCTTCGCTTATCGAGAGGTGCCACAAAAGAGTACTGGGTATTCGCCGTTCGAGTTACTCTACGGCCGGTACGTTCGTGGTCCCATGACGATTTTGAGAGACCTGTGGACGAACCCAAAGCTGGATGACGTGACCAAGTCGGCCTACGAATATATCATAGAATTGCGGGAGCGACTCCATCAAACCTGCGAAATTGTGTCTCAGGACCTTGCGAAGGCACACGTTCGCCAGAAGAGCTACTATGATCGCAAGGCGAAGAAACGGGACTTATGCGTGGGGTACAAAGTTCTCGTGCTGCTGCCCGCGGATCACAACAAACTGATCCTCACATGGAAGGGCCCTTTTACTGTGATAGAGAAGAAGAGCCCATTGGATTATGCTGTCGACCTTGGTCACAGAACCACTGTCTTCCGCATCAACATGCTCAAAAGGTATGAGCTGCGGAAGGCCACTGACATATCCACGACGACAGCTGCTGCTGTGACGTCAATCAACCAAATGGAAACTGACAACGCGGAGAATACACTTCATGCCCCACTCGTGCAAACGCAGAATTGGCGAGACGTGACTGTAGGCTCTAACCTTACTAAAGACCAGCGGAAACAAGTAGACGAGTTACTTGAAACATATCAAGACATATTCTCTGATTTGCCAGGAAAAACCGGTGTGCTACAGTGCCGCCTCAAGCTAACGACGGATATACCCATCCATGTCAAGCAATATCCGATGCCATTCGCAGTTAAAGAAGCCGTGGAAAAAGAGATCCAAGAGATGTTGCGCTTAGGCATCATTGAAAAATCAACATCTGCTTATCAGGCACCGATTGTTGTCGTCAAGAAAAAGGACGGTACGATGCGCCTGTGCATTGACTTTCGACAGCTGAATAGTGTAGTCGTACCGGATTCGGAGCCGATACCGCGACCCGACATGGTGTTCGCACAACTCACGGGACGTCAGTATTTTTCGAAATTCGACTTCACGAAAGGATACTGGCAGGTGCCGATGTCGAGCGCATCCAAAGAGTTTGCAGCATTCGCATGCGATTCGGGCTTGTACCAGTTCCGATTCATGCCGTTCGGCATTAAGACTGCACCCGCCGTATTTAATCGGCTGATGAGAGAGGTTGTTGGCGCCATCCCTCACGTATACGACTATTTTGACGATGTTCTCGTCGCCACCAAAACATGGGAGGAACATCTGGCGACTTTACTTCAAATATTCGAGCGCGTACGAGCCGCCAATCTCACTGTAAAGCCCAAGAAAAGTGAGATAGGATTCCTGACGACAAGTTTCCTTGGCCACGTTGTAGGACAAGGCATGTTACAGCCAGTGAACGAAACATCGCAGAAAATTGCGTCTGCCAAGCGGCCGGAAACTAAGAAAGAACTACGTGCTTTTCTAGGCCTTACTGGCTATTATCGGGAGTTTGTACCAAACTATGCAAAGCTCGCCCATCCTCTCACAGAACTCACACGGAAAGGATGCCCGAATAAACTTGACTGGAGGGACATCCACCAGAATGCATTTGAAAGACTCAAGGGGATGCTATCACAACACCCTATATTAAGAGCACCCGATCTCGAGAAACCCTTCGTATTGCGCACTGACGCATCGTCAAAAAGTCTGGGGGCCGTACTGCTGCAAGAGCACAACGGACACTTACATCCAGTGTCCTACACCAGCAGGAAACTTCTACCACGCGAAGCGGCATATTCGACCATCGTACGCGAATGCCTCGCCATTGTGTGGGGTGTCCAGAAGTTCCATGTCTACCTCTATGGTCGGCTTTTCATCTTGCAGTCTGACCACCAACCACTCAGATACATCAACTCGGCTCGACAAGTAAACGCACGGATACTCCGTTGGAGTTTAGCGTTGATGGACTATGACTTCCGCGTGGATTATATACGAGGCTCTGATAATGTCGGTGCAGACTATATGAGCCGAATGTCCAATGGTGTAGAGTAGTCTGTCCACGTGCTGGACGAGTGGTGTAAAACCGCATCGACTTTTCACTTATTTGGACACTTTGTTACGCTTTGTGAGTGTATCCGCCCTTGCCTTGTCTTGCCGCCTCGCTCATCTTGAACTGGGGGGAAGTGTATTAAGAGGACGGTGAACAAGCGTCGGCGTCGTGTGGTGCTCGGCGTGCGGTGCCGAATTTGAAGTGCGCGGGCTCCCCGTGATGATGATCGGCGTGCGGGGCCGATGAAGAAAGGCGCGCGTGGTGCTCGGGCCACGAAAAGGCAGCTCGAGCGAGGAGGAAGAAGTGGCTGGCCTGGGAAGGCTGACGACGAACTCGACGAGAGCGCATGAAGTTCTGGCTCCGTTCCGGCTTCGCCATCGTCGCGGCCTCCTGAGCTGGGCCTCGCCCCGGTTCCTGTGACCGGTCTACCGTCCTTGGCTCGGGTTTCGTCCCGGGCCAAGGACGGTAGACCGGTCACTGTTCATTGCGCAGTTCACGAGGATATTTTACTAGTTTTTAGTGCGCGGCGTTTCAAAACTGCGCCGCTTTCTACGCTGGGATCATAAAGGTACCTGAGTAATGAACGCTGTATTCAGTAAAGGTCTGTGAAGTTTGATTTGTGCTGGACAAGTTGCATATTGGTGCCTTCTTTGCGCGTACCATCTGCAGAAACTTGTAATGGCGTGAATGCCTAGGAAACGGGGGGGGGGGAGAAACCCCTGGAATTCATGATTGCTATCAAAGATTATCGCAGCTATACGGTCTGTAAATTCGGATTGATTTGTTTGGTAACTCGCTCAGCGTAGTGCAGGCAACCGTTTCAGATCACTATCGATACATCGATATCGTACATACAAGTAGCACCATATCATGGCGACATTACTGACAACACGAAAAAGAGAGGCTGTGGTAAGAGGACGGTGAACAAGCGTCGGCGTCGTGTGGTGCTCGGCGTGCGGTGCCGAATTTGAAGTGCGCGGGCTCCCCGTGATGATGATCGGCGTGCGGGGCCGATGAAGAAAGGCGCGCGTGGTGCTCGGGCCACGAAAAGGCAGCTCGAGCGTGGAGGAAGAAGTGGCTGGCCTGGGAAGACTGACGACGAACTCGACGAGAGCGCATGAAGTTCTGGCTCCGTTCCGGCTTCGCCATCGTCGCGGCCTCCTGAGCTGGGCCTCGCCCCGGCTCCTGTGACCGGTCTACCGTCCTTGGCTCGGGTTTCGTCCCGGGCAGTTCTTCCTGCCGGTCCACACCCGGGTGCCGTCCACGAGCCTGGGCCACGCCCCGGTGCTCGTCTTCGACCTCGGAGCCTCGCCTGATGCTATTCAGGGTGCCTCCAGGGCTGTTCTTGAGCCGGGGCCACGACCGGCGCTGTTCCGACACCCTGGCTACGTCACCGTGCTGACGTGCTGCCGTGGCCGTGCCAAGGTTCGCCGCAAGCCCGACCGCGTCGATTTCTTTGGACCCGCCGCCGCACCGCAAGACCGACGCCCGCAGACTGTGAGTGCGCGTGACTGAGGTTTTCTAAATAGGCTATATAGGATATGTTTATGCACGTTGTGTACATGTTTGGTCTGACGTCCTGGCTCGTGTCATATTAAACTTCCCTGTGTCTCTTGGAGCGTACGTCGTTCGTCTGGCCAACCAGCGCCCACGTTCAGACCCCCACAGAGGCCTATTCTTTCACCATTTGGCTCCCATTTGATTGTGCAGCAAACACTTCCGGAGAAGCAATGTGCTTAGATATGCATTGTGCTCATTAGGGAATGTTGTCATTTCGGTAACGCTTAGCTGCGTTAAATTAATGTAATTCATGCTTGAATATAATGTTTGTTGGCACTAAATATATACTGTAAGCTTTGCTTCTTCTATTGGAGTCCCTCAGGGCCTGCCATTGCAGTGAGATGCCTGTGCTACCGGAGTCGAAAGAAGACCGCAGACCCGTACACTGTACATCTCACATTCACCGCCAACAACCGCGTGTCACAGGCTCGATGTACCTGCCCATCTGGGACATCAGGCCATTGCAACCGTTTGGTTGCAGTCCTCAGCCAGGTGGTGCAGCTTCAGAAACTTGGCTACAAGGAACCACCCGAGGAGCTGTCACCAACTGAACTGCCTCAACAGTGGCGACGGCCACGGAAATATATGGCACCGGAGGGTGTAATGGATGTGAACTGGCGCCAAGTGGCAGAGGGCCGACCATCAACACCGAGACAGTGCGTACTGCAAGAGTGGACGTTTAACGGGCCCACATGGGAGGAGCATTTAAAGGCTACAAAGAAACTTGGGGAAAGCATAAAGGAAACGCATGGTTGCTGGGCAGAGATTCTTGCTGATGCTGATTCTTATGCTACCGCAGAAACTCCAATGGGAAAAACATTTGTAGGATCAGAAAAATATATACAAATGCCAATGACACCAGCTGGTTTTGAGTGCCTCATGCCCTGGAGCTCGTCAAGCCAAACACTCCCTTTGCCACTTCCTGCGCCAGCTTACAAGTTTTTCCCGGCAGAAAGCAGCTGGTGTCCCGCTCAAGAAATGGCAAACAATCAGGTGTTACAAGTAAGTGGCTACTTGTATAAGCATATTGCTAAAGAGCCAATAATTGTAGTACACCTAGGCATGCAAGAAAGGTAAAAGCACAAGGAAAACACGGACGAAAAAAAGGAACACACATTCACAGGTGCTTGTGTGTGTATGTGTGCTCTTTTTCCTGTGCGACAATTTTCTTTGAGCTTTCACCTTGGAAATGAATTACTACCAACATGCCCAGACTGCCACACTTGGACGTGCAATCTAATAGGCCGCAGGGAAAGGGATAAGGAAGAGATTTGGAATTGCCCCTGGAAATTTTCTCTTGGCTAATATAGGCCATAACCCTCCAACATACCAGCTTGCAGGTTGAATATTTCTCTGAGAGGAAAAAAAAATCAACACAGCCTTGGCGTTTCGCTGTTAATTAAATACTTGAATATTGCTTGTGTGCAGGGACTCAGGATTTCAAGTGAAGATGCTGCAGCACTGGAGCAAAACACCAGACAGCAGAGCCAGAGCACCACTTGGAGGAATTCCCGAGCCAACAGGCTAACGGCTTCCAAATTTGGCACCGTGCTGTCTAGGAAAGCCCGTAGACTGAGCGGGGCATAGAGAATGTCATGAGGCCAAAGGAATTTTCGAATGGCATTGTAAGGTAAGAGAGTTTAAGCATAGCGAAAAATTAAAATCGTGAGTTGGGCTGCAGCACGCATGCAGTTTTTCTGCTGATATGGAACTTTCATAAAGCTACGTCTACCTTGGTGATGACAGCCGAATTCTTAACGAGGAAGAAAATTCAAAGCTGTGCATTCAATGCATGGCCTCCATCCTGGAGTTGCCTGTGTATGCTTGACGTATGAAGCTTGTGTCGCTAATACTGAGTGAGCCAATACGATACGTGATGTTTCTCAACTTAAAATAAGCTTAATGGCAATACTGCTATATAACTGCAAAATGAGTGTGCAATTTTCTAGTGGCATACACCTACAGGGTATCTTTGGATAGATTCTTTGCAATAAATGCTGCGACTTTAGATGCGTATCCAAAGAAACTTTTTTTTCGCTTGTATATATTGAAGACTGTTTCCAGCTGCATGTTCTCGCATCTTTTTATAATTAAGAGTTCTGGGTAGGTGCTTGTCTTGCCCATTATTTAGCAATGCTTATCTTGGTCCTTGCCTCTTCGCACTCAAATTTTCAAGTATGCCACCGTACCAACTCGCCTAACTTTCCATTTGTTTATATGTGCTTTGCCATCCGCTGCAACCCGAACATGTCCTGCAGCTGTGCTCTAGTTTGTGGCATTAAATTCCGACCACTGTAGTCGCATTTCAGTGGAGAGCTACTGGCACAAAAGGAATACATTTAAAAAATTTTTTATTCTAGAAATATGGTATTTGGGCTTTTTCTGGACTTCTCAAATGCCTTCAACCTCATTAGTCATAAAATTCTCCTTGAAAAGCTGGATCATTATGGTATAAGAGGCATTGCGCACAAATTAATCGTGTCTTACTTGCAACACCACACTCAATTCGCCGTAATTGAAGAAAAACATTTAATAAAGTCCATTAAAACAGGAGTCCCACAATGAAGCATCCTGGGACCATTTCTCTTTATACTTTATATTAATGAAATATTCCGTATCGATGAATCAGTCCATTATATAATATACACTGATGATAGTTTATTTTTTTCAGGCAAATGTAGCAGCGAACTAGGTATTCGAGCGAATAACACGCTGCCTGAACTTAATGCGTGAGCTCAAGTAAAATCCCTAAAACTAGCCATAAATAAAACTAAGGCTGTTTTATTTCACCCCCGCCACACACAAGTCCAGCTTCCCATCATTTCATTAAATAACTCAGAAATTGAAGTTGTCAAAAGTTTCAAATCATTAGGCATGTATTTTTCACACCACATGGGATGATCACGTGGACCATATTATCAGTAAACTATCTAGGACAATTGGCATTATGCGCCGCCATTGCTGCTACTTTCCTGCATCTGTTAACATGCCTATATATAATTCGTTGTTTACTTCTTTATTGAATTATGCCTTTCTTGTATGGTCAACAACAACAATCGTAAACATCAGCAACCGTCTTGCAAAAGAAAGCTTTGCGTCTAGCCTGTAAAGTGCCATATCGCTGCCACGCAGCAGACTAATTTAAAAAGCACCGTGTCATTCAGGTTGCATCAATACACGATTACAAACTATGTCGTCTATATAAGTTCGGTTTATTGAAAATTAATGGTACCATTGCAAGAATAGCGAGGTCAAAGAAAAACTTCCCTGCTTAGAAAGTACGTCAACCTGAAGTGTGGTACATATCGAGATGCAGAACAAATTACGAAAATAAAATGTTCAATTTTTAACTGCCTACACTTCTGAACCGCATAACAAAGGAACACAAAATTAACATATCTAGCATATCACCAAAACAACTGCAATTAATGTTTGTATAATGATGTGCTATGACGACTACTGTTTTTTCTATGCCTGCATTGTAATATTTTATTTTCTTTTAACCACCCTATGAATTCATATATATTTCTTTTAGTAGGATGTACTTACTTAGCCGCATGCTTCTTTGCTATCCTATGTACTTGGGGGTCAGGGCTCCTCAAGCTGTCCGAACAGCTTTTACCTGCCCTCCTCGTAACATGTTCTTGTTGCGGAATAAAATTTCAATTTCAGAACCCAAAGAAATAAAACTAATCTGGCGCCATTGTGATTTTACTCATGTCCTACTGTGAACTGGAAAAAATAATCTACTCAGTGAAATATGCTTTGCCATTTACAACTGAGAGCAATGCCACCATTTCTCTGGCCAAAGTTAGTTGCGTAGAATATATGCTGTTAACTGACTGTTCTTTAAACCAACACTAAACAGCACAAACAACAGTTACACTTATCTATGTATTATTAACTTTTTGCCTTGAATGTATTTGAAGGTACGGAACTCTGAATGAGCCACGAGCAATGCAGCGGTATGTGCAGTCTATGGACCATATCGGCCGCAAGGTAATCGTTCACACCTGTGGGCTCATGGTGCGCCCCGCTTCCCCATGGCTGGGTGCCACACCAGACCGCGTCGTGTACGACGTTCACGAAGATCCACCTTTTGGTTTGATTGAGGTGAAGTGCCCTTGGAGCAAGAGGTCATCTAGTCTGCAAGAAGCACTCGCCTCACCTTGATTTTTTTATTGAAGTGGTAAATGGCATTCCGCACTTGAAAGAATCAAGTGACTACTATGCACAAGTGATGGGACATGTTCTGTGCAGGACTTCTCTGGACGCACTTTATAGTATATGCAGAAGCATGGATGATTGTTTGCAGAGTTGAGTTTTGTTGTGACACCTGGGCAGCAATCAGATCAAGATTGGACAACTTCTATTTCGAACAAGCTCTGCCCTATTTAAGCTCTCTTGAGCAGACTTGAACTGGAAATAATTGTGCCGAAGTGCATGCCAGGATGCGAGTGCAATAAACGAAACCAGTTTTGAAAGTGAAACGGTGTTTCTTGTATCTTCTATGGCATTCTGTCTCAATTACTTAAGCTTTTCTATGAATATACACAAGGAAAAGGTTTAGCTTCAGCATTCTAAGCTAGCAGCTATGTACGGCTGCACAGGGCTTTCCTGAACACATGTAAAAATTGCAGAGATAAACAGTTAAATAAAAATACATAGCGCTTTAAGATATTGCTGATACAAACAGTTAAATAGAAATAATAGTACTTTAAGAGCTCTTTAGCAGGGGTGTTTGGAAGTTAGTTAGGAGAGCACACACAGTCCACACTTGGTTGATGATAGGTGCAATCGTGATGGGAATTCTTCGATCGAATATGTGAAAACACTTAATCCTTTGGATGCGTCTTTCCACATGAATGCGTAGAGATGCAATGGCTTCTGTCTGGGCAACTTGTTCTTCTGTGAATTGTGGTGTTCTCAAAAATGGTGGCATGTTCAGCTGCACCCCAAGAGGTTCAAGAAGGTCCCTGATGGTGAACCCCTTATCAGCCATCACAACTTCTCCTTGTTCAAATGGAAGCTCGAGAAAACGACTTCTTTTCACAAGCTCCCTGTCTGAAACACTGCCTGTCACAAGTGGTGACAGAAAAGTAAGAGCCCCGTCAGGGGAAACGCCAACCAGTCCCTTGAAAGTATTGCTCGATTTATAGTTAGAGTAGGTCTCTGACTGTAGTACGAAGGAATTTGGGACTTCACATTTTATCTCGGTAGCATCAATTATTACCCGAGTCTTTGGATACTTTTTCTTGAACTCATCAGGTATGTTTCTGTCAACAACAGTTCGTGACGGCCACATTGGCAGGTCTGTGAACCTGTCGAACATGTGATTAATCCAGTCATTGAAAAGACGGCTTACTGTGCTTTGGTGAATGTTAAAACGATGTCCGAGGTCCTTTTGAAAAAGGCCTAGCCTCAAGTTCACGAGAACCATAAAAAGCTGGTTCTCGATGGTGAGCACTGGAGGCCTACCGACTCCCCTTTTCAGATTTGGTGCATATTCGTCCTCCTCCTTCAGGTCAGGTTTAAGATAGTGAAGCAGCTTGATGAAATCACCATATGATGACAGGCCGGTATAAAACTGAAAATCTTCATCATTGTCTTTAAATTGCTCAATGCAAAATTGTGCTGCAGCCTTTTCAAGATAACTGCATCTCTGCATGAGTAGACACACTCTTCCTTCAAGCTTTGCAATTTTTGCCTTTGCTTGTGCCAACTCATTTTGTAGTTGTGCTGTGTGTTGCTGAAGCAACGCTTCGAAGTCACATGGGGGTTCTGCATCTTCACAAGCATCTGGCAGCATGCCTTGCTCAGTGTTTTCACTATTTTCTGTGATTGCTGTGTCTTTGTCCACTGTGTCCTGCACAAACATGGCACGAAGAGGATTCTTCATGGTTGGGGCAGGTCGGGCTTTTGGTGGCTTTCTTTTTTTGATGGCTTTCTTGAATGCAAGAACGGATGGAGCTGCATTCTCTTGTAGCATTCGGCGGTCACTAACAATGTTCTTGAGGAAGTCTTCTTCATTGAAGTGCCTGGAACACACACGGGCTGTTCTAATATTAAATGGTGGCTCCCTCTTGATCGCAGCCAGCCATCTTTTCCGGAGGCTGCTGTCATCAGGAATGCAGTGAAATGACACCTGAAAGAATTAAGAGTTGCATGAGACTCGCATGTCTGAAATACTGATAATTCTCGGGTGGATTTATATATAAGTGAATTTATTTACGTCATGTAACTAAGATGGAAATAAGGAAGCGCAACTGACCTCCATCAATGAGCACTTTCTGGGCTGTTTTTCTTAACGCTTATTGCAGTGTACATGTGCGTTGTAAATGTGGTTGCAAATCAAGCTTGTCTCTCTTCCATTTCATAAAACTGATGCTTTGCTCTAGTGTAAAATTATGTACTCAACACAAATTGTGTGCGTTTAAATTGTCAAGAATAATGCATCCACACGTCGAAAGTGAACACGAAGGGTGTTGTTATAAAACATAAGTGTCGATTGGCTGGTATTGATGCGTTATCATTCCGAGCTGTGCTGGTAACTAACATTTTAGGTCAGTATAAAAACATACGTCTCACTCTGTTCCTCTCGGAGCCTATGATAGTCTTGCGGGCTTAACAGCAGTGCTGCAACACTCAACTTTGAGACGCCGAGGCAACGCTCAACAGCAACTACTTTAGCGCAACCCACAAACACGTTTGAACGGTTGAATTTAATCAATGTACCGAAAAAGTATTTTGAATGCGAAGCATTTCTTGCGAACTTCTGCAACTTTGAGCGTATCTACCTAGCCGCCTACGACTTCGTGCTCCCGTGGCTGTTTTGTTAATGGGATGTATACCAAAATCATGACATGCATGTCATGAATGACATGATTTACATGCCAGGGCCTACGACTTCGTGCTCCCGTGGCTGTTTTGTTAATGGGATGTATACCAAAATCATGACATGCATGTCATGAATGACATGATTTACATGCCATGGCCTTGGTGCCCTTGCGGTCATTTCGTTAACTTGATATATACCAAAATTGGTTCTGTTCGACGTGACTGCATGAAAACATAAATGGCAGGTGGTAACACAGCAATCATGACATGCACATCATGAACAGCATCATTTACATGCCACTGTCTTCGCGCTCTTGCAGTGTTCAGTAGCTTGATATACACCGAAGTTGGTATTATGAGGCGTGACTGTATGACGAACATGAATGGCAGGTGGTAAAATGAAAATCACAATACGCATGTCATGTACGGCATGATTTGAATTACACACTCATGATGGGCTCGAGGCCGTTTCACGAGCATGACATATACCAAAACTGGTATGGTGTGACATGACTATACGACAAACATAAACAAGTGATAACATGAAAATCATGGCATGCATGTCATGTGAAACATGTTTTACATGCCACGCTCAGGATATGCTGGTGGCCGCTTCGCTAGCTTCACATGTACCGAAATTTGTATCGGGTGACATGACTCTATGACGAACATTAATGACAGGTCAAAACATGAAAATGATGAAATACATGTCATGTACGGAATGATTTAAATGCCACGCTCATGGTGCTCTCACGGTCGTTTCGCCAGTGTGATATACACCAAAATTGGTGTGGCGTGACGTGACTGCATGACGAACATATATGAGAAATCGCAACATCAAAATTTTGACAGGCATGACTTACATGCCCCGCTCATGCCATGAATGCCTTGATGCCTAAGAAAAAAAAACAATGCGGTGACCATATTTACTCGAATGTAACGCAGGTTTTTTTTCAATATTTTTCCTACCTAAAGTTGACCCTCGCTTACAATCAAATATCGAAATACATACCAAACACCTATTTTTTCTTCCTGGACGCAATGAAAAGTCATCCCCTGCGTTACAGTTGTGTTCGCGTTACAATCGAGTAAACACGGTACATCGATTCCCACAATGCGTGGGATCTGCCAATTTTTGCCATAGGAGCAAGTCACTCCTGAGGTGTCTGATAACGTGCCGTAGCACATCGAATGCTTGAAAAATGTGTGCAGTGATGCCCAAGCCATCCCACTAAACGGCAGCTTGTCACGCGCACTCGAGAATCGAAAACGAAACTACAGAAAAGAGAGATGCTTTAGCACCACCGGTTCGTTATCGGAATCCACCGATGACGCGCACTATCTTCCCATTCAGCGTGTGCCGTTACCGAAACGTAAACAAAACAGCACATTCAATGAAATGTAGGCACGCGCGAGTAGCCGCGATAGAGCTCGTTGCGTGAAGGTGGCTTCTGTGTGAAGCGAAATCGCCTTCACTTGGTAAACGGCTGCTGGCGAAAACGTTGCAAAAACTGCCTCGCTTCGGCATGCAGCAACTTGTGGGAACACAAGTGCAGATGCTATTACACGTCTTATTTGCTTAGAAAGGCGAACGCAAACACGTCATTCGGGAGCAGTAGCCGGAGCACATGCTGGAAACGTCGACAGCCAGGAAAAATAACGAGGGGCAGTTTACTGCTTACCTTTTTTCCTTCAGCATCCCGAGTTCCTCTCTGTGTGCAGCAAGGGACGCAGCAATACGTCGGCATTGCGGTTGATATCCACTGCACGGCTCACGTCGATACGCGTTACATATACGTACGTACACGCACGCGGACATGCCCGCAGACTGTGGGGACTGCGCCGCGCTTAGCCTCTAATATGGCAGCTATGCTCACGACGGCCGATAGATGGCAGCAATTTTGCAGAAGACCATGCGGTCTTTATACAGGGCCAAAAAATTCCGAGGGTAAGCGAGTACAAGTACCTCGGAGTATGGGTAAATGAGGGGGATAGATATATGGAGGTACAAGAGAAAGCATCGGTAGCAAAGGGAAAGAGGAATGCTGCAATTATGAAGCACAGAGCTTTATGGGGATACAATAGGTACGAGGTGCTTCGAGGGCTGTGGAAGGGTGTGATGGTCCCGGGGCTTACATTTGGGAACTCAGTAGTGTGCATGAAGTCAGAGGTACAATCAGGAATGGATGTAAATCAAAGGACGGTGGGCCGCCTCGCGTTGGGCGCTCACGGGAAGACGACAAATGAGGCTGTAAAGGGTGATATGGGATGGACAGGCTTTGAAGTGAGGGAAGCACAGAGCAAAATGAGATTCGAAGAGAGGCTGAGGAAAATGAAGAACAGTAGATGGGCAGAGAAGGTTTTCAGGTATTTGTATAGAAAAAGCGTTGACACGCAGTGGAGAAAAAGAACTAGGAGGCTCACCAGTAAATATACGGCTAGCAGTGCGGGCGATATGGCAACAAGGAGCATTAAGCGGAAGGTCAGAGAGGCGGAGAGGACTTATTGGATGGCAGCGATGGAAAAGAAGCCGGCTCTGAGTAACTACAGAAAGGGAAAAAACGAAATAAGGAGGGAAAGGTTTTATGATAATTCAAGGGGAAGCGCTTTACTGTTTGAAGCAAGGTCGGGCTGCCTTAGAACGCGTAGTTATAAAGCGAGATTCAGTAACGAAGAAGAACAATGTACATGCTGCGGGGGAACTAAGGAAACGATGGAACATGTACTGATTGAATGTGGCGATATTCACCCAGGTATACGTGTGGGCACGAGTCTACATGAAGCCTTGGGTTTTAGGGACAACAATGGAAAGCTGCACACGTCCGCGATAGAAATAAGTAAGAGACGGTTAGAGTATTGGTGGCAGAAAAGTAGAGATAAAGAACAAAAATAAATAATGGGGGAAAAATAAGGTCATTCTGCCTTAAGAGGCAGAGAGATGGACCGTGAATTTATATTTTTTTGGTATAATAACATAGATTTAATCAATGTAGATAAGGTATTAGGCCAACATGAAACAAGGACGCTTTTTTTTTTCTTCGAGCCTGGTGGCAGACATGTCGCCGCCCCGTTTTGAAGGGGACGCTGATAGCATCCATCCATCCATCCAGCCTATAGCGGAGGCGAGTGGAGGAGGGAGGCGAGTTGGAGGTTGGAGACATGCAGGTAGTCAAACGGAGAGGAGGTTCCTTGAGTGCTAAACCAAGCCTATGTTCGCCTAGCTTTGCATCACTTTGCATTTCATCGCTGAGGCTTCCCCTAAGCTTCACTGCACATCGGCATTTACGACGTTAAGTCAGTTGAAGCCATGGATAAATTGTAGAGTTACACGAGATCGGATCCAAAATAGTTAGCTGCTAGCCTTCCTTTGTATAACATTGCAATTTGTTGCTATCGCATTTCTTGTTTTGCCCTTGAGAGTGAAACTGGGATTTTGTTTTACTGTAGCACTAGCATGTACGTAAACGTGCAAGATACTAGGACACGTTTGTCACAGATTAACGTGCAATTATCATTTTCTATTCGTCAGGGAGCTGTTGACACATAGCACGTCATTGTCACTTCACGTTGCACAGCACCCAAGCACTTCATGTTGCACAGCAACCCAAGGAAAAAAGAGGAGTGCACTTTTCCTGGTTTCCTTTCGAAAAGAAATCGTCATAATTAAGGAAACACGCACACGTCCGTGCACGCTCTCAGATACGCGTACTATATTCACAGCTCGCCTAGACAACAACTGTGTCCGAGCGCACCGGTATGCGCCGTAGGAAATGCGGGTGGCTAAGGATTCCATGAAGATAGATCGTGCTCTGCTCACTTAGTTGAAGAGTAATGGTTCCCCAGAGAGGCACCACGGCGTGTGGCCTTTGACAATATCCGGTGGCCTCGCAGCTTTCGTGCATTTCAGCGAAGCCACAGCGAACCGGTGCGATACGAGATGCCGAATACCATAGCCTGAACTTCCAGTAGCGGTTGGTGTAGATGGTGCTTTTTTGTTTAAATTTAAGCTCACTTTGTTTACCCTTGCGTGTGTCACGGTGCGTGGGACCATGTGAGAAGGAAAATGACTTCAGATTTGCAGTGGTTTTGGCTGCTTGCTGAGCGAGTGTATTTGAAATAATTATTTCTATTTCAGTCTCGCTCCTGCCGTAAAGAATGCTTGCGAATGAAGGATACTGAAATAGAACTGACGAGATTCAACTTCCTATTTTCCCGCTAGACGTCGAACAAGTTAAAGTTACGCCACGGCCACGAATTCCTTCCCTGATTGTAGTACATTGATTTGCTATTCATGTACCGGCCACTTTCGTGCCGATTTTTGTATTCCGGCAAAACCTGCATCGCCTCTCGCTTTTCTTGAGATGTAAGAGGAAATATTCGTCAATAGCAATACGTGCGGTAAAGTAACGATTGAAGAAACCGTTATTCAATCTTAGTTTATGAATCGCTAATTAGCGTGATTTTTTTTTTCATTTAGGAGCGTCCGCCGTACGTGACGGTTTAATTTTGAAGAAAACTTCAAGAGTTACTGGACTTTAAAGATACTTTAAAGATGCCAGACTTTAAAGATACCACTGGGCTGCGTGGTTATTGCATGCCCGCATCACTTGTTCCTGTCTCCATCGTCATACTCTTTCCCTTTTTTTTTCTTTCCCTGTGAAGAGGCCGGAGCATACTAGCCCATCCATCTCCTCTGCTTTCTTCTCATAAAGTCACCCTCTTGAAGAACTGGTCTTTTTTATTCCAAAACTCGATATTTAAACAGCCTTGTAAGTGTGACCCAAAACAGCCGGTATTTATTTGCGTCTTGTTGGTTTATATTTTTGTGCATACAAAAATTGTTTTTATTCTGCAATTTGAACCTGCCTAGTTACTGCGAGAACTGTTAGTGTTTATGTAAAGCTTTTCGCGCCCGGCATTTCCTGCTCAGAAATTGAATAACCACACACGAAGCCCGAGTTATTGAGATACAGAAGCTAATCTTATTTTGTGAAGAAAGATAACTAACGGCAGTAGATGAAAGCAAACAGGCGCCGATAAATTTCTAACAACTACAGCATGCTGTTAAATTCAAGTAACAGCTGCATTTCAGAGAACTGATCAGAGAGCTTGCATCACTTCCGAGTACGCCAGTACCCGTGCTGAGATGGCGCTAGACGGAGGGCGATGGCACACCTGTGCCTACTTTCAAGAAGAGCTGGTGTAGGCATGAATAGTTTTCTTCATTGATCCTACTGGATTAAACCACAAGTCCTGTTACTTAATTCTCTAACAAAGTATTCATAGTGTCCGCAGCCTTAAAAACAGGATTCCATTCCGTAACAGCCAGCTGCTGCAAGTTACAACAAAAACAAAATGTAACTATTAGCTTGACACCTTCACGTCAGTAAAAATAAGTTAATATTTCGGAAACTGTAATGGCTAAATGTTAACGACTACGCTACCAACTTAGTCAAGACGCTGGCATGACATTCGAGCTTGGCGATTGTAGTCGGGACGCGAGTAGGTCTGCCTGCGCGCAGCCAGATCAACTCGCGGAGGCAGCAAAGAATTCGCGACGCCGGTAGAAGAAAAAGAGAGTTAGCATTTCTGTAGAAGTCACTAGACTCTCGTGAAGCGCGTTTCGATTGGCTTCCGAGATGAAGGTGCCGCCGTATACGCCGTACATATCGCGCGTTTGCCGTTCGGCGCCGTCGTGGCGCCATGGCTCGCCGACTGAGCCGGGCTGGCACGGCGCCCCTGCCTCCTCTCTCAGTCTTATCGATCTTTCGGAATGCGTTGTTGCCTGTCTTGTAGTTTTGTGTTCGAGCGAACATGTGCATCTTCGGTGGCGGTGACGCCAGGCTCCGTGCTCGAAGTGACTCTTGGAGGGCGGAATATTCATGGAGCTGCAGACATTGACAACGTGCGCCTGGTGACGGTGAGTGCACTGCTTTCGCAGGTACTAATTTTACAGCTTTAGCTGGGCGCCTGCAGTAGCTCTGCGGAAGTAGGCTGGCAGCCATTTCCAACAGCAACCTGCGTCCGCGGGGCTGTTGCCAACTAAAACTGTCAGTTAATGAGTTGAAACCGTCACGTGCGTTGCTGTACAAGCTCCCATAAAATGAGCGATGCAAACAGTTATTAAGGGTCATTGTTTTGATCGCACATTGTGTCTACACTGCTGAAGGTGCAAGGTATCGGTTTGAGATGCGCTTTAGTCTACTTCATAATGGCATTTCCACCGACATTGAGTATGCAGCATGCTTCCGCGCGTGGGAACGTGAAAGAAAAAAAAAAGTCGATGGAGAACACTTAGACGCGCTATATATAATGATTTTTGTTGGCTTAAAGACGGTATTTTAAGACGCAGATGTAGTATGATCTTTCCAGCGCGTACGCGGTAGTCACTTAAGTTCGACACTCCTCGCCGGTAAGGTGCAAAGCTCGAGACTGTCGACGGCGCGCGTTGTTACGGCCGCCGCTGTGCACCACTCGTTTCCCTGTTTTGTGTTTGCTGTTTTCGTGGCTTGCCTACATCTGCAATGAAGTTGACGTAAATAACAGAATCGAGTAATTGTACGTGACTGTGGGGCTATGTGAGGTAATTTCAGCATATGTCATGTCTGATCTCGACGTGGACGGCGTCCGCGCGCGCTGGGTGTTGTTCTGGCGCTCGTACTCGCATGTGTTTACCGGAGTATTTAAGAATGGGTTACGTTTGTAAAACAGGCGGTCAGTAATCACTCACGACGTGCCACTGACTGCCGGAGGATGCGCTTGGCTGTTGGAATATGCCGGCGAAAAGCCGGGCTTATTCTGAAAGCAACCTTTGTACCGATTTCACTGAAAAGAAGTGCTTTCATTCGTGCATATCAAGTGCCTATTGCGAAACGAAGTTCCCGTCTTCTTTTACGTGAAAATGTGTTTTCGTTGCGAAATTATTTAAAAGAAAACACACGTGTAAAATGTGTGTACATTAATGGTGTGTTGAATGGTGGTTTTAAATACAAATAATCAGTGTGTGTGTGTTGGTTATTCCCAGAATCCCGGATCGCTTCTTCTGCCTCTTCACTCTAGAGTACAGCCACACTCGGGGAAACGACGGTGTCGATATGGTCTGGTGCCTCACCACTTATGATGGGAAAATCAACAGCGGCGTTCGCCCTGCCAACGAGGCAGTCGGTCCTACATTTCCTTTGGTTGGAGAACACAACGTAGGAAAAGAGGTGAGTTGCACGAACGCAAAGGAGCGTAAACCGATTCCGTTTCTTGTTTAAAAGAGGCTCACATCTTGTGCTGCAAGTTTTTCGCCAAGTAACGTGTTACAAAAGCCACCATTTCCAAGTTGTGTTTTACACAATAATGACAAAAAACTTGGTTCCTTACCATGCATGTTTGCATTTGTTGTTTTATTGTGAGCCCTAATTATGTCTGTGTAAATCACTTATTGTGTAGGTGTCACAAACGAGCGCTTCATTGGCGCGCGTTGCCGATTTAAAACGACATGAAATCCCGGCGCCGGTGGTTACCCGTAACAGAGCGCGCGCAACGAAAAAAAAAGTATCAAAAGACGCCGCGCGCGCGCCGTCGCGCCTCCTCACCCACTCGAAACAGCTGAAGACAACCAGCAGTCTCGGATCAAGCGCCTGGCAAAGTCTCGAAACATCACGAAAGAAAACATGATGTGACGCTACGGCGAGTGGAACCGGCGAGAAGAATCTCACCCTTTCCCTAGCTTTGGCCGTGCTGCACGCCGAAGAAGACACCCGAAGCCTCTGGAACCCAGGAGCGAGGAGGTATCCGCCTCGTGCATCGGTATGGTGGCACCACCGCTCGGCTCAGGCGGTTGTACCCTCTGCCAACCCCCCATAGGATCCCATGCATTTTGAATGAAGTTTGCGATTTCGTTACGCAAAAACAAACCAGCGCCATCTCTCGACAATATTGCTTCCACCGATACGCGATTCTCCTAGGTGACCCCTCTCTCCACTTTCTTTTATTTCTTTCGGTGGCCGTGAGAGGGCGCGCTGTGCACTGTGGGGCAGGCCACCACTACACTGTGCACCCGACAAGACCGACTAGGCTCGTCGCTTTCGTCGCGTCTTCCTTGAGCATTACAACGTTAATATTGTGTTAAGGCGGTGGCCACACGTCGGACGATGAGCCCTGATTTCGTTCAGCTGCCATCTCATCAACGGCAATGTTTCAGACGCGTCAGTTGTGTACTTTTGTCCGTTGGTTGCGGTACAAGATGGCCTCCTGCAAGACCGCATTTTCCCAAGTCAGCTGTGTGTGTAGTTCTCGGCGTCGTAGCAGTTTGATGACGCGAGGACGTCAACTGGTGCTACATCGTGGGAACCGCTGAAGTGACTGCAAGCTTGACAACATTGTGCGAGAATATTCTAGCCTACTGTACGCGCACGATTGTGCTACACTTAAAATACCGCGCTTGGCCTCGCGCGTCACCCTGGTACGCCTGTGTGCAACAAGTGTGTTGTTATCGTTGTTGCGTCGGTTAATATTGAATTGCAATTGGAATACCGTTTTTGCAAAGGTAAGTAAAGCTGTAAGTAGTTGTCCTGCTATATGCTCGCTACTCTGCGAACATTACTTCTAGAATCGCATTTTATTTTGAGCTGCACGTACCAAAGGAGAATCTAGCATACGAGATACATTGCACGCGTGCGCATTTCTTATATAAATCTGAGTAATGCCACGCATGCGCATTTCCTCTATAAGTCTGAGTAATGCCATGCTCAATTTAAAGAGCATGTGTTAAAGGATTGTGGCTTCAATGGTGAAAGTGATTAGATATTCCGAAATATGTGATTGCAATGCAGTTAGAACTTTCTCATATGTTAACACGGTCTGTGAACAAAAAAAAAACGCTGTGTGAATGTTTGTTGGTCATTTGCTAAAGTACTTTCACGCATTATTATGCAGCTGTGTGACGGCTGTTAAAACGTTCAGCAAGTTAGATTTTGGTTTTCTTAGCCTAGTTGATAAAATCGCGTGTCTTTTGTGCGTTTCTTAAGCAGGCATACAGCCGTAAGCCATTGTTGTTGTACTGTTTGGGGTGTTCAATAAAACAAGAATGCTGTTTTGTACTGCAACAGTTTTTATTTCATCTGTGTTAACAGATCACGCAAACAACTTGGACACATGCACGTAAGAAACGTAGGCAGTGCATCGCGCGCACGCATAAAAAAACGGGCCTGTCATTTTAAAACAAATAATATAGAACAATCGACGCAACAGACGGCATGGTTGTCTAGTGGAGCAGCGTCGGCAGTACAAATATCAAACCAGAATGAAACATGAATAGAAAAACGGAGATAACAGGCGCTTTGCCCACGGCTTCTATGAGCCGTGCTTACCCACCTTTCGCCACCGTTCGCCGTTGGTGTCGCCACCAGTACCACTGAAAGCAGCAGCGCACGAGGCGGATAAGCGTGCAGTGACGGAGAGTCAGTAGTCGGTCCAGAGATGGCGAAGAAGATATGTCGAGTGTGGTTGAGCCGGCCAAAGAAGACGTGTTTTATGATGTGCGGTCAGTCGATCAGCGATCTGGAAGAATCGGTTGATGACGCCGCGTGAGCAGTGAAAAGTTAGCTGTTTCCTGGAAGAGAAACATTCGGCGCCGACGACGGAAGGAAACAACCACGATCAGCGCTGGAGTTTATGTGAGTGTTTCCTCGAAGAGAGTCATTCAAGACACGTTCCAAGAATTGTGGACTGGACACGTTTGATGAATATTCAAGACTTTAAGTGTTCTTGAATAGGTTGTAATGCGTGAGATTGCATTTATAGCGCGCGATGTATTTGTTTTGTTCCCGTTGTTTTAAGCACCATCTAAGTAATAGAGTTGTATTGTAATTGATACCAGTCGAGTGTGCATGTTTGTGTGATGCTTGTACCGCCTAAACTGAGAATATATTTTGTTGGTGGTATCAGCTCGTGGCTCTGACTCGGTCTTTGGACCACAATCGGCGCTCGCTGACGCACCAAAAGGACCTACTCTAAACTGTCCGCGCTTTCGTGGCGCGTTTCGGCCCCCCGACACGTCAGCCCTTGTAATCTGCCCGGCGAGTGCCTCACTAATAAAGGGACAAGTGACAGTAGGTTTTGCAAACTCTTACTGCAATTCCATTTCTCATCATAATATCACGTTCTCCTTTTCAGATACACTTCTTCATGGCTGCTCATGCTGAACAGGAGCAACAACATATCAAGTCACTATTGTGATGCTTCGAGCCGCCATCACTTTTGATTTACTCATAATCATAAGGAGTAAATATGGAAACATGATGCTGATTTCTGCAGTTTATTTTGCGCCATATACACTATGCACATCGCTGTCACACATTTTAGTTGGCTATACTCATACAAGCATGTTAATAAGAAATACCTCAACGGCCTAATTGGAAATCACAGACGGTCTTTCCGCGCTTTCTAGATTACTCTGCTGGAAAAAAGTGTGTTGTTTTCATGAGTTTGATTAAAATAATGCTAAAATTGAATTATTCTTTTTTTCCAGGTGCTGGGCACCATGGCAAGTATCATTGGACTTGCTTAAAATGAATATTTTACTATTTTCAACAGTAGTCGCGCAAAAGTAGAGAATGGTGCAACTGAGTAACTTAAAATAGTTGTGGAGTCGCTTGACGTTTCGGTATGTGCCATTTGACCCCCGTAGAAGTGTTCCCTTCAAGAATCGTCTGACTTCCTCATAAGTGGTAATGTGATCCTTCGGATAAGAGTCCTTCCACTCTTCCTAGAAGGTCAGGGTACTCTCCTAGAGCGCGCCGGCTCTGACCCACCAAGAGTCACCGTCACTCCTTAAGGAGAGTCGTATACGTGGAACGTCAGAACTCTCCGAAAAGAGTCTCCTATACTCTTTTTTTTTCTTAGAGTGTACAGTGTGACATTTTTTCCCTCAGAATCATAAATACATAAGGTACAGGATACAAAATGCACAACGCTATTAACGGCTGGGCCGGCTGAGTACGGAACTTCACTGGACAGCCAGAAGCCACCTTTATGCGAAGTCGATGATATACTAAAGCGTATCGCTTATTGCGTTCACAGGCGAAACGAGCGCAAACTGATTTCCGGCGCGTGTATTTTATCTCAGTGGAGGAGAGCACGTGGCGGTCGGCGTATCGGTACACTCTAAGAAAAAATCGAGTGTTTTCGGGAGCATTTCTGCAACACGACTCATCCACCTCGCGTACTTTCCTCGCATCATCAGCGCGCTCTCAGCAATTCCCGGTCACGAACGGCCTGCGCGCTATCAGCGTGACACAGCATTCTTGATAGGAAAGTAGCGAGAGCCGGGTTTTCAAGAAAAGAAACGCGAGCAAGCCGGATGACGATTAGAGTTGTGTGGCAGGGATACTCCCCAAGTACTCGATTTGTATTCGTACTCGAGTGTATTTCCTTCTCCCCTCGATGCGGTGCGTCAGCGTTCACCTCTGGAGACGATTTACATTGTCTGATACCATTGACTACTTGATGGATGAGTTTCGGTGCTGCCATGTTGGGCAGCTAGCCTCGCCGTTTTCTGTATTTAACAACCAGAAGAACAGTGCTACGGCAGCCGCATACGCATGGAAACGGTTGGGTTGGGGCAGTATTCGATGACCGTATTAATTCACGGCGCAATATGCAAAAACAGATAAACGTTCGTTTAACAGCCCAAGGTGGCGACATCCACATGTCTTTACCTCGATGACGCATTAACGCGATGTTGTTTTTTTTTTGCTGTCGCTTGCACAGATGTGATGTGCTAGAAATACAATGCGTCACGTAATTTTCTCATTCTTGTGAAAAACGGTCTTGAAATTATATCCAACGAACCCCTTTGTTGTTAGATAGCCTGTTTCATACTTATAATACACTCATGGTGAACTGAGACCGCTTTGCTAAAAGAAAATAAAAATGTTTACTCAGTATGTTATCTTATATGTTCTCTCGTCATGGATGAGTGTACGCCTGGCATAACGGAACTGCGAACACTGCTCGATAAAAGTTGAAACAGAGCGGTGGTCGCAATCAAGACGTTTTCACGTGCAAACAGTTTTTTTATATCTAATCCACTAAGTGGGTGGGACTAGAAAATTTTTCTTTCGGCATCCCTGTAAGACATTTTCGTGTACTGTTTGTTCCGGCATGCGGGGTCCGTAAATGAGCAAAATGGTGTGCTGGCGAACCGTTAAGAATATTCAGTCGACAGGGGCCTCTCTCCACTTGCTTCAGATAAATGCCGGCGATGAGCGTCGCGCGAGTCCACCAGCGGACGCGTCTTCGATTTCTCCGCGTCATTTGCGGTCGAAAAATACGCTACTGTCATCACGTTGCAAAAGCCGGAATGTTCACGTATTGACGCAGTCGTCAGCGAACGGGTCAAGTGACCTTTGAGCTGCTTGATTGTCGAGTCACACAACGCAAAATACAATTTCTAATCGGAAGGAAAATTAAAATGACTTGTTCGCCGCTGTTTATCGCTGCAAGGAAAGCCGACAATCAGAAATGAAACGCTAGTTGAGTAACATTTATTATAGAAAACAACATAAAAAATGTTCGAAATGTGTAACATTTTTCACGACCGAAGACTAAGCGTCTGAAAATTGCTTCCATAAACATTGCGCAAGCTTCCTCGCGGCCAAATAATTCTTGAGGTGGTATACTCAGTGCATTTCGTCATCACTGTTTACGAGTCTAAAAGTGCAAAAAGCTTGGCAACAGAGGAGCCTGCTATTGGAAAATCGTCGAGAGAGAGAGAGAGAGTGAAAGAAAACAAAACTCGCGCGGAAGAAACTTGTGGTGCTTTGCACATTCCGACCCCTAATGAGACATCGTTGCCTATGAAGGGGTACCTCGATGGGAACCCGATTAGGCATCTTGACATTTCGGCCCCCTACGAAACGCTGTGCCCGTAACGTAAAATCGTCTCGAAGCCCAGCATCGTTACGCCATATCAACTGCGTTGTTGCACCGGTTGTTAAATGAGACGGCAATTTCGCGCTTGGCGTGCGTAGCGATTGCACCCCATTGATAGTGAAATAAAAACGCCAAAATAAAGGGCTGTGAAATAATTTGGAAAACCCACGGTTATTTATTGTGTATGCCCATAAATTTATTGTTAGGAGAGTATGAAGGCTTTTATTGAAAAGACCGCGATCGAGTTCCGAGCTAGTGTAACGCATAGAAATCATGTTCGCAAGAATTCAGTTCGTGCACTGGGTGAGTGATTAGTGTAAAGGACAGTTCGAGAATAGCTCCCCAGCTGGGAGCTATTCTCGAAGTGTCCATTTAGCGGACTGCCGCCGCCGCCGCTGACTGGCCGTAGCTTGACGAGCACCGCGTTCCCTGCTTTCGGCTCTTCTTAAAAAAAGGGTTCATCGAATACAAGTACATCGGAGTATGGGTAAACGAGGGTGATAGGTACAGGGGGGATGAAAAGAAACGCGAACGGCAGTTTTCATCGCAATTTGACCTTGGTGGCCATAAGACAATACTAGAGTGGCCCTTGATTGTATCATGAATTACTCTAGTGGCTTTTTTATTACCATCCAAGACACAACCACTTGAAAAGAAATGCGAAAGAGCAGATTTTTTCATATTCGTTTTAATTTTGTTACCTTAAGGACACCACTAGGAGGTGTTACATAAGGGGTGGATGTAAAGAAATTATAGAAAAATGCTAACAATGTATGTTAATTGCGAGACAGACAATGTGTTACATTTTGCAAAAATAAACTCGGGCAGGTAATGGCGGCAGTGCTGTGGGAAAGGTCGTTCCATTCAAATAAAGGAGGCCGAACATGTATTGATGTGGCTGCGCGGACGGTGACTTGTGACCGGTGCGATGAGATATGCGGGCTGGAGTGGCGAAAAAGTCCGGTCGGTCACGTGAGTAGTAATAGAACTTATCGAACAGAGCTAGGGTGGCAATGCGACGACGAAGCGCAAGAGTTAACAGAGATGATTCTTCTTTCAATGATGATACACTGACATGGTATGAATATGATGAATGAATAAATCATACCGCGTGGTTCTGCAGTGACTCAAGTGAATTTGTTAAATAAGCCTGAGGCGGGCTCCAAATGGCATCGGCATACTCAAGATTTGGCGTGATAATAGACTTGTAGGCAAGAAGTTTCAGGTGCTTGGGAGCGTGACGTAAATGACGTCTTAGAAATGCAAGTGATTTGTTAGCACCCGCTATTATGTTAGTGACATGCGCACCCCAGGTTAGATCATATGACAATGTTACACCTAGATACTTCATGATTAAACTCGGCGCAACGGACACGATATACAAACGAAGAAAACACGAGGACAGGCGCCGGACTCTCAACTGATCTTTATTCACGTCGACACACACTTATATACATGCACGTGTTTACACAAAAAAAAAAAACACGCGAAGGAGATACTTATAGGATTCGACTTTGTCCAAGCCAACATTACCGAGTGTATAAGAAAAAGTTAAAGGGTTTTGACGACGTGAGAAAGATAATGATTTGCATTTAGTTGGGTTAAGTGTCATGGAGCCAATGGTCACACCATGCTTGAACAGAGTTAAGATCATGTTGAAGTGCTTGCTGCTCAGATAGATAAGTAATAGTACGATAAATGACCCAATCATCGGCGAGCATGTGAATGTGACATGAAACGTGTAAAGGTAAGTCGTTGTTGTATTTAGGAACAGTAGAGGAACCTAACACCGAACCTTGGGGAACACCGTACGTAACTGGTAGACGGTCGGAAACGCACTCATTAACAAAGGCCGACTGTGAGTGGTTCCTCAGAAAGGCTTCAATCCAGTTCATAACACTAGGGTTAATGTTTAAGGCGGAAAGTTTAAAAATAAGATGCTGGTGAGACACATTTTTAAACGCTTTCGCGAGTGAGCGAGTGAACAACTTTATTGAACGATCCGGCAAAACAAGGAGAGGGGAATAGGGGGGTGGAGACTCGAAATCTAAAAAAGATGGCATCAGTTTGCTGGTTACAGTCTAAGTGTAAATCATGAAGAAAGTTAGCTTAGTTTCGCAGGATAGACCTTTGCGAAAATCGTGCTGTGAAGGATTAAAAAAAATAATTTAAGTGTAGGAAGGCAATGATTTGTGAATTACTGACATGTTCGATGATTTTACATGGTATACTTGTTAACGAAATTGGACGATAATTTAATGGTGACTGCTTATTGCCAGATTTATGGATTGGAACGACCTTTCCCACTTTCCAGTCATCGGGCAAGTGACCTGTTGAAAGGGACTGAGGAGACAAAAGACACAAGAAAGCTGCCGAGATGTTCTTTGTATTAAGTAAAAACTTCGAATTAATTTCGTCAAAACCAGCTGATGATGTTAACTTGAGACGTTCTACGCAAGATGTTATGCCATCAATGGAAAATACAATGTCAGGCATTGGTAGTTCACTGGTAATACACCGAGATCTGAGTACAATCGGATGTATGGCACGATCATTAGTAAATCGATCATTAGCAGCACGATCATTAGCAGCTCGGAAGTATCTTTTTGCTTATTTTCTAGTCGCTTCAGTGATTTGTTAAACCATGGTTCGTTTTTATTAGCACGGAAACTACATACCGGAATATACTTATCAACTAGATCTAGGACTTTGCTCTTGAAAAGCGACCAGTTTTCTTGTACTGGATGATTACTAAATTGCGTTTCAAATGCCGAGGATAAGCGGGTGAGCTCACTGTTGATAGCTTCATAATTGGCCTTATCACAGAGTCGAATTGTTTTCTTGTAAGCTTCACATACTAGCGGGGCGAAGTTAAAGGCTGCATAAAAACCTTGTGGTGGCTTATTTCCCTTAAGTGTGTTATGGATGTCATACAGTTGGGGTTGTTTGTTAGTATCAAATCTAGGATGTTTGACGAGCTCTGTGCGACACGCGTTGGTTCAATTATCAACTGCGCGAGGTTGAAGTTCAGACACACACCAACATAGTTGCTTCTGGGCTAGTTGTTAAAGTTGTGTAGTTATTCCAGTCAATGTGAGGATAATTGAAATCCCCGAAGAGAACGATGTCAGCGCTTGGATTCACTCTTGTAAGGGTGTTTAGAACGCTGTTGAGTTTGCACGGGAAATCGAGGTTACTTTGGAGCGGCCGATAGCAAACACCTAAAAGTACGGTTCGCGGTACCGCGCGGCAGATGATCCATGATATTTCAACGTCCGAATCGATGTGGAATGCTGAAGATGATAGTTGCTGATTCACTGCCACAAGGACCCCACCCCCACGTCCATCTTTGCGATCTTTGCGATAATTATGAAAGTTAGGCAGGTCGGCTCGAACTTCATCGTCACTGATGTTGCTTGTAGCCACGTTTCAGTTAATATGAGCACATTGCTGGTTGATGATAAGACAACATTTGATACAAGCTGACGCTTCGGCAAGAAGATACGAATATTAGTAAAGATTAAAGAGAATGTAAGGTTAGCCCGAGGAGCTTTGCTATGATGCGTTTTTCCCCTTTACAGCCCGTTGATTGCTATTTGAATTCTTTGACAGTCTGCGAGACTTCGTCATAAATATATTTCTTTGAACCAATAGAAAGTGTCTTCCAAGACAGGTGGAAGCAAGCAGATTTAGTTTTGGCAAACGCACCCAAATGCTTACGAGCGTTTCTGGCAGAGCGGGAGAAGTCCTGTACGATACTGAAATTAGTTTCTTTTATTTTCGAGCATTAGAAAGATCAGTTTCTTTAGTTTTGTCGAAGCTAAACTAAACGATGATAGGGCACCCGCGCTCGATAGGGTGACGACCTAGGCGATGAACCCTTTCAATTTCTTTTGAATTTATTGTAGATAACGTAAGTGCCGCACTGTTCTCGTTTCTTTCCGTCGCCTATGTTCATGGATGTGCAGGAAAAAGCCTCGGCAGCAAAAGGAAAGAGGAATGCTGCAATAATGAAGCACAGAGCGCTGTGGGAATACAATAGGTACGAGGTGCTTCGAGTTTTGTGGAAGGGTGTAATGGTTCCGGGGCTTACATTTAGGAACTAAGTGGTATGCATGAAGTCAGAGGAGCAATCAGAACTGGATGTGAATCAAATGACTGTGGGGCGCCTCGCGTTGGGCGCTCACGGGAAGACTGACAAATGAGGCTATAAAGGGCGATATGGGGTGGACAAATTTTGAGGTGAGGGAAGCTCAGAGCAGAATAAGGTTCGAAGAGAGGCTAAGGAATATGAAAGAGAGATTGGCAGAGAAGTTGTTCCGGTATTTGTATAGGAAGAGCCTCGACGCACAGTGGAGAAAAAGAACTAGGAGTATATGGCTGGTAGTGTAGGGGATATGGCAACAAAGAGCGTTAAGCGAAAAGTCAGACTGGCGGATAGGATTTGTTGGACAGCAGCGATGGAAAACAAACCGGCTCTGATTAACCACTGAAAGGGCGAAACCAAAATAAGGAGGGAGGGATTTTATATTAATTGAAGGGGAAGCACTTTACTGTTTGAAGCGAGGTCGGGTTGCCTGAAAACGCGTAGTTATAAAGCGAGGTTCGTTAAAGAAAACGAAAAACGTGCATGCTGCGGTGAAGCTAAGCAAATGAAGGACCAAGGTGTATTTTGGGCACAAGTCTACGTGAAGCCTTGGGTTTCAGGGACAATAGAAAGCTGAACACGTCCGCGATAGAAATAAGTAAGAGACGGTGAGAGTATTGGTGCCAGAAAAATAGAGGAAGGACGGAAAAAATAGTGGGAAAAATAAGGTCATTCTGCCGTAAGGGGCAGAAAGTTGGGCTGTGAATTTATGTTTGTTTCTATGGTAAGATCGAGTTAATCGAAGTAGACAAGGCATTAGGCCAACTTAAACAGAAAAATGTTTTTTTTCCTTTTTTGTCGACCTAGTGGCGCAGATGTCACCACGCCGTTATAAAGGGGACGCTCATAGCATTCATCCATCCAGCCTTGTACGCAGCGTCCCATGGGAGTGTACAGAGTTTCCGCAGCCTGACTAGTGTGCTGGGGTACTGTTCTGGGCACTAAAATATTGCCTTCTGGCCGAATTCCGTAATGGCAGCATTTCAATTTAATCATAGAGGCTGTAGCAGCACTTTAGGCCAATCAGATTTGGCAAAGGGCGGAATGTGACAGTGGCCAGAATGGCACCACTGTAATGGGAAGAGCAGTGGAGCCCACTTGCCACAATGAAATATTGCAGGGGGCACTGTTAGCTGGAGCGGCGCGACCCTGTTTGTTTTTCAGCTTACGTGTGATTGATCAGTGCCATTGTTGCCTCTACGTTTAGCCACTTTGTGCGCTTTGCAGTGGTGATGGGGTGTGTGGACAGTGCATGTGCGGAAACGCTTATTTAGCGGCTGTCAAAATAATGACGTCGTGCGTGCCGTCTACAACCCTAAAGCGAGAATGAACGCCAGCACGGGTGCTATGCAGGATGGCCCGAGTTTGGCGAAACTCGGGATTTTTCTGAGCTCTGGCGACACCCCCTTTTGAGCGAGCTAACAGTACGAGAAGGTGAAATCCATCTCTCAGCGCGCGCTCCGTTCCATTGGTTACGATGGAACGCGGCGTCACGCCAAGGGCGGTCGAGAAGGTTGGGTGGTGTATTCAAACTAGAGGCACCTTCTTCCACTTGTTTCTCGTTCCACTCAGAGCCGTATATTCCCTTTGGGAGAGTTCGGCGCTCTTTTGATCTCGCCGCCAGTCTGGCAACAGCGCGCTTCCGCGCCGCCGACGCCATTTCGTGCCGAGGTTTCTCGTGATGCTGTACCCGTGACGTCGCTGTCGGCATTTATGCTTCCTCTGTGACCGACCTGGTGTGTCTTTGCTGCTGATCGTGCACGTGTCGGCTGCGTGGAACATCGTGGACCTGCACGGACGTCGCAATGGGGGCTTGCAGCGCGGTCGCTGAAGAAAGGGTTCGCCAGAGACGGAGCGTTGCGGGCGCACGCCAACGCGAGCTTACAGTGCCGCGGCACAAAATGGCGGACTGCGCCGCGCCGCCGCTAAATTTGGATGGTTGTTGGCTCCGCCCCTCCGCCGAACTCTCCGAAGGAATATACGGCTCTGGTTCCACTGAGTGCAGAAGTGCACCCATGCAAGAAAAGTGGCAGAAAGTTCTAGTAACTATATTTTTTTCTGTCTGCGCAGGCCGTTTGAATTCATTTTGAAGCGTTTAATGTCTGCATTAAGTATCCTTTAAAATAATCAGCACTGTGGCCTCAGAGATTAGTTCCGACTGAGCGCCTTACAACACCGCGGCTGCAGCTAATCGCCGAGGCCACGTGTATATTCACCATGGTCGGCAGGTGCGTAGCCAGAAATTTTTTTCGGGGGGGGGGGGGGGGTTGAACCATACTTTATATATGTTCGTGCGTGCGTATGTATGTGTGCGTGTATATATACGCCAGCAAAATTGAAAATTTCCGGGGGGGGGGGGGGATGCACCCCCCAAGCCCCCCTTGGATACGCCCTGATGGTCGGCCTGTACATTATAGTGCGTTTCTCGGCCGGCGCGCGCCCTCTTCGTTCTCTTCTTCACCATGTGCTCGCTCCCCTAGCACGTGCGCCCGGCTGATTACCTAATTGGCTGGGCGGTATACGTTGCTTAGTCAGGACATGCTATGACGAAGATGATTGCGCCAAATCATGCTAAGGCCGAGCTAAGTAAGCCTCGTCTTACTAAGACAATGCTAGTGAAGCCGTGTAAAGCTAAAAACAAGCTAATTAATATCATAACATTTAACACGACGCTAATTAGGAGCGTGTTAATAAAACCAAATTAATCAAGACCTCACTCACCGAGATTGCGTTAATTAGGATCGTGCTAATTAGGATTACGCTAATTGCCTCTGTAATAATCAGGTACTTGCGAATTAAACCTGAGTAATTAATGGCGCGAAAATTAAAACATTAAGAATTAAGAAAGGACAATTCAGTATCATGTTAGTTAAGACCTTGCTAATCAAAAGCACCAATATTGAGACCGAAATGACATGGTCATAACTCTGAAGCAGACCAAGCATACTGAGTAGACGAGCCACGTAAAAAGCTGGAAGAAGCTAGGTGATCACAAGCTCCTCCGATGGCCTCAGCCTTGCACAAGTAGTGCAAGCTGACCAAATTATTTTATATGCAAAGAAGCTGCTGAGTAGCGTCCAACGCACGAAAAACAGGCACACGGGCACTATGGCAGTCACGAGTTGAACTGGGGCTTTTTCAGAATCAATGAACTTGTGCCCGAGTTCGCGCGTCAATCAATTTGATTGACAGACGCCCGCGGCGGAGATCGGGTCCGCGCACCGCGTTTGCTCTTGCCGAGGAGCAGTGCTCACGCCGCAACGCCAGCGAGCGGCACGATTCATCTATGAGCTCAATCACACAGACTATGCACACACGCACGAAGAACTAAAGGTTATATCGTCACGTGGCTAGTACGTCTCGCATTCAATTTCAGCGCACTCACGATGTACCATTCACAGCCATGAAGCAAGCGCCCCTGGTGGGATTTGCGGCGAGAAATGTTCATATTTACTTGTTTGTAGAGACATTGTTTCTACCGATTTGTTACTACAGAAAAATTTCAGACGTGTGATGTAAGTATAGCAGTAACCTGTCCATTTATTTATCTGTAATATTCCAGAGAAGGGAAACGAGATGCACCAGAGTGCTGCGTGTGCGCCCTTGTTGCCTTCGAGAGTGGAAATTTCCATGCTGCAGGTGGAACGAAAGAATTTTCTGAAAGAGGACAAACGCCCACGAACACGACCGTGGGAGACGCGATGATCAGTTGGCAAAACATTAGCGCGACAATCACGCTGGCGTCGCGAGCGTGACTAGAACAGCGAAGAAGAAGGAGGCACGTTCGACCGCACACGAAGGTGTGTGATTGAATGTGCCTCCTTCTTCATCACTGTTTTGAGTTTTCGATGGTTTCCGCATCCAAAGAGAGTAAGAGGTAATTTTTTTCTGAGAGTGATGAACAGGCCTCCTAGCTTTAACGTAAAACATATATGCTAGCGTACTTTTAGGGCGAAGCACCTTAAGGCCGAGGCTTGTCCGGCGTCTGTCCGTGTGTCCGTCACGGCACAACACCGCATATATCTCTTACTCAGACCTACTGTGGGGGATTGTCCAAGAATTGAGTGGTGTTGGAAATTATTATGGGACTTTAGAATACGGGAGGCTATAGAAAAGAAATGTTCCATCACATCATATGACAACACAATGCACACTGCCGTGAAAATACACGAGAGGGCGCATAAGCGCGTTCCAGACCACACATTCTCTTTCTGCCATGGATGAAAAACCCGAACGTGAACGCGCTCTCGCCGGCGAAGGGCAATGCCGACGCAGACAACAAGCTACTCCGCAGGCGAGAGCTTCGGAAGCAGCGGCAAAGTGGCAACGCCGACAACAAGCTGCTACTCCGGAGGCGAGAGCGCGTACATCGATCTAGCAATGCGTGGTTATGAAACAAAGTACAAGGACAACCCCTTCGTACTAGTCGGTTACCTTAACGCAGACATCATGGACAACGACTGTCTTGTGCAGCATATGATGTCTCAAGACGCTCCCCGATGGATTCCGTATGACTGGAAACAACCAACAACCACCAGGGGGACGTGCATAAACCTTGTCTTTGCCAACTTCAGGCTGCATCCGATCGAAGAACCATTGGCTCTACATTTAACGGACCACAAAGCAGTAATAATGAAAGGAAAACGCAATCCACAACTAAGCACGACATACCATTTATGACCAATACACATGGTATAGAACTGTACACTGCTTTGTCACTATGTACATGTGTGAGTGGGCAATGTCACGGGTGATTTACGGTAACATCTAACGATCCCAGTGCTTCGCCCACTCATCATTCACTTCGCGGAGATGCGGCAATTTCTTTAATGCAGCATTTATATTCGAGGAGCATAACGACGACGGCGAAAATTCACCTAGAGAGTTTCAACAAGCGCTGTCGCAATACAATGCCCGCCGACTCCCTCAGATTAACTTGGTGTTATCAGTGATGCATAAAAAATGCCAATCTGGCAGAGCACGATAGTCGATGCGAAACAAACGAGCGCTAAGAATCTAGGACATAAACCAGAGGCACACAGGACAGGCGCTGAAATTTCAAATGAGCTTTACTGAAAAAAAGGCACAGTTTCACCTCAAGGGTGAAGCAATGAATGCGATAGCAAGAAATTGAAATGTCACAGAAAGAACGGCAAGCAGCTAGAAACTTGCTGCTGGCTGCTGAAGCACAACGGACGCAGGAAAAGCAAGGACACAAGGCGAGTGCGAACTGACAACTGTCACAGCTCAACACTTGCAGCGCGCTGCTCAGACACAATGAAGGAGGCACGAAAAAAACGCACAGGTATATGTATAGGACGCGCGCAAACTGTGACAGTTCTTACTTCAGCTAACCTCTACTGTGGCTCTTCTAGCTAGCAGATCACTCCTTTCGCAAACGCAGCCGCTGCAGAGAGCAAAGGAACCTTTGTGTGGTCTGTAGCTTCAACACAAATTTTGCGGTGAAGCGCCAAGACGCACAAAATTCCCCCTCAAGAGATAATCGCGCGAGCACGGTCGACCACGCCGTGCATGTCAAAGTACAAGTCGAAGGCGCACATCCTAACTCCGGCGAAGCAATAGACAGTTTTAGAATTGGGGACCCAAGAAACTTGCGAGCCGCCAGGACGCGTGCGCAAAACGCAAGCCACTCTCGGACTCTTACGCTCGCGTTGTCCCGAGGCCCTGCAGCGCCTTCCTTTGGAAGGGAAACAAAACCGCAGAGCGCGCGACCTCAAGCGAAGAAAATAAAGGCGCCTGGCAGTGGCACGTGGAGCCATGGCTCGCATTCCCTGCGGGCATCGATTCTGGTCAATAAGATAAAAGTTAATTTGGCTCTAATTGGTACAAATTCCTGAGGATAAAATTACAGCGCAAACGCACTTCTTTCTCCTTCTTACTTCATCATTACTTCTTTGGCCCTGCAGCCATCTGAATTTAATTTCATGTCTTCGCGGATCTAATACACTATCATCCTTCTTACACGTTTTGGTTTAGAGGTATTGTTGTGTGCGCATGTGCGGTAAGATTCCCTTGGGCGTATATATGCATTGGCGTATAAAAGAATAAAGCATTGGTTAGTCAGCGCTTGTGTCGTACGTTTCTTTTCTTCGTGGGTGTCTTGTGCGTTTCTCCTGTAATTTTAGCCTCACAATTCGGGTCACGGTGACAGATATATACTGATTCTGGTTCAACCGTCTCCTTCCTTCCCTCCGGAGACAGAAGCCTATCAGAGCCAAAGCTTTTCCGCTAGCTCGCGCCTCCACGAGCCACGGAAAGGTCTTCTTTGTCCCTGGCCGACTGGCCACGAGTGGCGTGGCGCTACAACCCCAAAATGGATAACTAGCGTGGGTCGCTAGCAATACGACGAAAACGAAGCGCGGGAAACAATGCAGTATGGCCAGCGTCTAGCATACTTTTAATTTTAGCCATGTGTGGCGACGAATACGACGAATACGACGAAAACGAAGCGCGGGAAACAATGCAGTATGGCCAGCGTCTATACTTTTAATTTTGGCCATGTGTGGCGTCCCGTGCGTTTCATCCAACACCGTGTGCGTTTGTATTCTGCTGTTAGTATTCAGGAGAACGAATGAGGTATGCGCAGTGGAAATTCGAGAGTAAACATAAAGCGCGAGGGCACAAAGACAAGAAGGAGGACGACACACTGCCATGTGGAAATTCATGACAGCAAACGTACAGCGCCATGACGCAAAGACAAGAAAGAGGGTGACATACTGCGTTGTGGAAATTCGTGACAGTAAGCTCACAGCACGAGGATACAAAGACAAGAAAGAGGACGACCCAGAGCGAAGTGTGTGGTCCTGTCTTTGTGTCCTAAGTTTACTGTCTGGGGAAAATAAGACGGCTTTGGAAATCGCTCTCTTGCAACTGGTGATGCCATGGAACATGGTGAGGGTAGAGCAGCACGCTTGAGCGAAACACTTCTTTTGGACACGCCGGTCGCATCTTCATATTCCGTTTCAATGTAAGGCCCCCACTTGGTGAAGTGAAGAAGGGTGGAGACAGTGCGAGGACGCAAAGGCAAGAAAGAGGACGACACAGAGCGCCGTGTATCGTTCTCCTTCTTGTCTTTGTGTCCTCGCGCTGTAAGTTTACAGTTTGGAATAATGAATACGGCTTTGAAAATCGCTCTCTTCCAAGTGGTGATGCCATTGAACAAGATGAGGGTAGAGCACCGCGGTTGAGCGAAACACTTCTAAGAGACACGCCCGTCGCAGATTCGCATTCTGTTTCGATGTAATACCCGTGCCACACGGGCGCGCAAAAAGTCCTTTACGTAAGTGGTCTTTACTATGTTGAAAGACTTTTTATGAAGAGGCGTTCCCTCGCAGTCGATCTCTTTTTACAGGTTCCTTCCAAATGTGTTACCGATAGAGTGGCGCTCGCTTCCAAAATAGAACCAGCGAAAAGAAAATTATGTATCTCGATAGAAGATGTCCAAATTTATTGTATGGCACGTTTGTTGAAATGAATTTAACAACTCCAGTTGAAAAAAAAGGTTCACGCAGTAGAAGCGTTTGCCCAACTGGCGGCCTTTATGTATCATTCTGGCAACAGTGGGCGTCTGTTTTTCTTGTTAGCGCTCTTGTCGGCCTCGCCATGGATGATCGTATGGAGGAAAAAGTGACAATTGCAAGTCTTGTAGCGTACCATCTATCTCTGGAAAACGAGGCAGACGCGGCAAGACGCGTGCAGATTATCCTCCCATAGCCTATTTAATGTCCAGGTGTCCCTTTCAGACCAATGTACCCGGGGCTTCTTTTTTTCTTCGGCTGATTGCACACCGGCGTTCGCCTTTCCGCGCTCACTCGCGTCTTTGCTCGCGTATAGCGGGCGGCCATAACCCCAACCCGTTCGCCCTGTTTACGAGAGTACGCAAAAAATAAAGTTTAAATGGTTTTCTTACGCTGCTTACGAGAAATGAAATTTATTTTTATGGTGAGCCCAAGTGCCACCGAAATAAAGAGTTGCCGATTTTTTTCACCACTTCATAAATGCTGGTGCCCACTGGTTTCGAGGCTTTTACCGCCGTGAAAGAGTTCGTCGAACGCTGTTTCTAGAAAAGACCGCTTCTGAAAAAGAGATCGCTCTCTGTCGTGTGACAGCACGTGGAACTCTTTTTCGGAAAAAACTCTTCTTGCTTAAAAGACGTTTTAGTGTCTGTGTGACACGGGTACAAGTCCATTTGGTGAAGTGAACAATGGTGGAGGGTTGGGTTTGTTGGAAATTCATGACTGTAAACTTGCAGCGCGAGGACACTAATTCAAGAAATAGGAAGACACACAGCGCAGTATGTTGTCCGTCTTGTCTTTGTTTCCTCGCGCGGCAAGTGTACTGTCCGGAGAAGAGAATACGACTTTGGAAATTGCGCTCTTTCAAGTGGTGATGCCATTGAACATGGTGAGGGTAGAGCACCGCTGTTGAGCGAAACGCTTCTTATGGACACGTCGGTCGCACCTTCACATTCCTTTTCAATGTAAGGCTACTTGGTGAAGTGAACAAACCCAACCCGCTTGGAGGGTTGGGTTTGTTGGAAATTCATGACTGTAAACTTACAGCCCGAGGACACAAATTCAAGAAATAGGAAGACACACAGCGCAGTATGTTGTCCTTCTTATCTTTGTGTCCACGCGCTGCAAGTTTACTGTCTGGAAAAGAGAATACGGCGTTGGAAATCGCTCTCTTGCAACTGCTGATGCCGTGGAACATGATGAGGGTAGAGTACCGCTCTTGAGAAAAACAATTCTTTTGGACACGCCGGTCGCAGCTTCACATTCTGTTTCGATATAAGTCCACTTGGTGAAGTGAACAAGGGTGGAGGCTTGTGATTTAAAAAAAAGTTACAGCATATCCACGGGTGAATGATGAAGAGCTTGGGCGAAGCTCCTGAAGCAATCATGGTCTCGAGATCGGCTTCTCGTTGAGCCGCACGCGCGCGCGCGTGCGGTCTAGCCCGGCCGTGCACCAACGATCCGACACGTACGGCGACGATCCAGGAGAATGAGAGAGGCGCTCGCTCCCCGCGCAGCCCGCGCAGCAGCCAATCGGAGAGCAGCGGCACACCTAGCACCATCTAGTGTCAATTCACACAAGCGCCATATTGCACACAATTATTGGACTAACGCCATCTAGGAAATGAGACGAGAAATGATGATGACGACACAGATTGTGTACAGTGCCATCTAGAATATCGTCCCTAAACTGCAGTTTGTATGTACTTCTATGAGACAGCGTCATCTGCCGTTTACGCCGGACAGAGATACTGCCATTTACGCCGGACAACGGAGACGTGACAAGGTTAGACTAAGAGGAGCTACGCCCCTAAAAAAATTGATGACAGAAAACCTTCTGTGCAAGGACACACAGACAAGAAAGAGGATGACAGAGAGTGGCGTGTGTCGTTTGCCTTCTTGTATTTGTGTCCTCGTGCTGCAAGTTTACTGTCTGAAGAAGTGAATAAATCTTTGGAAACCGCTCTGTTGCAACTGGTGATGCCATGGAATATGGTGAGGGTAGAGCACGGCTGTTGAGCGAAACACTTCTTATGGACACGCCGGTCGGAGCTTCACATTCTGTTTCGATGTAAGGCCATTTGGTGAAGTCAACAAGGACGGAGGCTTCGCTATGTTGGAAATTCATGACTGTAAACTTACAGTCAGTCAGTCTGAGGCATGCAGAGTCGTCGTGTTGTTTTGTGGGTCAGTGTACGAATACTGCAAAGCGCAGAGCGATTCCCCGCGCTGCCGTTCGGAGCACTTACCGCAAACGAGGAACACATTGAAGGGTAGAGCCGCCAAAGCCGCCTCCTTGCTTTGCAACAAAACGGAGGAGATAAGAGCTGAACGGGAAGAGTGTCGCGCAGATGGGACGGCGCGACACACGGCCGCTTGGTTTCAGTTACTGTTTGGCATCCGCACGGGCCCTTTTGAGCGATTACCCGCGCTGCCGTTCGGAGCACTTACCGCAAACGAGGAACACATTGAAGGGTAGAGCCGCCAAAGCCGCCTCCTTGCTTTGCAACAAAACGGAGGAGATAAGAGCTGAACGGGAAGAGTGTCGCACAGATGGGACGGCGCGACACACGGCCGCTTGGTTTCAGTTACTGTTTGGCATCCGCACGGGCCCTTTTGAGCGATTACCCGCGCTGCCGTTCGGAGCACTTACCGCATACAAGGAACACGTGTCGGCGCCGCAAAAGGGAAACGCGGAAGACCCCACTTTAGGAAAGGAAGGCTTGGAAATACCCTCAGAAAACGGAATTGGTTTCGCGACCGCTTGGCTGGATGCGACCGGGGGATGGTTCTGTGTGCAATCGCCTTCTGGCCGCAATTACGGCACTCAGAGCGTTCAGGTGATCCGCCCCCAGCTGCACGTAATGACCGAGTGTCATTAGGCTGGCAGAGCAACGCACTGTCGTGCACACATATCGTCAGTGGCTAGGGCCTTGAAATATCCTCGCCGCTTTTGTGGCGGCTTCTCGGAACAGACGTTGGTGCGCGGGCAGGTTGAGCTCGAGCCGGGCCTTCGGCGCCGGCGGACGTCAGGGGCGTGCTCGGGCTGTAACGTAGGGGGGAGTGAGATGACACGTGTTGCGCAGTGAACCTATCCCCTAGCGTCTTGTAGATTGTGTCGTACGTTTTATCAATGCCATGTCTGTCATGAAAGTGTTTGTGCCATTGGTTTTGGGGATGCCAACCCCCAAGTGTGATTGGCTTGTTGGGGGACTCTTTGTCTAACTGAGGGTTGAAAAGATGCTGTTTTTAATGTGAGCGAGGCCGGAGGTTCGGGCTTGGACCCGGGCAGACGCCTGAGCGTGGCAATAAAGCGTCTCTTCGCCGGAAAAAAACATCCTGAAATTCAGGAAATAGGAAGAGACACAGCGCAGTATGTTCTCCTTCTTGTCTTTGTGTCCCCGCGCTGCAAGTTTACTGTCTGGAGAAGGGAATACGGCATTGGAAATCGCTCTCTTGCAACTGCTGATGCTGTGAAACATGATGAGGGTAGAGTACCGCTCTTCAGAGAAACAATTCTTTTGGACACGCCGGTCGGAGCTTCACATTCTGTTTCGATGTAAGGCCACTTGGTGAAGCCAACAAGGACGGAGGCTTCGGTATGTTGGAAATTCATGACTGTAAACTTACAGCCCGAGGGCACAAACACAAGAAAGAGAACGACACAGAGCGCAGTGTGTCGTACTCCTTCTTGTCTTTGTGTCCTCGCGATGCAAGTTTGCTGTCTGGAGAAGAAAATACGGCTTTGGAAATTGCTCTCTTGCAACTGGTGATGCCGTGGAATACAGTGAGGGTATGATGATGATATGAGGTGTTTAGTGGCGCAAGGGCCATTTGATGGCCAAAGAGCGCCAATTCATGAGACAAAGGATGTGAACAATAAAATTCCTCGTGGTACAAGCGGGTAATATATATATATATATATATATATATATATATATATATATATATATACATATATAGTCATGATAGTGACGGGAAATGTATGCAGTGAAAATGACTTACAGGTGGTGGTAGCAGTAAAACTATGAAGATGTAACATCAGCACGAATGCCTCGTCAACGCCCTTGTGTCCAAGGGCTGCGAGGCAGCTGCTTTCCTTAGGTGTAACTACCGCAGCGGCAGCCTCTGTTAGGAGGCCGTGCTACGGAATGCCTGGGTGAATCACGTGAAAGTCATGCACATTTTTTAAAAACGAAAGGAATGATTGATAATTAAAAACTAGTTCCCTACCTATGAACATCGATAGATGAAGTGGTACTTGCTGTCGGTAGGGTGATTTAATATGCTTTCTTCGAACAGTGTCTAGTTCTTTACACTGAATTAAAATGGGAAGCGCGGTGAATGGTTCACCACATTTCGCGCACATGGGTGGATCACCATCGGAGAGAAGGTGTGAGTGAGTACTGTGTGTGTGTCCTTTTCTTAGCCTTGTAAGTATTACTTCTGTGCGGCGTGACTTTGATACTGGCGGCCAATTACCCAGATGCGGCTAGATAATATGTAGTTTGTTTTGTGTATGTGTGTCCCATGTGCTCTGCCAATAAGCCCTGAGCTTACTTTTAAGGATGGGCTGTAAGTCAAGTGGAGGAACGGAAATGAGTGCATTGGAGGCAGCATTTTTGTGGGCGGATGCAGCTAGCTGGTCCGCCTACACGTTTCCTTTTATCTCTGCGGTGCCCTGGCACCCAGCAGACTACGACATGCGCTTGGAGTGTGTAGATCGTGCACAAAAGTGAGTATAGCGAGACAAGAACAGAATTTCTGTGTTTTTTCAGATTTTTAAGGCTTTTACCACACTTAGGGAATCCGTGTATATAACTGCCTTTAATAGTTTTAATTGTTTAATGTGTTTAACAGCCGCAAGTATCGCGTAAGCTTCTGCTGTGAAGATACTTGAATTAGGGTGCAGAATACCGGAATCGGAAAAGGATGGGCGAACAGCCGCGTATGACACAGAAGTATTGGACTTTGAGGCGTCTGTAAATAATTCTGGACAAGTGTATTTGTGCTCTAGTTCCAGGAAGTATGTACGGATATGTGCAATAGGCGCGTGTTTCGTTTCGCAGCGGGAGCCATTACACAGTGTTCGAAAAGTGGCACACCCGTTTCCTCAGCTAAGCCCCTCACGCGAAATGAGTACGGCTGTCTCACAGAAGGACGGTGGTCAAAAACGGCAGAAGAAGACAAATCAATTATTGTGGGGTGTGAAAGGTGTTCCGTGTCTGCGTTCACTTTTAGATAATATAAAATCCACGTGTAAGATCGTTGCAGGTGGAGCGACCACTCGTTTTATTCGACGTAGAGGCTTTCCACGGGGCTGGTGCGAAAAGCACCTGTAGAAAGGCAAATGCCCGAGTGGTGGATAGGGTCAAGCATTTTCAACGCGCTTGGTGTCGCAGACTGATAAATTATCGCCCCATAATGTAGACGCGTGCGTATGAGGCTTTTATAGAGATTCAACAGACACTTCTTGTCACTACCCCACGTAGTGTGGGACAATACTTCGAGAATGTCCATGGTTTTTGTGCACTTGCTCTTAATATACTTCATGTGTGATACGAAGGTGAGTTTCGCGTCTAGGATTACACCCAGGAATTTATGCTCCGTTTGCACAGGTGGTCGCTGACCATGCAGGTCAATGTCCGGGTCAGGATGGAGGCCTCTCTTTCTTGAAAATAAGACTCAAGTGCTTTTGTGCGGGTTAAAGCTGAACCCGTTCTCGTCTGCTCATTTGGTTGACTTGTTCAAACCAAGTTGAACCTACCTCTTGCACATTGTAAGATTGCAAGATTTAAAACCGATTTGCACGTCATCGACATATGTGCAATAAAACATGTTACGCGGGATGCATAAACGCAAAGAATTCATTTTGATAATAAAAAGTGTACAACTCAGTACGCCACCTTGCGGCACTCTTTTTTCTTGGACAAATGTTCGGGATAAGACATTGCCAACTCGAACACGTAATGTTCGATTGGATAAGTAACTTTCTATTATATTTAACATTCTTCCGCGTACACCTAAGTGGGACAGGTCTCTTAATATTCCAAAGCGCCATGTGGTGCCGTAGGCCTTTTCTATATCGAGGAACACCGAAAGAAAGAATTGCTTTTGGACAAAAGCGTCGCGAATTTTGCCTCGATAAGTACAAGGTGGTCAGAGGTAGATCTACCCTCTCGAAAACCGCACTGGTATGGGTCAAGTGAGTTGTTGGCTTCGAGGAAATGTAGAAGCCGCCGATTTGTCATTTTTTGAAAAACCTTGCAGAGACAACTTGTTAGGGCTATTGGCCTGTAACTGGAAACCGAGGATGGGTCCTTGCCCTGCTTTAGAATCGGAATTATAATGGCTTCCTTCCAGGCCGAGGGGATCTCGCCGGAAAATCAAACCGAATTGTACAAGGAAAGGAGGGTTTTCGGATTTCAGATGGCAAGTGTTTCAACATTTCATATACAACACGGTCAGAACCTGGGGCGGATTTATTGCAGCAGTTCAGCGATGCCTGTAGCTGAGCTAAACGGAAAGGTTCCTTGTATGGTTCCTCAAGTTTTCTGGATTTGCGCTGTAGTTTCTGTTTTTCTAATCTTGTCTTCCAGCGTTGGAAAGCCTCGGAATAGTGCGACGAGCTGGACACTTGTTCGAAATATATACCTAGGAAGTTTGCCTGGTCTTCCAAGCTGTCGCCTTGTGTGTTTACTAGAGGAAATGAATGTGCTACCCTACTAACCATGTTCCGGACCTTAGCCTCCTGTGTAAAAGAATTAATTCCCGATAGCAACTTCTGCCAACTTTCCCTTCTTGCCTGTAGGCGCGTTCTCCTGCCCTGAGACTTTATGTTCTTAAAACTATCAAGGTTCTCGGCTGTCGTAGAGTCCCGAAGCAGCCTCTATGCTTTGTTTTGTTATTTGCGCGCATGTCGACACTCAGTGTTCCACCATGGGACACGTCGTTTGCCGGGCCGTCCAGTTGTTTGTGGGATGCACTTAATTGCAGCATCAGTGAGAAAGGCTGTAAAGTACTCTACGGCTGCATCTATGCTTAAACCACACATATCAGTCCAAATTAAGCGAGTAACTTTACGAAACTCTTCCCAATCGGCTTTGTCAATCCGCCATTTGGGAACCTGTGGGGGACATTCATACATTATTGGCGTACTCAGAACTCTTGGAAAGTGGTCGCTTCCATAAGTAAGGATTATTACCGACTTTACACTTGAGTAGAGGTGGGAGAGATGGAGATGTAATGGTGAGATCTATGGAGGAGTAGGTATTGTTACGAGGTTGGCTCTTTCTGATTCAACAGGCAAACGCCTGAAGAGAAAAGGAATTGTTCGATTAGTCGTCTTCGTGCATCGCAGCGAGAATCACCCCATAGACTGCTGTGTGCATTGAAGTCCCCAAGCACCAGATAATGCTCTGGTAGCTCATCTATTAAGGACTGGAATTCATGTTTTTGCATGTGGTAGTGTGGAGGTATGTAGAGAGAGCAAATGGTGATGAGTTTGTTCAAAAGAACCGCTCGAACAGCCACTGCCTCAAGGGACGTTTGGAGTTGTAATTGTGTACATGCTATTCCTCGATTAACTACAACGGCTACACCACCGGATAACACCACGGCGTCATCCCGGTCCTTTCGGAAAATAATGTAACTGCGGAGAAAGTTGGTGTGTTTGGATTTTAAGTGTGTGCACTTTTGGTGAGAGTTTGTGTAATAGTTCTTGGACATCGTCCATATTTCTAAGGAGTCCTCTGACTTTCCATTGCATAATTTGTGCTTCCATATTGGAAGTTAAGTAGTGCTGTGTGTACGAAAGGGAAGTATCTGTTGTTCAGACGGAAAGATGAAGCTCAAGTAGCAGGGCCGTCGGCAGGCCCCGTTATCGGCTTTTCGTTTTCTTAGCGCGCTCCAAGAAGCTACGCCACTCTTTCGGCACCAGGGGTACCGGAGTTGTGTCCATCGCCTCGTTAGAGGCACTGGACGCCCGCGTGTACGAGCTGCTGCTTCGTTTTTCCGACCTCACCTGGCGAGGCGTCGTCGTGAGACCCGACGACCCTGGAGTCGCCGGGATCTCTGGTTGGGCAGGTGGAGCAGACTTAACTACTGCCACTACGGGGGCAGCTGCCACGGCCGATGGCTCACCTTACGTGGACCGGGGCAGTGGCGGTGGCCGATCGACGCTGCCCCCTGACGCGCCGCATCAGCATAGGTAGGACCGTGGAAAGCCGAACACCTTCTTCGTGCTTCTTTGAATGAAATGTTTTCGCGTACCTTCAGTGATATGATATCTTTGTCTTTTTTCCAGTTTGGGCAAGAACGTGAATAAGCAGCGTGGTCGCCGTTGCAATTCACAGTGTGGGGTTTCATTACAGGTGTCCGAGGCATGGCCTTGGGCACCACATTTCGCACAGGTAGGTCGACCTCGGCAGCTCTGAGAGTCATGGCCAAATCTTTGACATTGGAAACATCTGCGAGGGTTCGGGATATACTGTCTGATTGTTGTCTTTGTGTAACTAGTTTCAATGCTTTATGGAAGTTCACTAGGGGCAAAGGTCAGTATCAAGTGTTTGGTTGGGATTTCTTGGTTGTTTCTTCGGATGAGGATTCGTTTTACGTTTGTGACATGCTGGTCCTTCCACCCTTCGAGGAGTTTAGACTCCGAAAAGTCAAGGAGGTCAGTGTCTGACACGACTACACGGGCGGAATTCATGGATCGGTGGGGTGTTACTGTTATGGGAATGTCGCCAAAAGCACGGAGGTTCTTTATTTGATCAAACTAGGTCTTGTCACGGAGTTCAAGGACGAGGTCTTCACTGGCCATTTTTCTAACTTTATAGCCAGCACCAAAGGGGGCTGTCAGTGATCTTGATGCTACGAAAAAGGACACGGTTCTTGCTGTTTTGTCAGATTTCTCAGTGTACGACATGATAATGGGGGAATACTTCTATGGGTCGGGCTAAGGAAAGTGATGTCTTCGGGGCGTACACGCTTTGAAGCGACACGATCGCTTATTAGGGGGAATGGTCTATGCATGATAATGGAATTTGATTCGGCAGCGATGGCGGCCACCCACCACGGAGCCCAGCATGGGGACGCTACAAGATTCATGGAATGGAAAACATGCAGACGCCAGCCGTACACCACTACTATAACCAAATATGCATAGACCGAGGTTGGCTATTTGCACAAGGTTAACCCTTGCCACCAGGGAAGAGGAAAGTCAAAATGAAGAGAGGAGAGGACAGGAGAGTTTAAAAGTGAGAGAGGAAGACGAAGATGCGCAGGGTGCCGGAACGGAACGAAAACCGAAAACGAAAAACGAAAAAAAAACGATATTTTTGTCCGGAATGAAAACGTAACCGAAACTTTATATACTATTTCGTTCCGGAGTGAAACCTAAATTTTTTCAATCGTCTTTCGGTTCACGAGAAAACTTCGCAATCCGGAACTGAGCTTGTGCAATGTGAGCATATCTCAGGGTGCAGTATTAGCGCGTACCTCAGGCAGGAATTCCAAAGCAAAGAAATGTTGAAATTGTGCGAAAAACGAAAACAGTGGCAACCAGAGATGTTTATGTTAACGCAAGTGGTCTTTTCCGCGCCTGTCACGCAGGCCAAAGTGGAGAGGGCAATGTCGGCGCTGAACTTTGTCACAGCGAAAGCTGTAATGAGATCACAACAGCTGATTTGGCGCCATAGTTGTCCGCCGCTGCCAGTGTCCGTGACTGCCATCGCGTGAAATAAAAAAAAAATTGAATGAGAAACAAATTTCTATGATCGGATGGTGTTACATCGTTAGGTCGATCCCTGCGCGTTGGCGCAAGCGAAGTAGACACAAGCTGACAAGCTGGTAGAATGGGCGTTTATTTTCAGTGTACGTTGCAATATAAAGACAGAAAGTAAAGAGGGAAAGGGAAACAAGGTAAGTGAAACAAGAGATAGAAGCTTTGGCTATAACTGAGCCAAGAACTGATAAGGGTTACACTTCAGTCACAACACTTCTCTATCAATAATACTGGAGACGCTGCACAGGTTTCCGCTGTCGTGTTGAGCGCCGGAGTTCTGTGGTCACTGTAGGTTCCCTGGTCTTCTGCTTTTCCTGGTCTTGGGTTGGGGATGATGACTGCAGCTGGTGTGGTGACTCACGGAGTTCCGCCTTCGCGCTTGGTCCTGATCCGGGAGTTTCTTGCGTAGTTCTCGACTTAGGCATACTCTCCCCTTCCCTGTCACGTTAGGGTTCAACCGAGTCTCTCCTTGTGTGAACTTGATCCACATGTCTCCGAACAAGGCCCTCTGGCGTCTCGACTGTCACCATCCTCGCTCCGTCGGCCGACTGTACCGTGCCGGTCTTCCACTTTTCACCCTTGCCAAAGTTGCGGATGTACACGTTCGCGTCCGGTGCCAGGGTCCACTCATCTGATTCACCTGATCTTCCTGCAATCAAGGCAGGAAAGCACGTGTCGAGACGAGACCGAATTTGGTATCCCAGGAGAAGCTCCGAAGGAGAAATGCCCGATGCGAGGGTTGTTCTCCGGTAATTGAAGAGTAGTCTGCAAAGGCAATCTTCTAATTGGCCCTGGTTAATCTTCTTCAGCCCATCTTTCACGGTTCGAACAGCTCTCTCTGCAAGGCCGTTCGACTGGGGATGAAACGCAGCCGTGCGCAGGTGAGTTATGTTGTTCTTATTGATGAAATCGGCAAACTCTTGACTAGTGAACTGCGTTCCATTATCTGAAACAAGGGTGCGCGGAATGCCGAACCTGCTGAACAAGCTGCGCAGGCAAGTGATAGTCGAAGATGTGGTCGCCTGCTTCATTGGTACGGCCTCAATTCATTTGGTGTGAGCATCTACAAGAACAAGGATCATGCTTCCATTTATTGGCCCCGCGAAATCTACATGTACTCTCGACCAGCTTTCCTGGCATGTCGGCCAGCTAACTGGCGGGGCAGATGCCGGCATGGGTCGATATTGAATACAGCTTGTGCACCTCGCTGACACTTGTTCGATGTCGTTGTCCATTCCAGGCCACCAGAAAGCCGACCGAGCGATTGCCTTCATCGCCGATGATCCTTGATGAGTTTCGTGCAGCATGTGCAACATTCTATGCTGCGCGCTGTCTGGAATGACAACCCTACGGCCCCAATAGAGCAACCGGTGGGCCAGCGAAAGCTCGAGTCTGCGGTCGAAAAAAGGGAGTAATCTTCGTTCAAGTGCTTTAGCGCTTGTAGGCCATCCATTCTTTGTGTACTGCACAACCTTGGCCAGTACAGGGTCGCTGGCGGTTAGCGCCTGCAATTCCGCTGTCGAGACTGCACTCTCCTGTACGGATGTGAGGGCCAAAACGTACTCGGGTGGCTCGCCGTCCGCGGTTGGCTCCGAAGTTTCTTGTGGCAGCCTACTGAGGGCGTCCGCGTTCAGGAGCTGCTTGCCTGGAGAATACTGCAGCTTGTAGCGGAATCCGCCCAAATACAGCGCCCAGCGCTGTATGGGAGCAGCTGCCAGCGGTGGAGGTGGCCGATCCGATCTCAGCAGGCCCAGGAGTGGCTGGTGGTCTGTTACGAGGATGAACTCTCGGCCTAGAAGATAATCACGTAACTTCATTACTCCAAATACCAGGGCTAACGCTTCTCGTTCAAGTTGTGAATAATTTTGTTCTGCTTTCGACAATGTTCTCGAACGGAACCCAATAGGCTCGTTCCTGTTCCCTTTTGTGTGAGAAAGCACTGCGCCGATGCCTCTTTGCGACGCGTCGCACTCTAGTTTCAGCGGCTGTGAAGGGTCGTAGTGCACTAATACCCGTGCTTGCAGCAAACACTGTTTTGATTTGTCAAACGCGGTTTGTTGTTCTTCGGTCCAGTCCCAACGTCTGTTTTTTTCCAGTAGCCGATACAATGGAACGAGCAGAGACGATATATTCGGCAAAAACTTTGAGTAGAAACTGATCATGCCAAGAAACGAACGAAGCTCGGCTACATTTTTCGGGCTGGGAGCATCAGCGATTGCTTCGATATTTTCTTCTATTGGGTGCAGCCCTTGCTGATCGATTCGATGGCCAAGATAGGTAACAGACGCCTGCCGAAATTTGCATTTGTCAAGGCGTAGTTTAACACCATTCTCCCGGAAACGTTGCAGAACGACTTTGAGCACGTCGTCCCTTCCTGCTTTTTCGGACACCAAGACATCGTCCAGATAAGCTTGCGCGCCTGATAAGTCTTGCAGAACAGTTTCCATCCTACGTTGAAAAATGGCTGGCGCAGAGGCAATGCCGAAAGGTAATCTGTTGTAGCAGAAAAGACCTTTGTGCGTGTTAATTACGCACATCTGGCGCGATTCGTCATCAAGCGGAACTTGGTTATATGCATCCCTTAGATCTAGTGTACTGAAATGCTTGCCGCCGTTTAAGGACGCGAACATGTCATTGATTACTGGCAATGGGTATTGTTCCAGCTCACATGCCGCATTTAGGGTGACCTTAAAGTCGCCACAAATCCTAACGCTGCCGTTCTTCTTAAGCACTGGTACAATGGGCGTAGCCCATTCGGAATGTGGCACCGGTGACAAGACGCCTAGTGCCACCAGCCTATCCAGCTCTTCTGATACTGCCTATCCAGCTCTTCTGCGCCGCAGGTCCTTTGATGAGGCCTAGTTCCGAGCTGAAGAAATCTGGAAACTCGGAGATTACATCCGAAAGGATCTGCGTGTTGGTAGACGGCCGTGCAGTCGGCGGCTCAGCTGAGAGGCTGAGAACAGGGGCGCCTGCGTCGCTCAGAAGAAAAATTAGGTCTCGGCCACATAAACTTGGACCGCAGCAATCTAGCACTACCAACGGGCATTCTACGGTTGCACCGACGTACAATACCGGCAACAGGATCTCCCCAAGGACTGGCAATTTTCCCAAATAGCATGACAGCTTTATGCGTGATGGCCTCAGCGGAGGCCAAGCGTTCTTGTGCTGCTCAAAAACCTGACGTGCCACGACGCAGACCGGTGAACCAGTGTCAATGAGCATTGATACGTCAACACCTCCCCACGTAAAGTTGCGCCGTATTGGGGGCTTCACAGTTTCCTCCCGCGTCGATCTTAGCGTCCAAATGTGCATGCTATCCTCTACGCCTTCATCTGTTTCCCCTTCGTTAACAGCCAGGACTCGGCCGCGTATTTCCGAGGGTGTTTCTTGAGTTCGATACTTTGCGGTTTCATCATTCTGGCATTTTCGAGCTAGGTGACCGCGTCTACCGCAACGATAACAACGCGCGTTATTCCAACGGCAGGCATTACTGTTATGTCTGACACTGCCACAACGCCCGCATTCAGCGAGTCCCTTTTTGCTTGTGGACGACTGCGCCTTGATTCTGAACACAGCTGATGCTTCGCCGGCCATTTTACGGGCGTCATTCTCTGCAGCTTCAGCTGCGAGGGCCATTGTTTCTGCGTCCTCTAACGTCAGATCTTTCTTTGTCAGCATCTGCTTTTGCAGCGCACTCGATCTGATGCCGCACGCTATTCTATCCCGCAGCATTCGGTCGAGCATGGTATCAAAATTGCAGTTATCCGCGATACGGCGAATCTCCGTAATGAATTCTTGAACAGACTCACCGTCGAGCTGGCAGCGGTTGAAAAAGCGGAAACTTTCAGCAATCTCATGGCGCTTGGGATCAAAGAACTCGTCCAAGGCTTTCACGACGTCTTCGTACTCCAAAGAATTAGGCTTCTTGGGCGCTATTCTTCCTGACAATATCTGGACAGTGCGAGTACTTAAGGCTGCCACCAACAACGCCCGTTTCTTGGCTGACTCTGTCACCCCCGTTGCCTCAAAGTACGCTTCTGCCTTGATGACATACGCCTTCCAGTTGTCTTTCTCGTCGTCGAAGTCCGGCAGTTGCTGGTGAGCCATCGTCGATTCGCAGCCTCGCGAAGTCGCGTAGATGCCGTCCTGCTTGAATCCAGGGGTTTTCTTTCCGTTTCTCGTCGCCACTGTTACATCGTTAAGTCGATCCCTGCGCGTTGGCGCAAGCGAAGTAGACACAAGCTGACAAGCTGGTAGAATGGGCGTTTATTTTCAGTGTACGTTGCAATATAAAGACAGAAAGTAAAGAGGGAAAGGGAAACAAGGTAAGTGAAACAAGAGATAGAAGCTTTGGCTATAACTGAGCCAAGAACTCATAAGGGTTACACTTCAGTCACACCAGATGGGATTTTAACCCACGCCCTCCGCGAGGCAGTCGGGCCTTCCGCCACAGTGCTACGCTGGTGCTTGTAGCTCCTTCGCAAAAATACTCTATACAGGCGTCATATCGGGCAAGGAATCGGGTTAACATATGTAATATAGCGTGGCAGAAGAGTACAATAACAACTAGTCATCACACTATGCTAATAGCACAAAGGGTGTGGTTTAATGCATGCCACAAGTGTTGCGGAGTTGCCACTCCAGAATTGCAATGACTCCGAAATCATTCCACATTTTCGCGACCCCGGAATGGAATGGCATTGAAATGGGGACAACGCTTGGAGGAATGGAATGGGAATGGAATTGCGTCTTTTTCCGAAAATATAGAACGTTTCCGTCTACGTGCTGCTTTTGAAACTTCAAACATTAGTAAGTCAGCCTCAAATTTAACAATGAGGCAGTATTTTTAAAATAGCTGGGCTGATTACAAGCACGGTGCATTTATAAGCAACGCGCCTACTACAAACCGAGGCATAAGTTAGTGTACAAACAAATGCATTATCCCAGCAGATACTGAAGGGAGAAACAAACTACTCCTGCGCGTTGGTTCGCATTGATACCCCCACAGGAAAGTGGCAAATACTCTATGCACAGCCTGATCTTTATCTCACGAGCAGTTTAGTACCTGGCACACATAAATAACCTTTGCGTCAAGGAAGACACTGCATACCTGCGCACAGGCGGACACAGAAAGTTCTCACCCCATCCATGCTTGCGAAGCGCGCTTGACAAGCGTCAGTGCTGACGAGCAGTGCGGCCTAGTGTTCCGTATTCGATGCAAAGGCACAAGGTGCCAGAGCGGTGCACTGTTGCAACTAATAACAGCAGATCTAGAGGGTTTTGTTCCCCATTAACCAAATCTTAGTTTTCACCATATTCACGACCGCTCCAGACGCGTGGCAAAACTGCTTAGTCTTCTTGAAACAAATTTTTTCGGCATAAAAATACGCTATAACCACATTTAAGCTGAAACATTACTAAAACATCAGCATTCCTTCGACCATGCTGACCATGCAAATACAATAGGTAGCGGAAGAACTGCCCCTATGGGAATTATTAGGGTGTTGAACTGCACGAGATGTGTCACCAAGCTACTATCCCTCGACCTTGGTAAAGTGTTTTGCGTACTTTTGCAGTTCTTAATGCATCTGCTTCCTATATGCTTCCTATATTTCTGTAATTCCTATGTTGAAGAATCACAGGAATGGGATTGAACTGCCCGGCCATTCCCGGAGTGGGAATGAGTTAAGTTTTTTCATTCCGAGAAATTGAAAGGAATGGAATTGCGGCAAGTTCCAATTCCCCGGAATCGAATTGGAATGGAATGGAGGCTCCCATTACGCAACACTGCTTCCCACCTACTGAAAAGTGCTGAGCCATAATTATTCAACCTCATTAGCCACAGCACAAAGTGCACATGACTTACAGACTTACATGTGTAGACTTACATGACTTACATGTGTAGCGGGTACCACGATTCTCCGAAAAATGACGAAAAATTGCACGGTGGGAACTTCGCTACTTGAGAAAAATTACGATGATTTATGGCGTAGTGGGTACCTTGCATGTGTACTAGCATTAGTTGCCTCAAGAGACTATAAAACCGCTTCTAAGTCCGCTCTTCCAACTTTCGCTGTGACTCTGCTGCGTGTTCCGTGCAGGCCTGGCGACCTTTTAGGAGCTTGCTCCTTATGCTCGGGCTTGTCCATCGCCGTAGTAGCCGGGCGTAACACACGTAAAGTATAACCATCTGAGCGCACGCACGCGCGAAAGAGAAGTCTTCTTCCTCTTGTTCTTCGAGCGCCTTGATGATGATATTAAAGGGGTACTGACACGAAATTTTTCAGTTGTCGTTTTTTTGCGTCAAATGGTAGGCCAAGGCCCCAAGAGCCTAGAAAATGTACCGGTAAGCGTGAGTGCGACCTGAAAAATTAATTACAAGGCGTCTTTAAAAGCTAGTTTCGGTTCATACTGTACCCTGACGTCACGACATGGTATGAGCAGCGCCCCCAGGCGTTGCTATGTACACGCGCAAGTTATCGTGACGTATCTCCGAGCGTCCGTGTCTCCGTCGTCTGCTGCGCGCCGCACGTGTGGCATCTTGTGCGCCGTCAACGATGGAAGTTTGGTCCAGCGACTCCGGCGACAGCAACGACTTCGGTAGGGAAGAAGATGCCGAGCTTGCCGACCCTGCCAACAATTTCGCGTTTGACCCGCTTGAAAGCTTGTCAGAAGAAGACAGCTCGTCGCCAGACAGCGATAATGCCATGCAGGAGGCCTTGCGCATCGGGAACGTCCAATGGTAAGAATTTCGTATCTACTGCTCGTTTCCACACGGGCATCCTCCGGGTGTCCTGAAAGTCGATAGCGTTTGCCGTGGGGATTTGGTAATGATATGACTTGCTTAAAATTATTGGTGCTCGGTGCAGATTTGAGACCGCATGTATATCTTTGTCCTGTCGCTCTTCTATGTACAGCCGGACTGCGCGCGCATGATGCCAGCCTTGTGCTGGTCGTAACGCCTAAACATTATACAATAATATTAACTGCGCAGGTGCCTCTGTGGGAGCTGCCGCGCCATGGAGACCGAGACGGAGTCGGTGTGTTGTCGCGAGATCGACAAAGTGAAATCTCTTGTGCCGGATGAGGCTGCCTGCGTCACAGAACACCCGACGTTTCGGCGTGGATGCTTAGACATCCACGCCCTGGAGATAGCATACTACGCCTTGATGGAAGACCGTCCAGGCGTTATAGAGGCACTAGAAATCCACAGGTATTACTGCTGCGATTGATCGAAGTTCGCTGTTTCTGCTGAAGTAGACCTCATTCCAGAGTGCATGCAAAGTGCATACCTTCGGTGTACTTTCTGTGATGTCGAGGTTGCTCGCATGTACGACGCGTCATCCACGCACGCAGAACGTACATAGGCGCATTTTACATGATAATGTTGCTATGCCCATATATCGCGTGTCCGACAAAATACAGGAAACTTTTAAATATTATATAAGTGCCGTCGAACAACACCGGTCGTCGGGCAGCGCAAGTTATGCACGAACGCGAGATCGCATTGCATACGTGAATAAAAAACGAAAGCTTAGTGTAGTTGCTGCTTGCATTGTTACATGGTTGTTCACAAATCATAAAACTCGATCTCGCCTTTCACGTTCTTTGCGACTGATTTTATGTACTTCGTTTTTTTTCTGCCCTATAAACCACAGCCCTCTGTAATGCTTTGGCACAGTGGGTTCAATAAGTAAAGGATACATAAAGATAAGCGTTTCTACATATCTTTACATGCTAAAGGCACCTGCATGCTACATAACCGTGGCCTCTTATTTCATAATTTTGTGTGCTCAAAAAAGGCCCCGTGTTAGTAGGTGGTTTTAGAATGTGACTGTGCCAACATCTCATTCAGCTGCAGGGTATTTCTGCCTTCAATTTTGCCACCGCATTTTTATATCATATTGCATTCCTATTTCAGGCGATACCGATACACTGCGTATCGGCAATTCGTGCGGTGGGTCTGGCATCGCCTTGGCAGAAGAAAGCGAGTGGTCCTTCCGAGCTGCGTTGTGTGCGCAGTGCGTGCACAATTCCCTTCACAAGAGCACTCTGGTTTTAAGTATCCGGAGTACTAGTATATCAATTCAATAAAGGCAAACAACTTGTTCCACTTGATTTATTTCTGTGGGCATGGCAGCCTGTGTCCTGGTCATGTGCAAAACACGCTATATCACCAGCACAATAGTCGGAAAACAACACTTATTCTAACAATGAGTGCGAAAAAAAAGGAGGCACAGGCCGTGATCGCTAACGTAAAAATAACAAAACAGAAAGAGTTGCCAAGTCTGCACACGTAGCACTGAATACATTCTCAAAATTTCTGAAAGAATGCAGTCGTCTTGACCTCACGGACTATCTAAGAAGCGAACAGGAACCTGAAAGGCGGCATTAAACTGACATCCTTAGCTGCTCAATGTTCTCCCTGACGAGCTAGTACATCATTAGAACTGCACGTTCAACAACACCCAGTCTCAAGAAGTGAGGTACACGGCATAGCTATGCACGAAAAGAACACTTATTCTGACAAAGAGTGCGAAAAAAAGAGGCAAAGGCCATGGTTGCTAACGTAACAATAACAAAACAGAAAGTTGCCAAGTCTGCACACGTAGCACTGAATACATTCTCCAAATTTCTGAAAGGATGCAGTCGTCTTGACCTCACGGACTATGTAAGAAGCGAACAGGAACCTGAAAGACGGCATTAAACTGACATCCTTAGCTGCTCAATGTTCTCCCTGACGAGCTAGTACATCATTAGAACTGCAGGTTCAACAACACCCAGTCTCAAGAAGTGAGGTACACGGCATAGCTATGCACGAAAAGAACACTTATTCAGACAAAGAGTGCGAAAAAAAAGAGGCAAAGGCCGTGGTCGCTAACGTAAAAACAACAAAACAGAAAGAGTTGCCAAGTCTGCACACGTAGCACTGAATACATTCTCCAAATTTCTGAAAGGATGCAGTCGTCTTAACCTGACAGACTATGTAAGAAGCGAACAGGAACCTGAAAGACGGCATTAAACTGACATCCTTAGCCGCTCAATGCTGCCTGATGCTTAGCTGCCTGATGAGCCATTACATTACCAGTAGAGGTATCAGTCACGTCACCACAGATTAAAAAACACCCTGTGTCAACAAGTGACCTACTGTGTCAGCTGAATCCATTCTGTGTTCTAACGCAAGGAGTTTCAGGGAATATAGTAGCTGACTCCTGGCAACAATGAGCTGTGCAAGCTGCACGAAATATCTGTGTTGCACATTCCTGCCAGAGAACTGAAAGCGTTATATGGAAAAGAAGCTGATTACAATGATCAATTGTTAAACACGATCGCTGAAATTACCTGCCTAATAGTCGACTTTGATAGAGAACAAAGCACTTCTGCCCAAGTGACTGAACATGTCGCTGATAAAAATTATACAATGACAGCACAATCAAAACTCTTTCTCCACAGTTCTCAAAAGAATTTCAGCGATAGATGGTGGCAGAAATGAATAAACCAAGGCAGCAGTCCCTATTATTCTGGTGGTACTACAGAATCCGCGATTGGACATATTTAGGGCTATGCATGATGATGCGACCACTTGCCATCTAGAGTTCATCAGAATAGTCTATCACTATGGCGCTAGTTACAAACAGTGTCAGCAATATCAGCCCGGCAGGAGAAGACGAAGAAGACGTCAGCTGGCTTTCAGTTGCCTGCGAAACGTAACTTGTGGGCTTCGACAATGGCCACCTTGTCGACTGGCCCATGTGCAGCTGACAAGTGTGGTGGCTGTGGCGTGGCATCCGTTCCATCTTTACTGCCACAAGCAAGCAGCTCCTCGACAGCAGACAGAAGATGGTTCACGTAGGCTGCATATAGATGACAAATAATGGTTACATTAATGTGAACACTGGTTGTTTCATGCGTAGTTGTCTTCAAGCTCACGTAAGAGTTTCTAATATAACAGCCAGGATAGACAGCAACATATAGCATAGATGAAGAAGCTCACTTTTTTACATGCTTGCTACCAGCTGGAAACCCTAACATCTTTTTTAATTCATGGTGGCAAGCTAAACTTCAAGTAGCCCTCTTAAGAAGTAAGATTTTATAGAGAAATCATGAAGTTTGATGTACACACCATAAGTGGGCAGTTCTCTGATGGGACAAGCAACAGGCTCGCCTCCCCTCGCCTTTGGATGCTTTATCTGCCATCGCAGATCCCCTTTCTTCGTTGCTGCCTGCATTCTTCCCGAATTTTCATTGTAATGAAGGGCGGAAAGCAGACACCTGCACATCATAATGCATTCCTTAGTGGTGCTTTAGTGGACTTAAGAATTGAAGGAAAGAAAACATTCAGGTTAGTTTGTTGGCTTTCTACATGTATGTACAATGCTAAGTCAAACATGTGCACAGATTAGAAGCAGCATGGACACACTGTGATTCCACACATTATTTGTCCATGTTTTGCTTTGCGTTGTATGTACACTTAGAATCAGCAACATCATATCATCACGTGTGAGAGGCACATATGACAGAGCTGATTGCTTAGTGATTAAAACCACTAATATACAGGTACATTCTGATATTGATAAATGCACAGCAGTTCATAGCAAACCAAATGCACTTTGACCATTTCTATTCATTCATTCATCCATCCGTCTTGGCGCTGTCATGGTCGTCTCCTTAGCTTGGCGTATACCAACATAGGCATGGGGCGATGTGAATGTACGAAATGACAGGTCATGACATGAATAATGTGACGTCCCTGTTGCCTACAGCATGAAATCCTATCCAGCAGTCACTTACGATACATACCTGCATACGGCAGCCCGTGGTATGCGTGTATGTACCACAGGTGATTCACAGTTTATATCTACCCAGACTTTCTAAATCTTAAAGGAGTACTGACACGATGTTGAAGTGCAGCATAACGGACATTTTTGGTTTCCTTGGCATGTAGTGTTAACGCTCTCCCTACACCGCATCCGGGAAACACGTATAAATATTTAAGTTTGATTTTAAAGTTTTCATCTCCCAGCATCTGCAAGGCAGCTTCACCGCATGGAGAGCCCTATGACGTTTCAAGTCGGCTCACTTGGTTTGCGAAATCTGGGTTCTCCATGCAGCCTAAATCACACAAATCGCTGTCGGAGGCACTGGACGACAGTTCACTCATCATGAACCACGTTCGACTGACAGCAAAGGACAGCAGGTGCATATTTCGTGGGTTGCAGTCTGCCCGTGACGTCACGGGCCGACTTGACACGTCACTATGAAGCCGCCCTCTCGAAACCGAAACCGAAACTGCTGGTTGAAAGAAGCGGTATTAAAAATATGTGCAATGCATCCCCAGGCACCACGACACTCTTTTTAGGTTTCTCGACACCCGTGCTTCCATTTAGAGCAACAACCCGAAAAATTTTAAAATTCATGTCAGTACTCCTTTAACATGATGGTGTGAAGTAGCCCATTTCACACACACACAAAAAAAATGCGGTGCCGGTATTGGCGGCATTGGTGATATGTGAAATATCTTAGTGGAAGCAAAGAATAAAAATCATGCCTCGACCCGGAATCAAATGCAGACATTATCATGCTAGCCAAGTATTGTACCACTGAACCATGTCAGTGCTTCAAACTGTTTCGAAAAAAGACCCTATACAAGCGTCACGTGAGAACAATGGCAATTGCTGTGGCAGTGTTGGCTCTCCGCTTTTATGTTTATGTGATAAACGTTACATATATATGACTCCGTAAGCTACAGCCAAGCATTCCACGCCTACTACCGCTACTTATGATGTGCACATCAATGTACCGCAGCGTGCACTTCATGGTGATTAAAGTGACGCCTCTGCTCTAACCTGAGTGCTGATGTTACGTTGGACCATGGGGTACCCTTTACATTACAGTGAACTCTGCCTGCCTGGCAAGCCGAGGAAGTGCAGGCAAGTACTAAATTTACATGACGACGTCAGTCCACCTCGTAACACTTGGCTCAAAGGAAAAAAAAAATCCAGCACAGGCTGCTACTTTCTGACTGTTTTGCATGAAATTGACTCCCACAATAGATGGGATCTGACAGACTTCTGGTATTAGGAACACTGACTCTGCAAATTTTCAATGCAGTATTTGTAAAAGTTCAGCGTCATACATCAGGTCTGCAGTGACCAGATGTTTGTGACAACATTTTGTGTGCAATTTATATGTAGCCTGCAGCTGTATGGGTGCGAATATTAATAGTATCACAGCAATATAGGTAAATGAGTTAGTGTACACTGCATAGGTATAGAGAAAAATACAAAACAACAAGCACTTCTTAGACTTGCACATATTTTACAGCTTGAATCATATGTTCCTCATATGTACTTCTTGCAAAGAACGTACCTGGCCAGCTGCCCTTGATGCGAAAGTGCATAGCATTTTGGAGCAAACCTGTTTATGATAGAGTGGAATGACTCCACGCCAAATGTCTGAAAATTGGGCGACACCTGCCTGACGTCATCCAGAAGCCGTTTGCTTGTAACAATGGCATGTAGCCTGTCATAAGCATCCGTGCCTGAAAAGCGAATGCTGTTTGTGGAATGTTTTTATGTGCTGTCCTTATTGCAGGTTCTTTTTCTTAGTGCCAGTCCACTGGCCCAAGTACCCATTTTGCACCTGTTATTTCTAAAACTTTATGAAAGGAGTATTCGGATAGATGCTACCTGGCAAGATCCACTTCCTTCGCTCCAGCTCCCCATGCTTGCACTCCGGGTACAGTAGGCCGTGTCCAGTGGGCTTGTCCTGGATGTGATTCAGGAGAGAGAGCCACACAGCTATGGCAAGATCCCTATTGCCCTTTCCAACTCCGACGGCGAAGTAGAGATGTGCTATGATAAACCGCCTCCAGAGGCCAATCAATTCGCAGCCTCGGTGCTTGCCAGCAGCGATAAGCTGCTTTTTGACGCCTGCATGAATGAGATAATGAGTTTGCTACAAATAGGTGGTTTTAAAACAGTTATAAACCTTGAAGAATGACCTTTGCTGACATGCCATGCATCAAAAAGATGGCGCAGAGGAGGCTGGTGTGTCCTCAAGTACTTCCGCACTTGTGGATGGCGGTCCGTCACGATCTCAAGCACTGCGATTCCACTGTCATGGAGGTTTTTTATTGTCCTTTTCAGCTCTTCCAACTCCATATGGCCACTGGAGGCTACTTTATTTGACTGCAGAAAAAAAACTTAAATGCAGTTTAGCTGTTTTGAAGGCCAACTGGCAAGCTCTCATTACCTGAACAAGCTCAATATCAATTATTTTATTGATGGACATCTCCAACAATGAGTGTGTGCCGTACATGGCGCAGTATCCGGGGAAGTCGGCTCGGCTGTCCCCTGCAAGCCTCACTCCTGTTGGCTTGAGCTGCTGATGCAATGCTATCTTCTTTTTCTCCCAAACCTGGGGCAAGTTGGATTCTAAAATTCATGCAAGTTGCTTGTAACTGCGTCATCTAAAGTGCCTACATGTTCGAAAGAGTTACAAAAAATATATTTGACTGCTACAGTTTTGTACACATTTTCTGCAGGAGCTAGAGCATGCAGGCAGTGCACATGCAAACTGTTCTTGAGCATTCAGAATAGAGAAGTTTAGTTTTCGAAGATATCCTAAGTAATTATTGAATAGTCCAATAGTTACCTTTAAAAGCGCAAGGTGTTATGTTTTTAAGACATCGGGTTGTTTATTCTTCATGCAAATATGAATACAGCTTATGAACCTCAACATCAAATTCAATTATAAACATTTTTTTCTAGTGGATGGAAAATGACGCGAGCATATGCAGAGCGTACATAAATATTCTGTGTGAGCTGTAGCACAACCACCACTGCATCGCCCTAAGACATCTTACTTGTTTACTGCAGTAAATAGGACATAGAATTTTGTTCCTTGGTGTTTAGTTAAAGCAATACATACTTTTGTTGGTCAAATGTATAAATACTTCAGGAAAGCACCAGCCTGTGTAGGCCAATGTCTGTCCTTCATCATTTTGTTCCGGTTGTATCTTGTATTAAAATTTCAATGCATGCTTAAAAAAACCAGGCAGTCGAAGTTATTCTAATGTCATGTATTACGGAATAATTTATTGCTCACTAAGCACCTTTGGTCAATGGGCATCAGCAAGCAGTGTTCATAAAGAGAAATCCTTAGTAAATAAGAAGGGAGTATGTCAAGAAAGAGTGTATAAGAAAAAAAAGAAATGTGAAAACCTTGTTGACGGCTGGCAGCAAGAGGTCATGCTGAATGCGGTAATAAGTTCTGCTAGAGAAGCAGATTATCCCGGCATTCCGCAAGAAGCGCAGTGTCTGCATCGGGCTGCATCCAGTAAAAAGGATGCTGGCAGTAAGTGCCACATTGCCAAGAGCATTGTTTTCACTCTTTGGCTAGCTGTGCCAAGTCACTGTGTGGCCGTCTTCACATGTTGTTGTAATAGTGACCAAAGAGCCAAGCACCTGTAAACGAATTCAACGTATGGTTGCAGTATTTCATGCACCCTCAAGTGTATTGTGTCTGGTATGCAACTTCCTGCACTGAATTTGGAGCAGGATGTTGAAACGCCTAAGGGTGCTCAACATTAATCTTGGCTGACAAATGAAGTTTGGAAGCTACTAAGTATTGTAAGAAATTGTTGTGCTAATAAATATTTCACTGTCATTCCATGAGTACATGCCATTGCTCCTGATGGTTATGCATACAGTCTGTCAATTTTGTACACAGCGACATCAAGTTGATATCATTGTACAATATCACACGTGCTGTGCTGCCATTTTGAAGCATACAAATAGACACTAGGTTAGTGTGCATAATAAATTGTCCCAGTCAAGACAATGACTTTGATAACTGACCACTCTATGCTATCAACACAACAGCAGCAATCTGCAGCGATTCCAGAAAGTTGTTTTTAAGACAAAATGCAGACACACGATTCAACTGCCTTAAACAGTGCAACATAAATTACACAACGAAACTGCATAAATCCGAAAGTCAGAATATGTTACCTGCCTTTAGCGAGACAAAATTGACATAGTAGTCAAGCGAAAAAATGCTTGATAAATGTATTTGAACTTACACTTGGCATTCATTACACAACATCCTCCTTCTTTACATTCCTTTTTTTAGCACATAATGCAGTTCACCATATCAACCTTAGCTTGCATAGCTGAAACACGACACTATTCCCACCAAGGCGAGACAATTATTTAGAGTTATCGATACTATCTGTTACAAACCTCTAGGGATGATGTTGCTGGGCGAAGACGAGTCTTGCACAGCTTCATGAGCTCAAGAAGCTGGTCCTCGTACACGACGAACTTTCGCTGCATGGACCCTTCAAGCGGTGCTGCTGCTTCTGGAGCTGGCCTATAAATAATATGTTATGCTGTCATCTTTGCATAAGTAAACAGAACTTTAACCAGTATGAATAGACGTGTTTTGCGCCCAATCATTCGCTATAAATCAAACACTGATATTGTGTAATGCAGAAAGTCGTAAGCTCTTGTCTCTGTCACATGCAACAGTTAATTTTTCTTGAACTGTTTCTATATGCATACAACTACATAACAATATGTTTCCCTAAGAGGTGTTACATAGGTTGAGCAACAATCTATGCCATCAACAGTAGAAAAATAACAACGAGTTTTCCTGACAAGGAACTTTCATGCAGTGTAGGCTCATAAGTACAGTCCTGTGAATTATCTACAAATCCATAGGATTCATCACAGGAGTCATCGATGGGCAGTGGTGTAGAACACCTCGGATGCAGCATGTCCTCCAGCAGGGCAAGATCTTCAGTTGTAAGCTCTGTCTGGCATTGTGCAAATAAAGACCCACAAAATTGTACTGTTCTCAGAAGCAGCGCAACTGCATTCACAACTTTACGAGACCTGTAATTGATCGACTTTGTTCATTGTTCTGTAAGGGCAGACTGGTGGTCAAGACAAGAAGTGTACGAACCCAATGCCCAAGCAACACTTTAAGATCTCAATCGGCATCAAGCAATCTTGGCCAGGAATAATTTTTTGCTACTTGCATCACAGGATGCAAGTAGCGATGCAATTTTCCGGGCAGGGGGAGGGGGCAGAATGGAACTGTGGTTATATACCTCCATGTGTTTATGCCTTGATGTGTGCGTGTGTTCTCTAGCTCTGCAATGGCATACACCAATGTCCAATGGCAAGCAAAATAGCCACCTTTGGTGTGTCACCTTTGGTGTGTCTGAGCGAAACACTTGCTTCAGCAACATTCCTTGTTCGTCAATTTCTCATTGCATTGACCCATCATAAAAAATTTCGTCTTGTTTGAAAAACGTCTAGTAGCGCCCTATAAAGTGGTCCATATTTGCGCTGAAACTCAAATGACAAAGGCTGGTTGCTTTTAATGGAGCTTGATATGTAAGTACCAAAGGCTACAAATTAGAAGTATTAACAACAATTGCAATAAATCTTTAACCCCCTTAGACAGATAGTCATAATTCTTTATGATCAGTGGGAAGCAGTACTTGTCATTCTATAGTTGCAAATCTGCAATGAATTGGCATTCACTGGACACTATAATTGATTACTTATATATTGTTTACATTATATGCACAATGCGCCATATGGGAAAACCTGCAAGCAGTGCAACGATGGGTTAGTCTTTGAAGTAGATAGCAGTGAGGTTGTGCGTGAGACCAATAGGCCAGTAGATTTTCTATGGGAATTATCACTAGGTGCCAAATTAGGCAATAACCGATTGGGATACCTTTGCTCGGCGACGCAAACGTAGGGACGAAGCTCGAATGGTCAGAAGCATCTGTTTGTTGCGTGTAGCAGCGGCAGGAGTCCTGCGAGAGATATTAGACAGTGATACAGTTGAACACAAGTACGCGCGCCGCGTACAACGCGGCGAGTAATTGATACGAACCTCGGGATCTCTTCGCAAACGCTTCTGTTCGAGGCCTCCGTGTCGGGCCTCTGCTGGAGCACGCACCTCGGGATCGCCAACACGCTTCAAGTTGTTGCCCCTGCAGTCCCTTTTACCACGGCCTTGGAAAGCATCGTGACGCGCAGTTACAGCAGGGTGACACAAGCAGAGGGTGCTAAGAATCTCTGGGTCCGGACAGGCCGCCATTGGAATCTGAACTTGGCTACGTATAACGCTAGAACTTTATCTAGTGAGGCGAGTCTAGCTGTACTATTCGAGGAATTAGAGGGTGTTAAATGGGATGTAATAGGGCTCAGTGAGGTTAGGAGGCCACAGGAGGCATATACAGTGCTGAAGAATGGACACGTCCTATGATATCGTGGCTTAGGTGACAGAAGAGAACTAGGGGTGGGATTCCTTATTCATAAAAATATAGCTGGTAATATAGAGGAATACTATAGCAATAATGAGAGGGTGATATGTATCGTAATTAAGTTTAATAAGAGGTACAAGATAAAGGTGGTACAGGCCTACGCGCCTACATCCAGCCATGATGATCAACTGGTTGAACGCTTCTACGAAGACGTAGAATCAGCAATGAGTAAGGTAAAGACACAGTATACTGTAGTTATGGGCGACTTTAATGCAAAGGTAGGCAAGAATCAGGCTGGAGATCATGCAGTTGGGGAATATGGCATCGGTTCTAGAAACGCCAGAGGGGAGTTACTAGTACAGTTTGCAGAACGCACCAATTTACGCATCTTGAATACCTTCTACAGAAAACGGGCTACTCGTAAGTGGACGTGGAGGAGTCCTAATGGCGAAACTAAAAATGAAATAGACTTCATAATGTGCGGCCACCCGGGCATTGTACAGGATGTGGAAGTAGTTAACAAGATCCGATGCAGTGACCATAGAATGGTAAGATCTAGACTTCAACTAGACGTGAGGAAGGAACGGCAGAAACTGATACGCAAGAAGCCGATTAATGAACTAGCTCTGAGAGGGAAAGTACAGGAATTCAGAGTTTCACTTCAGAATAGGTACGCGGCTTTAACCGAGGAAACCGACCTTAGCGTTGACGCAATAAATGATAATCTGACTAGTATCATCAAGGAGTGTGCAGTGGAAGTCGGGGGTACAGTCGTTAGACAGGACACTGGTAAGCTATCCCAAGAGACGAAAAACCTCATTAAGAAACGTCAAGCTATGAAAGCCTCAAATGCAACAGACAAAATAGAGCTGGCGGAGCTTTCGAAGTTAATAAATAGGCGTAACGTAGCCGACATAAGAAAGTATAATATGGAAAGAATTGAGCATGCTCTAAAGAACGGAAGAAGCCTCAAAGCTATGAAGACAAAACTGTGCATAGGCAAAAATCAGATGTATGCACTAAGGGACAAGGAAGGCAAGGTCACAAACAATATGGATAGAATAGTTGAGGTAGCGGAAGAGTTCTACAGAGATCTGTACAGCAGCCGAGACAGTCAGGATGATAACGTAAGAAGCAGTAATAGCGCAGAGGAATCTGACATCCCACCAGTATTGACGGGAGAAGTAAGGAAAGCCCTAAAGGGAATGCAAAGAGGCAAAGCAGCTGGTGAGGATCAGGTAACATCAGACCTGTTGAAAGACGGTGGAGAGATTATGTTAGAAAAACTTGCCACCCTGTATACGAAGTGTCTCTCGACGGGGAGAATACCAGAATCTTGGAAGAATGCCAACATCATCTTGATCCATAAGAAAGGAGACGTCAATGACCTGAAAAATTACAGGCCCATAAGCTTACTGTCCGTTGTCTACAAGCTATTTACAAAAGTAATTGCTAACAGAATTAATACGACATTAGAGTTCAATCAACCAAGGGACCAGACTGGATTTCGTACAGGCTTCTCAACAATAGACCATATTCATACTATCAATCAGGTGATAGAGAAATGCGCGGAATACAACCAACCCCTATACATAGCCTTCATTGCTTACGAGAAGGCATTTGACTCGGTGGAGACATCAGCAGTCATGCAGGCACTGCGGAATCAGGGCATCGACAAAGCCTACATAAACATAATGGAAGAAATTTACAGCGGCTCCACGGCCACTATAGTCCTTCATAAAGAAAGCGAGAGAATCCCAATAAAGAAGGGCGTACGGCAGGGAGACACGATCTCTCCAATGTTATTCACCGCGTGTTTACAGGAGGTTTTCAGGGCCCTAGATTGGGAAGAATTAGGGATAAGAGTTAATGGAGAGTATCTCAGTAACCTACGATTCGCTGATGACATTGCATTGGTGAGTAACGCGGGAGACGAATTGCAGCTCATGATTACTGAACTGGATACGGAAAGTAGAAGAGTAGGTCTGAAAATTAATATGCATAAAACTAAAGTAATGTGGAACAATCTTGGCAGAGAACAGCGCTTTGCGATAGGTGGCGAGACACTGGAAGTTGTAAAGGAGTGCGTCTACTTAGGACAGGTAGTAACCGCGGAGCCGAACCATGAGAGTGAAATAACTAGAAGAATAAGGATGGGCTGGGGCTCATTCGGCAAGCATTATCAAATCATGAATGGTAATCTACCACTATCCCTCAAGAGGAAGGTATATAACAGCTGCATCTTACCGGTACTTACCTACGGAGCAGAAACCTGGAGACTTACAAAGAGGGTTCAACTTAAATTGAGGACGACGCAGCGAGCGATGGAAAGGAAAATGATAGGTGTAACGTTAAGAGACAGGAAGAGAGCAGAGTGGGTCAGGGAACAAACGGGGGTTAAGGACATCATAGTTGAAATCAAGAAGAAGAAATGGATATGGGCCGGGCACGTAGCACGTCGGCAGGATAACCGGTGGTCATTAAGGGTAACTGACTGGATTCCAAGAGATGGCAAACGCGTGAGGGGGAGACAGAAAATTAGGTGGGTAGATTAGATTAAGAAGTTTGCAGGTATTACGTGGCAGCAGAAAGCACAGGACCGGGTTGATTGGCGGAACACGGGAGAGGCCTTTGCCCTGCAGTGGGCGCAGACAGGCTGATGATGATGATGATGATCTCAGTAACCTGCGATTCGCTGATGACACTGCATTGATGAGTAACGCGGGAGACGAATTACAGCTCATGATTACTGAACTGGATAAGGAAAGTAGAAGAGTAGGTCTGAAAATTAATATGCATAAAACTAAAGTAATGTGGAACAATCTTGGCAGAGAACAGCGCTTTGCGATAGGTGGAGAGACACTGGAAGTTGTAAAGGAGTACGTCTACTTAGGACAGGTAGTAACCGCGGAGCCGAACCATGAGAGTGAAATAACTAGAAGAATAAGGATGGGATGGGGCTCATTCGGCAAGCATTCTCAAATCATAAATGGTAATCTACCACTATCCCTCAAGAGAAAGGTATATAACAGCTGCATCTTACCGGTACTTACCTACGGAGCAGAAACCTGGAGACTTACAAAGAGGGTTCAACTTAAATTGAGGACGACGCAGCGAGCGATGGAAAGGAAAATGATAGGTGTAACCTTACGAGACAGGAAGAGAGCAGAGTGGGTCAGGGAACAAACGGGGGTTAAGGACATCATAGTTGAAATCAAGAAGAAGAAATGGGTATGGGCCGGGCACGTAGTACGTCGGCAGGATAACCGGTGGTCATTAAGGGTAACTGACTGGAATCCAAGAGATGGCAAACGCGTGAGGGGGAGACAGAAAATTAGGTGGGTAGATGAGATTAAGAAGTTTGCAGGTATTACGTGGCAGCAGAAAGCACAGGACCGGGTTGATTGGCGGAACATGGGAGAGGCCTTTGCCCTGCAGTGGGCGTAGACAGGCTGATGATGATGATGATGATGATGATGACACAACGTTCGGACGGCATCACTTTTAAGGCGCACATTCTTTGTCGACAATCCGAAATCGGCCATCAACTGTATGCTGCACGTGTACGCGTCTGGAGTGAAGTGGCGTGAGCATAGCAAACTCCGCTTGGTTGGCGTCCAGTCTCCGCCTCGACCGCGGCGCACGAAGGCGACCCACATTTCTCTCAGCGCCGGATCGGACGGGAATCGGTGGAATTTGTACCCATTGTCCCCCGTTTCACTACTACACGACTTCACGGGGCAAAATATTGGTGCCATGGCGACAGATCGAGATGACACTAATCTCTTGCCCTCTGGTCAGTGTATATTGTGTATTCACGCGCACGCACAACACTCTAAACTCCGCTCGCTCGCCTCACAGGTACGCTGGATGATAGTGACCGCAGGACCGTACGCCGCGAGCAGACGATCGAGAAGGCGACGCGCAAGCTGCCATTGTTGTTTTCCCGGTGCCTGACGTCATCACAACCAGCCAGACTGCTGCGTGAAGTCACCGAAATTAGTACTGTAGCATGACGTCAAGCTAGTGTTGATGTCAGTGGTTGCGCCATGAAAAAATTCACTTTAATATGAAAATAAAATATCTTATGCGCATTTGCTGAGCTTGACACTTCCTCAGAGCGATCTCTGTATACAGGAGATTTGTATGACAGAGCAAACTCGTCTCCGAAAAAAAGGTGTCAGTACCCCTTTAACGCAGGCAAAACCACATATAGCATAGCCAACGGTAGCATGCGGCGCTCACTCCATTCCGGCGCGTGCTCTAGTTTGATAGGAGACCGCTAGAGGGCCACAACTGGGCGCTTCCTCTCTCTCTCGACAGTCAGTGCCCGTCGATACTACCGTATTTACTCGAATCTAAGCCGACTTTTTTTTCAGAAAAACGATGTACGAAAGTGGGGGAGGGGGCGGCTTAGATTCGAGTACAATGATTTTTTTTCTGGCCTTGCGAATTTCGGGGGTCGGCCTAGAATCGGGGTCGGACTAGATTCAAGTAAATACGAAAATAACATGAACGAAGAAGACAAGGCGGCGGTTTGGAGGGCTCACAAGGCAGCAGCAGGCGGGCTCGCCGCCAACACCCTGCGGTGAGAGCTGGCGAGGCCGAAGAGAGACGTCAGCGTCGTGCGGACCCCTAGATACAAGCCCGCGAAGCCGAAACAGCACGGAAGCGGCGGCAAGAGAACCTCGAAGAGGTACGGGCGCGGGATGCAGCGACCAAGCGCCGAAAGCGGTCGCTACCTGAAGTTGGTGGCGCCGACGCGCGCTTCCAGCGCGATTTCCTCGACTACACGTTCGGCCACAGCGGCAAGGTCTGCGACCGCTTGTGGTACGACAACAACCTGACCACAATCACTACTATAGCAACGTGTAACGTCTTTATATGATAGTAAAGGAATTGTACGCAGCATTCACGGTTTACCCAGTTATCTCCGAGGAAGCTCCTCTAACATCATTCACTTCGTGGATATGGTACAATTTTTTTACCAGAGCAGCGGTCTCGGACATCAGAGAGTACACTCAGTGATTTGCTGCTTCTGAGATCGTGCTCACCCCCTTGACACAAAGCATTGAGCCCACTAAAAAAAAACGTACTTGTCGTTCGAGAAAATAAACACTATGACTTTGAAATCAATGCTGGTTTGCGCTAGTTGGTAGGAATTCGTGGTACAGTTACTTCCGCTCCTCTGAAGAACTTGGTTTACCCTTGTCTCACTTTCCTAGAGGAGGGCAAATAACTATATTACCTTCAAATTTTTACATAAAAAGAACCGTTACGAACCGTTACGGAACATTTTTTTTCGTTCCGGAACAGAAACGAAACGGATTTTTTTGCGGTGGAACGAAACTAAAACCAAAACGAAAAATATTTCTTTCCGCCACCCTGGTCTCAAGAAGTGAATACGGATTTCGAAGTCGCTCTCTTGCAACTGGTAATGCCATGGAACATGGTGAGGGTAGAGTACCGCTCTTGAGAGAAACAATTCTTATGGGCACGCCGCTCGCACCTTCACATTCCGTTTGAATGTAAGGCCACTTAATGAAGTGAACAAGGACGAGGCTTGGGTTTGTTGGAAATTATGACAGTAGACTTACAGCCCGAGGACGCAAAGACCAGAAAGAGGACGATACAGAGCGGCGTGTGCCGTCCTCCTCCTTGCCTTTGTGTCCTCGCGCTGCAAGTTTACAGTATGCAGTAGTGAATACGGCTTCGGAAATCGCTCTCTCGCAACTGGTGATGGCATGGAGCACGATGAGGGTAGAGTACCGCTCTTGAGCGAAACACTTCGTATGGACATGCCGGTCGCACCTTCACAACTTGTTTCGATGTAAGTCCACTGTATTAACTGAACAAGGGTGGAGGCTTGGGCTTGTTGGAAATTCATGAGAGCAAATATACAGGGCGAGGACACAAATTCAAGAAAGAGGACGACACACAGCGCAGTCTGTTGTCCTTCTGGACTTTGTGTCCTCTCGCTGCAAGTTTACTGTCTGAAGATGTGAATACGGCTTTGGAAATCACTCTCTTGCAACTGGTGATGCCATTGAACAACGTGAGGGTAGAGCGCCGCTGTTGAGCGAAACACTTCTTATGGACACGCCGGTCGCACCTTCACATTCCGTTTTAATGTAAAGCCACTTGGTGAAGTGAACAAGGGCGGAGGCTTGGGTTTGTTGGAAATTCATGACAGTAAATTTACAGAGCGAGGACACAAATTCAAGAAAGAGGACGACACACAGCGCAGTCTGTTGTCATTCTGGGCTTTGTGTCCTCTCGCTGCAAGTTTACTGTCTGAAGATGTGAATACGGCTTTGGAAATCACTCTCTTGCAACTGGTGATGCCATTGAACAACGTGAGGGTAGAGCGCCGCTGTTGAGCGAAACACTTCTTATGGACACGCCGGTCGCACCTTCACATTCCGTTTTAATGTAAAGCCCTTTGGTGAAGTGAACAAGGGCGGAGGCTTGGGTTTGTTGGAAATTCATGACAGTAAATTTACAGAGCGAGGACACAAATTCAAGAAAGAGGACGACACACAGCGCAGTCTGTTGTCCTTCTGGGCTTTGTGTCCTCTCGCTGCAAGTTTACTGTCTGAAGATGTGAATACGGCTTTGGAAATCACTCTCTTGCAACTGGTGATGCCATTGAACAACGTGAGGGTAGAGCGCCGCTGTTGAGCGAAACACTTCTTATGGACACGCCGGTCGCACCTTCACATTCCGTTTTAATGTAAAGCCCCTTGGTGAAGTGAACAAGGGCGGAGGCTTGGGTTTGTTGGAAATTCATGACAGTAAATTTACAGAGCGAGGACACAAATTCTAGAAAGAGGACGACACACAGCGCAGTCTGTTGTCCTTCTGGGCTTTGTGTCCTCTCGCTGCAAGTTTACTGTCTGAAGATGTGAATACGGCTTTGGAAATCACTCTCTTGCAACTGGTGATGCCATTGAACAACGTGAGGGTCGAGCGCCGCTGTTGAGCGAAACACTTCTTATGGACACGCCGGTCGCACCTTCACATTCCGTTTTAATGTAAAGCCCCTTGGTGAAGTGAACAAGGGCGGAGGCTTGGGTTTGTTGGAAATTCATGACAGTAAATTTACAGAGCGAGGACACAAATTCTAGAAAGAGGACGACACACAGCGCAGTCTGTTGTCCTTCTGGGCTTTGTGTCCTCTCGCTGCAAGTTTACTGTCTGAAGATGTGAATACGGCTTTGGAAATCACTCTCTTGCAACTGGTGATGCCATTGAAGAACGTGAGGGTAGAGCGCCGCTGTTGAGCGAAACACTTCTTATGGACACGCCGGTCGCACCTTCACATTCCGTTTTAATGTAAAGCCCCTTGGTGAAGTGAACAAGGGCGGAGGCTTGGGTTTGTTGGAAATTCATGACAGTAAATTTACAGAGCGAGGACACAAATTCAAGAAAGAGGACGACACACAGCGCTCTCTGTTCTTCTTGTCTTTGTTTCCTCGTGCAGCAATTTTACTGTCTGTAGAAGAGAATACGGCTTCGAAAATCGACTTCTTGCAACTGGTGATGCCATGGAATATGATCAGGATAGAGTAGCGCGCTTGAGCGGAACACTTCTGATAGACACGCCGGTCGCACCTTCATATTTCGTTTCAATGTAACAACACTTGGTGAAGTCAACAAGGCTGGAGGCTTGAGGTTGTTGGAAATTTTTGGCTGTATACTTACAGCGCGAGGACACAAAGACAAGAAAGAGGACGACACAGAGTGGCGTGTGTCGTTCTCATTCTTCTCTTTGTGTCCTCGAGATGAAAGATTACTGTCCGGAGTAGTGAATACGGTTTTGGAAATCGCTTTCTTGCAACTGGTGCTGCATTGGAACATGGTGAGCGTAGAGTACCCCTCTCGAGCAAAACACTTCCTATGGACACGCCGGTGGCACCTTCACGTTCCGTTTCAATGTAAGGCCACTTCGTCAAGTGAACAAGGGTGGAGGCTTGGGTTTGTTGGAAATTTATGACTGTAAACATAGAGCCCGTTGACACAAAGACAAGAAAGGACGACACAGAGCGCAGTCTGTTGTCCTTCTTGTCTTTGTCTCCTCGCGCAGCAATATTACTGTCTGGAGAAGTGAATATGGCTTTGGAAATCGCTGTCTTGCAACCGGTGATGCCATGGAACATGGTGAGGGTAGAGTAGCGCTCTTGAGAGAAACAATTCTTATGGACACGCCGGTCGCACATTCACATTCCGTTTCGCTGTAAGGCCACTTGGTAAAGTGAAAAAGTGCGGAGGTTTGAGCTTGTGGGAAATTCATGAGAGTAAATTTACAGGGCGAGGACACAAATTAAAGAAAGAGGACGACACACCGCGCAGTTTGTTGTATTTCATGTCTTTGTTCCCCGCGCTACAAGTTTGCTGTCCGGAGTAGTGAATACGGCTTTGGAAACCGCTCTCTTGCAGCTGGTGATGCCATGGAACATGATGAGGGTAGAGTAGTGCGCTTGAGCGGAACACTTCTGATGGACACCCTTGTCGCACCTTCATATTCCGTTTCAATGTAGCGACACTTGGTGAGGTGAACAAGGGTGGAGGCTTGGGGTTGTTCGAAATTTATGGCTGTATACATAGAACGCGAGGACACAAAGACAGGAAAGAAGACGACACAGAGTGGCGTGTCTCGTTCTCCTTCTTGTCGCGCGCTGCAAGTTTACTGTCCGGAGAAGGGAATACGGCTTTGGAAATCGCTCTCTTACAACTGGTGATGGCATGGAACATGGTGAGGGTAGAGTAACGCGCTTGAGTGGAACACTTCTTAGGGACATAGCAGTCACACCTTCACATTTTGTTTCGATGTAAGCCCACTGTATTAACTGAACAAGGGTGGAGGCTTGGGCTTGTTGGAAAATCATGAGAGTAAATTTACAGGCCGAGGACACATATTCAAGAAAGAGGACGACACACAGTGCAGTCTGTTGTCGTTCTTATCTTTGTATTCTCGCGCTGCAAGTTTGCTGTCTAGAAAAGAGAATACTGCTTTGGAAATCGCTCCCTTGCAACTGGTGATGCATTGGAACATGGTGAGCGTGGAGTATCCCTCTCGAGCAAAACACTTCTTATGCACACGCCGGTCTCACCGTCACATTCCGTTTTAATGTAAGACACAATATTAATGAGAAGTAACAGACAATAATGCCAAGGAAAGTATAGGAGATATTATTTTTAATAATTGGAATTTAAATGTGGAGAAAGTAAAGTGGAAGAAAAGATAACTTGCTGCCGGCAGGGGCCGAACCTGCGACCTTCGAATAACGCGTCCGATGCTCTACCACTGAGCTACGGCGGCGGTCATCCCCTCGTCCACTTTATACGGTATATATGTGCATTTAAATCTAGCAGTGTTAGCGCCGATCGCAGTCATGGCGGCGAGTGTGGAACACTCTTTTTCTGCCTTTTTGGCGTCACGTAGCACGTGATCTTTTTTACGAGCTGGCAGCTGAACAATAATCCCTCGCATACTGCCTGAAGGCATCAAGTTTGCCAGAGCGAGACCAGGACGACAAGGACTGCCATGACAAGATGATGGAAAGAAGGTGGTTTTGATGGGCCTGCCGGCAGCAAGTTACCTTTTCATCCACTTTACTTTCTCCACATTTATATGCCAATTATTAAAAATAACATCTCCTATACTTTCCTTGGTATTATTGCCTGTAACTTCTCATTAATATTGTGTCTAACAAAGAAAAACGAGCCCTTAAAAGCCACCTTCTTTCCATCGTTTTAATGTAAGGCCACTTGGTGAAGTGAACCAGGATGGAGGCTTGGGTTTGTTGGAAATTCATGACTGTAAATATAGAGGCCGAGGACACAAAGACAAGAAAGGACGACACAGAGCGCAGTCTTTTGACCTTCTTGTCTTTGTCTCCTCGCGCAGCAAGTTTACTATCTGGAGAAGAGAATACGGCTTTGGAAACCGCTCTTTTGCAACTGGTAATGCCATGGAACATGGTGAGGGTAGAATAACGCGCTTGCGCGAAGCAATTCTTATGGACACGCCGGTCGCACCTTCACATTCCGTTTGAATGTAAGGCCAATTGGTGAAGGGAAGAAGGGCGGAGGCTTGGTATTGTTAGATATTCATGACTGTATACTTACATCGCGAGGACACAAATTCGAGAAAGAGGACGACACAGAGCGCAGTGTGTGGTACTCCTTCTTGTCTTTATCTCCCCGCGCTGCAAGTTTTCTTTCTGGAGAAGAGAATACAGCTTTGGAAATCGCTCTCTTGCAACTGGTAATGCCATTGAACAAGGTGAGGGTAGAGCACCGCTGTTGAGCGAAACACTTCTTATGGACACGCCGGTGGCAGCTTCCAATTCTGTTTCGATGTAAGTCCACTTGGTGAAGTGAACAATCGTGAAGGCTGGGGATTCCTAAAAAAATTTATGACAGAAAACTTACAGTGCGAGGACACAAAGAGAAGAAAGAAGACGATATAGAGCGGCGTGTGTCTTTTTCCTTCTGGGCTTTGTGCCCTCGCGCTGCAAGTTTACTGTCTGAAGAAGTGAATACGGCTTTGGAAATCGCTCTCTTGCAACTGTTGATGTAATGGAACATGGTAGGGGCACAGTACCGCTCTCGAGCAAAATACTTCTTATGGAGACGCTGGGCGCACCTTCACATCCCGTTTCGCTGTAAGGCCACTCGGTTAAGTGAACAAGGGTGGAGGCTTGGGTTTGTTGGAAATTCATGACTGTAGACATACTACTCGAGGACAGAAAAACAAGAGGACGACACAGAGCGCAGTGTGTCGTCCTCGTTGTCTTTTTGTCCTCACGCTGCAACTTTACTGTCTGGAAAAAGAATACGGCTTCGGAAATTGCTCTCTTGCAACTGGTGATGCCATGGAACATGATGAGGGTAGATTAGCGCCCTTGAGCGGAACACTTGTAATGGACACGCCGGTCGCAGCTTCCCATTCTCTTTCGATGTAAGTCCACTCTATGAAGTGAACAATGGTGGAGGTTTGGGGAAATTCATGACTGAAAACGTATAGGGCCCGGACACAAAGACAAGAAAGAGGACGACACAGAATGGCGTGTGTCGTTATCTTTCTTGCCTTTGTGTCCTCGCGCTGCAAGTTTACTGTCTGGAGGAGAGAATACGGCTTTGGAAATCGCTCTCTTCCAAGTGGTAACGCAATTGAACATGGCGAGGGTAGAGCACCGCGGTTTCGCGAAACACTTCTTATGGACACGCCGGTCGCACCTTCATATTCCGTTTCAGTGTAAGGCCACTTGGTGAAGTGAACAAGGGTGGAGGCTTGGGGTTGTTGGAAATTCATGACAGTAAACTTACAGCGCGAGGACACAAAGACAAGGAACAGGACAACACACAGCGCAGTGTGTCGTCCTTTTTCTTGTCTTTGTGTCCTCCCGCTGCAAGTTTAATGTCTGGAGAAGTGAATACCGCTTTGGAAATCGCTCCCTTGCAACAGGTGACGCCATGGAACATTGTGAGTATAGTGTACCGCTATTGAGCGAAACACTTCTTATGAACACGTCACTCATAGCTTGACATTCTGTTTTGATGTAAGCCCACTTGGTGAATTCAACAATGGTGGAGGCTATGGCTTCTTTAAAATTCATGACAGAACACTTTCAGCACGAGTACACAAAGAGAAGAGGAAAACACAGAGCGCAGTTTGTCGTCCTCCTTGTCTGCCCCAACTTCACGCAGAACATCGTGGTGGTTAGTACACCGGACTCCGATCATGCCGAAAGTGCAGGGGATGTGGTATGCAAGACCCAGGGGAGGATCACACATGCTCTCCCAAATGCAAGTTCTGCGGTGAAGATCACCCCATAGGTGACAAGTCTTGCAAGCAGCCGTACCAAATACCATACGTAGTGAGAGTACGAAGAAGAGAACGCTTCAAAGTGGACACCGAAAGCGAATCGGCTCAACCGACGAAGGGAACCCCTCCGGGCGCCGGGAAGCGCTCACGCTCAAGAAGCAGGTCGGTATCAAGACACCGTTCCACATCGAGGGGAAGAAACCGTTCCAGGTCCCGGGATGGGCAGGAGCTGAAGACAAACAGGAAAAAGGAGCCAGGAATGACCTGGGCCGAGAAAGTCGAAGGTACTGTGAAAGCCACAGGTAACGGGGCGATAGCCTCGCAGGTACAGAGTAATGATGCCAGAGTAGAACAGCTGATCAGAGAGGTTATATCATTAAAGAAAGCTAATGAAGAACTTAAGAAGCAGATACAGGAAATGAACAAAGGGTTGAGGGTAGAAAGCGGCAGTGCAGCAATGCCTAAGCCGGTGAGTAGAAGTAACAGTCAGGAGGAAGAAGGCACACCGGCGCGCATAAAGAGAGCTGTAGTCTCAGAGGTGGAATCGATGTGCTCTGTTCTGGAGGGGATCTAAAGGATACGGTAGACAGAGTTAATCTTAAGGTGGATAAAACATGGAAGTGGGCGTTAACAGCCGAAGAAAGGCTGAAAACGCTGGAGGCCCAAGGTGAGGATGATGAATATATGCCCTCGGAAGCCGAAAGCGCTAGATCACTCCCAGGAGCGCTAGGTAGTACAGTCAAGAGAACAATGACTGGGGTGAGCAAGTCTGGGGGTAATGGCAATAATAATGAATAGCAGAAAGAGATTTAGTGTGTGACAGTGGAATTGCAGAGGATTTCAGCAAAAAAAAAAGCGTCACCAGCACAGATAATTAAAACGGTTGAAAATAGGCCAAAATTATTAATGCTGCAGAAAACTCTAGCGGAGGAGATCGGGCTGTCCGGCTTTAAAGCGGTCTGCAAAAGCAAAGAACCGGGCAGGGTAAATCGCCACCCGAATTGAGAAGAAAATTCCCTACATTGAGCATGACTTAAAATTAGGGGCTACCAAAATTGAATATATAGTAATAGAAATGGTTCTAAAAAGCTCGCTTACTACCGCGGCCGAAAGATCGACCATCCCGGGAGCAACACCAGGGCGTGGTCTACAAAGTGTCATGTGCTGACTGTCCAGCGAGCTACATAGGCGAGAATAAGTGCTTCCCGGAAAGAATGCGCCAACACAAAAACGACGTCAGAAAGATGGAAATACAACGCAGTGCCCCTGCAGAGCATTGCGAGAAGCACGACCACAAAATTGACTTCGAGGGCGCTTCCATCATAGAAACGGAAAGGAATCTGGGAAGGAGGCTCTTACTCGAGTCGTGGCACATCCAGAACACACCTGCGAATGTGAACCGGTCCCTCAGAACAATGCCTCCGATCTACGTGCACGGCCTCCGGAACGTGAGGGAAAGAGAAAGGCGGAGCCAAAAACAAGCTGCGACGAAGCCCCCCTGATCAGCACAGTCACCCCTGAAGAAGAGACCAAGCCGGTCTCGAAACGTCGGGTTTCCTCCAAGAATTTGTGGCTGGAGGTATTTCAACTTCTTAAAGAGGTAAAGTGCACAGCTTTTTCTGCCTCAACATATATAGCAGTCCCAGCGAAATGAGACAGAGCTTTAGAGAAATTTTTAATAAGGCCATGGGGGTAGCCAGAACTGCGCCCCTTATAATAGGAGGGGACTTCTAACACTTATCCTAATCCACTGCTATATCACCGAATATACCCCGAGATCTATAACACCAGCATCTGTAAGGTCTGCCAGACAGACACAGCAACGCTTAAGCATATGCTCTGGGAATGCGAGGCTAAAGCCAAACGTATTAATCCCAATGCTCTCTCGGCGAGGTGGGAAGCCACTCTGCGCAGCTCCAAGCTCGCCGACCAACTCTGGGAAGTCCAGCAGGCCCGTGAAGCGGCGGAGAGGCAAGGCCTTGACGTCCCGACATGGGAGACCGGAGCCCGGGCCGTTAATCTGCCGGACAAACAATAAAGCTCTTCCATCCATCCATTCAACGCCCCACACCAATCTTGGGGTTACCGCTGGAATACTAAGAAAGGGGAAGGAATCTGGCATCTTGCCACGGATCTAGGCCTCTCTCTTATCACAGACCCAGCCTTTCCTACTAGGTGTGGCACCTCCACGTGTAGGGACATGACTCCGGAGTTAACCTTTACTTCTTACTTACCCAGGGTAGAGTGGATCAATTCTGGCGCGGATCTGGGGAGTGACCACTATATTCTACACATAATGTTGGAAATGACGGGGGTGGAGGTAAAATACTTCAGATACATAGACTGGGATCAGTTTAGAAAAATCAGACAGGACAGAGCAGAAACAGAAGGTAATGGGTAAATCAAACCACCATATTGGACAGCTCAACTTAGGGAAGACTTGAATGCAGCAACTAAGGCTATGGAAACAGAGGAAGCGGTCGAGCTGATGGACAGTAGAGTGGCGCATTTGATAGAAGCCAAGCAATCGATTTTACAAAGATGGAAATCTCAGCGCTTGAACAGAAGACTTAGGAAGCGGATTGCTCAACTCAACAGGGATATCGATGAGCACGCACGATATTTGCAGAAACAACAATGGAATGAGGTTTGTAACTCTGTAGATGAAAGGATAAAACGCGGAGGCAAATGGAATCTGCTCAGATATCTGCTCAATGAAAAAGGCACTAAATCGAATAGACGTACGGCAGTGGCGAAGCTAGTACATCAGGAAAGTCAGACTGCAAGCGCAGAGAGCATAGTGGAGCGATTAGCAGTTTAATACTTGCCCCTCAGGAAAGAGGACCAGGAAGTAAGTTACCCGGATTACTTAGGAGCAGAATGCAACTATATGGACCGGGAATTCACAGAAAGTGAGGTGCGCACGGCACTGTATGATTTGAATAGTAGGTCAGCAGCAGGCCCAGATGGCATCTCTAACAGACTGCTCAAGAATCTGGACGACGACTCCATAAAATATCTCACCACCTACATTAATGAATTGTGGAAGAATGGGGTATATCCAGAAGAACAGAAGACGGCCAGTACTATCTTAATACCAAAGCCGAGCAAACAGCTCAACTTGGATAACCTGAGGCCAATTTCGCTGACATCTTGTCTAGGGAAGACAATGGAGCATGTCATATTGAACAGATTAACAAAATACGGGGAGGACAATGACATCCTGCCGTATAATCTGATTGGTTTCAGGCCAGGCTTGTCCACCCAAGATGCCATGTTGCTAATCAAGCATCAACTGCTCTTAGCCAACCCAAAGAACACTAGGGCTCTCTTGGGGTTAGATGCAGAAAAAGCTTTGGACAGAATTAAGCATGGAGCAATACTTGAGGTCATTTCAGAACTGGGATTGGGCAGAACGTTCTATGAAGTGGTTAAAACCTTTGTTAATGATCGCTCAGCACACCTTAGAATCGGGGATATTAAATCAAAGAAGTTGTATCTGGGTGACAGAGGAACACCACAAGGGTCGGTCTTGTCACCTACGCTTTAAACCTGGCCATGTCAAAAGGATTAAAAATGATAGATGGCATTCACTTCACAATTTATGCGGACGATGTGACTATATGGAGCGCTGAAGGAAGTATGGGACAGACGGAAAGCAGGCTTCAGGAGAGCATTTATGAGGTAGAGTCCATTTTAGACGACATGGGACTCAAATGCTCTGCTGGCAAGTCGGAACTCCGAGTACTCAATAACAGGAGAAGGGGTAGAAAACCGCGAGGATATGTTCCAGAAGAAGAACCCAGGTTAGCACTAACGACAAAGGCTGGCAAATCGATTAAGCAAGTCGATTTCATTAGTCTTAGGGTTATTCCTGGAGGCAAACGGGACAAATGGAAGAACAATACTACATATCACTAGCAAGACTGAGGAGGCAATAAGACTCCTCAGGAGAATTACTAACAGACACAGAGGGTTGGGAGAGGACAGCGCCATGAGACTGGTCCACGCTTTCGCCTTGTGTCACTTCTCCTATGTAGCTGGTATGCTTAGATGGACACAGACGGAAATAAACAAGTTGAACCGATTAATTAAAAGGCTTGTCAAAACAACAGTGGGATTGCCGATTGGTACACCAGATGATAAATTAATGAAACTTGGGCTCCACAATACAATAGCCGAGATAACTGAAGCTCAGCAAATTGCCCACAGAGAGAGGCTCTCTGGAACAAGGCCAGGTAGAGCAATACTTGAAGAGGTAGGGTGGTATCCAACCGAATCCAGAGATTCATGTGATGACACAGTAGAGCTGAAAAATAGCATAAGAGAGCTAATTAAGACCACTCCTTTCCCAAGAAATATGCACCCAGTGCAGAACCAGAAAAGAAGAAAGGCAAAGGCCAAAGCTATCCTGCAGGAGATAGAACAGGACAGACAACATTCGGCTTTTGTAGATGCTGTATGGGTAAGAGGAAAGAAAGCCTTTACGGCAGTAGTAGTAGATTCAGATGGACTCACTCGGGATGCTATTGCAATCATGACTAAAGATGCGACAGTCGCGGAACAAGTGGCAATAGCATTGGCTTTAAGGAATAATAAGTGGACGCGAATTTACAGTGACTCGAAGATGGCTATTAGACACTTTACAAAAGGCTTTGTAACCAAAAGTGCTGCCCAACTGATTGGTGCGATGGACAACCAAGAGATCGAAATCCGCTGGTTTCCTGCACATATGGGGACTGTCGATCCATCTCGGAAGAATTTAAACGAGGTGGCTAACGCAGCTGCACGAGGACTTACTATCCGTGCACTACGCGACCAGGATCCCGATAATATGCAGGAGGAGAATGGGGACCGATTATTCACATATAATGAAGTGACGAAGCATTATTATATGAAGAGAAGAGAATTTCCAGTGCCACACGCTAAGCTCCATAGAGCTCAAGCGGTGACTGAGATTGTTACAGACAGGCACTTACCCGAATCCAAACTTTATTCGCAAGATATATCCAGAAAGGTAGTTACAAATCAAATGCGAGAAGTGCAATGGCATCATTACTCTGGATCACATGCTTTGGCAGTGTACTGTGGCTTTCACAGACTGTGACACGGAAAGAGACTGGTGGCAAAGAGTCTTTCACAGTGGAGCTCTTTCAGATCAAGTACAGGCCGTCCAGAAGGCCCACGATATGGCGGTAAGGTTAAACCTTACTGCCCAACGTGAGAGCCGCCTGCGTCAATTTAGGGTTGATCTTCAGGACCCGAATAAAGTTCATTATACCATACCATATGTGAATGCGGCTTTGTAAATCGCTCTCTTGGAACTGATGATACCATTGAGCATGTTAGGGTAGAGTGCCGCTTTTGAGCGAAACACTTCTTATGGACACGTCGGTCCCACCTTCACATTCTGTTTCGATGCAAGTCCACTTGGTGAAGTGAACAAGGGTGAAGGCTTGGGCCTAACAGAAATTCATGACAGTGAAACTTACAGCGTGAGGTCACAAAAAGATGAAACAGGACGACACACAGCGCAGTGTGTCGTCTTCCTTCCTGTTTTTATGTCCTCGCGCTGCAAGTTTAATGTCTAGAGAACTGAATACGGCTTTGGAAATTGCTCTCTTGCAACTGGTGATGTCATGAACCATGGTGAGCGTCCACCCTTCTTGTTAAAACACGCTTCTATAATATCTTTCTTTCTTTGTTTTAGCTTTCCTCAAAAACCTTCTCTCGTTGTATGGAGGATTTCATTTGCAATCCTTGGAATGGACAACCATATCGGTACCACGCCTATTTTTTACGTTGTGTGCATGCTGTCTGGTTTGGTCAATATAAGCATTGCCCTATTTGCCCTACCTATACCTTTCCGCAGCTCATAGCACATACGTAGGAGCATAGGCCGCCACTGTAAGAGAATACTCACTCCTACTAACTCACCCCAATTTTTTCAGCCTTCGCACTCATTCACGATCATACTCATGCCTTTTCAAACTCATAGGCACTCACTCACGTTCATACTCACGCCTACTCGCACTCATAGGCACTCACTCACGTTCATACTCACGTCTACTAACTCATAGGCACTAACTCACGTTAATACTCACGCCTACTCACACTCATAGGTACTGACTCACGTTCATTATCACGCATACTCACACTCACTGGCACTCACTGACGTTCATACTCACGTCTCCTAGCACTCATAGGCACTCGCTCACGTTCATACTCCCGTGCACTCGCACTCATACGTGCTCACTCACGTTCATACTCACGCCAAGTTAAAGCCATTCGTAGTCACTCATTTTCATGCTTATACTTACTCACTGTCTTAGGCACTCACTCATGTTCATACTCACGCCCACTCACACCCCGTGATGCTAACTGAAGTTCATACTCACGCGTACTCACACTCATAGGCACTCAATCACGTTCATGCTCACACCTCACGCCCATTACTTGGTACTAACTCGCGTTCATACTCACGCCCACTGACGCTCATAAGAACTCACTCAGGTTCACTCACGTCTACTCACACCCATCGGTACTCATTCCAGTTTATACTCACGCCCACTCACACTCATAAGTGTTCAGGCATGTTCAGCAATGCCTCTCGCACTCATTGGTACTCACTCACGTTCATACTCACGTGCACTCACTCTCATACCTACTCACTCACTTTCACACTCACACCTACGCACACTCATAGAACTTACTCACGCTCTTACTCCCGTCTACTCGTACTCACTCGCGTTCACACTGACGCCAGCTCACACACACTCATAAGCACTCACTCACCTTCATACTCACGCCAATTGGTGCTCGCTCGCGTTCGTACTCACGCCCACTCACGCTCATTAAGTACTCACGTTCATATGGAAGTGTACTAACTCTTATGGCACTTGCTCACGTTCATACTCATACCTGCTCATACCCATAGGTACTCGCCTTCAGTTCATACTCGCGCCCACTCACAATGATAAGTACTCACTCACGCCTACTCATACCCATTGGCGCTCACGTTCATACTCACATCTACTCACAGCAATTTGTACTCACGTTCATTCACGTCTATTTACCCCCATGGGTACTCACTCACATTGATATACATACTACACTAGTAAATTACGTTCATACTCATGTCTGCTCACATCCCCCGTCACTCTTACTCACATTCACGCCTTGAAATGTGGTGTACTCATGAGTGAACATGCCAAGCTTTCCGCTGTACTCACAATCCACAGGGCTCCCTCGACATTCATACTGAAGTACACTCCCGTTCACAGATACTCGCGTTTACACGTCTACTAGCTACAATCTTCAAGCATTACCACTCACACCGACTGAACCTCGCCGGGCCTTATTCATATTGGTCTGTCACACTGGACTTTTCGTATGCAGTCACATCTATTATGATCTCTCAGATATTCTCGTTATATCCGAATACGCAGATTTGTAATGGATAGTCTTAGGGACAAACTGCGGATCTTAACACTAGTTCAGGAGAAAAGCCCTTTGTATAGGTTTATATGGGATGTCTGACGGATTTTCTCCGTAGGATATCCCGGAACAGACTCGAGCCTCGGCTAGAGCAGAATCCTGTGGAGCATAACATGCACATAGAGTAAAAGCTCCGTAATTCGGATTTCACGGGACCGGAAACAATACGCGAATTAACCGATGCTGAATTATCGAAAGTATCTCGAAAACAAAAAAAAGTGTTATTACATCAATGCAGTTGCGATCAACACGTAAATTCATGGTGCATATTTGGCACAAGAGGAATGTGAATGCCGCATATTTTTTTCATTCGCGACTTGGTTCATATTGTGACCGCGGCTGAAGAGAGCCGTGTCCTAACACTAAACGCGCTTGCACTAAAACTAACCGTGACATTGCCCGAAGTCAAAACGAAGCCACTGAGTGGCGCATCCACTGTGGACTAAAGCGTGGTCGATAAATTAAGACACGATCATAGCGTCCACGCAATTCCGAAGGCGCGTGCGCGGCCTGCGCCCGCTGTCGCAACGAAACTGTTCAGCACAGCTTAGCGGCGGTATTTTGTAAGCATTCCTAAAACGGACGGAGGCGGTCCGTCCGTTTCAGTCGCACGCGATTGGTCAATGTGAGCCTGACGAACCCCGCGGCGTTGATTGTCACGTGAGCCGTGGTGTCACGTGTCTGCTTTCGGACGGAGGCAAAAGAACGGCCAGAGAGACCGTCCGAAACGAAACTGATGGATTAAACTGGCTGCCAGACGGCTTGGATTGGATTGAAACGCAGGCTTCCACTTCGCTCATTGGCTGTTTTCTGGCTCACATTGACCAATCGCGTGCGACTCAAACGGACGGACCTCCCGTCCGTTTAAGGAACGCGTACAAAATACCGCCACTGCTGCTGAATAAAATTGGCTCGCAGAAGGGACGCGGCGAAAATGAACCTACTGCTTGTCGCTGCTTTGACCCGTAGTCGCCGCAGTGGCTATCGCCGCGATCAGAGATATATCGCCCACGCAGTTCGCGTGCGCCGAGTGAAATGGACGACGAAGCAAGTGGGCCGTCCAAAGCTTGGTCGCCAACAAAGCGATTATGGCTAGATCGTGGATGGCGACCACGCCTTTATGAAGGACCGCAGCCGTTTGAGTTGTTCGCGAACGCCGTTTTTCCATAGAGTAACAGAAAATGACAAGAGTGGACACACGAGCCTATAAGCGGCGGAGCTACGCAGCTTCACGCCAGCCGTTAGACGGCAGCACGTCACTCCCTGTTTCCAAGAGAACGCGCGTACTAGTTATCTACTTCAGTACCTTTCTGGTTCACGATACATCTACTTGTCTTTGTCAGATTATGTGGCTGCGGCAGTGGCTTCCGCTGGCTCGCAGTGCGGCTCTAAATCCGTCTTTATCATCTGCGATTGGACAGTTCGAAATCATCGATTGGTAGCTGTCATGACCATATATGGTCAGGATTGCCGGCATGGCAAGACGACGCGGCATGAGCGGCGACGCATGTGGAATTCGCTGGGATCGTCCTGCCGGGAACTCACTCTGTTTGGCGGCTGCTTGGTAAGAACGCCTTCATTAGGTTCTTTTTTCCCTTCATTACTTTGCAATGTATTTGTCGCTACAGCTTTAAGTTGACATTTGAAGCACTTTGTGTTTTAGCGCCGAAAGCTTCTTTGTGCTTCACGCTTCGCGTATGATGCTCGTGAACTGCTTTGCATTAAAAAATAGCAACTTGAAATGCTACGCAGCACGTTAGCGAAGAAATCCTTTCTTGGCGCCAAAAATGAGTCGCCGCTTGCGTCGTAAGGCTTTCTTTGTGCATACAATGCCCTTACACGCAGTTCTAATTCACTGCATGGGTGTGCAAATGTGTGAAAGAGTGCGGTTATGCTTAGAATCGTTATTTGTGGTATTCGCAGTTTGCTATGTTAAGAGCCGAATTAGAGAGAACTTGAGAAATGAGAACTGTGTTCGTTGGCCGTGGCTACGACGTAATATTCTCGTTAAATACTGCCTCAGTAGTTCATGCACGAAGGTTGCTTTGTGTTCACTGCGGCAACTGCTTGAGACTGTTTTTCGCGAAAGGGCGCTGAGAAGTGCGTCGGAGACAATTTGCGCGAAGGCCAGAGAAAATACGGTAAACTTTTTTTCTCTTTTTCCAGGTCATGCCGTCCGGAGTCAAGTACTACGGCAGCTACTGCTGCGCTGCGTGGTGCAACAACGGCAGGATAGGGAGAGAGCGTGGTACTAAGTGGTTCAGGATGCCGCGAGACGACAGGTAGCCCTTTGCACCTTTCCAAGATGTAATTTTGAAGTTGTGGTTGTCATTAGCTAACTATCAAAGTATGTCCGTATCTTTCGCACTATTTTGCCGTTCAGCTAGTTAGTGTTTGGATGGTCATACATATTCTTCATTCGCTTAAAATGGAGTGGCCCCTTTTCTCTATGAAGTCCCCTTTTCCTCTGTGATGCTAATGCTGTCTTCTGCACATTTATTGTATGTAGGAATTTCCTAAATATCGCCTATTTATTCCTACTGTGCAATTTCTCAACATGTGGCAGCTGTCTTGCATTGTGCAGTGCACCCATCTTTTGTATGTGCTTAGTGAGAATGTGACTTGAAATAAATGTTTCGTCTCTCCCAACGATTGTCATGTCTGCATAAACAATGGTATTGTGTGCTCGCCGCTCTGGTGGTGTGGCTTACACGAAGCTACTTATGCATGCAAGTAACGCGTTAAAAGAAAAAAAAAACAATATATATATATATATATATATATATATATAACCTCCGAGACAATCACACGAACAGAAGTGGTCTCGGGGGCCGTGTAATTTTACCTATAGCTAAATAATGGCCTCTGAGATTCGCATTTTTTTCTTTGCGATTTCTGATCTCTGAGGCGGCTGTTAGGATTCCCCACATCCGTTTGGTGCGCTGCGAACCCCAGTGACTCTAAAATCAGCCGCAGGGGCCTACGGGAGTGTCCTCTCTTAACCTTTTTTATATTACTCTATGGTTTTTCCTCCTTTGAGTCGAACATTTGTGGCGCTTCGTGCTTGGCGCGCTTGGAGGATCGTCCGAATTAACCGGGTTGAGGCCAAATATGACCGAATGAACAAGAGTTTGATACCATTAAACAGTGCATATGCTTGCCCGGACCACAGAACACGTCCGAATTATCCGATTTTCCAGACTAACGGGGTGCGAACTAACGACCTTTTACTGTATAACCTTTCATTTCGTCGACTGAACAAACAGCATATCTATGGCGCGCGATTATTTGCTAACTCCACCTGCACACTTTATGCCAGGGAGCTAACGGGCCGCAGTCACGAAAATTTACTCTCGCAAGGGCCAGAACACAGTGACAAAGGCAAGAGCAGGTGGCAGGTAGGAATTACTTGTACAAAATGTCAGCTAGCGTTGCCACACGAAAGACTTTTCGCATTTTCATAAATGGGTCATTTCTGAAGGGCATTTGATGCCGAGATTCCAACGACATATCTACCTACAAAATGATTAAAATATGGACGACGGTTCTGAATGTTTGTTTTACGGCTATGTATCAATACACGTTGACTGTAGGGGTTCCCTCACGAAAAAAAAATAATATCGACGGAGGGTGGGACAGTGGTTAATCCCCTCTCTCCCCGCCGTGCCCAAAAGAAACTGCCGGACTGACATCAGTTAAAGTTTATTCATTCATTCATTCATTAGACAAGTCATGGCTGTGTAGCTCAAGAACATACTTATCAAGAAAAACAAATGTGACGAAGGCAGTCATGTGCGGGCCTCGCACCGCTTGTTGAGACACCTGGCTTATGCGATGCACTTCGGTCAGCATTTTCCAGAATAACGCGAGGTAGAACATGTTCCGATGGCTGACTGCCGCTTTTGTAAATGCTGCACTTAACGGCGGGAATAGTGCTTTCGCCTACTTGGTTTTTCTTATGTGTTAATGTGGTGTTGCGTGAACCAAGACACGGGTCCCTCGTGTTAGTTCGCACTGCACCACATTTCCAAATACCACTTCACATCATGAACATGGCTTTTGTACTGCACGTGATCTTCGCGATACAAAGCGCAGCCCGTGGAGAAGTTCGCCACGCAGTGCCACCGTACAGGCTTCTGGTTTTGCGTTAGGCACACGCCATACATAAACATGCGCCGCCGGTATGTCAGGGACAATTTTCTACCCCTCTCCCCCCTGAACGTGCACTGTTCTTGAGCAGTGCTCGACCATTCTAGTATTGAATGCTTGGATTTGTGGGGCCAACATTCTGAAAATTCAGCGTGCATTCATGATGTAGACGAGGACAAAGCCCACCACCACAGCGCTGATCGGCGTTGTGGCACATTGTGGTTTCCGTGCGCCACACCAGCAGCCCCGTTAATCCTTGGATTATGCCGCTTTTGAGACATGGCGAGTTGACGCCGCAATATGAACGCCTGCGTTAGGCCAAAAATGCGTATCTACTACATTGAATCGGTGTACTTCACACAAAATTATTTGTGTTAAGGCGAAACCTTATATGCCTCATCAAGCGGGAAAAGTGACCCGTAATGCCATATGACGCTCCCTCCTAGTCCATTTCCTTCGTCCATGTTCAAGCCCAATCACCGAAAAAAAAAAAAAGAAACACAGAGGAGATCACGGGAAACACACCATATCCACATTATCTGCAAGGGCCAATACGTCGTCGCAAACTCATCCTTTGGTAAGGCGAAAGCTTGTATGTTACACGCGAAGGTGGCCTTTGACGAAAAGCTGACTAAAAAAACTTGGTTGATCCCTCCGTCATAGGAATCGGAATAACACGAAAGTAAAACGTGTCCTTACAGTAGTAGTTGATGTTTGTTTTACATTTATATCAGAGAGTTTGCACGATGTGTATAGATTTTCTAGCAAGCTATGGCACCGTTTGACGTCGATGCACCCACTTTGATGCTTAGTGGTTCATCTCCACCCCGACGACTACGTAAACGTTCAATGATTAAACAAACACTTGTGGTAGCTGTAGTAGTTAACGGTGAAAGCGTAGAGAACGAGGTGTGATAGCCACAAGAGCGTCACATATTGGACGCAGAACTTGGTCGCCATCCCGCGGCATGTTAAAATATGATTGAACACCACGGCCGGACTAGAGGGAAACGCTAAGCGCGTCGTGCCGCCCCGGTAGCCCGGCCGCGATTTTTCTCGGGCGAGCGCGTAGGCGGGGACGCGGTGTTACAGCCAGGTGAGGCAGGCGCGCGTCGCAGAGGTATTTTTGGTTTGGATTAGCGTGATGCTATGAGCGAGACTGACGCTTTTACGGCGCTTGGGCTAATATCGCCACCTCACGGTGTGTTAAGGCATTGACAAGATTGCAGTTCTATTGAAAACGCGCCGAATGGGACGGATGTTTAGCAACACGCGTTGCAGGTGCTAATCGCGGAGGCCAGAGTAATGACGAATGACGAATTACTTTACCTTAACGCTCATAGAGGGCAACACCACCCTGCTGGCCGAGAGAACTGCGAGAGGAGAATGTGAGATATAAAAAAAGCGCGTTTGTAAGCGTCTAGAGTCTGTGACTGTGCGCAGTGGATAGCGTGCCCGGCATCTGTTCTTGCGGACCGATCCATCGTGGGTTCGATGCCCGTTGACGGAACTTTTTTTCTTTGCCATCTGATGGTGTACAATTTTTCAACGTTCATTTCCGTGACGGAAATACGTCACTGAAGTCTTGGTGGACCCCGGCATAAAACACTTTCGTGTTAAAAATCTAGGGACCTTTCAAGCGCGAAGCTGTGCGCTAACATCGCCTTTGCAGCCTTCGTGTGAAAAAAAAAACCGTGCCGTGCGACATAAATTGCACGGTGCGACTACTTTACCGTGCGACATAAATTACACGATAAAATAGTCGCACCCTTATGGGAAAACCCAGTGGCACTGTCCCAGTGCCATACATGATTATTGGACCAGTGTGACGCTGGGTACTGGGACGCTGGCACGCTGCACGAGGCACGCTCGAGCGTTGCACACTGGGACACCTGTTACGGGCCGAAATCGGCCTTTTAAATTGTTTTTAAACACTGTGGTCGTGCAGAGATCGTAATTAGGGCTGAAACACGAGCAATGCGACAAGAAAACAACGAAAAACGACTGAGCGGGTGTCGAACCCACCACCTCGACGCCCCGTGCATCCTGAATCTGACACGTTACCGCTACGCCACACCTGGAAGACGAGTCAGCCTTTTTTTTCTTCGTGTTATAACTACTTCCGGTAGCCAGTATTTTCATTTTTCTCGTTTAGAAACACAGATTAAGTCTCTTCGTGCTCGCGAGAACCTAACAGAAGATAGTTAATTTGTTTGTTATGTGCTGCCTAGGATCAGAACGTCTATCTGGCACGTTTTGCCGCAAAATATTAGCGTAACCGCAGATGTGTTGCGGCGATCGCACTGACTCGCTAAGCAGTTAGTCATACCTACGTAGAAAACAATGTTTATCTGAACTGCGCCCTGAACACTTCAGTTTTCGTCACCCGCTTGAACATATTTTTCGTCCCTTTGTTTACGTTCCGCGTAATATATTTCCGCAGTAGTTTACCCTAGCCGAACCAACCGTTAGGCTTAGAGCTGTACTCCGTGCGCCACGATCACTGTGAAGAACGTGGATATTCAATTACGAAGAATCTAATAACCGTTCAAATATAGTTTAGATCATTCCTGACTAAAGCGAGGCCATATCGACAACTTCGATTACACAAACCAGAAGCTAAAAACGAGCCCATATGGAAGGACTGACTGGAATAGTAGGCTGATGTTATTAGACTAATACTAATGTCATATTGTGTTGCGAATGACGAATTCTTTCGGCATTGACGACACTCGATCACACACGTCAGAGAAAACGCTCGCGCTCGATAGATGATTGCTTTAACTTAACTAAAGCTAAAGCTACATATTTGTAGGACGCAGAATAGAATAATATTTTGAACATATTCGATAAGTTTTTCTTTCTACTTCTCCGCACCCAATACGAAATTTTATACGAATTCCACCCAGCGCGCCCAGTTTTTTCCAATGTGCTGCCAGTGTTCCCAGTGCACAGGTAGACACTGTACAGCGTGGCCAGTACCTCCCAGTGCGCTGTAAGACACTGGGCCACACTGTACAGTATTACCAGCGTCATTCAGCGCACTGGGCGGCACTGGCGACGCTGTACAGTGTGTCCCAGGGCCTCCCAGCGCGCTGTAGTACACTGGGACACACTACTGTAGAGTGTTTCCAGTGCCACCCAGTGCGCTGAAAGGCACTGGGAGGCACTGGCGACGCTGTTTTAAAGACGATAGTCTTTCTTGGGGAACTTAAACGCAGAAATTTTGGTCTGTCTTTCTGTCTGTCCGTCTTTCTGTTTGTCGGCACGTCACCCGATTCAGCCACCCGGCCAAAGTTGAACCACTTGCTTACCGCCCACCCATCTTGAACTGGTACGGCTGTTCATACTTGTGAACGTTGTCAATCAAAAAGTAAATATTACGCATATCTGAGGCGCAACATCATTAGGTAAGTATTAGGTGGTGTGTTCCTTTAATAGAGAATACATAGATACGCAGTTTTAAAGACCCTAATTTCTTAAGCTGCGCTGAAAATGCGACTGCGCTCAAACTTGTCTTCCTCCGTGCCCTCTGCACAAGCTCATGTTGTGTTTCGGTTTCGGTTCAGTATTGCATTGTACGAATGACAGGGGGCGCCGCTCTGGCATTCCTGTTTTACCCATCAACATCATCAGCCTGTCTACGCCCACTGCAGGGCAAAGGCCTCTCCCATGTTCCGCCAATCAACCCGGTCCTGTGCTTTCTGCTACCACGTTATACCTGCAAACTTCTTAATCTCATCTACCCACCTAATTTTCTGTCTCCCCCTCACGCGTTGCCATCTCTTGGAATCCAGTCAGTTACCCTTAATGACCACCGGTTATCCTGCCGACGTGCTACGTGCCCGGCCCATATCCATTTCTTCTTCTTGATTTCAACTATGATGTCCTTAACCCCCGTTTGTTCCCTGACCCACTCTGCTCTCTTTCTGTCTCTTAAGGTTACACCTATCATTTTCCTTTCCATCGCTCGCTGCGTCGTCCTCAATTTAAGTTGAACCTCTTTGTAAGTCTCCAGGTTTCTTCTCCGTAGGTAAGTACCGGTACGATGCAGCTGTTATATACCTTCCTCTTGAGAGATGGTGACGTGTAAATAAGAGAGTTTGTGGAGAGTACTCGTTGAGTGCAGACGTTTCTTCTCCTTCGGCGCATCGCGCCAAACAGCGTGTTCGGGCTGGCCGGCGTCCCCACCGGTCGCGTTGGTCACCGCCGGTCTTCGCCTGCCGCTGCGCCGGGACTACCAGCCCGCAACACAGCACTCATGTTTCCCGACGTATTGCCAGATGGCGTCCATATCTCACGCAGCGCCTCTTCTATCGTCTTTAGACGACATTTGCAGCGAAGCACGCAGATACGCGGCCAATTTTTTTCCGATAGGGACCTGATGGCTTTGGTATTCAAGCCGTCTTAGACGTATGCATCAGGGGAAATGTGATTTTTTTTCCTGGTTTCTAGGATATTCCTGGGTCCCCCGTTCCTTGAAAGCCATTGTGCTGAGGTAGCCAAAATTTATTTACCATATTGTAGCGACATCAAGACAGAGGTCGTAACGAACAGGTCGAGAGAACAGCTGCAGGTCGGTCTTTTTAGCATCCCGCGCCAATGAGTTCTCTTAGTTGCTCTTTTTACCTTCTGTACACGGCATAGGCGCATTTGTGTTGTCTTCTTTCTTGCAGCACACAAGTCGCTATATATTCAAATATTGTGTTTTTTAATTTTCCGCTTTTACTGCATGTGAGAAGTTTGAGATGCGCGAGAAAGTACTATGAAAGAAGGTCGATGCCACGAAAGATAAAAAAAAAAGGTGTATACTTGATGTTTCCGATTTTCCTGATAATTTTGTATGTTGTGCACATATGACAGCACAGCACGAAATCGCACTTTGTTTTCAAATAAAAAATTTTTTCAACACAGGAAAATTCGACAAGTGTCGCCGGTTGACGACGACCATTTTACGAAGAGTGGGTTTTCGTAAATTCGCAACTATGCTGGCTGCTACTGAAGCTATATATTGCAAATATCTTTCGTTTAGCGGAAGTAGAAGTAAGAGGAACTAGCTCTTATCATTTCATGGAATTCTGAGCAAATTATGTATATTTAAAAATTCGCGAAAAACGCTGCGTTTTTGAAAATTAGTCAAATTTGGGACGCTATGGCTACTTCTGTGAACATCTTAGCTTGTTCATATTTGCAGTATAAATAGCCCTTTATGTGAATAATGAACATCTGCATTTGTATTTCTCTAATAATTTTCAAAGTGATAAATTTTTATGCTCGAAACACCAAAAAGACAAAACTGCTCCTCGATTCAAAAATCTATAATAAAAAACCCCAATCTCAATTTTGTTCAAAGTCCCCCAAAATGTTCTCAAAGGACTGCACAATGATATTATGAAAAAACATGTTGCATCATTTTTATTACAACAAAAGCAAAAAAATGTCAAACATTGTGTTTCCAGAGCGTGGTGGCTACTGCGTAAAGGACATCTCTAATAACAAGAAAATACAGTAACACGTCTTTTCTTTCTCTGAGCTTCACTAAACAACAGTAATGATCTACTGTCGGAAAGTGAGAACTGTTTTGTAAAGAAAAAGATCATTCCAATTAAATGCATTTGCGTGGTTTGCTACTTCACGCCAGTGTTAGACATCCCTCAGTCCACAGTAGGCACTTTCAGTTGTAGCCTCCTTTTCTTTCATCTATTTCAGTTGAGTATAATTCATATCTTGCATGCTAAAGAACGCATTCCCTCCATGCGTCTCTAATGATGTTGTGCTGTGCGAGAATTCAGAGATTGGTATAAAAGGCAAGGTCTCTTCAGGAATGGAAATGAATTTCTGGAGAGCGGTCGTCAAGAAGATTGTTTTTTTTTTGTCCAAATGTCTACATTGTGAAACCTTATGTGGTCAATGCAGAGTTTAAAAAAAGATATTGATTACGTGAAGATTGGTGGCAGCAGTTCTGACCACGGACAAAACACGTTTTGTTTGCATTGCATCTGCTTTGGTTTGCATGCCCTTGTATCTCTTGAAGCAGTGCTGGCAGATCTGGTCTCCCTCTTGAATTGAGCGCGCATCCTGCTTCATGACCCTCGGAAAAAGAGAGGCTCGATCCGATACCTTCTACACAACGAAAATTCCGCTGCAGCGGAATTTTCTTTTGTGCACCATGAGGTAGTCCGTACAAAAACTCGGTCATGGCTATAACGCCTACCCATAGCCACTTTCAGAGCGAAGGACAGTAATCGCATCAAAGTGAAGTGAAGCATCAAAGTGAAACTTCTATATCAGGAGGTGTTGGCTGGCTGGCACAGCCGTGCTCGTTGCTGTCGTCGGCGTCTATCGCGCCGCCCTTTGCACCTGTCCGCGCAACGCATGTTACTCCGCTTACACGAAGGCGCGTAGCGCGGGCCACTCGATCCGCCACACGATCCGCACGGTGCGGATCCAGAGAGCGGGCGGGAGAGAGACGAGCGGTGTAAAATGTATCGCGTAATCAACGCAATCGACACCCCAGGATTTTCTCGTGCAGAGCGACAAAGCCTGGCAAACCATGTGTGGCTGCTGTGCTTAGGTTGCACTACGGTACTCGCCGTTCACCCCTGCCGCCATTTGCGATTTCTCACATTCTTACAATGCATGATCGAATCAGCTACACAAATTTCGCGTTTAGCTTCGTTGCTTTTATATAAGCGCATTTACTAAAAAAATATCAAGAAGAATGAAAATGTCCGTGCTGCCCGTCGACGAGGAATATAAGTGGTGTCACAAATGCATTTAATTGGAACGATCTTTTTCTTTACAAAACAGTTCCCACTTTCCGACAGTAGATCATTACTGTTGTTTAGTGAAGCTCAGAGAAGAAAAGAGACGTGTTACTGTACATTCTTGTTATTAGAGACGTCCTTTACGCGGTAGCCACCACGCTCTGGAAACACAATATTTGACATTTTCTGCTTTTGTTGTAATAAAAATGATGCAACATGTTATTTCATAATATCATTGTGCAGTCTTTGAGAATATTTGAGGGACTTTGAACAAAATTGAGATTGGGGTTTTTTATTATAGATTTTTGAATCGAGGAGCACTTTTGTCTTTTTGGTGTTTCGAGCATGAAAATTTATTACTTTGAAAATTATTAGAGAAATACAAATGCAGATGCTCATTATTCACATAAAGGCCTATTCATACTGCAAATATGAACAAGCTAAGATGTACACAGAAGTAGCCATAGCGTCCCAAATTTGACTAATTATCAAAAACGCAGCGTTTTTCGTGAATTTTTAAAAATACAAAATTTGCACAGAATTCCATGAAATGATAAGAGCTATTTCCTCTTTACTTCTACTTCCGCTAAAAAGAAAGATATTTGTATATATAACTTCAATAGCTGCCAGCATGGTTGCGAATTTACGAAAACGCACTCTTCGTAAATGGTCGTCGTCAACCGGCGACACTTGTCGAATTTCCCTGTGTTGAAAACATTTTTATTTGAAAACGAAGTGTGATTTCGTGCTGTGCAGTCATATGTGCAGAACATACAAAATTATCAGGAAAATCGGAAACATCAAGTATACACCTTTTTTTTATCTTTCATGGAATCGACCAGAAGCAAATTTACGGGCCATACCGACCTCTACGGACTACGAACTGGCACAGATACAGGTTGTCATGTGACGTTATTTCCGGCTTTTAGTTTTCGCACTTTGAGAAGTATTAACGTGAAACATTTTCGCTAAAGCCAAAGTAAAATATAGTCAATAATGGGGCCGAGAATTGCCCTCAACCTAAAGAGAGAAAAAAGAAAGTGAACACGTAAAAGACAAGCAAATATAGAAACAGTCAGTATAAAAACAAATTTAGGATTTTCCCTGACAAGTCACACGTTGCTTTAAAACAAGAAGAAAATATGGAGGTGGAATTACAAACAATACCTTAACCACACTGATTTAGGAACCAGCATTAAATCAACTCTCTAAAACTACAAAAAAAAATAAGAAAGCACGGCACGTCAGTATTACCAACTCAAGTGATCAAGTAGAATTAATAGACTGTAGAAACTATTATAGTTTAGCGGGCTTAGCGGAATAGCGGGGTCAAAATGCGCATGCGCAGTACGCTAAACGACCCGTAATATTGACCGTACGCACGCTATTTTTCAGATTTAGCGTTACCGTGTGTGCGTGGTTAACGTGCGCGTATCTCAGTACGCAAAACATGGCGGCGGTTTTGGACGCCCGCTTCGAAATGAATTTAGTATCGATGTGGACGGATACACGTATTTCGTAGCAAACGACTGTGTAAAATGGCTTCGCTTGCCTTCAGGTAGCTTCGACGATCGAGTATTACGGATAACTTAGTGTAGTTTTCGATATCGCTTCCCATTTCGAACGTCCCTAGGGCTAACTAGAAGAAGACAAGCAAATTGGGAGATTTGGTGAGGTTCCATGGCAAAAATATAAAATAGCGCTCTCTTAAACACAAGGCGAAGGAAGTGTGTGTCTCTTTTTCCTTCGTCTTGTGTTTAAGGAAACGCTGTTTTATATATTTCTAACTGGAATATCGGTGTAATCAAATCTGCAACATAAAAATGCTCGCTTTCGGTGCGTGCTTCATATTTATTTACTTTTATTGTTACTAAAAAAAAGTGGCAATCTTTCTGCTTGCGGGGATACAGGCGAGCATTCTAAGTTCTTTTCTTTTCCCTTTTTTTACCGCATTCACCCTCCGCTAGGTGACGCGACCGTCTCACCTTAGGTACACTCTAAAAAAAAAAAGAGTATGCGTGACTCTTTTAGGTGAGTTCTCACTTGCCACGTATAGGACTCTCTTTAAATGGTCACGGTGACTCTCTTGGTGGGTCAGCGTCGGCTCGCTCTAGGAGAGTCCCCTGACTCTCCAGGAAGAGTAGAAAGACTCTCATCCGGAGGATCACGTTACCACTTATAGGGAGTCAGACGACTCTTGCCGGTAACGCTCCTACGGGGGTCAAGTGACCCACACCGAAGCATCAAGCGACTTCACAAGTATATTAAGCTACTCATTTGACCCTTGCTCTACTTTTGCGCGGCTACTGTTGAGAATAGTGGAGTATTCATTTTAAGCAAGTCCAATAATACTTGCCGTTCTGCCCAGCGGCTGCAAAAAAAGAATGGTTCAGTTTTAGCATTACTTTAATAAAACTCGTCAAAACAACACATTTTCCAGCAAAGTTATATAGAAAGCGCGAAAAGATGGTCTGTGATTTCCAATTAAGAAGTTTGGGTATTCCTAATTTACATGTTTCTATGAGTATACCCAACTAAAATGTGTGACTGTGATGTGCACAGTGTCATATGGTGCTAAATAAACAGCAGAAATCGCCATCATGTTTCCATATTTATTCCTTATGGTTAAGAATAAATCAAAAAGTGATGACGGCTTGAGGCACCAGACTTGTGGCTTGCTAGGTTGTCGTTCCTGTCCAGCGTGAGCACCATGAAAAACGGTATCTGAAAAGCAGAACGTGATATTATGATGAGAAAATGAAATTGCAGCAAAGGTTTGCAAAACCTACACAATAAGTGGTTCACACAGACATAATAAAATAAAAATAATAAAATAATAAAAGGCTAACAAGAAAACAACAAAGCACATCCTCCGGCAGTCAGGGGCATGCCGTGAGCGGTAATTGACTGCATGTTTTACAAACGTAACCCATCCTTAAATACTAAGATAAACAGATGCGAGTACGAGGGCCCGATAGACACCCAGCGCATGCGTACGCCGTCTACGTCGAGATCAGACATGTCATATGCTAGAATTAGCGCACATAACTCCCACAATCACGTACACTCACTCGATTCTGTTATAACGCCCAACGTCATCGCAGTGTATGCAAACCACGAAAACAGCAAACAGAAACGAGGGAAAAGAGTGCACGGCGGCGGTCGCAACAACGCGCGCCGTCGAAAGTCTAGAGCTTTTCACTTTACCGGCGAGGCGTGTCCAACTTGAGTGACTACCGCGTACGTTCTGGAAGCCACCGTACTATATCTGCATCTCAACCTACCGTCTTTAAGCCAACAAAAACCATTATATATAGTTCGTCTGAGCGTTCTGTACACAGGCTTCTTGTTTTCACGTTCCCACGCGCGGAAGCACGCTGCACACTCAAGGTCGATGGACATGTTATTATGAAGTAGACTAAAGTGCATCTCAAAACGACATCTTGCACCTTCAGTAGTGCAGACACAACGTGCGACGAGTAAGGAATGACCCTCGATAATTGTTTGCATCGCTCACTTTATCGGAGCTGGTACAGCAACGCGCATAACGGTGGCAACTCGTTAACTGACAGCTTTAGTTGGGCATCCGCAACAGCCCCGCGGACGCAGGATGCTGTTGGAAATGGCTGGCAGTAAACTTCAGCAAGGCTGCTGCGGACGCCCAGCTAAAGCTGTATAATTAGTACCTACGAAAGCAGTACACTCACCGTTAACTGGCGCCCGTTGTCGGTGTCCGCAGCTCCATGAATATTCCGCCCTCCAAGCGTCACTTCGTGCACGGAGCTGGCGTCAACACCACCGAAGACGCGCAACCAACGCAACCACGCAGCGCATTCCGATAGACGAGGAGGCTGAGAGACGGAGATGACTGAGACAACTGAGAGAGGAGAGCGGCGCGCCACCCCGGCGCCAACCCCGTCTGCGTCGGCGAGCAAGGAGCAAGCCGCCACAACGGCGCCAAAGGGCAAGCGCGCGATATGTATTCGCAATGCCCATAGACTGTCGCGCCACCGAGCGGAATTCAGGAGCGTCCCCTCGAGGAGGGTTAGTAGACGACAAAATGGCGGCACTATGCAGTCGCTCCCTTGTTCGGCTGTGCTAGCCTCACTGTTAACGCGTTGGCAAGAAAGGAACACTACGACTTCGCATGTTCCCTGCATCAGTGAACAAACCGGGCCCTCCGTGACACGAGAAATCTGATTCGTTCTTGCGAGACGCGAAGTTTTCGTGAAAATACGTGGCAACTCGCGCTTCCAATGCTAGCCCACAGTGTACACATACTATCAGCTTCGCGAGGCTTTCTGTAGCCACCTAAGTAAGTTAAATGTTATCGTCTGACATATTCAGTTGAAGCTCACCCTGTTTTACTTGCATATATAATTGGTCAGTGTTTCTTGTAGTGCATGAGTCCCATAACACTGTACGCGGGAGGGAGGTCGCGCGGGCTCGCGATGTGCTCATGTATATAACTGAGCGATCTCAAGTTGGCGATACATTAAAATAGGGCCTCTATCCTTTGTCAGCAAAGCGATGTTACGAATCGTGCGAGCGACGTTTCAATCATTCGAGGACGCGTCTGCTCGACGCCTTTCGTGGAGCGAACGCTTTCCATCCACGCCGTCCTAGTGTGTTGGGTTTCATAGCCACCGCTGCGCCGCTTGTTTTTGTACGTTTGTTGATAGGTGGCAGCACACTGCAAGCGATTTGCTTGTTGACCGGTCTGAGAGCAAAACCTGGCAAAACGTTCTCCGCGCCCAGACGTCTCTCTAGTTGCAAACGTGGTGACGCGGAGTGGTCGAAGTCGTTCGGCGGAGGAAATTCTTCAGATTGCGTTCAGCAGTGATGTTGAAAGAAACCAACTTGACGACGAGGATTTTTCATTGGACGTAGAAGACTGTGAAAGCACCGAGAGTGACAGCGACGATGAACCACCAGCTGCTAACTCGTGCACGAGGAGCGAGTTGCACTTCACGTCCCCTCGTGCGTTAATGTTCTTTCACGCTCGTAAGTCACTTTGATTGTATTTAATATATAATATCCTTGAGCGAGATCATAATAAAATCATAGTTCCTCTTGTGCATTGCATGTATCACTTATTGTGGATATTGTGGAGGGCCGCATGCCGCCAACACGCTCGAGCTCGACCAGCGAAGCGAAATGGTTAGAGCGATGGAACGTGCAGTCACGGCCACAATCCATGCCTCTCGGCGAACTTCTTCGACGTTGCGAAAAGCATACGTGTGCATTCTTTTCGATATTCATGTTTCGATCGTGCTGATCGAACCTGCAACATGCGAGTGAAGTACACACGGCTAGAGTCTCGGCATGGCTGTGACACAAGCGCTACTGAATGACATGTTAAATGCTTGTGTTCCGTTGAAGACGTAACTCCGTGTTTCCGACTGCGGAAGTAATGACGACGGGGTATTATCATAGAACACTTTTATGTTTGCAAGCCATCATCACGCGCAGCAGCGATGGCGCTACTCGCTGGCGGCCTACTACTGCGGGAAATCCGTGAGGCAGGCTCGGTACGTACTACCTCGGAGTGCCGTTCAGCTTATACGTCTGTTCTAGTTCATACAGGTTTATGTAGCACGCACAGGATTTCGCAATGCATCGTTATGCACGGTAACGGAGCTGAAATATAACCTTTCACTTCGCAGCAAATAATTAGGTGGCGAGTACTTAGCACTTTCCACGGTTTGGGAAAGTATTTTAGTCTCATATCCATTTCAGCGCAGCTCATGACTTCATCCGGTGAAAGTGGCACGGTCCGTACGTCCGCACGTCCTATCTGTTCCTATGCTAACAAACGGGTTGACCCTCCTCCTGGCGCCATCTTGAAAAGCACGGCGCGCCACCTATAGTTCGTGGGCATTGCGAATAGCGTATACGGCTGCTCTTCTGTATGCCGAAGCCAATCGAAACGCGCTTCAGGAGGGTCCAGTGACTCCTTCCAAAATGCGAACTCTTTTTCTCTGCCTCTACCTTCCAAAAGGGGTCAGATGGACACCTGAAGAGACTCACGGTTCCATGACCCTCTTTTGACTCTTTTTTTTTTCTTAGAGCGTACGTAAACCCTATCCCGCTAAAGTAAAACGCGTTGTCCGCAACGAACGTTTGTGGCACGGTAACGCTATTTCCTTAACCCCTGCTATAGGCCTGACTGGCTGCCCAGGCGGCGCTGCGAAAACGGTGCTAAAAAGCGCCCCCTACGATAAGTTCTTTGGTTTCGAGTAGTCAGACTGGCGGCCGCATGCAGCACTAAGCTCAGATGCGCAATGGAGCCGCCGCTGTCGGTTGTGCTGCGCTTTGGATCTCGGCCAATTTCTGGCGTGGCTGAGTTCTTCAGGCCAAGCAATCTGCGTAAACGCAAGCTCGTCAACGTAAAGTATGTTTACGACGTGCAGGAGATTGAAGGAACCATTTCGGCGCGCTGCAGCTCGCAAGTGCAGCGAATCTCATGCGACGTTGAACTCGAGTTAAGTTTTACGAGGCATGCTCGCGCGATTAACGACAGTGCATAAACGAAAAGATTGCTGTTAAGAAAGCCGAAATGATTTGCATTACACGACGAAACGGAATCAAGAAAGGTCCAGTGACGAAGGCTATAGCCGTCGGCGGCCCGAATGAGCGCATTCGCGCCGTGTGCCGTTTTCTGCCGTATTCAGTCGCAAACACACTTTTTCCCCATGCACGGTCGTAATTTTCAACATTTGCTTCTAGGGAATTCGTCAAATTCTGTCAGCGTGCGGTGGCGGTCGAGAAGCGACGGCGCGCAATGTTTACAGCCGGCCGCTGGAAGCAGCCGGCTGTAAGCTGCCGGAAAATCGTAGGCACATAGGGTGACTCATGGCATCGTTTTTCTCGTTTCCCACGAAATGCCGGCTGCATAACCTCGTGATCGCCGTCGGCAGCCACGGTGTGCCGTCTGGACTGCACACAGGGAATATATACATATATAAACGCGTGCACGCGCGTACGAAAAGTAATCAGCACGTTGCGTTGCAAACCACGTTTTGCTCGCGTACTCACTTCACGCGTCGGACGGCACGTATCCAGCGGTTCCGTCGCTCCACTTCGTACGGCTTTCAGGGGAACCAGTAAAACCGCACATTAGGATGCTTACCCCCACTTTCGAAGCAATTAAGCACGCAACAATAACGGCGGCGACCGCGCTTCGGGACCGCGCGCTGCTCAGAGCCGTCGCCCGGACCACCTGCTTTCGGCACGGTTTGTTGAAGCAGGGATCGCTCGTCAAACATGTCAGACTCTGCAGGCATAGCGGACAAGTTCCTGCGTACGTTTTAAGCACTTTTTGAGCCTGAAAACTAGGCGCAAAATTAAGTAAAACGCTCAAAGCAACTGAGAACTGCGTAACTCGCCGGTCGGCGTCCATTTTTGACTACCCAAGCAACTTCGGCGCACGCCACCAGGCTCCGCCACAGTACTCAAAACTCCAGCGCGTCAGCCCTATCACGCTAACGCTAAACTATAACTGTCTACTGTTGCTGAGCGCTCACTTATTTTCTCTAACATTATTATATGGGGTATAACGTGCCAAAACCACGATATAATTATGAGGAAAGCCGCAGCGGAGGGCTTCGGAAATTTTGACCATCTGGAGTTCTTTAACGTGTACTCACATCGTACAGTGCAGAAAACTCTAGCGGAGGAGATCGGGCTGTCCGGCTTTAAAGCGGTCTGCAAAAGCAAAGAACCGGGCAGGGTAAATCGCCACCCGAATTGAGAAGAAAATTCCCTACATTGAGCATGACTTAAAATTAGGGGCTACCAAAATTGAATATATAGTAATAGAAATGGTTCTAAAAAGCTCGCTTACTACCGCGGCCGAAAGATCGACCATCCCGGGAGCAACACCAGGGCGTGGTCTACAAAGTGTCATGTGCTGACTGTCCAGCGAGCTACATAGGCGAGAGTAAGTGCTTCCCGGAAAGAATGCGCCAACACAAAAACGACGTCAGAAAGATGGAAATACAACGCAGTGCCCCTGCAGAGCATTGCGAGAAGCACGACCACAAAATTGACTTCGAGGGCGCTTCCATCATAGAAACGGAAAGGAATCTGGGAAGGAGGCTCTTACTCGAGTCGTGGCACATCCAGAACACACCTGCGAATGTGAACCGGTCCCTCAGAACAATGCCTCCGATCTACGTGCACGGCCTCCGGAACGTGAGGGAAAGAGAAAGGCGGAGCCAAAAACAAGCTGCGACGAAGCCCCCCTGATCAGCACAGTCACCCCTGAAGAAGAGACCAAGCCGGTCTCGAAACGTCGGGTTTCCTCCAAGAATTTGTGGCTGGAGGTATTTCAACTTCTTAAAGAGGTAAAGTGCACAGCTTTTTCTGCCTCAACATATATAGCAGTCCCAGCGAAATGAGACAGAGCTTTAGAGAAATTTTTAATAAGGCCATGGGGGTAGCCAGAACTGCGCCCCTTATAATAGGAGGGGACTTCTAACACTTATCCTAATCCACTGCTATATCACCGAATATACCCCGAGATCTATAACACCAGCATCTGTAAGGTCTGCCAGACAGACACAGCTACGCTTAAGCATATGCTCTGGGAATGCGAGGCTAAAGCCAAACGTATTAATCCCGATGCTCTCTCGGCGAGGTGGGAAGCCACTCTGCGCAGCTCCAAGCTCGCCGACCAACTCTGGGAAGTCCAGCAGGCCCGTGAAGCGGCGGAGAGGCAAGGCCTTGACGTCCCGACATGGGAGACCGGAGCCCGGGCCGTTAATCTGCCGGACAAACAATAAAGTTCTTCCATCCATCCATTCAACGCCCCACACCAATCTTGGGGTTACCGCTGGAATACTAAGAAAGGGGAAGGAATCTGGCATCTTGCCACGGATCTAGGCCTCTCTCTTATCACAGACCCAGCCTTTCCTACTAGGTGTGGCACCTCCACGTGTAGGGACACGACTCCGGAGTTAACCTTTACTTCTTACTTACCCAGGGTAGAGTGGATCAATTCTGGCGCGGATCTGGGGAGTGACCACTATATTCTACACATAATGTTGGAAATGACGGGGGTGGAGGTAAAATACTTCAGATACATAGACTGGGATCAGTTTAGAAAAATCAGACAGGACAGAGCAGAAACAGAAGGTAATTGGTAAATCAAACCACCATATTGGACAGCTCAACTTAGGGAAGACTTGAATGCAGCAACTAAGGCTATGGAAACAGAGGAAGCGGTCGAGCTGATGGACAGTAGAGTGGCGCATTTGATAGAAGCCAAGCAATCGATTTTACAAAGATGGAAATCTCAGCGCTTGAACAGAAGACTTAGGAAGCGGATTGCTCAACTCAACAGGGATATCGATGAGCACGCACGATATTTGCAGAAACAACAATGGAATGAGGTTTGTAACTCTGTAGATGGAAGGATAAAACGCGGAGGCAAATGGAATCTGCTCAGATATCTGCTCAATGAAAAAGGCACTAAATCGAATAGACGTACGGCAGTGGCGAAGCTAGTACATCAGGAAAGTCAGACTGCAAGCGCAGAGAGCATAGTGGAGCGATTAGCAGTTAAATACTTGCCCCTCAGGAAAGAGGACCAGGAAGTAAGTTACCCGGATTACTTAGGAGCAGAATGCAACTATATGGACCGGGAATTCACAGAAAGTGAGGTGCGCACGGCACTGTATGATTTGAATAGTAGGTCAGCAGCAGGCCCAGATGGCATCTCTAACAGACTGCTCAAGAATCTGGACGACGACTCCATAAAATATCTCACCACCTACATTAATGAATTGTGGAAGAATGGGGTATATCCAGAAGAATGGAAGACGGCCAGTACTATCTTAATACCAAAGCCGAGCAAACAGCTCAACTTGGATAACCTGAGGCCAATTTCGCTGACATCTTGTCTAGGGAAGACAATGGAGCATGTCATATTGAACAGATTAACAAAATACGGGGAGGACAATGACATCCTGCTGTATAATCTGATTGGTTTCAGGCCAGGCTTGTCCACCCAAGATGCCATGTTGCTAATCAAGCATCAACTGCTCTTAGCCAACCCAAAGAACACTAGGGCTCTCTTGGGGTTAGATGCAGAAAAAGCTTTGGACAGAATTAAGCATGGAGCAATACTTGAGGTCATTTCAGTACTGGGATTGGGCAGAACGTTCTATGAAGTGGTTAAAACCTTTGTTAATGATCGCTCAGCACACCTTAGAATCGGGGATATTAAATCAAAGAAGTTGTATCTGGGTGACAGAGGAACACCACAAGGGTCGGTCTTGTCACCTATGCTTTTCAACCTGGCCATGTCAAAAGGATTAAAAATGATAGATGGCATTCACTTCACAATTTATGCGGACGATGTGACTATATGGAGCGCTGAAGGAAGTATGGGACAGACGGAAAGCAGGCTTCAGGAGAGCATTTATGATGTAGAGTCCATTTTAGACGACATGGGACTCAAATGCTCTGCTGACAAGTCTGAACTCCTAGTACTCAATAACAGGAGAAGGGGTAGAAAACCGCGAGGATATGTTCCAGAAGAAGAACCCAGGTTAGCACTAACGACAAAGGCTGGCAAATCGATTAAGCAAGTCGATTTCATTAGTCTTAGGGTTATTCCTGGAGGCAAACGGGACAAATGGAAGAACAATACTACATATCACTAGCAAGACTGAGGAGGCAATAAGACTCCTCAGGAGAATTACTAACAGACACAGAGGGTTGGGAGAGGACAGCGCCATGAGACTGGTCCACGCTTTCGCCTTGTGTCACTTCTCCTATGTAGCTGGTATGCTTAGATGGACACAGACGGAAATAAACAAGTTGAACCGATTAATTAAAAGGCTTGTCAAAACAACAGTGGGATTGCCGATTGGTACACCAGATGATAAATTAATGAAACTTGGGCTCCACAATACAATAGCCGAGATAACTGAAGCTCAGCAAATTGCCCACAGAGAGAGGCTCTCTGGAACAAGGCCAGGTAGAGCAATACTTGAAGAGGTAGGGTGGTATCCAACCGAATCCAGAGATTCATGTGATGACACAGTAGAGCTGAAAAATAGCATAAGAGAGCTAATTAAGACCACTCCTTTCCCAAGAAATATGCACCCAGTGCAGAACCAGAAAAGAAGAAAGGCAAAGGCCAAAGCTATCCTGCAGGAGATAGAACAGGACAGACAACATTCGGCTTTTGTAGATGCTGTATGGGTAAGAGGAAAGAAAGCCTTTACGGCAGTAGTAGTAGATTCAGATGGACTCACTCGGGATGCTATTGCAATCATGACTAAAGATGCGACAGTCGCGGAGCAAGTGGCAATAGCATTGGCTTTAAGGAATAATAAGTGGACGCGAATTTACAGTGACTCGAAGATGGCTATTAGACACTTTACAAAAGGCTTTGTAACCAAAAGTGCTGCCCAACTGATTGGTGCGATGGACAACCAAGAGATCGAAACCCGCTGGTTTCCTGCACATATGGGGACTGTCGATCCATCTCGGAAGAATTTAAACGAGGTGGCTAACGCAGCTGCACGAGGACTTACTATCCGTGCACTACGCGACCAGGATCCCGATAATATGCAGGAGGAGAATGGGGACCGATTAATCACATATAATGAAGTGACGAAGCATTATTATATGAAGAGAAGAGAATTTCCAGTGCCACACGCTAAGCTCCATAGAGCTCAAGCGGTGACTGAGATTGTTACAGACAGGCACTTACCCGAATCCAAACTTTATTCGCAAGATATATCCAGAAAGGTAGTTACAAATCAAATGCGAGAAGTGCAATGGCATCATTACTCTGGATCACATGCTTTGGCAGTGTACTGTGGCTTTCACAGACTGTGACACGGAAAGAGACTGGTGGCAAAGAGTCCTTCACAGTGGAGCTCTTTCAGATCAAGTACAGGCCGTCCAGAAGGCCCACGATATGGCGGTAAGGTTAAACCTTACTGCCCAACGTGAGAGCCGCCTGCGTCAATTTAGGGTTGATCTTCAGGACCCGAATAAAGTTCATTATACCATACCATATGTGAATGCGGCTTTGTAAATCGCTCTCTTGGAACTGATGATACCATTGAGCATGTTGGGGTAGAGTGCCGCTTTTGAGCGAAACACTTCTTATGGACACGTCGGTCCCCCCTTCACATTCTGTTTCGATGCAAGTCCACTTGGTGAAGTGAACAAGGGTGAAGGCTTGGGCCTAACAGAAATTCATGACAGTGAACTTACAGCGTGAGGTCACAAAAAGATGAAACAGGACGACACACAGCGCAGTGTGTCGTCTTCCTTCCTGTTTTTATGTCCTCGCGCTGCAAGTTTAATGTCTAGAGAAGTGAATACGGCTTTGGAAATTGCTCTCTTGCAACTGGTGATGTCATGAACCATGGTGAGCGTCCACCCTTCTTGTTAAAACACGCTTCTATAATATCTTTCTTTCTTTGTTTTAGCTTTCCTCAAAAACCTTCTCTCGTTGTATGGAGGATTTCATTTGCAATCCTTGGAATGGACAACCATATCGGTACCACGCCTATTTTTTACGTTGTGTGCATGCTGTCTGGTTTGGTCAATATAAGCATTGCCCTATTTGCCCTACCTATACCTTTCCGCAGCTCATAGCACATACGTAGGAGCATAGGCCGCCACTGTAAGAGACTACTCACTCATACTAACTCACCCCAATTTTTTCAGCCTTCGCACTCATTCACGATCATACTCATGCCTTTTCAAACTCATAGGCACTCACTCACGTTCATACTCACGCCTACTCGCACTCATAGGCACTCACTCACGTTCATACTCACGTCTACTAACTCATAGGCACTAACTCACGTTAATACTCACGCCTACTCACACTCATAGGTACTGACTCACGTTCATTATCACGCATACTCACACTCACTGGCACTCACTGACGTTCATACTCACGTCTCCTAGCACTCATAGGCACTCGCTCACGTTCATACTCCCGTGCACTCACACTTATACGTGCTCACTCACGTTCATACTCACGCCAAGTTAAAGCCATTCGTAGTCACTCATTTTCATACTTATACTTACTCACTCTCTTAGGCACTCACTCATGTTCATACTCACGCCCACTCACACCCCGTGATGCTAACTGCAGTTCATACTCACGCGTACTCACACTCATAGGCACTCAATCACGTTCATGCTCACACCTCACGCCCATTACTTGGTACTAACTCGCGTTCATACTCACGCCCACTGACGCTCATAAGAACTCACTCAGGTTCACTCACGTCTACTCACACCCATCGGTACTCATTCCAGTTTATACTCACGCCCACTCACACTCATAAGTGTTCAGGCATGTTCAGCAATGCCTCTCGCACTCATTGGTACTCACTCACGTTCATACTCACGTGCACTCACTCTCATACCTACTCACTCACTTTCACACTCACACCTACGCACACTCATAGAACTTACTCACGCTCTTACTCCCGTCTACTCGTACTCACTCGCGTTCACACTGACGCCAGCTCACACACACTCATAAGCACTCACTCACCTTCATACTCACGCCAATTGGTGCTCGCTCGCGTTCGTACTCACGCCCACTCACGCTCATTAAGTACTCACGTTCATATGGAAGTGTACTAACTCTTATGGCACTTGCTCACGTTCATACTCATACCTGCTCATACCCATAGGTACTCGCCTTCAGTTCATACTCGCGCCCACTCACAATGATAAGTACTCACTCACGCCTACTCATACCCATTGGCGCTCACGTTCATACTCACATCTACTCACAGCAATTTGTACTCACGTTCATTCACGTCTATTTACCCCCATGGGTACTCACTCACATTGATATACATACTACACTAGTAAATTACGTTCATACTCATGTCTGCTCACATCCCCCGTCACTCTTACTCACATTCACGCCTTGAAATGTGGTGTACTCATGAGTGAACATGCCAAGCTTTCCGCTGTACTCACAATCACAGGGCTCCCTCGACATTCATACTGAAGTACACTCCCGTTCACAGATACTCGCGTTTACACGTCTACTAGCTACAATCTTCAAGCATTACCACTCACACCGACTGAACCTCGCCGGGCCTTATTCATATTGGTCTGTCACACTGGACTTTTCGTATGCAGTCACATCTATTATGATCTCTCAGATATTCTCGTTATATCCGAATACGCAGATTTGTAATGGATAGTCTTAGGGACAAACTGCGGATCTTAACACTAGTTCAGGAGAAAAGCCCTTTGTATAGGTTTATATGGGATGTCTGACGGATTTTCTCCGTAGGATATCCCGGAACAGACTCGAGCCTCGGCTAGAGCAGAATCCTGTGGAGCATAACATGCACATAGAGTAAAAGCTCCGTAATTCGGATTTCACGGGACCGGAAACAATACGCGAATTAACCGATGCTGAATTATCGAAAGTATCTCGAAAACAAAAAAAGTGTTATTACATCAATGCAGTTGCGATCAACACGTAAATTCATGGTGCATATTTGGCACAAGAGGAATGTGAATGCCGCATATTTTTTTCATTCGCGACTTGGTTCATATTGTGACCGCGGCTGAAGAGAGCCGTGTCCTAACACTAAACGCGCTTGCACTAAAACTAACCGTGACATTGCCCGAAGTCAAAACGAAGCCACTGAGTGGCGCATCCACTGTGGACTAAAGCGTGGTCGATAAATTAAGACACGATCATAGCGTCCACGCAATTCCGAAGGCGCGTGCGCGGCCTGCGCCCGCTGTCGCAACGAAACTGTTCAGCACAGCTTAGCGGCGGTATTTTGTAAGCATTCCTAAAACGGACGGAGGCGGTCCGTCCGTTTCAGTCGCACGCGATTGGTCAATGTGAGCCTGACGAACCCCGCGGCGTTGATTGTCACGTGAGCCGTGGTGTCACGTGTCTGCTTTCGGACGGAGGCAAAAGAACGGCCAGAGAGACCGTCCGAAACGAAACTGATGGATTAAACTGGCTGCCAGACGGCTTGGATTGGATTGAAACGCAGGCTTCCACTTCGCTCATTGGCTGTTTTCTGGCTCACATTGACCAATCGCGTGCGACTCAAACGGACGGACCTCCCGTCCGTTTAAGGAACGCGTACAAAATACCGCCACTGCTGCTGAATAAAATTGGCTCGCAGAAGGGACGCGGCGAAAATGAACCTACTGCTTGTCGCTGCTTTGACCCGTAGTCGCCGCAGTGGCTATCGCCGCGATCAGAGATATATCGCCCACGCAGTTCGCGTGCGCCGAGTGAAATGGACGACGAAGCAAGTGGGCCGTCCAAGGCTTGGTCGCCAACAAAGCGATTATGGCTAGATCGTGGATGGCGACCACGCCTTTATGAAGGACCGCAGCCGTTTGAGTTGTTCGCGAACGCCGTTTTTCCATAGAGTAACAGAAAATGACAAGAGTGGACACACGAGCCTATAAGCGGCGGAGCTACGCAGCTTCACGCCAGCCGTTAGACGGCAGCACGTCACTCCCTGTTTCCAAGAGAACGCGCGTACTAGTTATCTACTTCAGTACCTTTTCTGGTTCACGATACATCTACTTGTCTTTGTCAGATTATGTGGCTGCGGCAGTGGCTTCCGCTGGCTCGCAGTGCGGCTCTAAATCCGTCTTTATCATCTGCGATTGGACAGTTCGAAATCATCGATTGGTAGCTGTCATGACCATATATGGTCAGGATTGCCGGCATGGCAAGACGACGCGGCATGAGCGGCGACGCATGTGGAATTCGCTGGGATCGTCTGCCGGGAACTCACTCTGTTTGGCGGCTGCTTGGTAAGAACGCCTTCATTAGGTTCTTTTTTCCCTTCATTACTTTGCAATGTATTTGTCGCTACAGCTTTAAGTTGACATTTGAAGCACTTTGTGTTTTAGCGCCGAAAGCTTCTTTGTGCTTCACGCTTCGCGTATGATGCTCGTGAACTGCTTTGCATTAAAAAATAGCAACTTGAAATGCTACGCAGCACGTTAGCGAAGAAATCCTTTCTTGGCGCCAAAAATGAGTCGCCGCTTGCGTCGTAAGGTTTTCTTTGTGCATACAATGCCCTTACACGCAGTTCTAATTCACTGCATGGGTGTGCAAATGTGTGAAAGAGTGCGGTTATGCTTAGAATCGTTATTTGTGGTATTCGCAGTTTGCTATGTTAAGAGCCGAATTAGAGAGAACTTGAGAAATGAGAACTGTGTTCGTTGGCCGTGGCTACGACGTAATATTCTCGTTAAATACTGCCTCAGTAGTTCATGCACCGAAGGTTGCTTTGTGTTCACTGCGGCAACTGCTTGAGACTGTTTTTCGCGAAAGGGCGCTGAGAAGTGCGTCGGAGACAATTTGCGCGAAGGCCAGAGAAAATACGGTAAACTTTTTTTCTCTTTTTCCAGGTCATGCCGTCCGGAGTCAAGTACTACGGCAGCTACTGCTGCGCTGCGTGGTGCAACAACGGCAGGATAGGGAGAGAGCGTGGTACTAAGTGGTTCAGGATGCCGCGAGACGACAGGTAGCCCTTTGCACCTTTCCAAGATGTAATTTTGAAGTTGTGGTTGTCATTAGCTAACTACCAAAGTATGTCCGTATCTTTCGCACTATTTTGCCGTTCAGCTAGTTAGTGTTTGGATGGTCATACATATTCTTCATTCGCTTAAAATGGAGTGGCCCCTTTTCTCTATGAAGTCCCCTTTTCCTCTGTGATGCTAATGCTGTCTTCTGCACATTTATTGTATTGTAGGAATTTCCTAAATATCGCCTATTTATTCCTACTGTGCAATTTCTCAACATGTGGCAGCTGTCTTGCATTGTGCAGTGCACCCATCTTTTGTATGTGCTTAGTGAGAATGTGACTTGAAATAAATGTTTCGTCTCTCCCAACGATTGTCATGTCTGCATAAACAATGGCATTGTGTGCTCGCCGCTCTGGTGGTGTGGCTTACACGAAGCTACTTATGCATGCAAGTAACGCGTTAAAAGAAAAAAAAAACAATATATATATATATATATATATATATATATATATATATATATATATATATATATATATATATATATATATATATATATATATATATATCTGAGATTCGCATTTTTTTCTTTGCGATTTCTGATCTCTGAGGCGGCTGTTAGGATTCCCCACATCCGTTTGGTGCGCTGCGAACTCCAGTGACTCTAAAATCAGCCGCAGGGGCCTACGGGAGTGTCCTCTCTTAACCTTTTTTATATTACTCTATGGTTTTTCCTCCTTTGAGTCGAACATTTGTGGCGCTTCGTGCTTGGCGCGCTTGGAGGATCGTCCGAATTAACCGGGTTGAGGCCAAATATGACCGAATGAACAAGAGTTTGATACCATTAAACAGTGCATATGCTTGCCCGGACCACAGAACACGTCCGAATTATCCGATTTTCCAGACTAACGGGGTGCGAACTAACGACCTTTTACTGTATAACCTTTCATTTTCGTCGACTGAACAAACAGCATATCTATGGCGCGCGATTATTTGCTAACTCCACCTGCACACTTTATGCCAGGGAGCTAACGGGCCGCAGTCACGAAAATTTACTCTCGCAAGGGCCAGAACACAGTGACAAAGGCAAGAGCAGGTGGCAGGTAGGAATTACTTGTACAAAATGTCAGCTAGCGTTGCCACACGAAAGACTTTTCGCATTTTCATAAATGGGTCATTTCTGAAGGGCATTTGATGCCGAGATTCCAACGACATATCTACCTACAAAATGATTAAAATATGGACGACGGTTCTGAATGTTTGTTTTACGGCTATGTATCAATACACGTTGACTGTAGGGGTTCCCTCACGAAAAAAAAATAATATCGACGGAGGGTGGGACAGTGGTTAATCCCCTCTCTCCCCGCCGTGCCCAAAAGAAACTGCCGGACTGACATCAGTTAAAGTTTATTCATTCATTCATTCATTAGACAAGTCATGGCTGTGTAGCTCAAGAACATACTTATCAAGAAAAACAAATGTGACGAAGGCAGTCATGTGCGGGCCTCGCACCGCTTGTTTGAGACACCTGGCTTATGCGATGCACTTCGGTCAGCATTTTCCAGAATAACGCGAGGTAGAACATGTTCCGATGGCTGACTGCCGCTTTTGTAAATGCTGCACTTAACGGCGGGAATAGTGCTTTCGCCTACTTGGTTTTTCTTATGTGTTAATGTGGTGTTGCGTGAACCAAGACACGGGTCCCTCGTGTTAGTTCGCACTGCACCACATTTCCAAATACCACTTCACATCATGAACATGGCTTTTGTACTGCACGTGATCTTCGCGATACAAAGCGCAGCCCGTGGAGAAGTTCGCCACGCAGTGCCACCGTACAGGCTTCTGGTTTTGCGTTAGGCACACGCCATACATAAACATGCGCCGCCGGTATGTCAGGGACAATTTTCTACCCCCTCTCCCCCCTGAACGTGCACTGTTCTTGAGCAGTGCTCGACCATTCTAGTATTGAATGCTTGGATTTGTGGGGCCAACATTCTGAAAATTCAGCGTGCATTCATGATGTAGACGAGGACAAAGCCCACCACCACAGCGCTGATCGGCGTTGTGGCACATTGTGGTTTCCGTGCGCCACACCAGCAGCCCCGTTAATCCTTGGATTATGCCGCTTTTGAGACATGGCGAGTTGACGCCGCAATATGAACGCCTGCGTTAGGCCAAAAATGCGTATCTACTACATTGAATCGGTGTACTTCACACAAAATTATTTGTGTTAAGGCGAAACCCTTATATGCCTCATCAAGCGGTAAAAGTGACCCGTAATGCCATATGACGCTCCCTCCTAGTCCATTTCCTTCGTCCATGTTCAAGCCCAATCACCGAAAAAAAAAAAAGAAACACAGAGGAGATCACGGGAAACACACCATATCCACATTATCTGCAAGGGCCAATACGTCGTCGCAAACTCATCCTTTGGTAAGGCGAAAGCTTTGTATGTTACACGCGAAGGTGGCCTTTGACGAAAAGCTGACTAAAAAAACTTGGTTGATCCCTCCGTCATAGGAATCGGAATAACACGAAAGTAAAACGTGTCCTTACAGTAGTAGTTGAATGTTTGTTTTACATTTATATCAGAGAGTTTGCACGATGTGTATAGATTTCTAGCAGCTATGGCACCGTTTGACGTCGATGCACCCACTTTGATGCTTAGTGGTTCATCTCCACCCCGACGACTAACGTAAACGTTCAATGATTAAACAAACACTTGTGGTAGCTGTAGTAGTTAACGGTGAAAGCGTAGAGAACGAGGTGTGATAGCCACAAGAGCGTCACATATTGGACGCAGAACTTGGTCGCCATCCCGCGGCATGTTAAAATATGATTGAACACCACGGCCGGACTAGAGGGAAACGCTAAGCGCGTCGTGCCGCCCCGGTAGCCCGGCCGCGATTTTTCTCGGGGCGAGCGCGTAGGCGGGGAACGCGGTGTTACAGCCAGGTGAGGCAGGCGCGCGTCGCAGAGGTATTTTTGGTTTGGATTAGCGTGATGCTATGAGCGAGACCGACACTTTTACGGCGCTTGGGCTAATATCGCCACCTCACGGTGTGTTAAGGCATTGACAAGATTGCAGTTCTATTGAAAACGCGCCGAATGGGACGGATGTTTAGCAACACGCGTTGCAGGTGCTAATCGCGGAGGCCAGAGTAATGACGAATGACGAATTACTTTACCTTAACGCTCATAGAGGGCAACACCACCCTGCTGGCCGAGAGAACTGCGAGAGGAGAATGTGAGATATAAAAAAGCGCGTTTGTAAAGCGTCTAGAGTCTGTGACTGTGGCGCAGTGGATAGCGTGCCCGGCATCTGTTCTTGCGGAGCCGATCCATCGTGGGTTCGATGCCCGTTGACGGAACTTTTTTTCTTTGCCATCTGATGGTGTACAATTTTTCAACGTATTTCCGTGACGGAAATACGTCACTGAAGTCTTGGTGGACCCCGGCATAAAACACTTTCGTGTTAAAAAATCTAGGGACCTTTCAAGCGCGAAGCTGTGCGCTAACATCGCCTTTGCAGCCTTCGTGTGAAAAAAAAAAAACCGTGCCGTGCGACATAAATTGCACGGTGCGACTACTTTACCGTGCGACATAAATTACACGATAAAATAGTCGCACCCTTATGGGAAAACCCAGTGGCACTGTCCCAGTGCCATACATGATTATTGGACCAGTGTGACGCTGGGTACTGGGACGCTGGCACGCTGCACGAGGCACGCTCGAGCGTTGCACACTGGGACACCTGTTAGGGGCCGAAATCGGCCTTTTAAATTGTTTTTAAACACTGTGGTCGTGCAGAGATCGTAATTAGGGCTGAAACACGAGCAATGCGACAAGAAAACAACGAAAAACGACTGAGCGGGTGTCGAACCCACCACCTCGACGCCCCGTGCATCCTGAATCTGACACGTTACCGCTACGCCACACCTGGAAGACGAGTCAGCCTTTTTTTTCTTCGTGTTATAACTACTTCCGGTAGCCAGTATTTTCATTTTTCTCGTTTAGAAACACAGATTAAGTCTCTTCGTGCTCGCGAGAACCTAACAGAAGATAGTTAATTTGTTTGTTATGTGCTGCCTAGGATCAGAACGTCTATCTGGCACGTTTTGCCGCAAAAATATTAGCGTAACCGCAGATGTGTTGCGGCGATCGCACTGACTCGCTAAGCAGTTAGTCATACCTACGTAGAAAACAATGTTTATCTGAACTGCGCACTGAACACTTCAGTTTTCGTCACCCGCTTGAACATATTTTTCGTCCCTTTTGTTTACGTTCCGCGTAATATATTTCCGCAGTAGTTTACCCTAGCCGAACCAACCGTTAGGCTTAGAGCTGTACTCCGTGCGCCACGATCACTGTGAAGAACGTGGATATTCAATTACGAAGAATCTAATAACCGTTCAAATATAGTTTAGATCATTCCTGACTAAAGCGAGGCCATATCGACAACTTCGATTACACAAACCAGAAGCTAAAAACGAGCCCATATGGAAGGACTGACTGGAATAGTAGGCTGATGTTATTAGACTAATACTAATGTCATATTGTGTTGCGAATGACGAATTCTTTCGGCATTGACGACACTCGATCACACACGTCAGAGAAAACGCTCGCGCTCGATAGATGATTGCTTTAACTTAACTAAAGCTAAAGCTACATATTTGTAGGACGCAGAATAGAATAATATTTTGAACATATTCGATAAGTTTTTCTTTCTACTTCTCCGCACCCAATACGAAATTTTATACGAATTCCACCCAGCGCGCCCAGTTTTTTCCAATGTGCTGCCAGTGTTCCCAGTGCACAGGTAGACACTGTACAGCGTGGCCAGTACCTCCCAGTGCGCTGTAAGACACTGGGCCACACTGTACAGTATTACCAGCGTCATTCAGCGCACTGGGCGGCACTGGCGACGCTGTACAGTGTGTCCCAGGGCCTCCCAGCGCGCTGTAGTACACTGGGACACACTACTGTAGAGTGTTTCCAGTGCCACCCAGTGCGCTGAAAGGCACTGGGAGGCACTGGCGACGCTGTTTTAAAGACGATAGTCTTTCTTGGGGAACTTAAACGCCGAAATTTTGGTCTGTCTTTCTGTCTGTCCGTCTTTCTGTTTGTCGGCACGTCACCCGATTCAGCCACCCGGCCAAAGTTGAACCACTTGCTTACCGCCCACCCATCTTGAACTGGTACGGCTGTTCATACTTGTGAACGTTGTCAATCAAAAAGTAAATATTACGCATATCTGAGGCGCAACATCATTAGGTAAGTATTAGGTGGTGTGTTCCTTTAATAGAGAATACATAGATACGCAGTTTTAAAGACCCTAATTTCTTAAGCTGCGCTGAAAATGCGACTGCGCTCAAACTTGTCTTCCTCCGTGCCCTCTGCACAAGCTCATGTTGTGTTTCGGTTTCGGTTCAGTATTGCATTGTACGAATGACAGGGGGCGCCGCTCTGGCATTCCTGTTTTACCCATCAACATCATCAGCCTGTCTACGCCCACTGCAGGGCAAAGGCCTCTCCCATGTTCCGCCAATCAACCCGGTCCTGTGCTTTCTGCTACCACGTTATACCTGCAAACTTCTTAATCTCATCTACCCACCTAATTTTCTGTCTCCCCCTCACGCGTTTGCCATCTCTTGGAATCCAGTCAGTTACCCTTAATGACCACCGGTTATCCTGCCGACGTGCTACGTGCCCGGCCCATATCCATTTCTTCTTCTTGATTTCAACTATGATGTCCTTAACCCCCGTTTGTTCCCTGACCCACTCTGCTCTCTTTCTGTCTCTTAAGGTTACACCTATCATTTTCCTTTCCATCGCTCGCTGCGTCGTCCTCAATTTAAGTTGAAGCCCTCTTTGTAAGTCTCCAGGTTTCTTCTCCGTAGGTAAGTACCGGTACGATGCAGCTGTTATATACCTTCCTCTTGAGGATAGGTGACGTGTAAATAAGAGAGTTTGTGGAGAGTACTCGTTGAGTGCAGGACGTTTCTTCTCCTTCGGCGCATCGCGCCAAACAGCGTGTTCGGGCTGGCCGGCGTCCCCACCGGTCGCGTTGGTCACCGCCGGTCTTCGCCTGCCGCTGCGCCGGGACTACCAGCCCGCAACACAGCACTCATGTTTCCCGACGTATTGCCAGATGGCGTCCATATCTCACGCAGCGCCTCTTCTATCGTCTTTAGACGACATTTGCAGCGAAGCACGCAGATACGCGGCCAATTTTTTTCCGATAGGGACCTGATGGCTTTGGTATTCAAGCCGTCTTAGACGTATGCATCAGGGGAAATGTGATTTTTTTCCTGGTTTCTAGGATATTCCTGTGTCCCCCGTTCCTTGAAAGCCATTGTGCTGAGGTAGCCAAAATTTATTTACCATATTGTAGCGACATCAAGACAGAGGTCGTAACGAACAGGTCGAGAGAACAGCTGCAGGTCGGTCTTTTTAGCATCCCGCGCCAATGAGTTCTTCTTAGTTGCTCTTTTTACCTTCTGTACACGGCATAGGCGCATTTGTGTTGTCTTCTTTCTTGCAGCACACAAGTCGCTATATATTCAAATATTCGTGTTTTTTAATTTTCGCTTTTACTGCATGTGAGAAGTTTGAGATGCGCGAGAAAGTACTATGAAAGAAGGTCGATGCCACGAAAGATAAAAAAAAAAGGTGTATACTTGATGTTTCCGATTTTCCTGATAATTTTGTATGTTGTGCACATATGACAGCACAGCACGAAATCGCACTTTGTTTTCAAATAAAAAATTTTTTCAACACAGGAAAATTCGACAAGTGTCGCCGGTTGACGACGACCATTTTACGAAGAGTGGGTTTTCGTAAATTCGCAACCTATGCTGGCTGCTACTGAAGCTATATATTGCAAATATCTTTCGTTTTAGCGGAAGTAGAAGTAAAGAGGAACTAGCTCTTATCATTTCATGGAATTCTGAGCAAATTATGTATATTTAAAAATTCGCGAAAAACGCTGCGTTTTTGAAAATTAGTCAAATTTGGGACGCTATGGCTACTTCTGTGAACATCTTAGCTTGTTCATATTTGCAGTATAAATAGCCCTTTATGTGAATAATGAACATCTGCATTTGTATTTCTCTAATAATTTTCAAAGTGATAAATTTTTATGCTCGAAACACCAAAAAGACAAAACTGCTCCTCGATTCAAAAATCTATAATAAAAAAACCCCAATCTCAATTTTGTTCAAAGTCCCCCAAAATGTTCTCAAAGGACTGCACAATGATATTATGAAAAAACATGTTGCATCATTTTTATTACAACAAAAGCAAAAAATGTCAAACATTGTGTTTCCAGAGCGTGGTGGCTACTGCGTAAAGGACATCTCTAATAACAAGAAAATACAGTAACACGTCTTTTCTCTTCTCTGAGCTTCACTAAACAACAGTAATGATCTACTGTCGGAAAGTGAGAACTGTTTTGTAAAGAAAAAGATCATTCCAATTAAATGCATTTGCGTGGTTTGCTACTTCACGCCAGTGTTAGACATCCCTCAGTCCACAGTAGGCACTTTCAGTTGTAGCCTCCTTTTCTTTCATCTATTTCAGTTGAGTATAATTCATATCTTGCATGCTAAAGAACGCATTCCCTCCATGCGTCTCTAATGATGTTGTGCTGTGCGAGAATTCAGAGATTGGTATAAAAGGCAAGGTCTCTTCAGGAATGGAAATGAATTTCTGGAGAGCGGTCGCCAAGAAGATTGTTTTTTTTTTGTCCAAATGTCTACATTGTGAAACCTTATGTGGTCAATGCAGAGTTTAAAAAAGATATTGATTACGTGAAGATTGGTGGCAGCAGTTCTGACCACGGACAAAACACGTTTTGTTTGCATTGCATCTGCTTTGGTTTGCATGCCCTTGTATCTCTTGAAGCAGTGCTGGCAGATCTGGTCTCCCTCTTGAATTGAGCGCGCATCCTGCTTCATGACCCTCGGAAAAAGAGAGACTCGATCCGATACCTTCTACACAACGAAAATTCCGCCGCAGCGGAATTTTCTTTTTGTGCACCATGAGGTAGTCCGTACAAAAAACTCGGTCATGGCTATAACGCCTACCCATAGCCACTTTCAGAGCGAAGGACAGTAATCGCATCAAAGTGAAGTGAAGCATCAAAGTGAAACATCTATATCAGGAGGTGTTTGGCTGGCTGGCACAGCCGTGCTCGTTGCTGTCGTCGGCGTCTATCGCGCCGCCCTTTGCACCTGTCCGCGCAACGCATGTTACTCCGCTTACACGAAGGCGCGTAGCGCGGGCCACTCGATCCGCCACACGATCCGCACGGTGCGGATCCAGAGAGCGGGCGGGAGAGAGGCGAGCGGTGTAAAATGTATCGCGTAATCAACGCAATCGACACCCCAGGATTTTCTCGTGCAGAGCGACAAAGCCTGGCAAACCATGTGTGGCTGCTGTGCTTAGGTTGCACTACGGTACTCGCCGTTCACCCCTGCCGCCATTTGCGATTTCTCACATTCTTACAATGCATGATCGAATCAGCTACACAAATTTCGCGTTTAGCTTCGTTGCTTTTATATAAGCGCATTTACTAAAAAAATATCAAGAAGAATGAAAATGTCCGTGCTGCCCGTCGACGAGGAATATAAGTGGTGTCACAAATGCATTTAATTGGAACGATCTTTTTCTTTACAAAACAGTTCCCACTTTCCGACAGTAGATCATTACTGTTGTTTAGTGAAGCTCAGAGAAGAAAAGAGACGTGTTACTGTACTTTCTTGTTATTAGAGACGTCCTTTACGCGGCAGCCACCACGCTCTGGAAACACAATATTTGACATTTTCTGCTTTTCTTGTAATAAAAATGATGCAACATGTTATTTCATAATATCATTGTGCAGTCCTTTGAGAATATTTGAGGGACTTTGAACAAAATTGAGATTGGGGTTTTTTTATTATAGATTTTTGAATCGAGGAGCACTTTTGTCTTTTTGGTGTTTCGAGCATGAAAATTTATTACTTTGAAAATTATTAGAGAAATACAAATGCAGATGCTCATTATTCACATAAAGGCCTATTCATACTGCAAATATGAACAAGCTAAGATGTACACAGAAGTAGCCATAGCGTCCCAAATTTGACTAATTATCAAAAACGCAGCGTTTTTCGTGAATTTTTAAAAATACAAAATTTGCACAGAATTCTATGAAATGATAAGAGCTATTTCCTCTTTACTTCTACTTCCGCTAAAAAGAAAGATATTTGTAATATATAACTTCAATAGCTGCCAGCATGGTTGCGAATTTACGAAAACGCACTCTTCGTAAAATGGTCGTCGTCAACCGGCGACACTTGTCGAATTTCCCTGTGTTGAAAACATTTTTTATTTGAAAACGAAGTGTGATTTCGTGCTGTGCAGTCATATGTGCAGAACATACAAAATTATCAGGAAAATCGGAAACATCAAGTATACACCTTTTTTTTATCTTTCATGGAATCGACCAGAAGCAAATTTACGGGCCATACCGACCTCTACGGACTACGAACTGGCACAGATACAGGTTGTCATGTGACGTTATTTCCGGCTTTTATTTTTCGCACTTTGAGAAGTATTAACGTGAAACATTTTCGCTAAAGCCAAAGTAAAATATAGTCAATAATGGGGCCGAGAATTGCCCTCAACCTAAAGAGAGAAAAAAGAAAGTGAACACGTAAAAGACAAGCAAATATAGAACAGTCAGTATAAAAACAAATTTAGGATTTTCCCTGACAAGTCACACGTTGCTTTAAAACAAGAAGAAAATATGGAGGTGGAATTACAAACAATACCTTAACCACACTGATTTAGGAACCAGCATTAAATCAACTCTCTAAAACTACAAAAAAAAAATAAAGAAAGCACGGCACGTCAGTATTACCAACTCAAGTGATCAAGTAGAATTAATAGACTGTAGAAACTATTATAGTTTAGCGGGCTTAGCGGAATAGCGGGGTCAAAATGCGCATGCGCAGTACGCTAAACGACCCGTAATATTGACCGTACGCACGCTATTTTTCAGATTTAGCGTTACCGTGTGTGCGTGGTTAACGTGCGCGTATCTCAGTACGCAAAACATGGCGGCGGTTTTGGACGCCCGCTTCGAAATGAATTTAGTATCGATGTGGACGGATACACGTATTTCGTAGCAAACGACTGTGTAAAATGGCTTCGCTTGCCTTCAGGTAGCTTCGACGATCGAGTATTACGGATAACTTAGTGTAGTTTTCGATATCGCTTCCCATTTCGAACGTCCCTAGGGCTAACTAGAAGAAGACAAGCAAATTGGGAGATTTGGTGAGGTTCCATGGCAAAAATATAAAATAGCGCTCTCTTAAACACAAGGCGAAGGAAGTGTGTGTCTCTTTTTCCTTCGTCTTGTGTTTAAGGAAACGCTGTTTTATATATTTCTAACTGGAATATCGGTGTAATCAAATCTGCAACATAAAAATGCTCGCTTTCGGTGCGTGCTTCATATTTATTTACTTTTATTGTTACTAAAAAAAAGTGGCAATCTTTCTGCTTGCGGGGATACAGGCGAGCATTCTAAGTTCTTTTCTTTTCCCTTTTTTTACCGCATTCACCCTCCGCTAGGTGACGCCACCGTCTCACCTTAGGTACACTCTAAAAAAAAAAAGAGTATGCGTGACTCTTTTAGGTGAGTTCTGACTTGCCACGTATAGGACTCTCTTTAAATGGTCACGGTGGCTCTCTTGGTGGGTCAGCGTCGGCTCGCTCTAGGAGAGTCCCCTGACTCTCCAGGAAGAGTAGAAAGACTCTCATCCGGAGGATCACATTACCACTTATAGGGAGTCAGACGACTCTTGCCGGTAACGCTCCTACGGGGGTCAAGTGACCCACACCGAAGCATCAATCGACTTCACAAGTATATTAAGCTACTCATTTGACCCTTGCTCTACTTTTGCGCGGCTACTGTTGAAAATAGTGGAGTATTCATTTTAAGCAAGTCCAATAATACTTGCCGTTCTGCCCAGCGGCTGCAAAAAAAGAATAGTTCAGTTTTAGCATTACTTTAATAAAACTCGTCAAAACAACACATTTTCCAGCAAAGTTATATAGAAAGCGCGAAAAGATGGTCTGTGATTTCCAATTAAGAAGTTTGGGTATTCCTAATTTACATGTTTCTATGAGTATACCCAACTAAAATGTGTGACTGTGATGTGCACAGTGTCATATGGTGCTAAATAAACAGCAGAAATCGCCATCATGTTTCCATATTTATTCCTTATGGTTAAGAATAAATCAAAAAGTGGTGACGGCTTGAGGCACCAGACTTGTGGCTTGCTAGGTTGTCGTTCCTGTCCAGCGTGAGCACCATGAAAAACGGTATCTGAAAAGCAGAACGTGATATTATGATGAGAAAATGAAATTGCAGCAAAGGTTTGCAAAACCTACACAATAAGTGGTTCACACAGACATAATAAAATAAAAATAATAAAACAATAAAAGGCTAACAAGAAAACAACAAAGCACATCCTCCGGCAGTCAGGGGCATGCCGTGAGCGGTAATTGACCGCATGTTTTACAAACGTAACCCATCCTTAAATACTAAGATAAACAGATGCGAGTACGAGGGCCCGATAGACACCCAGCGCATGCGTACGCCGTCTACGTCGAGATCAGACATGTCATATGCTAGAATTAGCGCACATAACTCCCACAATCACGTACACTCACTCGATTCTGTTATAACGCCCAACGTCATCGCAGTGTATGCAAACCACGAAAACAGCAAACAGAAACGAGGGAAAAGAGTGCACGGCGGCGGCCGCAACAACGCGCGCCGTCGAAAGTCTAGAGCTTTTTCACTTTACCGGCGAGGCGTGTCCAACTTGAGTGACTACCGCGTACGTTCTGGAAGCCACCGTACTATATCTGCATCTCAACCTACCGTCTTTAAGCCAACAAAAACCATTATATATAGTTCGTCTGAGCGTTCTGTACACAGGCTTCTTGTTTTCACGTTCCCACGCGCGGAAGCACGCTGCACACTCAAGGTCGATGGACATGTTATTATGAAGTAGACTAAAGTGCATCTCAAAACGACATCTTGCACCTTCAGTAGTGCAGACACAACGTGCGACGAGTAAGGAATGACCCTCGATAATTGTTTGCATCGCTCACTTTATCGGAGCTGGTACAGCAACGCGCATAACGGTGGCAACTCGTTAACTGACAGCTTTAGTTGGGCATCCGCAACAGCCCCGCGGACGCAGGATGCTGTTGGAAATGGCTGGCAGTAAACTTCAGCAAGGCTGCTGCGGACGCCCAGCTAAAGCTGTATAATTAGTACCTACGAAAGCAGTACACTCACCGTTAACTGGCGCCCGTTGTCGGTGTCCGCAGCTCCATGAATATTCCGCCCTCCAAGCGTCACTTCGTGCACGGAGCTGGCGTCAACACCACCGAAGACGCGCAACCAACGCAACCACGCAGCGCATTCCGATAGACGAGGAGGCTGAGAGACGGAGATGACTGAGACAACTGAGAGAGGAGAGCGGCGCGCCACCCCGGCGCCAACCCCGTCTGCGTCGGCGAGCAAGGAGCAAGCCGCCACAACGGCGCCAAAGGGCAAGCGCGCGATATGTATTCGCAATGCCCATAGACTGTCGCGCCACCGAGCGGAATTCAGGAGCGTCCCCTCGAGGAGGGTTAGTAGACGACAAAATGGCGGCACTATGCAGTCGCTCCCTTGTTCGGCTGTGCTAGCCTCACTGTTAACGCGTTGGCAAGAAAGGAACACTACGATTTCGCATGTTCCCTGCATCAGTGAACAAACCGGGCCCTCCGTGACACGAGAAATCTGATTCGTTCTTGCGAGACGCGAAGTTTTCGTGAAAATACGTGGCAACTCGCGCTTCCAATGCTAGCCCACAGTGTACACATACTATCAGCTTCGCGAGGCTTTCTGTAGCCACCTAAGTAAGTTAAATGTTATCGTCTGACATATTCAGTTGAAGCTCACCCTGTTTTACTTGCATATATAATTGGTCAGTGTTTCTTGTAGTGCATGAGTCCCATAACACTGTACGCGGGAGGGAGGTCGCGCGGGCTCGCGATGTGCTCATGTATATAACTGAGCGATCTCAAGTTGGCGATACATTAAAATAGGGCCTCTATCCTTTGTCAGCAAAGCGATGTTACGAATCGTGCGAGCGACGTTTCAATCATTCGAGGACGCGTCTGCTCGACGCCTTTCGTGGAGCGAACGCTTTCCATCCACGCCGTCCTAGTGTTGGGTTTCATAGCCACCGCTGCGCCGCTTGTTTTTGTACGTTTGTTGATAGGTGGCAGCACACTGCAAGCGATTTGCTTGTTGACCGGTCTGAGAGCAAAACCTGGCGAAACGTTCTCCGCGCCCAGACGTCTCTCTAATTGCAAACGTGGTGACGCGGAGTGGTCGAAGTCGTTCGGCGGAGGAAATTCTTCAGATTGCGTTCAGCAGTGATGTTGAAAGAAACCAACTTGACGACGAGGATTTTTCATTGGACGTAGAAGACTGTGAAAGCACCGAGAGTGACAGCGACGATGAACCACCAGCTGCTAACTCGTGCACGAGGAGCGAGTTGCACTTCACGTCCCCTCGTGCGTTAATGTTCTTTCACGCTCGTAAGTCACTTTGATTGTATTTAATATATAATATCCTTGAGCGAGATCATAATAAAATCATAGTTCCTCTTGTGCATTGCATGTATCACTTATTGTGGATATTGTGGAGGGCCGCATGCCGCCAACACGCTCGAGCTCGACCAGCGAAGCGAAATGGTTAGAGCGATGGAACGTGCAGTCACGGCCACAATCCATGCCTCTCGGCGAACTTCTTCGACGTTGCGAAAAGCATACGTGTGCATTCTTTTCGATATTCATGTTTCGATCGTGCTGATCGAATCTGCAACATGCGAGTGAAGTACACACGGCTAGAGTCTCGGCATGGCTGTGACACAAGCGCTACTGAATGACATGTTAAATGCTTGTGTTCCGTTGAAGACGTAACTCCGTGTTTCCGACTGCGGAAGTAATGACGACGGGGTATTATCATAGAACACTTTTATGTTTGCAAGCCATCATCACGCGCAGCAGCGATGGCGCTACTCGCTGGCGGCCTACTACTGCGGGAAATCCGTGAGGCAGGCTCGGTACGTACTACCTCGGAGTGCCGTTCAGCTTATACGTCTGTTCTAGTTCATACAGGTTTATGTAGCACGCACAGGATTTCGCAATGCATCGTTATGCACGGTAACGGAGCTGAAATATAACCTTTCACTTCGCAGCAAATAATTAGGTGGCGAGTACTTAGCACTTTCCACGGTTTGGGAAAGTATTTTAGTCTCATATCCATTTCAGCGCAGCTCATGACTTCATCCGGTGAAAGTGGCACGGTCCGTACGTCCGCACGTCCTATCTGTTCCTATGCTAACAAACGGGTTGACCCTCCTCCTGGCGCCATCTTGAAAAGCACGGCGCGCCACCTATAGTTCGTGGGCATTGCGAATAGCGTATACGGCTGCTCTTCTGTATGCCGAAGCCAATCGAAACGCGCTTCAGGAGGGTCCAGTGACTCCTTCCAAAATGCGAACTCTTTTTCTCTGCCTCTACCTTCCAAAAGGGGTCAGATGGACACCTGAAGAGACTCACGGTTCCATGACCCTCTTTTGACTCTTTTTTTTTTCTTAGAGCGTACGTAAACCCTATCCCGCTAAAGTAAACGCGTTGTCCGCAACGAACGTTTGTGGCACGGTAACGCTATTTCCTTAACCCCTGCTATAGGCCTGACTGGCTGCCCAGGCGGCGCTGCGAAAACGGTGCTAAAAAGCGCCCCCTACGATAAGTTCTTTGGTTTCGAGTAGTCAGACTGGTGGCCGCATGCAGCACTAAGCTCAGATGCGCAATGGAGCCGCCGCTGTCGGTTGTGCTGCGCTTTGGATCTCGGCCAATTTCTGGCGTGGCTGAGTTCTTCAGGCCAAGCAATCTGCGTAAACGCAAGCTCGTCAACGTAAAGTATGTTTACGACGTGCAGGAGATTGAAGGAACCATTTCGGCGCGCTGCAGCTCGCAAGTGCAGCGAATCTCATGCGACGTTGAACTCGAGTTAAGTTTTACGAGGCATGCTCGCGCGATTAACGACAGTGCATAAACGAAAAGATTGCTGTTAAGAAAGCCGAAATGATTTGCATTACACGACGAAACGGAATCAAGAAAGGTCCAGTGACGAAGGCTATAGCCGTCGGCGGCCCGAATGAGCGCATTCGCGCCGTGTGCCGTTTTCTGCCGTATTCAGTCGCAAACACACTTTTTCCCCATGCACGGTCGTAATTTTCAACATTTGCTTCTAGGGAATTCGTCAATTCTGTCAGCGTGCGGTGGCGGTCGAGAAGCGACGGCGCGCAATGTTTACAGCCGGCCGCTGGAAGCAGCCGGCTGTAAGCTGCCGGAAAATCGTAGGCACATAGGGTGACTCATGGCATCGTTTTTCTCGTTTCCCACGAAATGCCGGCTGCATAACCTCGTGATCGCCGTCGGCAGCCACGGTGTGCCGTCTGGACTGCACACAGGGAATATATACATATATAAACGCGTGCACGCGCGTACGAAAAGTAATCAGCACGTTGCGTTGCAAACCACGTTTTGCTCGCGTACTCACTTCACGCGTCGGACGGCACGTATCCAGCGGTTCCGTCGCTCCACTTCGTACGGCTTTCAGGGGAACCAGTAAAACCGCACATTAGGATGCTTACCCCCACTTTCGAAGCAATTAAGCACGCAACAATAACGGCGGCGACCGCGCTTCGGGACCGCGCGCTGCTCAGAGCCGTCGCCCGGACCACCTGCTTTCGGCACGGTTTGTTGAAGCAGGGATCGCTCGTCAAACATGTCAGACTCTGCAGGCATAGCGGACAAGTTCCTGCGTACGTTTTAAGCACTTTTTGAGCCTGAAAACTAGGCGCAAAATTAAGTAAAACGCTCAAAGCAACTGAGAACTGCGTAACTCGCCGGTCGGCGTCCATTTTTGACTACCCAAGCAACTTCGGCGCACGCCACCAGGCTCCGCCACAGTACTCAAAACTCCAGCGCGTCAGCCCTATCACGCTAACGCTAAACTATAACTGTCTACTGTTGCTGAGCGCTCACTTATTTTCTCTAACATTATTATATGGGGTATAACGTGCCAAAACCACGATATAATTATGAGGAAAGCCGCAGCGGAGGGCTTCGGAAATTTTGACCATCTGGAGTTCTTTAACGTGTACTCACATCGTACAGTGCAGAAAACTCTAGCGGAGGAGATCGGGCTGTCCGGCTTTAAAGCGGTCTGCAAAAGCAAAGAACCGGGCAGGGTAAATCGCCACCCGAATTGAGAAGAAATCCCTACATTGAGCATGACTTAAAATTAGGGGCTACCAAAATTGAATATATAGTAATAGAAATGGTTCTAAAAAGCTCGCTTACTACCGCGGCCGAAAGATCGACCATCCCGGGAGCAACACCAGGGCGTGGTCTACAAAGTGTCATGTGCTGACTGTCCAGCGAGCTACATAGGCGAGAGTAAGTGCTTCCCGGAAAGAATGCGCCAACACAAAAACGACGTCAGAAGATGGAAATACAACGCAGTGCCCCTGCAGAGCATTGCGAGAAGCACGACCACAAAATTGACTTCGAGGGCGCTTCCATCATAGAAACGGAAAGGAATCTGGGAAGGAGGCTCTTACTCGAGTCGTGGCACATCCAGAACACACCTGCGAATGTGAACCGGTCCCTCAGAACAATGCCTCCGATCTACGTGCACGGCCTCCGGAACGTGAGGGAAAGAGAAAGGCGGAGCCAAAAACAAGCTGCGACGAAGCCCCCCTGATCAGCACAGTCACCCCTGAAGAAGAGACCAAGCCGGTCTCGAAACGTCGGGTTTCCTCCAAGAATTTGTGGCTGGAGGTATTTCAACTTCTTAATGAGGTAAAGTGCACAGCTTTTTCTGCCTCAACATATATAGCAGTCCCCAGCGAAATGAGACAGAGCTTTAGAGAAATTTTTAATAAGGCCATGGGGGTAGCCAGAACTGCGCCCCTTATAATAGGAGGGGACTTCTAACACTTATCCTAATCCACTGCTATATCACCGAATATACCCCGAGATCTATAACACCAGCATCTGTAAGGTCTGCCAGACAGACACAGCTACGCTTAAGCATATGCTCTGGGAATGCGAGGCTAAAGCCAAACGTATTAATCCCGATGCTCTCTCGGCGAGGTGGGAAGCCACTCTGCGCAGCTCCAAGCTCGCCGACCAACTCTGGGAAGTCCAGCAGGGCCCGTGAAGCGGCGGAGAGGCAAGGCCTTGACGTCCCGACATGGGAGACCGGAGCCCGGGCCGTTAATCTGCCGGACAAACAATAAAGTTCTTCCATCCATCCATTCAACGCCCCACACCAATCTTGGGGTTACCGCTGGAATACTAAGAAAGGGGAAGGAATCTGGCATCTTGCCACGGATCTAGGCCTCTCTCTTATCACAGACCCAGCCTTTCCTACTAGGTGTGGCACCTCCACGTGTAGGGACACGACTCCGGAGTTAACCTTTACTTCTTACTTACCCAGGGTAGAGTGGATCAATTCTGGCGCGGATCTGGGGAGTGACCACTATATTCTACACATAATGTTGGAAATGACGGGGGTGGAGGTAAAATACTTCAGATACATAGACTGGGATCAGTTTAGAAAAATCAGACAGGACAGAGCAGAAACAGAAGGTAATTGGTAAATCAAACCACCATATTGGACAGCTCAACTTAGGGAAGACTTGAATGCAGCAACTAAGGCTATGGAAACAGAGGAAGCGGTCGAGCTGATGGACAGTAGAGTGGCGCATTTGATAGAAGCCAAGCAATCGATTTTACAAAGATGGAAATCTCAGCGCTTGAACAGAAGACTTAGGAAGCGGATTGCTCAACTCAACAGGGATATCGATGAGCACGCACGATATTTGCAGAAACAACAATGGAATGAGTTTGTAACTCTGTAGATGGAAGGATAAACGCGGAGGCAAATGGAATCTGCTCAGATATCTGCTCAATGAAAAAGGCACTAATCGAATAGACGTACGGCAGTGGCGAAGCTAGTACATCAGGAAAGTCAGACTGCAAGCGCAGAGAGCATAGTGGAGCGATTAGCAGTTAAATACTTGCCCCTCAGGAAAGAGGACCAGGAAGTAAGTTACCCGGATTACTTAGGAGCAGAATGCAACTATATGGACGGGAATTCACAGAAAGTGAGGTGCGCACGGCACTGTATGATTTGAATAGTAGGTCAGCAGCAGGCCCAGATGGCATCTCTAACAGACTGCTCAAGAATCTGGACGACGACTCCATAAAATATCTCACCACCTACATTAATGAATTGTGGAAGAATGGGTATATCCAGAAGAATGGAAGACGGCCAGTACTATCTTAATACCAAAGCCGAGCAAACAGCTCAACTTGGATAACCTGAGGCCAATTTCGCTGACATCTTGTCTAGGGAAGACAATGGAGCATGTCATATTGAACAGATTAACAAAATACGGGGAGGACAATGACATCCTGCTGTATAATCTGATTGGTTTCAGGCCAGGCTTGTCCACCCAAGATGCCATGTTGCTAATCAAGCATCAACTGCTCTTAGCCAACCCAAAGAACACTAGGGCTCTCTTGGGGTTAGATGCAGAAAAAGCTTTGGACAGAATTAAGCATGGAGCAATACTTGAGGTCATTTCAGTACTGGGATTGGGCAGAACGTTCTATGAAGTGGTTAAAACCTTTGTTAATGATCGCTCAGCACACCTTAGAATCGGGGATATTAAATCAAAGAAGTTGTATCTGGGTGACAGAGGAACACCACAAGGGTCGGTCTTGTCACCTATGCTTTTCAACCTGGCCATGTCAAAAGGATTAAAAATGATAGATGGCATTCACTTCACAATTTATGCGGACGATGTGACTATATGGAGCGCTGAAGGAAGTATGGGACAGACGGAAAGCAGGCTTCAGGAGAGCATTTATGATGTAGAGTCCATTTTAGACGACATGGGACTCAAATGCTCTGCTGACAAGTCTGAACTCCTAGTACTCAATAACAGGAGAAGGGGTAGAAAACCGCGAGGATATGTTCCAGAAGAAGAACCCAGGTTAGCACTAACGACAAAGGCTGGCAAATCGATTAAGCAAGTCGATTTCATTAGTCTTAGGGTTATTCCTGGAGGCAAACGGGACAAATGGAAGAACAATACTACATATCACTAGCAAGACTGAGGAGGCAATAAGACTCCTCAGGAGAATTACTAACAGACACAGAGGGTTGGGAGAGGACAGCGCCATGAGACTGGTCCACGCTTTCGCCTTGTGTCACTTCTCCTATGTAGCTGGTATGCTTAGATGGACACAGACGGAAATAAACAAGTTGAACCGATTAATTAAAAGGCTTGTCAAAACAACAGTGGGATTGCCGATTGGTACACCAGATGATAAATTAATGAAACTTGGGCTCCACAATACAATAGCCGAGATAACTGAAGCTCAGCAAATTGCCCACAGAGAGAGGCTCTCTGGAACAAGGCCAGGTAGAGCAATACTTGAAGAGGTAGGGTGGTATCCAACCGAATCCAGAGATTCATGTGATGACACAGTAGAGCTGAAAAATAGCATAAGAGAGCTAATTAAGACCACTCCTTTCCCAAGAAATATGCACCCAGTGCAGAACCAGAAAAGAAGAAAGGCAAAGGCCAAAGCTATCCTGCAGGAGATAGAACAGGACAGACAACATTCGGCTTTTGTAGATGCTGTATGGGTAAGAGGAAAGAAAGCCTTTACGGCAGTAGTAGTAGATTCAGATGGACTCACTCGGGATGCTATTGCAATCATGACTAAAGATGCGACAGTCGCGGAGCAAGTGGCAATAGCATTGGCTTTAAGGAATAATAAGTGGACGCGAATTTACAGTGACTCGAAGATGGCTATTAGACACTTTACAAAAGGCTTGTACCAAAAGTGCTGCCCCAACTGATTGTGCGATGCCCAACCAGAGATCGAAACCCGCCTGGTTTCCTGCACATATGGGGACTGTCGTCCATCTCGAAGAATTTAAACGAGGTGGCTAACGCAGCTGCACGAGGACTTACTATCCGTGCACTACGCGACCAGGATCCCGATAATATGCGAGGAGAATGGGACCGATTAATCACATATAATGAAGTGACGAAGCATTATTATATAAGAGAAGAGAATTTCCAGTGCCACACGCTAAGCTCCATAGAGCTCAAGCGGTGACTGAGATTGTTACAGACAGGCACTTACCCGAATCCAAACTTTATTCGCAAGATATATCCAGAAAGTAGTTACAAATCAAATGCGAGATGCAATGGCATCATTACTCTGGATCACATGCTTTGGCAGTGTACTGTGGCTTTCACAGACTGTGACACGGAAAGAGACTGGTGGCAAAGAGTCCTTCACAGTGGAGCTCTTTCAGATCAAGTACAGGCCGTCCAGAAGGCCCACGATATGGCGGTAAGGTTAAACCTACTGCCCAACGTGAGAGCCGCCTGCGTCAATTTAGGGTTGATCTTCAGGACCCGAATAAAGTCATTATACCATACCATATGTGAATGCGGCTTTGTAAATCGCTCTCTTTGGAACGATGATACCATTGAGCATGTTGGGGTAAGTGCCGCTTTTGAGCGAAACACTTCTTATGGACACGTCGGTCCCCCCTTCACATTCTGTTTCGATGCAAGTCCACTTGGTGAAGTGAACAAGGGTGAAGGCTTGGGCCTAACAGAAATTCATGACAGTGAACTTACAGCGTGAGGTCACAAAAAGATGAAACAGGACGACACACAGCGCAGTGTGTCGTCTTCCTTCCTGTTTTTATGTCCTCGCGCTGCAAGTTTAATGTCTAGAGAAGTGAATACGGCTTTGGAAATTGCTCTCTTGCAACTGGTGATGTCATGAACCATGGTGAGCGTCCACCCTTCTTGTTAAAACACGCTTCTATAATATCTTTCTTTCTTTGTTTTAGCTTTCCTCAAAAACCTTCTCTCGTTGTATGGAGGATTTCATTTGCAATCCTTGGAATGGACAACCATATCGGTACCACGCCTATTTTTTACGTTGTGTGCATGCTGTCTGGTTTGGTCAATATAAGCATTGCCCTATTTGCCCTACCTATACCTTTCCGCAGCTCATAGCACATACGTAGGAGCATAGGCCGCCACTGTAAGAGACTACTCACTCATACTAACTCACCCCAATTTTTTCAGCCTTCGCACTCATTCACGATCATACTCATGCCTTTTCAAACTCATAGGCACTCACTCACGTTCATACTCACGCCTACTCGCACTCATAGGCACTCACTCACGTTCATACTCACGTCTACTAACTCATAGGCACTAACTCACGTTAATACTCACGCCTACTCACACTCATAGGTACTGACTCACGTTCATTATCACGCATACTCACACTCACTGGCACTCACTGACGTTCATACTCACGTCTCCTAGCACTCATAGGCACTCGCTCACGTTCATACTCCCGTGCACTCACACTTATACGTGCTCACTCACGTTCATACTCACCCAAGTTAAAGCCATTCGTAGTCACTCATTTTCATACTTATACTTACTCACTCTCTTAGGCACTCACTCATGTTCATACTCACGCCCACTCACACCCCGTGATGCTAACTGAAGTTCATACTCACGCGTACTCACACTCATAGGCACTCAATCACGTTCATGCTCACACCTCACGCCCATTACTTGGTACTAACTCGCGTTCATACTCACGCCCACTGACGCTCATAAGAACTCACTCAGGTTCACTCACGTCTACTCACACCCATCGGTACTCATTCCAGTTTATACTCACGCCCACTCACCCTCATAAGTGTTCAGGCATGTTCAGCAATGCCTCTCCGCACTCATTGGTACTCACTCACGTTCATACTCACGTGCACTCACTCTCATACCTACTCAACTCACTTTCACACTCACACCTACGCACACTCATAGAACTTACTCACGCTCTACTCCCGTCTACTCGTACTCACTCGCGTTCACCACTGACGCCAGCTCACACACACTCATAAGCACTCACTCACCTTCATACTCACGCCAATTGGTGCTCGCTCGCGTTCGTACTCACGCCACTCCGCTCATTAGTACTCACGTTCATATGGAAGTGTACTAACTCTTATGGCACTTGCTCACGTTCATACTCATACTGCTCTACCCATAGGTACTCGCCTTCAGTTCATACTCGCGCCCACTCACAATGATAAGTACTCACTCACGCCTACTCATACCCATTGGCGCTCACGTTCATACTCACATCTACTCACAGCAATTTGTACTCACGTTCATTCACGTCTATTTACCCCCATGGGTACTCACTCACATTGATATACATACTACACTAGTAAATTACGTTCATACTCATGTCTGCTCACATCCCCCGTACTCTTACTCACATTCACGCCTTGAAATGTGGTGTACTCATGAGTGAAAATGCCAAGCTTTCCGCTGTACTCACAATCACAGGGCTCCCTCGACATTCATACTGAAGTACACTCCCGTCACAGATACTCGCGTTTACACGTCTACTAGCTACAATCTTCAAGCATTACCACTACACCGACTGAACCTCGCCGGGCCTTATTCATATTGTCTGTCACACTGGACTTTTCGTATGCAGTCACATCTATTATGATCTCTCAGATATTCTCGTTATATCCGAATACGCAGATTTGTAATGGATAGTCTTAGGGACAAACTGCGGATCTTAACACTAGTTCAGGAGAAAAGCCCTTTGTATAGGTTTTATATGGGATGTCTGACGGATTTCTCCGTAGGATATCCCGGAACAGACTCGAGCCTCGGCTAGAGCAGAATCCGGTGGAGCAGAACATGCACATAGAGTAAAGCTCCGTAATTCGGATTTCACGGACCGGAAACAATACGCGGAATTAACCGATGCTGAATTATCGAAGTATCTCGAAAACAAAAAAAAGTGTTATACATCAATGCAGTTGCGATCAACACGTAAATTCATGGTGCATTATTGGCACAAGAGGAATGTGAATGCCGCATATTTTTTTCATTCGCCGACTGGTTCATATTGTGACCGCGGCTGAAGAGAGCCGTGTCCTAACCCTAAACGCGCTTGCACTAAAACTACCGTGACATTGCCCGAAGTCAAAACGAAGCCACTGAGTGGCGCATCCACTGTGGACTAAAGCGTGGTCGATAAATTAAGACACGATCATAGCGTCCACGCAATTCCGAAGGCGCGTGCGCGGCCTGCGCCCGCTGTCGCAACGAAACTGTTCAGCACAGCTTAGCGGCGGTATTTTGTAAGCATTCCTAAACGGACGGCGGCGGTCCGTCCGTTTCAGGTCGCACGCGATTGGTCAATGTGAGCCTGACGAACCCCGCGGCGTTGATTGTCACGTGAGCCGTGGTGTCACGTGTCTGCTTTCGGACGGAGGCAAAAGAACGGCCAGAGAGACCGTCCGAAACCAAACTGATGGATTAAACTGGCTGCCAGACGGCTTGGATGGATTGAAACGCAGGCTTCCACTTCGCTCATTGGCTGTTTTCTGGCTCACATTGACCAATCGCGTGCGACTCAAACGGACGGACCTCCCGTCCGTTTAAGGAACGCGTACAAAATACCGCCACTGCTGCTGAATAAAATTGGCTCGCAGAAGGGACGCGGCGAAAATGAACCTACTGCTTGTCGCTGCTTTGACCCGTAGTCGCCGCAGTGGCTATCGCCGCGATCAGAGATATATCGCCCACGCAGTTCGCGTGCGCCGAGTGAAATGGACGACGAAGCAAGTGGGCCGTCCAAGGCTTGGTCGCCAACAAAGCGATTATGGCTAGATCGTGGATGGCGACCACGCCTTTATGAGGACCGCAGCCGTTTGAGTTTTCGCGAACGCCGTTTTTCCATAGAGTAACAGAAAATGACAAGAGTGGACACACGAGCCTATAAGCGGCGGAGCTACGCAGCTTCACGCCAGCCGTTAGACGGCAGCACGTCACTCCCTGTTTCCAAGAGAACGCGCGTACTAGTTATCTACTTCAGTACCTTTTCTGGTTCACGATACATCTACTTGTCTTGGTCAGATTATGTGGCTGCGGCAAGTGGCTTCCGCTGGCTCGCAGTGCGGCTCTAAATCCGTCTTTATCATCTGCGATTGGACAGTTCGAAATCATCGATTGGTAGCTGTCATGACCATATATGGTCAGGATTGCCGGCATGGCAAGACGACGCGGCATGAGCGGCGACGCATGTGGAATTCGCTGGGATCGTCTGCCGGGAAACTCACTCTGTTTGGCGGCTGCTTGGTAAGAACGCCTTCATTAGGTTCTTTTTTCCCTTCATTACTTTGCAATGTATTTGTCGCTACAGCTTTAAGTTGACATTTGAAGCACTTTGTGTTTAGCGCCGAAAGCTTCTTTGTGCTTCACGCTTCGCGTATGATGCTCGTGAACTGCTTTGCATTAAAAAATAGCAACTTGAAATGCTACGCAGCACGTTAGCGAAGAAATCCTTTCTTGGCGCCAAAATGAGTCGCCGCTTGCGTCGTAAGGTTTTCTTGTGCATACAATGCCCTTACACGCAGTTCTAATTCACTGCAGGGTGTGCACAATGTGTGAAAGAGTGGCGGTTATGCTTAGAATCGTTATTTGTGGTATTCGCAGTTTGCTATGTTAAGAGCCGAATTAGAGAGAACTTGAGAAATGAGAACTGTGTTCGTTGGCCGTGGCTACGACGTAATATTCTCGTTAAATCTGCCTCAGTAGTTCATGCACCGAAGGTTGCTTTGTGTTCACTGCGGCAACTGCTTGAGACTGTTTTTCGCGAAAGGGCGCTGAGAAGTGCGTCGGAGACAATTTGCGCGAAGGCCAGAGAAAATACGGTAAACTTTTTTCTCTTTTCCAGGTCATGCCGTCCGGAGTCAAGTACTACGGCAGCTACTGCTGCGCTGCGTGGTGCAACAACGGCAGGATAGGGAGAGAGCGTGGTACTAAGTGGTTCAGGATGCCGCGAGACGACAGGTAGCCCTTTGCACCTTTCCAAGATGTAATTTTGAAGTTGTGGTTGTCATTAGCTAACTACCAAAGTATGTCCGTATCTTTCGCACTATTTTGCCGTTCAGCTAGTTAGTGTTTGGATGGTCATACATATTCTTCATTCGCTTAAAATGGAGTGGCCCTTTTCTCTATGAAGTCCCCTTTTCCTCTGTGATGCTAATGCTGTCTTCTGCACATTTATTGTATTGTAGGAATTTCCTAAATATCGCCTATTTATTCCTACTGTGCAATTTCTCACATGTGGCAGCTGTCTTGCATTGTGCAGTGCACACCATCTTTTGTATGTTGCTTAGTGAGAATGTGACTTGAAAATAAATGTTTCGTCTCTCCCAACGATTGTCATGTCTGCATAAACAATGGCATTGTGTGCTCGCCGCTCTGGTGGTGTGGCTTACACGAAGCTACTTATGCATGCAAGTAACCGCGTTAAAAGAAAAAAAACATATAGATAATATCTGAGATCGCATTTTTTTCTTTGCGATTCCTGTATCTCTGAGGCGGCTGTTAGGATTCCCCACATCCGTTTTGGTGCGCTGCGAACTCCAGTGACTCTAAAATCAGCCGCAGGGCCTACGGGAGTGTCCTCTCTTAAACCTTTTTTTATATTACTCTATGGTTTTTCCTCTTTGAGTCGAACATTTGGGCGCTTCGGTGCTTGGCGCGCTTGGAGGATCGTCCGAATTAACCGGGTTGAGGCCAAATATGACCGAATGAACAAGAGTTTGATACATTAAACAGTGCATATGCTTGCCCGGACCACAGAACACGTCCGAATTATCCGATTTTCCAGACTAACGGGGTGCGAACTAACGACCTTTTACTGTATAACCTTTCATTTTCGTCGACTGAACAAACAGCATATTCTATGGCGCGCGATTATTTGCTAACTCCACCTGCACACTTTATGCCAGGAGCTAACGGGCCGCAGTCACGAAAATTTACTCTCGCAAGGGCCAGAACACAGTGACAAAGGCAAGAGCAGGTGGCAGGTAGGAATTACTTGTACAAAATGTCAGCTAGCGTTGCCACACGAAAGACTTTTCGCATTTTCATAAATGGGTCATTTCTGAAGGGCATTTGATGCCGAGATTCCAACGACATATCTACCTACAAAATGATTAAAATATGGACGACGGTTCTGAATGTTTGTTTTACGGCTATGTATCAATACACGTTGACTGTAGGGGTTCCCTCACGAAAAAAAAATAATATCGACGGAGGGTGGGACAGTGGTTAATCCCCTCTCTCCCCGCCGTGCCCAAAAGAAACTGCCGGACTGACATCAGTTAAAGTTTATTCATTCATTCATTCATTAGACAAGTCATGGCTGTGTAGCTCAAGAACATACTTATCAAGAAAAACAAATGTGACGAAGGCAGTCATGTGCGGGCCTCGCGCCGCTTGTTTGAGACACCTGGCTTATGCGATGCACTTCGGTCAGCATTTTCCAGAATAACGCGAGGTAGAACATGTTCCGATGGCTGACTGCCGCTTTTGTAAATGCTGCACTTAACGGCGGGAATAGTGCTTTCGCCTACTTGGTTTTTCTTATGTGTTAATGTGGTGTTGCGTGAACCAAGACACGGGTCCCTCGTGTTAGTTCGCACTGCACCACATTTCCAAATACCACTTCACATCATGAACATGGCTTTTGTACTGCACGTGATCTTCGCGATACAAAGCGCAGCCCGTGGAGAAGTTCGCCACGCAGTGCCACCGTACAGGCTTCTGGTTTTGCGTTAGGCACACGCCATACATAAACATGCGCCGCCGGTATGTCAGGGACAATTTTCTACCCCCTCTCCCCCCTGAACGTGCACTGTCTTGAGCAGTGCTCGACCATTCTAGTATTGAATGCTTGGATTTGTGGGGCCAACATTCTGAAAATTCAGCGTGCATTCATGATGTAGACGAGGACAAAGCCCACCACCACAGCGCTGATCGGCGTTGTGGCACATTGTGGTTTCCGTGCGCCACACCAGCAGCCCCGTTAATCCTTGGATTATGCCGCTTTTGAGGACATGGCGAGTTGACGCCGCAATATGAACGCCTGCGTTAGGCCAAAAATGCGTATCTACTACATTGAATCGGTGTACTTCACACAAAATTATTTGTGTTAAGGCGAAACCCTTATATGCCTCATCAAGCGGTAAAAGTGACCCGTAATGCCATATGACGCTCCCTCCTAGTCCATTTCCTTCGTCCATGTTCAAGCCCAATCACCGAAAAAAAAAAAAAAGAAACACAGAGGAGATCACGGGAAACACACCATATCCACATTATCTGCAAGGGCCAATACGTCGTCGCAAACTCATCCTTTGGTAAGGCGAAAGCTTTGTATGTTACACGCGAAGGTGGCCTTTGACGAAAAGCTGACTAAAAAAACTTGGTTGATCCCTCCGTCATAGGAATCGGAATAACACGAAAGTAAAACGTGTCCTTACAGTAGTAGTTGAATGTTTGTTTTACATTTATATCAGAGAGTTTGCACGATGTGTATAGATTTCTAGCAGCTATGGCACCGTTTGACGTCGATGCACCCACTTTGATGCTTAGTGGTTCATCTCCACCCCGACGACTAACGTAAACGTTCAATGATTAAACAAACACTTGTGGTAGCTGTAGTAGTTAACGGTGAAAGCGTAGAGAACGAGGTGTGATAGCCACAAGAGCGTCACATATTGGACGCAGAACTTGGTCGCCATCCCGCGGCATGTTAAATATGATTGAACACCACGGCCGGACTAGAGGGAAACGCTAAGCGCGTCGTGCCGCCCCGGTAGCCCGGCCGCGATTTTTCTCGGGGCGAGCGCGTAGGCGGGGAACGCGGTGTTACAGCCAGGTGAGGCAGGCGCGCGTCGCAGAGGTATTTTTGGTTTGGATTAGCGTGATGCTATGAGCGAGACCGACACTTTTACGGCGCTTGGGCTAATATCGCCACCTCACGGTGTGTTAAGGCATTGACAAGATTGCAGTTCTATTGAAAACGCGCCGAATGGGACGGATGTTTAGCAACACGCGTTGCAGGTGCTAATCGCGGAGGCCAGAGTAATGACGAATGACGAATTACTTTACCTTAACGCTCATAGAGGGCAACACCACCCTGCTGGCCGAGAGAACTGCGAGAGGAGAATGTGAGATATAAAAAAGCGCGTTTGTAAAGCGTCTAGAGTCTGTGACTGTGGCGCAGTGGATAGCGTGCCCGGCATCTGTTCTTGCGGAGCGATCCATCGTGGGTTCGATGCCCGTTGACGGAACTTTTTTTCTTTGCCATCTGATGGTGTACAATTTTTCAACGTTATTTCCGTGACGGAAATACGTCACTGAAGTCTTGGTGGACCCCGGCATAAAACACTTTCGTGTTAAAAAATCTAGGGACCTTTCAAGCGCGAAGCTGTGCGCTAACATCGCCTTTGCAGCCTTCGTGTGAAAAAAAAAAAAAACCGTGCCGTGCGACATAAATTGCACGGTGCGACTACTTTACCGTGCGACATAAATTACACGATAAAATAGTCGCACCCTTATGGGAAAACCCAGTGGCACTGTCCCATTGCCATACATGATTATTGGACCAGTGTGACGCTGGGTACTGGGACGCTGGCACGCTGCACGAGGCACGCTCGAGCGTTGCACACTGGGACACCTGTTACGGGCCGAAATCGGCCTTTTAAATTGTTTTTAAACACTGTGGTCGTGCAGAGATCGTAATTAGGGCTGAAACACGAGCAATGCGACAAGAAAACAACGAAAAACGACTGAGCGGGTGTCGAACCCACCACCTCGACGCCCCGTGCATCCTGAATCTGACACGTTACCGCTACGCCACACCTGGAAGACGAGTCAGCCTTTTTTTTTCTTCGTGTTATAACTACTTCCGGTAGCCAGTATTTTCATTTTTCTCGTTTAGAAACACAGATTAAGTCTCTTCGTGCTCGCGAGAACCTAACAGAAGATAGTTAATTTGTTTGTTATGTGCTGCCTAGGATCAGAACGTCTATCTGGCACGTTTTGCCGCAAAAATATTAGCGTAACCGCAGATGTGTTGCGGCGATCGCACTGACTCGCTAAGCAGTTAGTCATACCTACGTAGAAAACAATGTTTATCTGAACTGCGCACTGAACACTTCAGTTTTCGTCACCCGCTTGAACATATTTTTCGTCCCTTTTGTTTACGTTCCGCGTAATATATTTCCGCAGTAGTTTACCCTAGCCGAACCAACCGTTAGGCTTAGAGCTGTACTCCGTGCGCCACGATCACTGTGAAGAACGTGGATATTCAATTACGAAGAATCTAATAACCGTTCAAATATAGTTTAGATCATTCCTGACTAAAGCGAGGCCATATCGACAACTTCGATTACACAAACCAGAAGCTAAAAACGAGCCCATATGGAAGGACTGACTGGAATAGTAGGCTGATGTTATTAGACTAATACTAATGTCATATTGTGTTGCGAATGACGAATTCTTTCGGCATTGACGACACTCGATCACACACGTCAGAGAAAACGCTCGCGCTCGATAGATGATTGCTTTAACTTAACTAAAGCTAAAGCTACATATTTGTAGGACGCAGAATAGAATAATATTTTGAACATATTCGATAAGTTTTTCTTTCTACTTCTCCGCACCCAATACGAAATTTTATACGAATTCCACCCAGCGCGCCCAGTTTTTCCAATGTGCTGCCAGTGTTCCCAGTGCACAGGTAGACACTGTACAGCGTGGCCAGTACCTCCCAGTGCGCTGTAAGACACTGGGCCACACTGTACAGTATTACCAGCGTCATTCAGCGCACTGGGCGGCACTGGCGACGCTGTACAGTGTGTCCCAGGGCCTCCCAGCGCGCTGTAGTACACTGGGACACACTACTGTAGAGTGTTTCCAGTGCCACCCAGTGCGCTGAAAGGCACTGGGAGGCACTGGCGACGCTGTTTTAAAGACGATAGTCTTTCTTGGGGAACTTAAACGCCGAAATTTTGGTCTGTCTTTCTGTCTGTCCGTCTTTCTGTTTGTCGGCACGTCACCCGATTCAGCCACCCGGCCAAAGTTGAACCACTTGCTTACCGCCCACCCATCTTGAACTGGTACGGCTGTTCATACTTGTGAACGTTGTCAATCAAAAAGTAAATATTACGCATATCTGAGGCGCAACATCATTAGGTAAGTATTAGGTGGTGTGTTCCTTTAATAGAGAATACATAGATACGCAGTTTTAAAGACCCTAATTTCTTAAGCTGCGCTGAAAATGCGACTGCGCTCAAACTTGTCTTCCTCCGTGCCCTCTGCACAAGCTCATGTTGTGTTTCGGTTTCGGTTCAGTATTGCATTGTACGAATGACAGGGGGCGCCGCTCTGGCATTCCTGTTTTACCCATCAACATCATCAGCCTGTCTACGCCCACTGCAGGGCAAAGGCCTCTCCCATGTTCCGCCAATCAACCCGGTCCTGTGCTTTCTGCTGCCACGTTATACCTGCAAACTTCTTAATCTCATCTACCCACCTAATTTTCTGTCTCCCCCTCACGCGTTTGCCATCTCTTGGAATCCAGTCAGTTACCCTTAATGACCACCGGTTATCCTGCCGACGTGCTACGTGCCCGGCCCATATCCATTTCTTCTTCTTGATTTCAACTATGATGTCCTTAACCCCCGTTTGTTCCCTGACCCACTCTGCTCTCTTTCTGTCTCTTAAGGTTACACCTATCATTTTCCTTTCCATCGCTCGCTGCGTCGTCCTCAATTTAAGTTGAAGCCTCTTTGTAAGTCTCCAGGTTTCTTCTCCGTAGGTAAGTACCGGTACGATGCAGCTGTTATATACCTTCCTCTTGAGAGATGGTGACGTGTAAATAAGAGAGTTTGTGGAGAGTACTCGTTGAGTGCGGACGTTTCTTCTCCTTCGGCGCATCGCGCCAAACAGCGTGTTCGGGCTGGCCGGCGTCCCCACCGGTCGCGTTGGTCACCGCCGGTCTTCGCCTGCCGCTGCGCCGGGACTACCAGCCCGCAACACAGCACTCATGTTTCCCGACGTATTGCCAGATGGCGTCCATATCTCACGCAGCGCCTCTTCTATCGTCTTTAGACGACATTTGCAGCGAAGCACGCAGATACGCGGCCAATTTTTTTCCGATAGGGACCTGATGGCTTTGGTATTCAAGCCGTCTTAGACGTATGCATCAGGGGAAATGTGATTTTTTTCCTGGTTTCTAGGATATTCCTGTGTCCCCCGTTCCTTGAAAGCCATTGTGCTGAGGTAGCCAAAATTTATTTACCATATTGTAGCGACATCAAGACAGAGGTCGTAACGAACAGGTCGAGAGAACAGCTGCAGGTCGGTCTTTTTAGCATCCCGCGCCAATGAGTTCTTCTTAGTTGCTCTTTTTACCTTCTGTACACGGCATAGGCGCATTTGTGTTGTCTTCTTTCTTGCAGCACACAAGTCGCTATATATTCAAATATTGTGTTTTTTAATTTTCGCTTTTTACTGCATGTGAGAAGTTTGAGATGCGCGAGAAAGTACTATGAAAGAAGGTCGATGCCACGAAAGATAAAAAAAAAAGGTGTATACTTGATGTTTCCGATTTTCCTGATAATTTTGTATGTTGTGCACATATGACAGCACAGCACGAAATCGCACTTTGTTTTCAAATAAAAAATTTTTTCAACACAGGAAAATTCGACAAGTGTCGCCGGTTGACGACGACCATTTTACGAAGAGTGGGTTTTCGTAAATTCGCAACTATGCTGGCTGCTACTGAAGCTATATATTGCAAATATCTTTCGTTTTAGCGGAAGTAGAAGTAAAGAGGAACTAGCTCTTATCATTTCATGGAATTCTGAGCAAATTATGTATATTTAAAAATTCGCGAAAAACGCTGCGTTTTTGAAAATTAGTCAAATTTGGGACGCTATGGCTACTTCTGTGAACATCTTAGCTTGTTCATATTTGCAGTATAAATAGCCCTTTATGTGAATAATGAACATCTGCATTTGTATTTCTCTAATAATTTTCAAAGTGATAAATTTTTATGCTCGAAACACCAAAAAGACAAAACTGCTCCTCGATTCAAAAATCTATAATAAAAAACCCCAATCTCAATTTTGTTCAAAGTCCCCCAAAATGTTCTCAAAGGACTGCACAATGATATTATGAAAAAACATGTTGCATCATTTTTATTACAACAAAAGCAAAAAAATGTCAAACATTGTGTTTCCAGAGCGTGGTGGCTACTGCGTAAAGGACATCTCTAATAACAAGAAAATACAGTAACACGTCTTTTCTTTTCTCTGAGCTTCACTAAACAACAGTAATGATCTACTGTCGGAAAGTGAGAACTGTTTTGTAAAGAAAAAGATCATTCCAATTAAATGCATTTGCGTGGTTTGCTACTTCACGCCAGTGTTAGACATCCCTCAGTCCACAGTAGGCACTTTCAGTTGTAGCCTCCTTTTCTTTCATCTATTTCAGTTGAGTATAATTCATATCTTGCATGCTAAAGAACGCATTCCCTCCATGCGTCTCTAATGATGTTGTGCTGTGCGAGAATTCAGAGATTGGTATAAAAGGCAAGGTCTCTTCAGGAATGGAAATGAATTTCTGGAGAGCGGTCGTCAAGAAGATTGTTTTTTTTTTTGTCCAAATGTCTACATTGTGAAACCTTATGTGGTCAATGCAGAGTTTAAAAAAGATATTGATTACGTGAAGATTGGTGGCAGCAGTTCTGACCACGGACAAAACACGTTTTGTTTGCATTGCATCTGCTTTGGTTTGCATGCCCTTGTATCTCTTGAAGCAGTGCTGGCAGATCTGGTCTCCCTCTTGAATTGAGCGCGCATCCTGCTTCATGACCCTCGGAAAAAGAGAGGCTCGATCCGATACCTTCTACACAACGAAAATTCCGCTGCAGCGGAATTTTCTTTTTGTGCACCATGAGGTAGTCCGTACAAAAAACTCGGTCATGGCTATAACGCCTACCCATAGCCACTTTCAGAGCGAAGGACAGTAATCGCATCAAAGTGAAGTGAAGCATCAAAGTGAAACTTCTATATCAGGAGGTGTTTGGCTGGCTGGCACAGCCGTGCTCGTTGCTGTCGTCGGCGTCTATCGCGCCGCCCTTTGCACCTGTCCGCGCAACGCATGCTACTCCGCTTACACGAAGGCGCGTAGCGCGGGCCACTCGATCCGCCACACGATCCGCACGGTGCGGATCCAGAGAGCGGGCGGGAGAGAGACGAGCGGTGTAAAATGTATCGCGTAATCAACGCAATCGACACCCCAGGATTTTCTCGTGCAGAGCGACAAAGCCTGGCAAACCATGTGTGGCTGCTGTGCTTAGGTTGCACTACGGTACTCGCCGTTCACCCCTGCCGCCATTTGCGATTTCTCACATTCTTACAATGCATGATCGAATCAGCTACACAAATTTCGCGTTTAGCTTCGTTGCTTTTATATAAGCGCATTTACTAAAAAAATATCAAGAAGAATGAAAATGTCCGTGCTGCCCGTCGACGAGGAATATAAGTGGTGTCACAAATGCATTTAATTGGAACGATCTTTTTCTTTACAAAACAGTTCCCACTTTCCGACAGTAGATCATTACTGTTGTTTAGTGAAGCTCAGAGAAGAAAAGAGACGTGTTACTGTACATTCTTGTTATTAGAGACGTCCTTTACGCGGTAGCCACCACGCTCTGGAAACACAATATTTGACATTTTCTGCTTTTGTTGTAATAAAAATGATGCAACATGTTATTTCATAATATCATTGTGCAGTTCTTTGAGAATATTTGAGGGACTTTGAACAAAATTGAGATTGGGGTTTTTTATTATAGATTTTTGAATCGAGGAGCACTTTTGTCTTTTTGGTGTTTCGAGCATGAAAATTTATTACTTTGAAAATTATTAGAGAAATACAAATGCAGATGCTCATTATTCACATAAAGGCCTATTCATACTGCAAATATGAACAAGCTAAGATGTACACAGAAGTAGCCATAGCGTCCCAAATTTGACTAATTATCAAAAACGCAGCGTTTTTCGTGAATTTTTAAAAATACAAAATTTGCACAGAATTCCATGAAATGATAAGAGCTATTTCCTCTTTACTTCTACTTCCGCTAAAAAGAAAGATATTTGTAATATATAACTTCAATAGCTGCCAGCATGGTTGCGAATTTACGAAAACGCACTCTTCGTAAAATGGTCGTCGTCAACCGGCGACACTTGTCGAATTTCCCTGTGTTGAAAACATTTTTTATTTGAAAACGAAGTGTGATTTCGTGCTGTGCAGTCATATGTGCAGAACATACAAAATTATCAGGAAAATCGGAAACATCAAGTATACACCTTTTTTTTATCTTTCATGGAATCGACCAGAAGCAAATTTACGGGCCATACCGACCTCTACGGACTACGAACTGGCACAGATACAGGTTGTCATGTGACGTTATTTCCGGCTTTTAGTTTTCGCACTTTGAGAAGTATTAACGTGAAACATTTTCGCTAAAGCCAAAGTAAAATATAGTCAATAATGGGGCCGAGAATTGCCCTCAACCTAAAGAGAGAAAAAAGAAAGTGAACACGTAAAAGACAAGCAAATATAGAAACAGTCAGTATAAAAACAAATTTAGGATTTTCCCTGACAAGTCACACGTTGCTTTAAAACAAGAAGAAAATATGGAGGTGGAATTACAAACAATACCTTAACCACACTGATTTAGGAACCAGCATTAAATCAACTCTCTAAAACTACAAAAAAAAATAAAGAAAGCACGGCACGTCAGTATTACCAACTCAAGTGATCAAGTAGAATTAATAGACTGTAGAAACTATTATAGTTTAGCGGGCTTAGCGGAATAGCGGGGTCAAAATGCGCATGCGCAGTACGCTAAACGACCCGTAATATTGACCGTACGCACGCTATTTTTCAGATTTAGCGTTACCGTGTGTGCGTGGTTAACGTGCGCGTATCTCAGTACGCAAAACATGGCGGCGGTTTTGGACGCCCGCTTCGAAATGAATTTAGTATCGATGTGGACGGATACACGTATTTCGTAGCAAACGACTGTGTAAAATGGCTTCGCTTGCCTTCAGGTAGCTTCGACGATCGAGTATTACGGATAACTTAGTGTAGTTTTCGATATCGCTTCCCATTTCGAACGTCCCTAGGGCTAACTAGAAGAAGACAAGCAAATTGGGAGATTTGGTGAGGTTCCATGGCAAAAATATAAAATAGCGCTCTCTTAAACACAAGGCGAAGGAAGTGTGTGTCTCTTTTCCTTCGTCTTGTGTTTAAGGAAACGCTGTTTTATATATTTCTAACTGGAATATCGGTGTAATCAAATCTGCAACATAAAAATGCTCGCTTTCGGTGCGTGCTTCATATTTATTTACTTTTATTGTTACTAAAAAAAAGTGGCAATCTTTCTGCTTGCGGGGATACAGGCGAGCATTCTAAGTTCTTTTCTTTTCCCTTTTTTTACCGCATTCACCCTCCGCTAGGTGACGCGACCGTCTCACCTTAGGTACACTCTAAAAAAAAAAGAGTATGCGTGACTCTTTTAGGTGAGTTCTCACTTGCCACGTATAGGACTCTCTTTAAATGGTCACGGTGACTCTCTTGGTGGGTCAGCGTCGGCTCGCTCTAGGAGAGTCCCCTGACTCTCCAGGAAGAGTAGAAAGACTCTCATCCGGAGGATCACGTTACCACTTATAGGGAGTCAGACGACTCTTGCCGGTAACGCTCCTACGGGGGTCAAGTGACCCACACCGAAGCATCAAGCGACTTCACAAGTATATTAAGCTACTCATTTGACCCTTGCTCTACTTTTGCGCGGCTACTGTTGAGAATAGTGGAGTATTCATTTTAAGCAAGTCCAATAATACTTGCCGTTCTGCCCAGCGGCTGCAAAAAAAGAATGGTTCAGTTTTAGCATTACTTTAATAAAACTCGTCAAAACAACACATTTTCCAGCAAAGTTATATAGAAAGCGCGAAAAGATGGTCTGTGATTTCCAATTAAGAAGTTTGGGTATTCCTAATTTACATGTTTCTATGAGTATACCCAACTAAAATGTGTGACTGTGATGTGCACAGTGTCATATGGTGCTAAATAAACAGCAGAAATCGCCATCATGTTTCCATATTTATTCCTTATGGTTAAGAATAAATCAAAAAGTGATGACGGCTTGAGGCACCAGACTTGTGGCTTGCTAGGTTGTCGTTCCTGTCCAGCGTGAGCACCATGAAAAACGGTATCTGAAAAGCAGAACGTGATATTATGATGAGAAAATGAAATTGCAGCAAAGGTTTGCAAAACCTACACAATAAGTGGTTCACACAGACATAATAAATAAAATAATAAAATAATAAAAGGCTAACAAGAAAACAACAAAGCACATCCTCCGGCAGTCAGGGGCATGCCGTGAGCGGTAATTGACTGCATGTTTTACAAACGTAACCCATCCTTAAATACTAAGATAAACAGATGCGAGTACGAGGGCCCGATAGACACCCAGCGCATGCGTACGCCGTCTACGTCGAGATCAGACATGTCATATGCTAGAATTAGCGCACATAACTCCCACAATCACGTACACTCACTCGATTCTGTTATAACGCCCAACGTCATCGCAGTGTATGCAAACCACGAAAACAGCAAACAGAAACGAGGGAAAAGAGTGCACGGCGGCGGTCGCAACAACGCGCGCCGTCGAAAGTCTAGAGCTTTTTCACTTTACCGGCGAGGCGTGTCCAACTTGAGTGACTACCGCGTACGTTCTGGAAGCCACCGTACTATATCTGCATCTCAACCTACCGTCTTTAAGCCAACAAAAACCATTATATATAGTTCGTCTGAGCGTTCTGTACACAGGCTTCTTGTTTTCACGTTCCCACGCGCGGAAGCACGCTGCACACTCAAGGTCGATGGACATGTTATTATGAAGTAGACTAAAGTGCATCTCAAAACGACATCTTGCACCTTCAGTAGTGCAGACACAACGTGCGACGAGTAAGGAATGACCCTCGATAATTGTTTGCATCGCTCACTTTATCGGAGCTGGTACAGCAACGCGCATAACGGTGGCAACTCGTTAACTGACAGCTTTAGTTGGGCATCCGCAACAGCCCCGCGGACGCAGGATGCTGTTGGAAATGGCTGGCAGTAAACTTCAGCAAGGCTGCTGCGGACGCCCAGCTAAAGCTGTATAATTAGTACCTACGAAAGCAGTACACTCACCGTTAACTGGCGCCCGTTGTCGGTGTCCGCAGCTCCATGAATATTCCGCCCTCCAAGCGTCACTTCGTGCACGGAGCTGGCGTCAACACCACCGAAGACGCGCAACCAACGCAACCACGCAGCGCATTCCGATAGACGAGGAGGCTGAGAGACGGAGATGACTGAGACAACTGAGAGAGGAGAGCGGCGCGCCACCCCGGCGCCAACCCCGTCTGCGTCGGCGAGCAAGGAGCAAGCCGCCACAACGGCGCCAAAGGGCAAGCGCGCGATATGTATTCGCAATGCCCATAGACTGTCGCGCCACCGAGCGGAATTCAGGAGCGTCCCCTCGAGGAGGGTTAGTAGACGACAAAATGGCGGCACTATGCAGTCGCTCCCTTGTTCGGCTGTGCTAGCCTCACTGTTAACGCGTTGGCAAGAAAGGAACACTACGACTTCGCATGTTCCCTGCATCAGTGAACAAACCGGGCCCTCCGTGACACGAGAAATCTGATTCGTTCTTGCGAGACGCGAAGTTTTCGTGAAAATACGTGGCAACTCGCGCTTCCAATGCTAGCCCACAGTGTACACATACTATCAGCTTCGCGAGGCTTTCTGTAGCCACCTAAGTAAGTTAAATGTTATCGTCTGACATATTCAGTTGAAGCTCACCCTGTTTTACTTGCATATATAATTGGTCAGTGTTTCTTGTAGTGCATGAGTCCCATAACACTGTACGCGGGAGGGAGGTCGCGCGGGCTCGCGATGTGCTCATGTATATAACTGAGCGATCTCAAGTTGGCGATACATTAAAATAGGGCCTCTATCCTTTGTCAGCAAAGCGATGTTACGAATCGTGCGAGCGACGTTTCAATCATTCGAGGACGCGTCTGCTCGACGCCTTTCGTGGAGCGAACGCTTTCCATCCACGCCGTCCTAGTGTGTTGGGTTTCATAGCCACCGCTGCGCCGCTTGTTTTTGTACGTTGTTGATAGGTGGCAGCACACTGCAAGCGATTTGCTTGTTGACCGGTCTGAGAGCAAAACCTGGCAAAACGTTCTCCGCGCCCAGACGTCTCTCTAGTTGCAAACGTGGTGACGCGGAGTGGTCGAAGTCGTTCGGCGGAGGAAATTCTTCAGATTGCGTTCAGCAGTGATGTTGAAAGAAACCAACTTGACGACGAGGATTTTTCATTGGACGTAGAAGACTGTGAAAGCACCGAGAGTGACAGCGACGATGAACCACCAGCTGCTAACTCGTGCACGAGGAGCGAGTTGCACTTCACGTCCCCTCGTGCGTTAATGTTCTTTCACGCTCGTAAGTCACTTTGATTGTATTTAATATATAATATCCTTGAGCGAGATCATAATAAATCATAGTTCCTCTTGTGCATTGCATGTATCACTTATTGTGGATATTGTGGAGGGCCGCATGCCGCCAACACGCTCGAGCTCGACCAGCGAAGCGAAATGGTTAGAGCGATGGAACGTGCAGTCACGGCCACAATCCATGCCTCTCGGCGAACTTCTTCGACGTTGCGAAAAGCATACGTGTGCATTCTTTCGATATTCATGTTTCGATCGTGCTGATCGAACCTGCAACATGCGAGTGAAGTACACACGGCTAGAGTCTCGGCATGGCTGTGACACAAGCGCTACTGAATGACATGTTAAATGCTTGTGTTCCGTTGAAGACGTAACTCCGTGTTTCCGACTGCGGAAGTAATGACGACGGGGTATTATCATAGAACACTTTTATGTTTGCAAGCCATCATCACGCGCAGCAGCGATGGCGCTACTCGCTGGCGGCCTACTACTGCGGGAAATCCGTGAGGCAGGCTCGGTACGTACTACCTCGGAGTGCCGTTCAGCTTATACGTCTGTTCTAGTTCATACAGGTTTATGTAGCACGCACAGGATTTCGCAATGCATCGTTATGCACGGTAACGGAGCTGAAATATAACCTTTCACTTCGCAGCAAATAATTAGGTGGCGAGTACTTAGCACTTTCCACGGTTTGGGAAAGTATTTTAGTCTCATATCCATTTCAGCGCAGCTCATGACTTCATCCGGTGAAAGTGGCACGGTCCGTACGTCCGCACGTCCTATCTGTTCCTATGCTAACAAACGGGTTGACCCTCCTCCTGGCGCCATCTTGAAAAGCACGGCGCGCCACCTATAGTTCGTGGGCATTGCGAATAGCGTATACGGCTGCTCTTCTGTATGCCGAAGCCAATCGAAACGCGCTTCAGGAGGGTCCAGTGACTCCTTCCAAAATGCGAACTCTTTTTCTCTGCCTCTACCTTCCAAAAGGGGTCAGATGGACACCTGAAGAGACTCACGGTTCCATGACCCTCTTTTGACTCTTTTTTTTTTTCTTAGAGCGTACGTAAACCCTATCCCGCTAAAGTAAAACGCGTTGTCCGCAACGAACGTTTGTGGCACGGTAACGCTATTTCCTTAACCCCTGCTATAGGCCTGACTGGCTGCCCAGGCGGCGCTGCGAAAACGGTGCTAAAAGCGCCCCCTACGATAAGTTCTTTGGTTTCGAGTAGTCAGACTGGCGGCCGCATGCAGCACTAAGCTCAGATGCGCAATGGAGCCGCCGCTGTCGGTTGTGCTGCGCTTTGGATCTCGGCCAATTTCTGGCGTGGCTGAGTTCTTCAGGCCAAGCAATCTGCGTAAACGCAAGCTCGTCAACGTAAAGTATGTTTACGACGTGCAGGAGATTGAAGGAACCATTTCGGCGCGCTGCAGCTCGCAAGTGCAGCGAATCTCATGCGACGTTGAACTCGAGTTAAGTTTTACGAGGCATGCTCGCGCGATTAACGACAGTGCATAAACGAAAAGATTGCTGTTAAGAAAGCCGAAATGATTTGCATTACACGACGAAACGGAATCAAGAAAGGTCCAGTGACGAAGGCTATAGCCGTCGGCGGCCCGAATGAGCGCATTCGCGCCGTGTGCCGTTTTCTGCCGTATTCAGTCGCAAACACACTTTTCCCCATGCACGGTCGTAATTTTCAACATTTGCTTCTAGGGAATTCGTCAAATTCTGTCAGCGTGCGGTGGCGGTCGAGAAGCGACGGCGCGCAATGTTTACAGCCGGCCGCTGGAAGCAGCCGGCTGTAAGCTGCCGGAAAATCGTAGGCACATAGGGTGACTCATGGCATCGTTTTTCTCGTTTCCCACGAAATGCCGGCTGCATAACCTCGTGATCGCCGTCGGCAGCCACGGTGTGCCGTCTGGACTGCACACAGGGAATATATACATATATAAACGCGTGCACGCGCGTACGAAAAGTAATCAGCACGTTGCGTTGCAAACCACGTTTTGCTCGCGTACTCACTTCACGCGTCGGACGGCACGTATCCAGCGGTTCCGTCGCTCCACTTCGTACGGCTTTCAGGGGAACCAGTAAAACCGCACATTAGGATGCTTACCCCCACTTTCGAAGCAATTAAGCACGCAAACAATAACGGCGGCGACCGCGCTCGGGACCGCGCGCTGCTCAGAGCCGTCGCCCGGACCACCTGCTTTCGGCACGGTTTGTTGAAGCAGGGATCGCTCGTCAAACATGTCAGACTCTGCAGGCATAGCGGACAAGTTCCTGCGTACGTTTTAAGCACTTTTTGAGCCTGAAAACTAGGCGCAAAATTAAGTAAAACGCTCAAAGCAACTGAGAACTGCGTAACTCGCCGGTCGGCGTCCATTTTTGACTACCCAAGCAACTTCGGCGCACGCCACCAGGCTCCGCCACAGTACTCAAAACTCCAGCGCGTCAGCCCTATCACGCTAACGCTAAACTATAACTGTCTACTGTTGCTGAGCGCTCACTTATTTTCTCTAACATTATTATATGGGGTATAACGTGCCAAAACCACGATATAATTATGAGGAAAGCCGCAGCGGAGGGCTTCGGAAATTTTGACCATCTGGAGTTCTTTAACGTGTACTCACATCGTACAGTGCAGAAAACTCTAGCGGAGGAGATCGGGCTGTCCGGCTTTAAAGCGGTCTGCAAAAGCAAAGAACCGGGCAGGGTAAATCGCCACCCGAATTGAGAAGAAAATTCCCTACATTGAGCATGACTTAAAATTAGGGGCTACCAAAATTGAATATATAGTAATAGAAATGGTTCTAAAAAGCTCGCTTACTACCGCGGCCGAAAGAATCGACCATCCCGGGAGCAACACCAGGGCGTGGTCTACAAAGTGTCATGTGCTGACTGTCCAGCGAGCTACATAGGCGAGAGTAAGTGCTTCCCGGAAAGAATGCGCCAACACAAAAACGACGTCAGAAAGATGGAAATACAACGCAGTGCCCCTGCAGAGCATTGCGAGAAGCACGACCACAAAATTGACTTCGAGGGCGCTTCCATCATAGAAACGGAAAGGAATCTGGGAAGGAGGCTCTTACTCGAGTCGTGGCACATCCAGAACACACCTGCGAATGTGAACCGGTCCCTCAGAACAATGCCTCCGATCTACGTGCACGGCCTCCGGAACGTGAGGGAAAGAGAAAGGCGGAGCCAAAAACAAGCTGCGACGAAGCCCCCCTGATCAGCACAGTCACCCCTGAAGAAGAGACCAAGCCGGTCTCGAAACGTCGGGTTTCCTCCAAGAATTTGTGGCTGGAGGTATTTCAACTTCTTAAAGAGGTAAAGTGCACAGCTTTTTCTGCCTCAACATATATAGCAGTCCCAGCGAAATGAGACAGAGCTTTAGAGAAATTTTAATAAGGCCATGGGGGTAGCCAGAACTGCGCCCCTTATAATAGGAGGGGACTTCTAACACTTATCCTAATCCACTGCTATATCACCGAATATACCCCGAGATCTATAACACCAGCATCTGTAAGGTCTGCCAGACAGACACAGCTACGCTTAAGCATATGCTCTGGGAATGCGAGGCTAAAGCCAAACGTATTAATCCCGATGCTCTCTCGGCGAGGTGGGAAGCCACTCTGCGCAGCTCCAAGCTCGCCGACCAACTCTGGGAAGTCCAGCAGGCCCGTGAAGCGGCGGAGAGGCAAGGCCTTGACGTCCCGACATGGGAGACCGGAGCCCGGGCCGTTAATCTGCCGGACAAACAATAAAGTTCTTCCATCCATCCATTCAACGCCCCACACCAATCTTGGGGTTACCGCTGGAATACTAAGAAAGGGGAAGGAATCTGGCATCTTGCCACGGATCTAGGCCTCTCTCTTATCACAGACCCAGCCTTTCCTACTAGGTGTGGCACCTCCACGTGTAGGGACACGACTCCGGAGTTAACCTTTACTTCTTACTTACCCAGGGTAGAGTGGATCAATTCTGGCGCGGATCTGGGGAGTGACCACTATATTCTACACATAATGTTGGAAATGACGGGGGTGGAGGTAAAATACTTCAGATACATAGACTGGGATCAGTTTAGAAAAATCAGACAGGACAGAGCAGAAACAGAAGGTAATTGGTAAATCAAACCACCATATTGGACAGCTCAACTTAGGGAAGACTTGAATGCAGCAACTAAGGCTATGGAAACAGAGGAAGCGGTCGAGCTGATGGACAGTAGAGTGGCGCATTTGATAGAAGCCAAGCAATCGATTTTACAAAGATGGAAATCTCAGCGCTTGAACAGAAGACTTAGGAAGCGGATTGCTCAACTCAACAGGGATATCGATGAGCACGCACGATATTTGCAGAAACAACAATGGAATGAGGTTTGTAACTCTGTAGATGGAAGGATAAAACGCGGAGGCAAATGGAATCTGCTCAGATATCTGCTCAATGAAAAAGGCACTAAATCGAATAGACGTACGGCAGTGGCGAAGCTAGTACATCAGGAAAGTCAGACTGCAAGCGCAGAGAGCATAGTGGAGCGATTAGCAGTTAAATACTTGCCCCTCAGGAAAGAGGACCAGGAAGTAAGTTACCCGGATTACTTAGGAGCAGAATGCAACTATATGGACCGGGAATTCACAGAAAGTGAGGTGCGCACGGCACTGTATGATTTGAATAGTAGGTCAGCAGCAGGCCCAGATGGCATCTCTAACAGACTGCTCAAGAATCTGGACGACGACTCCATAAAATATCTCACCACCTACATTAATGAATTGTGGAAGAATGGGGTATATCCAGAAGAATGGAAGACGGCCAGTACTATCTTAATACCAAAGCCGAGCAAACAGCTCAACTTGGATAACCTGAGGCCAATTTCGCTGACATCTTGTCTAGGGAAGACAATGGAGCATGTCATATTGAACAGATTAACAAAATACGGGGAGGACAATGACATCCTGCTGTATAATCTGATTGGTTTCAGGCCAGGCTTGTCCACCCAAGATGCCATGTTGCTAATCAAGCATCAACTGCTCTTAGCCAACCCAAAGAACACTAGGGCTCTCTTGGGGTTAGATGCAGAAAAAGCTTTGGACAGAATTAAGCATGGAGCAATACTTGAGGTCATTTCAGTACTGGGATTGGGCAGAACGTTCTATGAAGTGGTTAAAACCTTTGTTAATGATCGCTCAGCACACCTTAGAATCGGGGATATTAATCAAAGAAGTTGTATCTGGGTGACAGAGGAACACCACAAGGGTCGGTCTTGTCACCTATGCTTTTCAACCTGGCCATGTCAAAAGGATTAAAAATGATAGATGGCATTCACTTCACAATTTATGCGGACGATGTGACTATATGGAGCGCTGAAGGAAGTATGGGACAGACGGAAAGCAGGCTTCAGGAGAGCATTTATGATGTAGAGTCCATTTTAGACGACATGGGACTCAAATGCTCTGCTGACAAGTCTGAACTCCTAGTACTCAATAACAGGAGAAGGGGTAGAAAACCGCGAGGATATGTTCCAGAAGAAGAACCCAGGTTAGCACTAACGACAAAGGCTGGCAAATCGATTAAGCAAGTCGATTTCATTAGTCTTAGGGTTATTCCTGGAGGCAAACGGGACAAATGGAAGAACAATACTACATATCACTAGCAAGACTGAGGAGGCAATAAGACTCCTCAGGAGAATTACTAACAGACACAGAGGGTTGGGAGAGGACAGCGCCATGAGACTGGTCCACGCTTTCGCCTTGTGTCACTTCTCCTATGTAGCTGGTATGCTTAGATGGACACAGACGGAAATAAACAAGTTGAACCGATTAATTAAAAGGCTTGTCAAAACAACAGTGGGATTGCCGATTGGTACACCAGATGATAAATTAATGAAACTTGGGCTCCACAATACAATAGCCGAGATAACTGAAGCTCAGCAAATTGCCCACAGAGAGAGGCTCTCTGGAACAAGGCCAGGTAGAGCAATACTTGAAGAGGTAGGGTGGTATCCAACCGAATCCAGAGATTCATGTGATGACACAGTAGAGCTGAAAAATAGCATAAGAGAGCTAATTAAGACCACTCCTTTCCCAAGAAATATGCACCCAGTGCAGAACCAGAAAAGAAGAAAGGCAAAGGCCAAAGCTATCCTGCAGGAGATAGAACAGGACAGACAACATTCGGCTTTTGTAGATGCTGTATGGGTAAGAGGAAAGAAAGCCTTTACGGCAGTAGTAGTAGATTCAGATGGACTCACTCGGGATGCTATTGCAATCATGACTAAAGATGCGACAGTCGCGGAGCAAGTGGCAATAGCATTGGCTTTAAGGAATAATAAGTGGACGCGAATTTACAGTGACTCGAAGATGGCTATTAGACACTTTACAAAAGGCTTTGTAACCAAAAGTGCTGCCCAACTGATTGGTGCGATGGACAACCAAGAGATCGAAACCCGCTGGTTTCCTGCACATATGGGGACTGTCGATCCATCTCGGAAGAATTTAAACGAGGTGGCTAACGCAGCTGCACGAGGACTTACTATCCGTGCACTACGCGACCAGGATCCCGATAATATGCAGGAGGAGAATGGGGACCGATTAATCACATATAATGAAGTGACGAAGCATTATTATATGAAGAGAAGAGAATTTCCAGTGCCACACGCTAAGCTCCATAGAGCTCAAGCGGTGACTGAGATTGTTACAGACAGGCACTTACCCGAATCCAAACTTTATTCGCAAGATATATCCAGAAAGGTAGTTACAAATCAAATGCGAGAAGTGCAATGGCATCATTACTCTGGATCACATGCTTTGGCAGTGTACTGTGGCTTTCACAGACTGTGACACGGAAAGAGACTGGTGGCAAAGAGTCCTTCACAGTGGAGCTCTTTCAGATCAAGTACAGGCCGTCCAGAAGGCCCACGATATGGCGGTAAGGTTAAACCTTACTGCCCAACGTGAGAGCCGCCTGCGTCAATTTAGGGTTGATCTTCAGGACCCGAATAAAGTTCATTATACCATACCATATGTGAATGCGGCTTTGTAAATCGCTCTCTTGGAACTGATGATACCATTGAGCATGTTGGGGTAGAGTGCCGCTTTTGAGCGAAACACTTCTTATGGACACGTCGGTCCCCCCTTCACATTCTGTTTCGATGCAAGTCCACTTGGTGAAGTGAACAAGGGTGAAGGCTTGGGCCTAACAGAAATTCATGACAGTGAACTTACAGCGTGAGGTCACAAAAAGATGAAACAGGACGACACACAGCGCAGTGTGTCGTCTTCCTTCCTGTTTTATGTCCTCGCGCTGCAAGTTTAATGTCTAGAGAAGTGAATACGGCTTTGGAAATTGCTCTCTTGCAACTGGTGATGTCATGAACCATGGTGAGCGTCCACCCTTCTTGTTAAAACACGCTTCTATAATATCTTTCTTTCTTTGTTTTAGCTTTCCTCAAAAACCTTCTCTCGTTGTATGGAGGATTTCATTTGCAATCCTTGGAATGGACAACCATATCGGTACCACGCCTATTTTTTACGTTGTGTGCATGCTGTCTGGTTTGGTCAATATAAGCATTGCCCTATTTGCCCTACCTATACCTTTCCGCAGCTCATAGCACATACGTAGGAGCATAGGCCGCCACTGTAAGAGACTACTCACTCATACTAACTCACCCCAATTTTTTCAGCCTTCGCACTCATTCACGATCATACTCATGCCTTTTCAAACTCATAGGCACTCACTCACGTTCATACTCACGCCTACTCGCACTCATAGGCACTCACTCACGTTCATACTCACGTCTACTAACTCATAGGCACTAACTCACGTTAATACTCACGCCTACTCACACTCATAGGTACTGACTCACGTTCATTATCACGCATACTCACACTCACTGGCACTCACTGACGTTCATACTCACGTCTCCTAGCACTCATAGGCACTCGCTCACGTTCATACTCCCGTGCACTCACACTTATACGTGCTCACTCACGTTCATACTCACGCCAAGTTAAAGCCATTCGTAGTCACTCATTTTCATACTTATACTTACTCACTCTCTTAGGCACTCACTCATGTTCATACTCACGCCCACTCACACCCCGTGATGCTAACTGAAGTTCATACTCACGCGTACTCACACTCATAGGCACTCAATCACGTTCATGCTCACACCTCACGCCCATTACTTGGTACTAACTCGCGTTCATACTCACGCCCACTGACGCTCATAAGAACTCACTCAGGTTCACTCACGTCTACTCACACCCATCGGTACTCATTCCAGTTTATACTCACGCCCACTCACACTCATAAGTGTTCAGGCATGTTCAGCAATGCCTCTCGCACTCATTGGTACTCACTCACGTTCATACTCACGTGCACTCACTCTCATACCTACTCACTCACTTTCACACTCACACCTACGCACACTCATAGAACTTACTCACGCTCTTACTCCCGTCTACTCGTACTCACTCGCGTTCACACTGACGCCAGCTCACACACACTCATAAGCACTCACTCACCTTCATACTCACGCCAATTGGTGCTCGCTCGCGTTCGTACTCACGCCCACTCACGCTCATTAAGTACTCACGTTCATATGGAAGTGTACTAACTCTTATGGCACTTGCTCACGTTCATACTCATACCTGCTCATACCCATAGGTACTCGCCTTCAGTTCATACTCGCGCCCACTCACAATGATAAGTACTCACTCACGCCTACTCATACCCATTGGCGCTCACGTTCATACTCACATCTACTCACAGCAATTTGTACTCACGTTCATTCACGTCTATTTACCCCCATGGGTACTCACTCACATTGATATACATACTACACTAGTAAATTACGTTCATACTCATGTCTGCTCACATCCCCCGTCACTCTTACTCACATTCACGCCTTGAAATGTGGTGTACTCATGAGTGAACATGCCAAGCTTTCCGCTGTACTCACAATCACAGGGCTCCCTCGACATTCATACTGAAGTACACTCCCGTTCACAGATACTCGCGTTTACACGTCTACTAGCTACAATCTTCAAGCATTACCACTCACACCGACTGAACCTCGCCGGGCCTTATTCATATTGGTCTGTCACACTGGACTTTTCGTATGCAGTCACATCTATTATGATCTCTCAGATATTCTCGTTATATCCGAATACGCAGATTTGTAATGGATAGTCTTAGGGACAAACTGCGGATCTTAACACTAGTTCAGGAGAAAAGCCCTTTGTATAGGTTTATATGGGATGTCTGACGGATTTTCTCCGTAGGATATCCCGGAACAGACTCGAGCCTCGGCTAGAGCAGAATCCTGTGGAGCATAACATGCACATAGAGTAAAAGCTCCGTAATTCGGATTTCACGGGACCGGAAACAATACGCGAATTAACCGATGCTGAATTATCGAAAGTATCTCGAAAACAAAAAAAAGTGTTATTACATCAATGCAGTTGCGATCAACACGTAAATTCATGGTGCATATTTGGCACAAGAGGAATGTGAATGCCGCATATTTTTTTCATTCGCGACTTGGTTCATATTGTGACCGCGGCTGAAGAGAGCCGTGTCCTAACACTAAACGCGCTTGCACTAAAACTAACCGTGACATTGCCCGAAGTCAAAACGAAGCCACTGAGTGGCGCATCCACTGTGGACTAAAGCGTGGTCGATAAATTAAGACACGATCATAGCGTCCACGCAATTCCGAAGGCGCGTGCGCGGCCTGCGCCCGCTGTCGCAACGAAACTGTTCAGCACAGCTTAGCGGCGGTATTTTGTAAGCATTCCTAAAACGGACGGAGGCGGTCCGTCCGTTTCAGTCGCACGCGATTGGTCAATGTGAGCCTGACGAACCCCGCGGCGTTGATTGTCACGTGAGCCGTGGTGTCACGTGTCTGCTTTCGGACGGAGGCAAAAGAACGGCCAGAGAGACCGTCCGAAACCAAACTGATGGATTAAACTGGCTGCCAGACGGCTTGGATTGGATTGAAACGCAGGCTTCCACTTCGCTCATTGGCTGTTTTCTGGCTCACATTGACCAATCGCGTGCGACTCAAACGGACGGACCTCCCGTCCGTTTAAGGAACGCGTACAAAATACCGCCACTGCTGCTGAATAAAATTGGCTCGCAGAAGGGACGCGGCGAAAATGAACCTACTGCTTGTCGCTGCTTTGACCCGTAGTCGCCGCAGTGGCTATCGCCGCGATCAGAGATATATCGCCCACGCAGTTCGCGTGCGCCGAGTGAAATGGACGACGAAGCAAGTGGGCCGTCCAAGGCTTGGTCGCCAACAAAGCGATTATGGCTAGATCGTGGATGGCGACCACGCCTTTATGAAGGACCGCAGCCGTTTGAGTTGTTCGCGAACGCCGTTTTTCCATAGAGTAACAGAAAATGACAAGAGTGGACACACGAGCCTATAAGCGGCGGAGCTACGCAGCTTCACGCCAGCCGTTAGACGGCAGCACGTCACTCCCTGTTTCCAAGAGAACGCGCGTACTAGTTATCTACTTCAGTACCTTTTCTGGTTCACGATACATCTACTTGTCTTTGTCAGATTATGTGGCTGCGGCAGTGGCTTCCGCTGGCTCGCAGTGCGGCTCTAAATCCGTCTTTATCATCTGCGATTGGACAGTTCGAAATCATCGATTGGTAGCTGTCATGACCATATATGGTCAGGATTGCCGGCATGGCAAGACGACGCGGCATGAGCGGCGACGCATGTGGAATTCGCTGGGATCGTCTGCCGGGAACTCACTCTGTTTGGCGGCTGCTTGGTAAGAACGCCTTCATTAGGTTCTTTTTTCCCTTCATTACTTTGCAATGTATTTGTCGCTACAGCTTTAAGTTGACATTTGAAGCACTTTGTGTTTTAGCGCCGAAAGCTTCTTTGTGCTTCACGCTTCGCGTATGATGCTCGTGAACTGCTTTGCATTAAAAAATAGCAACTTGAAATGCTACGCAGCACGTTAGCGAAGAAATCCTTTCTTGGCGCCAAAAATGAGTCGCCGCTTGCGTCGTAAGGTTTTCTTTGTGCATACAATGCCCTTACACGCAGTTCTAATTCACTGCATGGGTGTGCAAATGTGTGAAAGAGTGCGGTTATGCTTAGAATCGTTATTTGTGGTATTCGCAGTTTGCTATGTTAAGAGCCGAATTAGAGAGAACTTGAGAAATGAGAACTGTGTTCGTTGGCCGTGGCTACGACGTAATATTCTCGTTAAATACTGCCTCAGTAGTTCATGCACCGAAGGTTGCTTTGTGTTCACTGCGGCAACTGCTTGAGACTGTTTTTCGCGAAAGGGCGCTGAGAAGTGCGTCGGAGACAATTTGCGCGAAGGCCAGAGAAAATACGGTAAACTTTTTTTCTCTTTTTCCAGGTCATGCCGTCCGGAGTCAAGTACTACGGCAGCTACTGCTGCGCTGCGTGGTGCAACAACGGCAGGATAGGGAGAGAGCGTGGTACTAAGTGGTTCAGGATGCCTCGAGACGACAGGTAGCCCTTTGCACCTTTCCAAGATGTAATTTTGAAGTTGTGGTTGTCATTAGCTAACTATCAAAGTATGTCCGTATCTTTCGCACTATTTTGCCGTTCAGCTAGTTAGTGTTTGGATGGTCATACATATTCTTCATTCGCTTAAATCGAGTGGCCCCTTTTCTCTATGAAGTCCCCTTTTCCTCTGTGATGCTAATGCTGTCTTCTGCACATTTATTGTATTGTAGGAATTTCCTAAATATCGCCTATTTATTCCTACTGTGCAATTTCTCAACATGTGGCAGCTGTCTTGCATTGTGCAGTGCACCCATCTTTTGTAGGTGCTTAGTGAGAATGTGACTTGAAATAAATGTTTCGTCTCTCCCAACGATTGTCATGTCTGCATAAACAATGGCATTGTGTGCTCGCCGCTCTGGTGGTGTGGCTTACACGAAGCTACTTATGCATGCAAGTAACGCGTTAAAAGAAAAAAAAACAATATATATATATATATATATATATATATATATATATATATATATATATATATATATATATATATATATATATATATATATATATATATATATATATATATATATATATATAACCTCCGAGACAATCACACGAACAGAAGTGGTCTCGGGGGCCGTGTAATTTTACCTATAGCTAAATAATGGCCTCTGAGATTCGCATTTTTTTCTTTGCGATTTCTGATCTCTGAGGCGGCTGTTAGGATTCCCCACATCCGTTTGGTGCGCTGCGAACTCCAGTGACTCTAAAATCAGCCGCAGGGGCCTACGGGAGTGTCCTCTCTTAACCTTTTTTATATTACTCTATGGTTTTTCCTCCTTTGAGTCGAACATTTGTGGCGCTTCGTGCTTGGCGCGCTTGGAGGATCGTCCGAATTAACCGGGTTGAGGCCAAATATGACCGAATGAACAAGAGTTTGATACCATTAAACAGTGCATATGCTTGCCCGGACCACAGAACACGTCCGAATTATCCGATTTTCCAGACTAACGGGGTGCGAACTAACGACCTTTTACTGTATAACCTTTCATTTTCGTCGACTGAACAAACAGCATATCTATGGCGCGCGATTATTTGCTAACTCCACCTGCACACTTTATGCCAGGGAGCTAACGGGCCGCAGTCACGAAAATTTACTCTCGCAAGGGCCAGAACACAGTGACAAAGGCAAGAGCAGGTGGCAGGTAGGAATTACTTGTACAAAATGTCAGCTAGCGTTGCCACACGAAAGACTTTTCGCATTTTCATAAATGGGTCATTTCTGAAGGGCATTTGATGCCGAGATTCCAACGACATATCTACCTACAAAATGATTAAAATATGGACGACGGTTCTGAATGTTTGTTTTACGGCTATGTATCAATACACGTTGACTGTAGGGGTTCCCTCACGAAAAAAAAATAATATCGACGGAGGGTGGGACAGTGGTTAATCCCCTCTCTCCCCGCCGTGCCCAAAAGAAACTGCCGGACTGACATCAGTTAAAGTTTATTCATTCATTCATTCATTAGACAAGTCATGGCTGTGTAGCTCAAGAACATACTTATCAAGAAAAACAAATGTGACGAAGGCAGTCATGTGCGGGCCTCGCGCCGCTTGTTTGAGACACCTGGCTTATGCGATGCACTTCGGTCAGCATTTTCCAGAATAACGCGAGGTAGAACATGTTCCGATGGCTGACTGCCGCTTTTGTAAATGCTGCACTTAACGGCGGGAATAGTGCTTTCGCCTACTTGGTTTTTCTTATGTGTTAATGTGGTGTTGCGTGAACCAAGACACGGGTCCCTCGTGTTAGTTCGCACTGCACCACATTTCCAAATACCACTTCACATCATGAACATGGCTTTTGTACTGCACGTGATCTTCGCGATACAAAGCGCAGCCCGTGGAGAAGTTCGCCACGCAGTGCCACCGTACAGGCTTCTGGTTTTGCGTTAGGCACACGCCATACATAAACATGCGCCGCCGGTATGTCAGGGACAATTTTCTACCCCCTCTCCCCCCTGAACGTGCACTGTCCTTGAGCAGTGCTCGACCATTCTAGTATTGAATGCTTGGATTTGTGGGGCCAACATTCTGAAAATTCAGCGTGCATTCATGATATAGACGAGGACAAAGCCCACCACCACAGCGCTGATCGGCGTTGTGGCACATTGTGGTTTCCGTGCGCCACACCAGCAGCCCCGTTAATCCTTGGATTATGCCGCTTTTGAGACATGGCGAGTTGACGCCGCAATATGAACGCCTGCGTTAGGCCAAAAATGCGTATCTACTACATTGAATCGGTGTACTTCACACAAAATTATTTGTGTTAAGGCGAAACCCTTATATGCCTCATCAAGCGGGAAAAGTGACCCGTAATGCCATATGACGCTCCCTCCTAGTCCATTTCCTTCGTCCATGTTCAAGCCCAATCACCGAAAAAAAAAAGAAACACAGAGGAGATCACGGGAAACACACCATATCCACATTATCTGCAAGGGCCAATACGTCGTCGCAAACTCATCCTTTGGTAAGGCGAAAGCTTTGTATGTTACACGCGAAGGTGGCCTTTGACGAAAAGCTGACTAAAAAAACTTGGTTGATCCCTCCGTCATAGGAATCGGAATAACACGAAAGCAAAACGTGTCCTTACAGTAGTAGTTGAATGTTTGTTTTACATTTATATCAGAGAGTTTGCACGATGTGTATAGATTTCTAGCAGCTATGGCACCGTTTGACGTCGATGCACCCACTTTGATGCTTAGTGGTTCATCTCCACCCCGACGACTAACGTAAACGTTCAATGATTAAACAAACACTTGTGGTAGCTGTAGTAGTTAACGGTGAAAGCGTAGAGAACGAGGTGTGATAGCCACAAGAGCGTCACATATTGGACGCAGAACTTGGTCGCCATCCCGCGGCATGTTAAAATATGATTGAACACCACGGCCGGACTAGAGGGAAAAGCTAAGCGCGTCGTGCCGCCCCGGTAGCCCGGCCGCGATTTTTCTCGGGGCGAGCGCGTAGGCGGGGAACGCGGTGTTACAGCCAGGTGAGGCAGGCGCGCGTCGCAGAGGTATTTTTGGTTTGGATTAGCGTGATGCTATGAGCGAGACCGACGCTTTTACGGCGCTTGGGCTAATATCGCCACCTCACGGTGTGTTAAGGCATTGACAAGATTGCAGTTCTATTGAAAACGCGCCGAATGGGACGGATGTTTAGCAACACGCGTTGCAGGTGCTAATCGCGGAGGCCAGAGTAATGACGAATGACGAATTACTTTACCTTAACGCTCATAGAGGGCAACACCACCCTGCTGGCCGAGAGAACTGCGAGAGGAGAATGTGAGATATAAAAAAGCGCGTTTGTAAAGCGTCTAGAGTCTGTGACTGTGGCGCAGTGGATAGCGTGCCCGGCATCTGTTCTTGCGGACCGATCCATCGTGGGTTCGATGCCCGTTGACGAAACTTTTTTTCTTTGCCATCTGATGGTGTACAATTTTTCAACGTCATTTCCGTGACGGAAATACGTCACTGAAGTCTTGGTGGACCCCGGCATAAAACACTTTCGTGTTAAAAAATCTAGGGACCTTTCAAGCGCGAAGCTGTGCGCTAACATCGCCTTTGCAGCCTTCGTGTGAAAAAAAAAAACCGTGCCGTGCGACATAAATTGCACGGTGCGACTACTTTACCGTGCGACATAAATTACACGATAAAATAGTCGCACCCTTATGGGAAAACCCAGTGGCACTGTCCCATTGCCATACATGATTATTGGACCAGTGTGACGCTGGGTACTGGGACGCTGGCACGCTGCACGAGGCACGCTGGAGCGTTGCACACTGGGACACCTGTTACGGGCCGAAATCGGCCTTTTAAATTGTTTTTAAACACTGTGGTCGTGCAGAGATCGTAATTAGGGCTGAAACACGAGCAATGCGACAAGAAAACAACGAAAAACGACTGAGCGGGTGTCGAACCCACCACCTCGACGCCCCGTGCATCCTGAATCTGACACGTTACCGCTACGCCACACCTGGAAGACGAGTCAGCCTTTTTTTTCTTCGTGTTATAACTACTTCCGGTAGCCAGTATTTTCATTTTTCTCGTTTAGAAACACAGATTAAGTCTCTTCGTGCTCGCGAGAACCTAACAGAAGATAGTTAATTTGTTTGTTATGTGCTGCCTGGGATCAGAACGTCTATCTGGCACGTTTTGCCGCAAAAATATTAGCGTAACCGCAGATGTGTTGCGGCGATCGCACTGACTCGCTAAGCAGTTAGTCATACCTACGTAGAAAACAATGTTTATCTGAACTGCGCACTGAACACTTCAGTTTTCGTCACCCGCTTGAACATATTTTTCGTCCCTTTTGTTTACGTTCCGCGTAATATATTTCCGCAGTAGTTTACCCTAGCCGAACCAACCGTTAGGCTTAGAGCTGTACTCCGTGCGCCACGATCACTGTGAAGAACGTGGATATTCAATTACGAAGAATCTAATAACCGTTCAAATATAGTTTAGATCATTCCTGACTAAAGCGAGGCCATATCGACAACTTCGATTACACAAACCAGAAGCTAAAAACGAGCCCATATGGAAGGACTGACTGGAATAGTAGGCTGATGTTATTAGACTAATACTAATGTCATATTGAGTTGCGAATGACGAATTCTTTCGGCATTGACGACACTCGATCACATACGTCAGAGAAAACGCTCGCGCTCGATAGATGATTGCTTTAACTTAACTAAAGCTAAAGCTACATATTTGTAGGACGCAGAATAGAATAATATTTTGAACATGTTCGATAAGTTTTTCTTTCTACTTCTCCGCACCCAATACGAAATTTTATACGAATTCCACCCAGCGCGCCCAGTTTTTTCCAATGTGCTGCCAGTGTTCCCAGTGCACAGGTAGACACTGTACAGCGTGGCCAGTACCTCCCAGTGCGCTGTAAGACACTGGGCCACACTGTACAGTATTACCAGCGTCATTCAGCGCACTGGGCGGCACTGGCGACGCTGTACAGTGTGTCCCAGGGCCTCCCAGCGCGCTGTAGTACACTGGGACACACTACTGTAGAGTGTTTCCAGTGCCACCCAGTGCGCTGAAAGGCACTGGGAGGCACTGGCGACGCTGTTTTAAAGACGATAGTCTTTCTTGGGGAACTTAAACGCAGAAATTTTGGTCTGTCTTTCTGTCTGTCCGTCTTTCTGTTTGTCGGCACGTCACCCGATTCAGCCACCCGGCCAAAGTTGAACCACTTGCTTACCGCCCACCCATCTTGAACTGGTACGGCTGTTCATACTTGTGAACGTTGTCAATCAAAAAGTAAATATTACGCATATCTGAGGCGCAACATCATTAGGTAAGTATTAGGTGGTGTGTTCCTTTAATAGAGAATACATAGATACGCAGTTTTAAAGGCCCTAATTTCTTAAGCTGCGCTGAAAATGCGACTGCGCTCAAACTTGTCTTCCTCCGTGCCCTCTGCACAAGCTCATGTTGTGTTTCGGTTTCGGTTCAGTATTGCATTGTACGAATGACAGGGGGCGCCGCTCTGGCATTCCTGTTTTACCCATCAACATCATCAGCCTGTCTACGCCCACTGCAGGGCAAAGGCCTCTCCCATGTTCCGCCAATCAACCCGGTCCTGTGCTTTCTGCTACCACGTTATACCTGCAAACTTCTTAATCTCATCTACCCACCTAATTTTCTGTCTCCCCCTCACGCGTTTGCCATCTCTTGGAATCCAGTCAGTTACCCTTAATGACCACCGGTTATCCTGCCGACGTGCTACGTGCCCGGCCCATATCCATTTCTTCTTCTTGATTTCAACTATGATGTCCTTAACCCCCGTTTGTTCCCTGACCCACTCTGCTGTCTTTCTGTCTCTTAAGGTTACACCTATCATTTTCCTTTCCATCGCTCGCTGCGTCGTCCTCAATTTAAGTTGAACCCTCTTTGTAAGTCTCCAGGTTTCTTCTCCGTAGGTAAGTACCGGTACGATGCAGCTGTTATATACCTTCCTCTTGAGGGATAGTGACGTGTAAATAAGAGAGTTTGTGGAGAGTACTCGTTGAGTGCGGACGTTTCTTCTCCTTCGGCGCATCGCGCCAAACAGCGTGTTCGGGCTGGCCGGCGTCCCCACCGGTCGCGTTGGTCACCGCCGGTCTTCGCCTGCCGCTGCGCCGGGACTACCAGCCCGCAACACAGCACTCATGTTTCCCGACGTATTGCCAGATGGCGTCCATATCTCACGCAGCGCCTCTTCTATCGTCTTTAGACGACATTTGCAGCGAAGCACGCAGATACGCGGCCAATTTTTTTCCGATAGGGACCTGATGGCTTTGGTATTCAAGCCGTCTTAGACGTATGCATCAGGGGAAATGTGATTTTTTTCCTGGTTTCTAGGATATTCCTGGGTCCCCCGTTCCTTGAAAGCCATTGTGCTGAGGTAGCCAAAATTTATTTACCGTATTGTAGCGACATCAAGACAGAGGTCGTAACGAACAGGTCGAGAGAACAGCTGCAGGTCGGTCTTTTTAGCATCCCGCGCCAATGAGTTCTTCTTAGTTGCTCTTTTTACCTTCTATACACGGCATAGGCGCATTTGTGTTGTCTTCTTTCTTGCAGCACACAAGTCGCTATATATTCAAATATCGTTTTTTTTTTAATTTTCGCTTTTAACTGCATGTGAGAAGTTTGAGATGCGCGAGAAAGTACTATGAAAGAAGGTCGATGCCACGAAAGATAAAAAAAAGGTGTATACTTGATGTTTCCGATTTTCCTGATAATTTTGTATGTTGTGCACATATGACAGCACGTAGCACGAAATCGCACTTTGTTTTCAAATAAAAAATTTTTTCAACACAGGAAAATTCGACAAGTGTCGCCGGTTGACGACGACCATTTTACGAAGAGTGGGTTTTCGTAAATTCGCAACCATGCTGGCTGCTACTGAAGCTATATATTGCAAATATCTTTCGTTTTAGCGGAAGTAGAAGTAAAGAGGAACTAGCTCTTATCATTTCATGGAATTCTGAGCAAATTATGTATATTTAAAAATTCGCGAAAGACGCTGCGTTTTTGAAAATTAGTCAAATTTGGGACGCTATGGCTACTTCTGTGAACATCTTAGCTTGTTCATATTTGCAGTATAAATAGCCCTTTATGTGAATAATGAACATCTGCATTTGTATTTCTCTAATAATTTTCAAAGTGATAAATTTTTATGCTCGAAACACCAAAAAGACAAAACTGCTCCTCGATTCAAAAATCTTTAATAAAAAAACCCCAATCTCAATTTTGTTCAAAGTCCCCCAAAATGTTCTCAAAGGACTGCACAATGATATTATGAAAAAACATGTTGCATCATTTTTATTACAACAAAAGCAAAAAATGTCAAACATTGTGTTTCCGGAGCGTGGTGGCTACTGCGTAAAGGACATCTCTAATAACAAGAAAATACAGTAACACGTCTTTTCTCTTCTCTGAGCTTCACTAAACAACAGTAATGATCTACTGTCGGAAAGTGAGAACTGTTTTGTAAAGAAAAAGATCATTCCAATTAAATGCATTTGCGTGGTTTGCTCCCTTACGAAAATGCCAGATATGGCCCATATATGTTTTATATACGGACGTATATGATCAAATAAGGGGACATATAAAGTCATATATGGCCATATATGAATTTATATAATTATATAAAAGTGTTCATATAAGTCCATATACTGCCATAACCTGCCATATACGGCTTCACATAAGGTCATGTACTGCCATATATGGCTGTACTGATATGCATATAAGGGCACTTATAAGGCTATATAATCCCATATATGAGTGTATTTATATGCATATAAAGGCTCATATATTGCTGTATACTCCCATATATGGATGCAAATATGAATGTAAATGTGTCCAAAAATCGCCAAAAATAAGGGAACTGAAGCATTTGCTCGCTGCCTTCATAATTACTTTTTCTGTGGTGGGAGACATCTTGAAATGACTAGACACACCAATTACGCCATAATTAAACAAAATAAATTAATTAGCTTTTTAATTAGCGGAGAGACGCGGTCGAGTCAAAAGGGAGAATTGCGGTCCTTCCGGCGAAAAGACCATTGCCGCTTTGACATCTTGAGAAATCGGCCTCTGGTAATTATTGCGGAGCAATGAAATTGAACCAAATTCACTGGCGAAACCAAAACCGTTGCGCTCCATTGAGCGCAACTGGCAGACGACCAGAATGACGTCACTATTCACGACGGCGATTGCAGTGGTGTTAGTTCTTCTGCATTTGTTAACGTAAGTGCACCATACGTGCTCTAATTGCACACGAAATCCGCACAACCCCGAAGCGAAGTCAATTAATCGGTGGCTGGTAAAACACGCTCGCTCATTCTGGACATCTCGGAAAGGTAGTTGTGCTGTTCCGAGTTTCGGTTTCGCCTGTGAAATTTGTCAGATTTCATTATTCGCTAGTAATTGCCAGCGGCTGCTTTCGCAAAATCAAAAAGTGGCAACAGGCTCTTCGCAGAATTAAGGGCTGCAATTTTCCCATTTGACTGGACCACTTGTCTCCACTAATTAAAAAGTTAAATAACCCAATTTCTTTGATTCCTGTCGTAATTTATTCCTCTGCTCAGCTTAATTTGCCACCACACAAAAAAAAGTAATTATGAAGGCAGCGTGAATATATCTCATATTTTTATTTCTGAGGATTTTCGGACACATTTCTTGAAACACCCTGAATTAGGGTGCTTATAAAGTCATATACTATGCAATGAACCTACTTTCATTTATTCTAGCTCAATCATGCAGATATGACTTTCCAAAGAATCCATATTGCCTATTTTTGGTCTCTTGACATTGTGCCCCTCATTTTTCATCTGGTTCTTCCACTTGTAGCATTCCTTATTTTGTACGTTTTCAAGCAAACAGCAGTGCCACAACAGAACAACATAATGGGTAATAGTTGGTGTATATTTGTACTTTTTTTAGTGTGCAGACAGTACATTACTAGGAGACAGCAGTGTATTAAAATATTAAAAAAAAGAAGACGGAAGGAAGAAGTTTAAATTAACCATGAGTCGAACCCACAGACAACAGCACTACCAAGCTGTCCGCGTTGCGCGTTAACCGGCTACACCACCCGCGCGCTTTTCTTTCTTTCTTTTTCTTTATTGGATACCGCCCGTGCGCTTGGCAGTGCGAAGGCTTCATTTTTTTTAGTAAAAGCTGCGACCTATAATATCTGTGTTCTACTTAATAACCATCGCGCCAATTAAATCAGTGCTACGTCGTCAACACCCGGCGTGATCTAGATATGAATAGCTCCGTACTGTTCCGAGACGCGCTAGTTGCGATCTCGCTCGATCACCAACTCCGCACTGAACAAAGGCTAATTACCTCAATAAACAAGGATTTTCTACCGTACAGGGAGCTCTAATGTACGTGCTAGCGTCGTAAGTACATAGCGGCGACACCAGCAGAGTACGATAGTTAGTTAATTCATTTTGCTTCGACGCAATGTACGTACGAAATGCCACTGTTTGAAAGAGAAAATGCTGTCTTATGTGAAAATTCTACTATTTCTTAATCGACCTCTGATTAAATAAGAACGCACTGTACATACAAGTAATGCAGAGCACTGCTTCGACCGCCGATGGAAAAGTAAAGCGCACTGTCCGCGCTAGAAGCCTGTCGTCTGCTATGAAAACGCAAACAACAAAAAAGGCAAATCTGCTGAAGTACTATTTGGCTTACATTGCATAAATTGCTCTTCAAGATAAGCTATTATTTTCATTGTAAACTATGTTTTCGAATAACATGCGTGCACTTTTTATTTTGACTCGCTCACGTATTTTTCTTTTTTTTTTTCATCAACTCTACGAGCCAAAGCCATCCACAGTCAAAGCCAAATGTCATGTATTTTTTGTTCTGTGTCAGCGTCTCGTGAGCTCGTTACGTCTTCAAGAACATTAATTTCATCTGAGAACGTGCCGCCCTCCCTTTTGAGATGTGCAAAGATCGTGCGCAAGTCGTGCGTTTTTTGGAGCGCCAGTCACGTACGAGTCGTTCAAGGAATCGAAGGAATGTACTACGGGCGCTCGTAGGACTCCGCAGCATGTCCGCAGCTGATGGCTGACGCCCGTGGCTACCGACACGAGACCGGCTACCGACTGCGTGACAGTATGAAAGGTAAGTGACACATGTTATTATGCAAAGTACGCAACTCAGCGGAAGGCTGTGTTATCGCACGCGTACGAGGCGTTGTAGAGACGCAGCCTTATGCCCATTTGCGAGTGACAAACATTGTCATTGTCCCCGCTACCGATTCGCTATGACTACGCTCATACGAGCAGAAAGAGCCACGACGCATCGGTACGGCTTTACGGAAGGAAATTTGTAACAACTGAGATAACATGCATGCGTATGATGATCGATTTGTCTGATGAGCATCATAGTGAGCAGGACGCAGGCGTCACTCGCATTGCATCGTTGTTAAGACAGCAAAGCAATGCTGCAACGCCATTTACTGTGCAGCCTTGTGCTCACGTTCGTGTGCAATGCGATTCGTGTGCGAAGCGGTATAATAAGCTGAAACTAATGGTGAAGTGTTGACTATGCGCTTAGACACTGACTTGAACTGGGTAAACGTAATAATGTTAATAGTGAGCTGGAGCCGTGTTTTCAGCATAGCGTAGAGACGTGTTCGTGCAGTATGTGCGTGTGTATCACCTTCACTTGTCAGTAATATTGTACGAACGAGCATCCACGATTACGAAAACTGGCATGCACAATGCGAGATTTCATATTCTGTCAGAGTGACCATGTGAACTTTATCCGAAGCAGCAGATTTCATATTCTGTCAGTGTTGCTTTTTATACATGAGTGTACTGCCTTCACGTAGTTGTATACATTACACTGCTGTGTGGTAGTGGTTTAATTAGCATGGTACTGTGCGGTTGCTTATGTAAACACGTTAGGAGGCAGAAGGATCTGAATAGGCTAGTTGTCTCATGAGGAATGTAAGTGTGCTAGCACAAACAAAACAAGGACAGAAGAAAGACGTAGCAACAGGACCAGCACTCTTACGCGTCTACCTTCTGTCCTCATCTTGTTTGTGCTAAGACACGTAGGTGCATATAATTTAGCAACAGGCTGTTTATGTAATGCTTTTGTTGCCCATTTAATGCTTCAGAATAAATAAAATAGATTGTGCATATATAAACACGCCTTGACAAAGCAAATTTCATGCTGCTATGCCGAACACCTAACAAAAGCCTGTCACGTGGTCACTTGCTTTTGTTTCAGCTTCTGAATACTGTTTATTTTTATTAGTTTCTAACTTCAAGAAATTGCACGTCAAATTGATTAATGCTTCTTGACCTTATAATAAGTGCATTGAAAGTATTGCACGCAGTTACAAAGTGTGACCTAACACATATTCAATGCTGCTGCCTGCACAGCTCTGTCATGCTTACTGTTTCTCATTTCTCCCTAACTTATTGCTTACCGTAAAATCCCGAGCAAGTGCCCCCCCCCCTCCCTTCGGGAGATTTCAAATATGCGACCCATTCTCTCCTCCCACCATTTTCACTGTTTTCATTTGTCCAACGAGTGTGAATGAAAACAGGGAATGCATGCGTATTCAATAAAGCATTTCATTAGAAGCACGGGTGTGCATTTTGTATTCTTAGCGGCTCATCCACGGCCACCTTCAATTTTGATTCATGACCGAGCAAGGGCCCCCCTCCAAATCTTGTCGGATTATCCCTCACTGTAGGGGTGGCGCTTACTCGGGATTTAACGGCAGTGTTTCTTACTTTCCTCTTTTTAGACACATGCATACAACGCGGTAAGGTAGGCCGCTTTGCTAGAGAGAAAATTGGTGCAGTCGAATATGTAAATAATCCTCGTACCTCTCAGGAGTCGCATACACCTCGCATAGCATGTATAATGTACAGTACTCACGGATTGAAATGGAACACTTGAAGCGCATATGGCCGCTGGTATATGCAGCGCCGCTCGTGGATCCTCATGGAACCAAGGTGGTGCATTGGGGTATAAAGCAAGGGGGAGAACATCTACGCAGCAGGATTGCTCCTTCCGGTCGCCAACAAGCCGGCCTGTAGTTCACCACGCTGAGAGTGTGGCGCTGGAAGGCTTGCGCGCTTTCATATGCCGACCGAAATGGCTTGCCGGTGTGCACCTCTTATATTGTCGCGCGAGCAGAGGGCGCTCTCGTTACACGCGCTTTGGTGATGCAGCACGAATGCTGTGCAAGACTAAGGGATTGTGCCTTACAGTGTGCATGTAAGCAGTCTATTCTGCCAACATTTAAGTGCAGGGCCCGCTATCGTCGCGGTTAATCGCAGTGACAAATCACGGTGAAATGAAATAATGTCTGTGTTCTTCCGCTTTCTTCGCCCATGTTCAACGCCCAATCTGCATCGTGTTGCAAGCAGCGGCCAATGTAGCGTCAACGAACACATGTAAGGCACAATCTCTTAGCTGAATCCTGTGTCTTACTTGCACAGCGTGCGTTCCACATCGCCAAAGCGCGTGTAACGAGAGCGTCCTCTGCTCGCGCCGCAATATAGGAGGTGCGCACTGGGGAGCCATTTCGGTTGGCATACGAAAGCACGCAAGCCTTGCAGCGCCACGCTGGCAGTGTGGTGAACTAAAAGGCTGACTAGTTGACGACCGAAAGGAGCTCAATGCAACACCTTCGTTCCATGAGCACCCACGAGCGGCGCTGCATATACCGATGGCCATGTGCTCCGAGTGTCTTATTTCAATCCGTGGGTACTGTGCACTGCACATATAATCCCAATTAGCTCTGATCGATTCATTTGTTCAGTTATGCTCTGCTTAAAAAGCGCAAATGAAGGGAAGGTGTTGGCATTTGTCGGTTCGGTGCATTACCTGGCCATCCTTTTTTTAAATTATTTTTTGTTCTTACTTTAAGAACTATGGCAGCGCAAGTTAGGAGGCAGACACAAACAAAGTGACGCACAACACAAAGCCTCAAATGCTAGTTGATAGTTTTATACAGGCAAAAGGGACAGAAAACTGGAAAACAGGTAGGGGGGGGGGATAAGTGGGTCTGAGTCCATTTAGTTATGCATCACTGTCGGGCGAAATTGAAAAGTGTAAGAGCAGTGAAAGTACAGTGTCACATATGGTTGCTGAGTCGGTTGGCTTTCAAAAGTCACAGCCGCACTTTTGTGGCTTTCAGCAGCCTTGATATTGTGACAAAGTAGGACAGTAGCACTGGCAATTGGGCGAGTTGGTACGGATGCATAGATTTAGCACGGTGCAACAATTCAGACGAAAAGACGGGCACTTGTGTTCGTGTGATCATTCATTTTTTCATCTGCCTTGTTGCGCCGTTCTAAAAGTGGGAGAGACAAGAAAAACCAGAGAGCATGACAGATTGACCGGCTTTATAGATACTGAACAAGCAGTGTCCTCATTTTTTCATTGAACTACGGAACCCATGCGTTTCATTGTCGTCACCATGCCCTGGGAGGTATACGTGAAATCTGTGCGGCATTTGGCCCATGCTGAAAATTGTGTTACATCGTCGTCGCTATGCCGTGGCACATACACACTTCAATATGGCCGTGGGAGTATGCACAACTATGGTCCTGACATCTTGTTCAACATTCTATTTGGCTGCCAACAGAATGCCTTGTAATCAGAGGCTCAGAATAGAAGCCAGCATGTGACAGCTCTCAGCATGTGTTCTGCACAGCACTGTTTTGCCCCAAGCTTCTAAAATCATGCTTTGTTTATGGTACCACTCATGCAGAATTTGCCTTTGCTGCTGCATTACTATCGTCTAATCTCATTTGTCGTAAGTGTAAATACAGTGAAACCTCGGTGATACGATCACAGCTGATACGAATTTCGGGGTGATACGAATTTTTCGATTTTTCGTTGGTCCCGGCCAAGGCCCATTAGCCTGCAATGCAATGGAGTACGGTTGTTGCGAACCAATTTTCACCCAGTGACGTTTGATACGAACGTATGCTACCGCACAGGTACGATGAGGTGCTGTTGGTGCTGTCCTGGAAGATGCACCAAGCACGTGCGAGCGCGGGAACGCAAGCGTGGGCATGCGCGCCGCACCGCCAAATTGTCAGAATCACGGTATCAGAAAACACTTTTCTTACGGTCAGAATAAACCCTCAGAGATGCGTCACGGCCTCCGAGATTGTGTGCCCGAATCTTTGAAGCTCTTAAGTGCCTCCGTGTGCCTTCGCATTTAGATTACAGAGGATATTAGTGCCATGCTTCTTTTTCTAATGCGTCGATGCGGGCTCCTGTCGTTGTACTGTGTTTACACGTGCGTGCCTCATGCATCAGACATCCTATGAAAGGTGGACGAGGACCAAAAGAAGACCAGGACGGTCTTTGCGAAGGAGTCATGCCTCACAGTGTCAACATGCACGACCGTTGATTTCGCACTTGTGCGGGCATGGCCGTAAATATCCCAAAAACATCCCCAACACCTCCACGATAACAAAATCATAACACAAGACCGTGGTTCTGTAATTTTGTGGCCTTGATCCATGGCGTCAAAGCGCTTCTTTCGTTACTTTTACTGCAGTACTCCGGTGTCATGAAAAAAAAAAACATACTAAAATTTTAAAGCGGCTACTGCTGTCGCGGGTCACAACGCACCTGGTTCATTAATTAAATATGCGCGTATGGGCCATATATTTATCAGTACTGGTATGATTGCCGACATCTAAAAACTTAACTGACAATCGTTCGGGGTTCTTGCGGACATTGCTGCGGCCCTGAAAAACAATAAATGAAAATGTACGCCAGCTTTCTTTTGTCGCATGCTAATTTTTCATGCTTTCTGCTGATACGAATTTTGGATGATACGAATATTTTTGGTAGTCCCGTGAGATTCGTATCACTGAGGTTTCACTGTAGTAGTGGGGCATGCTCATGCATAAATATCGTTCCTCTCCTGAACTTTTGGAATGGGTATCAACAGAAGAGTGTCTGAAGATATTTCACCACCATAGAAAGGAGATGAGATTTGTCTCGTTTCTGTCTTGTCTCCCTTCTATCGAGGCTACATGTCTTGTGTATTTCAGTTGAGGGGTGATTCTACAAGAGATCAAACATGCATGTCCAGTCGATATTTTTGTTTTGTCTGGTTTTTTTTATGTTATGCGGGCACATTGAAAGCGCATGGAACCGAAAATTTTATTTCCAAAAAACGCTCCCAGCGCGGCAAAAAAATATTTGAAAGCGGCGCGCGGCGTCCTGTTTTTCCTCACTGCAATATTTTTAAATTTTACGGCCGAATTTAACGCGAACTATAAATTCTGTGTCGAAAACTTTTTCTGTTGATTTTAATACACATTACTGTGAATTACATCCATGCTTTCTTTATGCCGTCCTCAAAAGGAGAAAAATGTAAAAAAATGACAAACAGGGCCCAAATCAAAAAAGTTTGCCAAGTTTGATGTGCCTTGGTGCCTTTTCTATTTCACACAGAAACTTCAAAACAGTGTCAAATACACAAAAAAGCCTTTGCAACATTTCTGCTGTAGATAGTTTTCCTACAGGCAGCGCAAAAGAAGAAAAAAATAGTTAAAAGAAGCAACTTTTTTCTAAAAAGCTCATCTTCAAAAAAATAGAATAATAAAAAACTCCGGTCTCAATTCTGACGACAATTTTTTATCGAAAAGCACTTATGTCAATGAAAACGCGGTTTTAATATCATATGCCCTCATTTGCATTATTCAGGAGATATAACAGGCCAAAATGACCCTTGCTGTGTGTGCTCACTTCAGTGCGACTTTTTCTCAACTGGACTCACTCGGACTCAAACTCACCAACATCTTGCTCAGCCGGACTCACTCAGAGTCAGACTCACAGCTTGAACTGAGTCTGAGTGAGTCGACTCATGAGTTCGCTGGTGTAAAGTTAGCTTTTCCGATCATGGTGTAAATGCTCTTTAACGCCAATATCTCACATAATCGGTGCTCTACAATACACCTTTTGATCTTATACCTTCAAATAGTAGTTATGAGTGGTTGCAATCCAGTAAGGACGTTTTTATGAAATGTGCGACTCACACGAGATATTTCTATCAAGAACTTCCCATGCAAGAGTTTGCGGGAGGAGGTAATGGAACCCTCCCTTAGCACACCTCTTATCAATAAACATTGTGGTAGAGCATGAACGCTAGTGCGTTGAGGCACGTGTGAATAGATTTGAGTATAAATGTAAGCCGGTGTAAGACTGATAGTAATGCCGATAGGTGAGTAGATAAGTCCATTGGTCGGCAATGAAGGGTGGAGCTCGCTCAGACTCGCTCAATAAATATATGTTGCGCTTAGGGCTCACTCGGACTCAAACTCACTAAAGTTTCCCTCAACCGGACTCACTTGGACTCAAACTCACCAACGTATTGCTCAGCCGGACTCACCCAGACTCAGACTCACGGCTTGATCTGAGTCTGAGTGAGTCGACTCATGAGTGAGTTTGCCGACCTATACAATCAGCAGGCGCACTGTTATTGAGGTGCTTTCTCACTGCCTGCTTGCTTCCCTTTCATTACGTGCATTGTACACTCTAACCATCTTCCCCTTTCAACGCACACTGTGCTAAACAGCATACGTAAAAAGTTATCTCAGTCATTTCTGAGTCGTTAATTTCGCTTCCCGCTATCATGTTTTCGGCGTCGCAGGTAACGTCTTCCTGTATCATCTTAACCTTTACCTCAGCATTTCAGCAGCCAGAAAATGTGCGGTGCGGCACGATTAAGCCATAAGTGGCCGAAGCTGCCCAATTTATGATGTTTTGTTGGCACTTTACTAAAGTGCTTTCCCACGTTGAGAACAGCAGACGTCACTGGTGGCGCCAGACGGGCATTATCCTTAATTATGACAAGGAGTCTGGCCCACAAATTAATTATCACACCCCAAAGCATTTAGACATCCTTGGCCATAAAATATGAAACCATGAGTAGTTAAGTGAGCAAATGTGTGCGGCGGTGTTCAGTATAAACGTTTCGACTTGGTCTAGCTGTTCACTACACGGGATGCATGCAGCCCATGGCTAGGTCTGAGTATTCTGTGCCGATTACTTACGCATCCACAAAAAGAAGATTGCCGAGAAAAACATTTTCGTTGCGTCAATTTTCTTTCATTCCTGCTTTTGTTGTTGTCTTCCTCCAGAAGCTACTGCCATAGGGTGAGGATCTTCGCGACACCTGTGAGGTCTGCTAGCATTGCTTTACGCGCCTCAAGGAAACCCTGTCTACATCTATGAGAATTGCGATGAGGTAGTCGAGGCATTTCTTCAGGAAGAAGAAGCAATTGATATCTTGAACAGGTGCGCCCACCTTTTCTCTGATGTCTGTAGGTGAGGTTCTAGGCTGCAAACTACATACGCGTTAGCCCTTCAGAGGATGGCAGCAGCCCATTTTCGCACACGCTAGACACAAATAAAATCTGAGAACACGTTTTTCTTGACAAGCTACCAGAGCAAAGTAGATTTACGCACAATGCAAGCTGATAACCACTGATCACACTAAGTGAGCACACACAGCAAGGGTCGTTTTGGCCCGTTATATCTCGTGAACAAAGCAAATGAGGACATACGATATTAAAACTGTGTTTTCACTGACATAAGCGCTCTTCGATAAAAAATTGTCGTTAAAATTGAGACCGGTGTTTTCTTCATCTTATTTCTTCAAAATGGACCTTTTTTTAAAAAAAAACTGGCTTCTCTAACTATTTTTTTTCTTCTTTTGCGCTGCCCGTAGGAAAACGATCTCCTATAGAAATGTTGGAAATGTTCTTTTCTACATTTGACATTGTTCTGAAGTTTCTGTGTGAAATAGAAAAGGCGCCAAGACACATCAAACTTAGCGAACTTTTTTGATTTGGGCTGTGTTTGGCATTTTTTCACATTTTTTTCCTTTTGAGGACAGCATAAAAAAAGCATGGATGTAATTCACAGTAATGCATAATAAAACCAACAGAAAAAATTTCAACACAACGTTTATACTGCGCGTTAAATTTGCCCGTGAAATCCAAAAATATTGCGATGAGCTAAAACAGGATGGCCACACGGCCACCTCCAAATAGTTTTTTGGCACGCTGGGAGCGTTTTTTGGAAATAATATTTTCGGTTCCATGCGCTTTAATGTGGCCACATAACATATAAAAAACCCAGGCACAACAAAAATATCGATTGGACAGGCATGTTCGATCTCTCGTGGAATCACCCTGAGGTAATTTTTGCATCTCTTTCAATGTAGTTGCACCATCAGTGTCCAAATGTGCCATTTAAAAAAAAAATGCTGCCCAGAATATCCCGTTAACTGGAGTTGTGGTTGTGCTGCCGTGACCTAGCTTAGTGCTCTCTTTACATACAGTATAAACATTCACCTTGAACATTACGGTTGGCTTTAGATGGATTGTGGCAGTTCAGAAAAATAAGTAAAATGAAGGTTGCAAATGCAGAGCTTAACTGCTAAGAAAGAATGCCTGAGTTCGCCTCTTCAAAATGGGAGCTGTTTCTTCTGCAGAAGTTTGGATGTCATGTTTTAAATTCTAAAAACCTCTTCTGCGACCTTGTGCAGGTCGATCTTGGCCCACGACTGTAAATGGAAAACCAAAAGTGGCGGTGGCGGTGTTCTCTGTCAGAGAAACAGCAAAAGTACTATCGCACAACGAAACATTGCACAACTGAAGCATCGCCTGTGCCTCATGCTGCTGTTTCATCAAAGATCAAGGTCATCGCCCTTGGAGGGACTTTATGCATGGCAGCGTGAGTGGCTGAATGGTCTTCTTTTTGTTCTGTCTTAGGCCGAATAATAGTATCCAAGTGCAACCTCAACAAAAAGCGCAATGGTGACAATGACGTCGTCCACTTACAAGTGCACGTCTCAGTTTTTACACAGGAATGTCAGCAGCCTCAACGTCATCCGGAAATCCAGTCTTGCTGCTCAAGCAGAAGGAAGGAAAAAGAGAGACAGGATAGAGAGTGGCCTTTTTTCTTCTTTCTGCTTGTGCAGCAAGACCAGAATTTAGTATGAACCAGCTAATCTGCAAAGAAGTATTGTCTCAACATTATATTTGCACAGTACACGTGATGAGGTCTTGCTTATGCTGGCACGTAAGAAATTAGAGCGTTTTACTTCTGTCAGGCAACGGGAAGCTGGGAGGGCGTAAACAAATGGTGCTCCACAGTTTTCATGAATGCAGGAGTGTAACTGTTCATCGACAAGTTCTTTTGGTTTTTTCTACAATAGGAAGTCAGGTCTTCAGGTTTCATGCAAATACGTCTGTAACGGTTCAATAGGGAGGCAACTACTGGCCTTTCACAAGTGTTTGGAAGAACAACATTATGTTCAGGTACTGGGCAATGCATACTCTTTCTGTAAACATTGAAAGAGAGTGCTCCATTATTCCTGTTTACCAATACATTCAAAAAAGGTAGTTCCCAGTCTGCCTCCATCTCCACCATGAACTGAAAGAAATCTACTCTGTAAACATTGAAAGAGAGTGCTCCATTATTCCTGTTTACCAATACATTCAAAAAAGGTAGTTCCCAGTCTGCCTCCATCTCCACCATGAACTGAAAGAAATCTACTTGATAGATTAGATGCATTTGGAAGCTTCCAAAGCAGAGCGATTAATCACACACACAAAAAAAAGATAATATTCATAGCACACAAAAATAATTGGTTTTGGGCTGAAAGAAGCAATGGAATTATATTCCAGCCACTGCATTGTCAGATTCGTGGTGTGCCTTGGACTTGCACTTAACATGGGCTTTTCGAAACACACGTAGTTATTGCCCAGGGAAAAACTGAGGAGCCTCTTCAAGTCGTGAACATCAATTTGATACCTTTCTTGTAGGGCTGGATGAGCGTTGAGAGCAGCAGTACGCACTTCAATGGTCATGTCAATGATAATATAAGTAACCAGAACTGTATACTTCCATGCCCACTGACATTGTTGTTGATGTGAAAGTCCACAACTCGCCAATGGGTGACTGTCACAGTGGCTGCAAAATCACGCCCTCACTTCTTTCAGCCCAACAAACAAACATTTCAGCCAAGCATTTTTGTGTGTTATGTACTATCTGCATCAAATGAAACCCGAACAGCGGCAAGCCTTCGCAATGGTATAGTGCGCGCCGTCCAGTTATCACCAGGGACGGGTGCGCGTATGCGCAGTGTGGCCAAACCGGATGCACGCGCCTGTCAATGGTAATGACAGGACGGCGCGCACTGTACCATTGTGAAGGCTTGCCGCTGTTTGGGTTTCATTTGACGCAGATAGTACATTATTGTTTTTGCCTGATTAAGTGCGCTGCTCTGAAAGCTTTCACACCCATTTAACTCTTTCCCTGGAGAGTTTTTTTTGGCCAAAATCGATACAAAAATACCCATATTTTTTATTTGGCTGGTTGATTCTAAGTGTCTTGAAACAACTAAAAAAATTATTCAAGGACAGTTTATTAGCATTATACATGCGACATATTTTTTGTATGTTATAAAATATGCAGATGATTGACTTCACCGCACTGCACCACGGAAAGCACCCTAACATCTCCAGCCTTCAGTGCAGAAAATGTCTCTTTGAAATTTGAAATGTAAAGCGCAATTGGACTAGCGAGTCCTTGAAAACAAACCTTTAACGTGCTGGTAGGCGTTTGGTTACATCTAACGGCGTCCTCTGTCGACGTATTGAGGCACGATCGTCATCCGAATCCAGCAGTTTAGAGAAACTATGCTGCTTTTTGTAGTCACTGCCGCATTCACAGGAGAACTGCAATTCTTCATTTCACAACACTTCGGCAAACAAGCACTTTTCTTTTTTTTTTTTTTTTTGAATGGAGCTGTTGCAAGCAAGCACGCACCTCTTGCGCACAGAGGAGGATGCCATTTTCTAATTCCAGTTGCCAGAATCAAGCCCTTCCTTGACTAAAATGCATGTTTTGAGCGTGTTTTTAAATTTTTTACTGTGCCATCTGTTGAAGCCAAAGAGAAGACAGCTAATTGAATCAGGGTAGCTTAACTGCAGCGCCTTCAAATGCTTGTTTCAGGGTGGACGAGCCTAGCTCGTCTTTGGTGTGAGCGGTACGGTACAAATTGTGTGGACGAGCTCAGCTCATCTTTGGTAAGGAAAGGGTTAAACCATCGGGTAGATTCCAGTAAATTCACAGTAGAGATGGAGCAGATTAGAAATTAACATTCTTTTGGATGAGTTGGCAAACAGGAACAACAGAACACTGCATTCCTTCAGTGTTTACAGAAAGAATACACAGGGACTGGTACCTGAGCTTAATGTCTGCCCATCTGTGCATAATGTCTGCATTTGCCAGAGGTCAGCAGTTGCCCCTCTTGGACCGTTTACAGTCGCATTTGCACGAAACCTGAAGACCTGACTTCCTAAATGTACAAAACTCAAAAGTACTTTTCAACAAATAGTTCCACTCTTGAGTACATGAAAACTGTGGAACACTGTTTGTCCAAACCCTCCTGGCCTGCCAGTATCCGACAGAAGTAATGCGCTTCTTACGTGCCAGGGTAAGTGAGACCTCATGACGCGTACAGTGTAATTATGATGTTGGGGCTGCTAACCTTCCTGCGTACAAACTTGGGCAAGGGCTCATATGGGGAAAAGACAAGCTGCCGAAAGAAGTCCTTACAGGCATTTTCTGCAAGATTCCCTGAGCAGACTGGGCGAGTGTCTACACCAGGGAGACTTACACAGCAGCTGCACCAACTTCATAACAATGTCGATAAGAAAAAGATGACGGAGCACGCAAGAAACAACTGAGCACCATACAGACTGGGTGAATTGTATATAGTACAATTGGCCAGTAAAGAAAATGGAAGTCATATTTGTATCTGAAATCCTTTGAGATACAAGCGCTTTTCTGTTGTACTTTCTTCCATTACGATCAATGCAATCGTGTTGCCCTTTTTTGCTGGTGCCCTCGAAGGCTGTGCACATATGAGCTTAGAAGCTCCCATGATTCCAAGTCTCTTCATGGGATTAATTTTAGTGTCAGTTTCACCGGCATTGTTGAACTTGATGCGGTAATCGTGTTTCTCACAATAATGGTTGAGAGCATCGCGCTCTGAACAACACTCACTTTGGAGGATTGGCTTAAGAAATGGATAGGCTAACAGAAATGGACTTATATAATTTTGTGTGATTGTTGAAAAAAAAGTTAGAATAATCAGTATGAATTAATAATGGTTATTTCAAAATTTAGATCAAAATGAAGGGACAAGGGGGCAGCACTAGAATGAATACAAAGGACAAGAAGACAGGACATGCGCTGTGTCCTGTCTTCTCGTCCTTTGTATTCGCCCTAGCGCTGCCCCCTTGTCCCTTCATTATGAACCCAAACCAACTCGCCTACCTATTTGTGATTCTGTTAGATCAGAATCTTGATTCAGTAAAAGATTAATTGAATTTTAACTAAAAGAACCATATTAATCTAATTAATGCTGAAGGGCCTCAAAACCAGCTTCACTATTTTTAACATTTCAAGTAAATGTGTGCTTCGAGTTCAAACTTTTGCAACGATAAACAATGCCAAACATAGCCACGGAATAAAAAACAATCTTGTGCTCCTCTTTGGGCCTTTCAGTATCCCCAGAGTTGGTACTGACGTGACCAGAAAATCTGGTCATGTCAGCAGCTGAGAGAACCTGTTTGTCTGCCTGCAGGTATGCGTATTCGCTGCTTATCCTTCTCGCACGGTGAGGAGAAATACTTGCCCAGGAGGAGAGATAAGTTAACGAATGGAGTGTAGCGCATGAAAGAGTGAAACGAGGGAGGGCTGCATTTTGATCATCATACGCATGTAACTCCGCTAATAGAGCAGCATTTCAGAAAATTCTCGTGGCCACATGTTCACTGTAGTAAGGCAGAGTGACCGCGACTGGTATGCAGGAAACACGACTCGTGTAAAGGAAGTGAGGAAATTTGAAGTAAGGCACGTTGAAGCAGAATATCTTAGGAAAAAAATTGCTAGTCATGTGATATATACAGCTACACAGGTTATTTCTTGTATGCTATGCGTAAAGAACACTTCCAGGTTTAACAAAATAATTCAAGCATCCTTATCACTTTGTTAGATCGAGTTTTCACTGTAATCACTCAGTTCTTCTGTACCTGTTACATTCATAATATGAAAGTTAGCGAAAGTTAGTTTGCCTAAAATAACCTTCCTCATTCTTGTTTTCAATTGGGAAAAGTTTATTACCTGTTATAGGGAACAGAATAAGGCACAAGGATGTCTTGTGGGCTAAGCAGGCACATAGATGACTGTCAAATCTAGCATGCAAGAACAACTGATTTATTCTCTCGAGGTGTTTTCTCAAGGAGCCTTAGCAATACACAGGGCCGCAACCAAATGGAGCTGAAAAGCAAGACGATGGCTCCACAAAATATGACACCCCCCGGTCCCCTTAGATAAAATAATGCAAATGAAAAAAATGTACATGTTTGCTGTTGGCACATACAGAGGTGATGTTCTCAAACAGATGGTTCTGGCACCCACTTGTTTTTAACACACCCTAATTCAACATAAACCAAGTTTAAGCTGGGAAAAAATGCAGCATATGCCTCCTATTTTTAAACCAGAAAAGAATGCAGCACACAGAGTTTATGACTTGACATATCCTGATACGTAATATTTATTTTCACCATTCTCACACATGAACTGCATGCTTTTTAAATAAGTCTGCAGCTATCATGCCTCAACTTCACCAATTCAACCTTTGATGCATGCAATATTCAGAATATGAAGGACACATTTCACGATCTGTTGTGGCAAAATTTTATACCTAAAGCTTTTTAAATGAGCTTTCCTATTAAACCAGCACATTACTGTCGCCACTCTTTATACATTACATGGGAACTGTTTGGTCACCACCTTGTTGATTGCTTTACTGCTTTTGTGAGTGCTACAAACACAGTTTTGGTCGAGTAGTGAATTGTAATGCGTGTGGAATTTTCAGACCTGTTTGCTTGAAGAAATGCTGCACGCTGTAGCTGAGTAACTATGCTACTCATGTTATTTACATTCTGCTTAAATATCAGTGCTTGAAATGTGATAAGCATGTTATATCTGTTAGGGCTCTAACCACTTTTTGCAGGTTGCACAGCCACCTCATAACTGTTCCGTTGGCAATAGATTTCAGTATTTGTGTCCTGTGTGAAAATTTCGTCTAAAATAAAATTCACTTTTGCTTTATTTCAGATGGTTCGTGTTCCACACGGAGAATCCTGAAGCTAATTCTTCCAAGGCAGAGCGGGGCATGCTGAAAGTTATCAGAAGGCCGAAAGAATAAATCGGTGGTTCATCTGCATGTACAACCATCGTCAAGTGTTATCATGTACTGTTTTTTGCAGCTGCATAATATTAAACAGTCCGAGTCTGCCCCAGCAGCCCATATGGGTAACAGATGTTTTGATTAAGACTTCTTTTATGATGTCTCTGAAAGTAAGGCAGTATGCATTCAATGAATTCGAATTATTTCATAAACATGGCTTCATGTGGTTGGATAAACTAGTTGCATAAATTGATGTGATATTTCCAGGAATGACAAGTTCCCTGTGAGATTCACACACTCGTTTTCTCACGCAATTGACTAGGTGGCAGTGTAAGGTGTCTAATAGAAATAGTGATAGGAACCACCACAGTTCTCGAAGTGGCTGACACCAACAAACTTTCCATAAGTACCAGTGAAACATGGCTTATTATTTGATGGCAACACTGTTCCTCAGATGTGCACCATAGAGTAGCTATAGGTCCCTGTCTTTATATGTTTAATATGCTACACTGCCCAGGTGCAGCAATATATGACACCCAAAATATCACAACGACGGTAAATCGTGCTGTCTATGTGTGTTCGTCCATCGTCTTTTCCGCTGTTATTTTATGATTACGACCCAAAATATAAAAAGCTGATATATGGGCATATAAAAATTTGCCAGATATGGTCATATATGACATTATATAGGGATCCCATATATGGGTATATTAAAAATTGGGCAGATATGGACTTATATGGCCATATAAGGCCATATATGAGAGCCCATATATGGGTATATTAAAAATTGGGCAGATATGGACTTATATGGCCATATAAGGCCTTATATGGCCATATAAGTCCATATCTGCCCAATTTTTAATATAACCATATATGGCTTTTTTTATATAAGTCCATATATGGGATTTTTGTAAGGGCTACTTCACGCCAGTGTTAGACATCCCTCAGTCCACAGTAGGCACTTTCAGTTGTAGCCTCCTTTTCTTTCATCTATTTCAGTTGAGTATAATTCATATCTTGCATGCTAAAGAACGCATTCCCTCCATGCGTCTCTAATGATGTTGTGCTGTGCGAGAATTCAGAGATTGGTATAAAAGGCAAGGTCTCTTCAGGAATGGAAATGAATTTCTGGAGAGCGGTCGTCAAGAAGATTGTTTTTTTTTTGTCCAAATGTCTACATTGTGAAACCTTATGTGGTCAATGCAGAGTTTAAAAAAGATATTGATTACGTGAAGATTGGTGGCAGCAGTTCTGACCACGGACAAAACACGTTTTGTTTGCATTGCATCTGCTTTGGTTTGCATGCCCTTGTATCTCTTGAAGCAGTGCTGGCAGATCTGGTCTCCCTCTTGAATTGAGCGCGCATCCTGCTTCATGACCCTCGGAAAAAGAGAGGCTCGATCCGATACCTTCTACACAACGAAAATTCCGCTGCAGCGGAATTTTCTTTTGTGCACCATGAGGTAGTCCGTACAAAAAACTCGGTCATGGCTATAACGCCTACCCATAGCCACTTTCAGAGCGAAGGACAGTAATCGCATCAAAGTGAAGTGAAGCATCAAAGTGAAACTTCTATATCAGGAGGTGTTTGGCTGGCTGGCACAGCCGTGCTCGTTGCTGTCGTCGGCGTCTATCGCGCCGCCCTTTGCACCTGTCCGCGCAACGCATGCTACTCCGCTTACACGAAGGCGCGTAGCGCGGGCCACTCGATCCGCCACACGATCCGCACGGTGCGGATCCAGAGAGCGGGCGGGAGAGAGACGAGCGGTGTAAAATGTATCGCGTAATCAACGCAATCGACACCCCAGGATTTTCTCGTGCAGAGCGACAAAGCCTGGCAAACCATGTGTGGCTGCTGTGCTTAGGTTGCACTACGGTACTCGCCGTTCACCCCTGCCGCCATTTGCGATTTCTCACATTCTTACAATGCATGATCGAATCAGCTACACAAATTTCGCGTTTAGCTTCGTTGCTTTTATATAAGCGCATTTACTAAAAAAATATCAAGAAGAATGAAAATGTCCGTGCTGCCCGTCGACGAGGAATATAAGTGGTGTCACAAATGCATTTAATTGGAACGATCTTTTTCTTTACAAAACAGTTCCCACTTTCCGACAGTAGATCATTACTGTTGTTTAGTGAAGCTCAGAGAAGAAAAGAGACGTGTTACTGTACATTCTTGTTATTAGAGACGTCCTTTACGCGGTAGCCACCACGCTCTGGAAACACAATATTTGACATTTTCTGCTTTTGTTGTAATAAAAATGATGCAACATGTTATTTCATAATATCATTGTGCAGTTCTTTGAGAATATTTGAGGGACTTTGAACAAAATTGAGATTGGGGTTTTTTTATTATAGATTTTTGAATCGAGGAGCACTTTTGTCTTTTTGGTGTTTCGAGCATGAAAATTTATTACTTTGAAAATTATTAGAGAAATACAAATGCAGATGCTCATTATTCACATAAAGGCCTATTCATACTGCAAATATGAACAAGCTAAGATGTACACAGAAGTAGCCATAGCGTCCCAAATTTGACTAATTATCAAAAACGCAGCGTTTTTCGTGAATTTTTAAAAATACAAAATTTGCACAGAATTCCATGAAATGATAAGAGCTATTTCCTCTTTACTTCTACTTCCGCTAAAAAGAAAGATATTTGTAATATATTACTTCAATAGCTGCCAGCATGGTTGCGAATTTACGAAAACGCACTCTTCGTAAAATGGTCGTCGTCAACCGGCGACACTTGTCGAATTTCCCTGTGTTGAAAACATTTTTTATTTGAAAACGAAGTGTGATTTCGTGCTGTGCAGTCATATGTGCAGAACATACAAAATTATCAGGAAAATCGGAAACATCAAGTATACACCTTTTTTTTATCTTTCATGGAATCGACCAGAAGCAAATTTACGGGCCATACCGACCTCTACGGACTACGAACTGGCACAGATACAGGTTGTCATGTGACGTTATTTCCGGCTTTTAGTTTTCGCACTTTGAGAAGTATTAACGTGAAACATTTTCGCTAAAGCCAAAGTAAAATATAGTCAATAATGGGGCCGAGAATTGCCCTCAACCTAAAGAGAGAAAAAAGAAAGTGAACACGTAAAAGACAAGCAAATATAGAAACAGTCAGTATAAAAACAAATTTAGGATTTTCCCTGACAAGTCACACGTTGCTTTAAAACAAGAAGAAAATATGGAGGTGGAATTACAAACAATACCTTAACCACACTGATTTAGGAACCAGCATTAAATCAACTCTCTAAAACTACAAAAAAAAAATAAAGAAAGCACGGCACGTCAGTATTACCAACTCAAGTGATCAAGTAGAATTAATAGACTGTAGAAACTATTATAGTTTAGCGGGCTTAGCGGAATAGCGGGGTCAAAATGCGCATGCGCAGTACGCTAAACGACCCGTAATATTGACCGTACGCACGCTATTTTTCAGATTTAGCGTTACCGTGTGTGCGTGGTTAACGTGCGCGTATCTCAGTACGCAAAACATGGCGGCGGTTTTGGACGCCCGCTTCGAAATGAATTTAGTATCGATGTGGACGGATACACGTATTTCGTAGCAAACGACTGTGTAAAATGGCTTCGCTTGCCTTCAGGTAGCTTCGACGATCGAGTATTACGGATAACTTAGTGTAGTTTTCGATATCGCTTCCCATTTCGAACGTCCCTAGGGCTAACTAGAAGAAGACAAGCAAATTGGGAGATTTGGTGAGGTTCCATGGCAAAAATATAAAATAGCGCTCTCTTAAACACAAGGCGAAGGAAGTGTGTGTCTCTTTTTCCTTCGTCTTGTGTTTAAGGAAACGCTGTTTTATATATTTCTAACTGGAATATCGGTGTAATCAAATCTGCAACATAAAAATGCTCGCTTTCGGTGCGTGCTTCATATTTATTTACTTTTATTGTTACTAAAAAAAAGTGGCAATCTTTCTGCTTGCGGGGATACAGGCGAGCATTCTAAGTTCTTTTCTTTTCCCTTTTTTTACCGCATTCACCCTCCGCTAGGTGACGCGACCGTCTCACCTTAGGTACACTCTAAAAAAAAAAAAAAGAGTATGCGTGACTCTTTTAGGTGAGTTCTCACTTGCCACGTATAGGACTCTCTTTAAATGGTCACGGTGACTCTCTTGGTGGGTCAGCGTCGGCTCGCTCTAGGAGAGTCCCCTGACTCTCCAGGAAGAGTAGAAAGACTCTCATCCGGAGGATCACGTTACCACTTATAGGGAGTCAGACGACTCTTGCCGGTAACGCTCCTACGGGGGTCAAGTGACCCACACCGAAGCATCAAGCGACTTCACAAGTATATTAAGCTACTCATTTGACCCTTGCTCTACTTTTGCGCGGCTACTGTTGAGAATAGTGGAGTATTCATTTTAAGCAAGTCCAATAATACTTGCCGTTCTGCCCAGCGGCTGCAAAAAAGAATAGTTCAGTTTTAGCATTACTTTAATAAAACTCGTCAAAACAACACATTTTCCAGCAAAGTTATATAGAAAGCGCGAAAAGATGGTCTGTGATTTCCAATTAAGAAGTTTGGGTATTCCTAATTTACATGTTTCTATGAGTATACCCAACTAAAATGTGTGACTGTGATGTGCACAGTGTCATATGGTGCTAAATAAACAGCAGAAATCGCCATCATGTTTCCATATTTATTCCTTATGGTTAAGAATAAATCAAAAAGTGATGACGGCTTGAGGCACCAGACTTGTGGCTTGCTAGGTTGTCGTTCCTGTCCAGCGTGAGCACCATGAAAAACGGTATCTGAAAAGCAGAACGTGATATTATGATGAGAAAATGAAATTGCAGCAAAGGTTTGCAAAACCTACACAATAAGTGGTTCACACAGACATAATAAAATAAAAATAATAAAATAATAAAAGGCTAACAAGAAAACAACAAAGCACATCCTCCGGCAGTCAGGGGCATGCCGTGAGCGGTAATTGACTGCATGTTTTACAAACGTAACCCATCCTTAAATACTAAGATAAACAGATGCGAGTACGAGGGCCCGATAGACACCCAGCGCATGCGTACGCCGTCTACGTCGAGATCAGACATGTCATATGCTAGAATTAGCGCACATAACTCCCACAATCACGTACACTCACTCGATTCTGTTATAGCGCCCAACGTCATCGCAGTGTATGCAAACCACGAAAACAGCAAACAGAAACGAGGGAAAAGAGTGCACGGCGGCGGCCGCAACAACGCGCGCCGTCGAAAGTCTAGAGCTTTTTCACTTTACCGGCGAGGCGTGTCCAACTTGAGTGACTACCGCGTACGTTCTGGAAGCCACCGTACTATATCTGCATCTCAACCTACCGTCTTTAAGCCAACAAAAACCATTATATATAGTTCGTCTGAGCGTTCTGTACACAGGCTTCTTGTTTTCACGTTCCCACGCGCGGAAGCACGCTGCACACTCAAGGTCGATGGACATGTTATTATGAAGTAGACTAAAGTGCATCTCAAAACGACATCTTGCACCTTCAGTAGTGCAGACACAACGTGCGACGAGTAAGGAATGACCCTCGATAATTGTTTGCATCGCTCACTTTATCGGAGCTGGTACAGCAACGCGCATAACGGTGGCAACTCGTTAACTGACAGCTTTAGTTGGGCATCCGCAACAGCCCCGCGGACGCAGGATGCTGTTGGAAATGGCTGGCAGTAAACTTCAGCAAGGCTGCTGCGGACGCCCAGCTAAAGCTGTATAATTAGTACCTACGAAAGCAGTACACTCACCGTTAACTGGCGCCCGTTGTCGGTGTCCGCAGCTCCATGAATATTCCGCCCTCCAAGCGTCACTTCGTGCACGGAGCTGGCGTCAACACCACCGAAGACGCGCAACCAACGCAACCACGCAGCGCATTCCGATAGACGAGGAGGCTGAGAGACGGAGATGACTGAGACAACTGAGAGAGGAGAGCGGCGCGCCACCCCGGCGCCAACCCCGTCTGCGTCGGCGAGCAAGGAGCAAGCCGCCACAACGGCGCCAAAGGGCAAGCGCGCGATATGTATTCGCAATGCCCATAGACTGTCGCGCCACCGAGCGGAATTCAGGAGCGTCCCCTCGAGGAGGGTTAGTAGACGACAAAATGGCGGCACTATGCAGTCGCTCCCTTGTTCGGCTGTGCTAGCCTCACTGTTAACGCGTTGGCAAGAAAGGAACACTACGACTTCGCATGTTCCCTGCATCAGTGAACAAACCGGGCCCTCCGTGACACGAGAAATCTGATTCGTTCTTGCGAGACGCGAAGTTTTCGTGAAAATACGTGGCAACTCGCGCTTCCAATGCTAGCCCACAGTGTACACATACTATCAGCTTCGCGAGGCTTTCTGTAGCCACCTAAGTAAGTTAAATGTTATCGTCTGACATATTCAGTTGAAGCTCACCCTGTTTTACTTGCATATATAATTGGTCAGTGTTTCTTGTAGTGCATGAGTCCCATAACACTGTACGCGGGAGGGAGGTCGCGCGGGCTCGCGATGTGCTCATGTATATAACTGAGCGATCTCAAGTTGGCGATACATTAAAATAGGGCCTCTATCCTTTGTCAGCAAAGCGATGTTACGAATCGTGCGAGCGACGTTTCAATCATTCGAGGACGCGTCTGCTCGACGCCTTTCGTGGAGCGAACGCTTTCCATCCACGCCGTCCTAGTGTGTTGGGTTTCATAGCCACCGCTGCGCCGCTTGTTTTTGTACGTTTGTTGATAGGTGGCAGCACACTGCAAGCGATTTGCTTGTTGACCGGTCTGAGAGCAAAACCTGGCAAAACGTTCTCCGCGCCCAGACGTCTCTCTAGTTGCAAACGTGGTGACGCGGAGTGGTCGAAGTCGTTCGGCGGAGGAAATTCTTCAGATTGCGTTCAGCAGTGATGTTGAAAGAAACCAACTTGACGACGAGGATTTTTCATTGGACGTAGAAGACTGTGAAAGCACCGAGAGTGACAGCGACGATGAACCACCAGCTGCTAACTCGTGCACGAGGAGCGAGTTGCACTTCACGTCCCCTCGTGCGTTAATGTTCTTTCACGCTCGTAAGTCACTTTGATTGTATTTAATATATAATATCCTTGAGCGAGATCATAATAAAATCATAGTTCCTCTTGTGCATTGCATGTATCACTTATTGTGGATATTGTGGAGGGCCGCATGCCGCCAACACGCTCGAGCTCGACCAGCGAAGCGAAATGGTTAGAGCGATGGAACGTGCAGTCACGGCCACAATCCATGCCTCTCGGCGAACTTCTTCGACGTTGCGAAAAGCATACGTGTGCATTCTTTTCGATATTCATGTTTCGATCGTGCTGATCGAACCTGCAACATGCGAGTGAAGTACACACGGCTAGAGTCTCGGCATGGCTGTGACACAAGCGCTACTGAATGACATGTTAAATGCTTGTGTTCCGTTGAAGACGTAACTCCGTGTTTCCGACTGCGGAAGTAATGACGACGGGGTATTATCATAGAACACTTTTATGTTTGCAAGCCATCATCACGCGCAGCAGCGATGGCGCTACTCGCTGGCGGCCTACTACTGCGGGAAATCCGTGAGGCAGGCTCGGTACGTACTACCTCGGAGTGCCGTTCAGCTTATACGTCTGTTCTAGTTCATACAGGTTTATGTAGCACGCACAGGATTTCGCAATGCATCGTTATGCACGGTAACGGAGCTGAAATATAACCTTTCACTTCGCAGCAAATAATTAGGTGGCGAGTACTTAGCACTTTCCACGGTTTGGGAAAGTATTTTAGTCTCATATCCATTTCAGCGCAGCTCATGACTTCATCCGGTGAAAGTGGCACGGTCCGTACGTCCGCACGTCCTATCTGTTCCTATGCTAACAAACGGGTTGACCCTCCTCCTGGCGCCATCTTGAAAAGCACGGCGCGCCACCTATAGTTCGTGGGCATTGCGAATAGCGTATACGGCTGCTCTTCTGTATGCCGAAGCCAATCGAAACGCGCTTCAGGAGGGTCCAGTGACTCCTTCCAAAATGCGAACTCTTTTTCTCTGCCTCTACCTTCCAAAAGGGGTCAGATGGACACCTGAAGAGAGTCACGGTTCCATGACCCTCTTTTGACTCTTTTTTTTTTCTTAGAGCGTACGTAAACCCTATCCCGCTAAAGTAAAACGCGTTGTCCGCAACGAACGTTTGTGGCACGGTAACGCTATTTCCTTAACCCCTGCTATAGGCCTGACTGGCTGCCCAGGCGGCGCTGCGAAAACGGTGCTAAAAAGCGCCCCCTACGATAAGTTCTTTGGTCTCGAGCATCCACCACCTGTTTTACGGATTTTTTTATTGGTTTCGAGTAGTCAGACTGGCGGCCGCATGCAGCACTAAGCTCAGATGCGCAATGGAGCCGCCGCTGTCGGTTGTGCTGCGCTTTGGATCTCGGCCAATTTCTGGCGTGGCTGAGTTCTTCAGGCCAAGCAATCTGCGTAAACGCAAGCTCGTCAACGTAAAGTATGTTTACGACGTGCAGGAGATTGAAGGAACCATTTCGGCGCGCTGCAGCTCGCAAGTGCAGCGAATCTCATGCGACGTTGAACTCGAGTTAAGTTTTACGAGGCATGCTCGCGCGATTAACGACAGTGCATAAACGAAAAGATTGCTGTTAAGAAAGCCGAAGTGATTTGCATTACACGACGAAACGGAATCAAGAAAGGTCCAGTGACGAAGGCTATAGCCGTCGGCAGCCCGAATGAGCGCATTCGCGCCGTGTGCCGTTTTCTGCCGTATTCAGTCGCAAACACACTTTTTCCCCATGCACGGTCGTAATTTTCAACATTTGCTTCTAGGGAATTCGTCAAATTCTGTCAGCGTGCGGTGGCGGTCGAGAAGCGACGGCGCGCAATGTTTACAGCCGGCCGCTGGAAGCAGCCGGCTGTAAGCTGCCGGAAAATCGTAGGCACATAGGGTGACTCATGGCATCGTTTTTCTCGTTTCCCACGAAATGCCGGCTGCATAACCTCGTGATCGCCGTCGGCAGCCACGGTGTGCCGTCTGGACTGCACACAGGGAATATATACATATATAAACGCGTGCACGCGCGTACGAAAAGTAATCAGCACGTTGCGTTGCAAACCACGTTTTGCTCGCGTACTCACTTCACGCGTCGGACGGCACGTATCCAGCGGTTCCGTCGCTCCACTTCGTACGGCTTTCAGGGGAACCAGTAAAACCGCACATTAGGATGCTTACCCCCACTTTCGAAGCAATTAACCACGCAACAACAACGGCGGCGACCGCGCTTCGGGACCGCGCGCTGCTCAGAGCCGTCGCCCGGACCACCTGCTTTCGGCACGGTTTGTTGAAGCAGGGATCGCTCGTCAAACATGTCAGACTCTGCAGGCATAGCGGACAAGTTCCTGCGTACGTTTTAAGCACTTTTTGAGCCTGAAAACTAGGCGCAAAATTAAGTAAAACGCTCAAAGCAACTGAGAACTGCGTAACTCGCCGGTCGGCGTCCATTTTTGACTACCCAAGCAACTTCGGCGCACGCCACCAGGCTCCGCCACAGTACTCAAAACTCCAGCGCGTCAGCCCTATCACGCTAACGCTAAACTATAACTGTCTACTGTTGCTGAGCGCTCACTTATTTTCTCTAACATTATTATATGGGGTATAACGTGCCAAAACCACGATATAATTATGAGAAAAGCCGCAGCGGAGGGCTTCGGAAATTTTGACCATCTGGAGTTCTTTAACGTGTACTCACATCGTACAGTACACGGGACCGCCTCGTGCGCTGCTGGTTTCAGCTGTACTGGTGGCGCCACCAACGGCGAACGGTGGCGAAAGGTGGATGAGCGCGGCACATCCGTGGGCAAAGCGCCCGTTACTCGCCGTTTCTCTATTAATTTTTCATTCTGGTTTGATATTTGCACTGCCGACGCTGCTCCACTGTACAACCACGCCGTTTGTTACGTCGGTTGTACAATATTATTTGTTTAAAAATGACAGTCCCGTTTTTTATGCGTGCACGCGATGCACTGCGTACGTTTCTTACGTGCATGCGTCCAAGTTGTTTGCGTGATCTGTTAACACAGATGAAATAAAAACTGTTGCAATAAAAGCAGCATTCTTGTTTTATTCAACACCCCACACAGTACAACAACAAAGAATATTACGGCTGCATGCCTGCTTAAGAAACGCACAAAAGACACACGTTTTTATTTTTGTCCAACACTCGTAGCACTCAACTTGGCCAAGAAAACCGAAATCTAACTTGCTGAACGTTTTAACAGCCGTCACAAAGCTGCATAATAATGCGTGAATTTACTTTAGCAAATGACCGACAAACATTCACACAGCGTTTTTTCTTGTTCACAGACCGTGTTAACATATGAGAAAGTTCTAACTGCATTGCAATCACATATTTCAGAATATCTAATCACTTTCACAATTGAAGCCACAATCCTCTAACACATGCGCTTTAAATTGAGCATGGCATTACTCATACTTGTATAGGAAATGCGCACGCGTGGCATTACTCAGATTTATATAGGAAATGCGCACGCGTGTAATGTATCTCGTATGCTAGATTCTCCTTTGGTACGTGCAACTCAACATAAAAGGCGATTCTAGAAGTAATGTTCGTGGAGTAGCGAGCTTAGGGAAGGGCAACTACTTACAGCTTCACTCACCTTTGCAAAAACGGTATTCCAATTGCAATTCAATATTCACCGACGCAACAACGAGAACAACACACTTGTTGCACACAGTCGTATCAGGTAGACGCGCGATGCCAAGCGTGGTATTTTAAGTGTAGCACAATCGTGCGCGCACAGTACGCTAGAATATTCTGGCACAATGTCGTCAAGCTTGCAGTCACTTCAGCGGTTCCCGCGATGTAGCACCAGTTGACCTGCTCGCGTCATCAAACTGCTGCGACGCCGAGAACTACACACACAGCTGACTTGAAAAACGTGGTCTTGCAGGAGGCCATCTTGTCCAGCAACCAACGGACAAAAGTACACAACTGAGGCGTCTGAAACATTGCCGTTGATGAGATGGCAGCTGAACGAAATCAGGGCTCATCGTCCGACGTGTGGTCACCGCCTTAGCACAATATTAACGTTGCAACGTTCAAGGAAGACGCGACGAAAGCGACGAGCCCAGCCGGTCTAGTCGGGTGCGCTACTGCACAGTGCACAGCGCGCGCTGTCACGGCCACCGAAAGAAATAAAAGAAAGTGGAGAGAGGGGTCACCTTGGAGCATGGCATATCGGTGGAAGCAAGAACAGGTGTTGCATTGTCGGTGTGGCGTATTGTCGAGAGATGGCGCTAGTTTGTTTTTGCGCAACGGAATCGCAAACTTTATTCAAAATGCATGGGATCCTATGGGGGGGTTGGGAGAAGGTGCAACCGCCTGAGCCGAGCGGTAGCGCCACCATACCAGCGCACGAGGCGGATAGCGTTTGGCCTCCATCGAAATGCAACCGCCGAGGCCATGGTCGAAGCCGTGACCTTCGTGTCAGCAGCCGGGCACCGTAACCGCTACACCACCGCGGCGGACCCTTGTTTGCTCTAGTATAGGCTTCCCAAGCAATGCTTAGCGGCGCTGCTGCTCTTGACAGGCAGCGCCATCTCTGGCAGAAAAATAAAACTGGAGTGTAAGCAGCGCGCGTTTTCCCTTCTCTCCGCCGCGTTGCCGCTCGCTTCTGTGCACGTGCAGAGCTCTCGCGGTGCACTTGCGGCGCCTCACAATGTACCGCTTGCAGTACGGCTACAAAAGGATTTTCAAGCTTGACTGGCACTTCCGAAAAGCGAACTTGATAAAATGAGAAAGGCTCGTCAATCACGTTAACGGTGAAGAGCAGACGATCGACGACAATGACGCCCGACTCAAAGGGAAATGCATTTCCCAAGTCGCGATTACACCGTGTAGGACGTATACCTCGAGGTAAGCCTCATTCTGTCATGTTACAGATGAATAATGGTCCACATGCACTCCGAAATGAAGCCGTACACGCTATCGATGTTCTGCGGTGTGGACTACGAATCATATGATTGTTGTTTTGATATGGCATGCTTACAGTAGCAGTCGTGTACATTCGTGAACAAACATTTGCGGCGTGCGAAAAAAACATTATACGGCCATGGCACTGTTTCCTGAGAAGGTTAGAGTCAAGTCCTCCGTGCCGCTGGAGAATCACCCGCCGATTAAGACGCGAGGCAGCTAGCTGAGCTTTAACCACTGTGAAGCAAGATGAACTGCTCGCCTAGTTTTTTAGGCCGTCGCGTCATGCTTGCACTCTCTTTTAATGAGGATATCGACTTGAGAGGCGTATAAAACCTGCTGCGCGAACGCGGCTAGAACATCGCACAAATTCAGAAGGTGGTTACTTCAAGGTTGCAATTGCAAAGCATGTATTAAGTGCAGCTATATTTAGCGGCTTAAATATATACCACACTAATAAAGTGACAAAAACAAAGCAAACGTGCAGAACGATGTGAAAGCTTGCTGAAAATGCACAGACGTCCGTTCCGGCGTGATAAAGCAGCGTTCCCGACGCGTGAACTGCAGGCGCCGAACTTCTGACAATGTGCCGAGTTCAGTTGAATTCAACCAACCGCGCAACGCTAACGGTATAACGCGAGTGTGAACGTTCAACAACGACGGGTAGGTCTCACGAACACGGGGAATCAATACACAAAGTTGCTTCACCTACAACCGTAACTGGACTTTCACAATGCGAGAAGACAGCAAGTAATCATTACTGTAGTCGCTGCGTGCATGCGCCGCGTTACTTACCGATTCAGGTGGTCGAAACGAACGAAAGCGATGAACTCAGACAGCGAAAATAGAAGGCGAGGCAGCGCTGTCAACTATCCACGCTTGCCGCCTTATATTTCTCGTGCGACACGCCCGGGAACAGATACAGTTTAACACGTGAATCGTGTGCCTTGGTGTTGTCTGCACTGTTGTGGCTGGCCACTAAACCGCAATACTTCGGACCTCGCTTCCGCTTCCGCCGGGTCGCTTCTGCCATCGCGGAAATGCGCAGCTTCGCAGAGCAAGCCTCTCGGTTCAACGTGCCGAGCTGACGGCCCCCCAGTTACCCGCACCGACAGAAGAATGCGTGCGCACGTGTGCTAGCGCTACCTCTAAAGGGGCTGAGTCGGCCACGCATGCACTACAGAGCTTTCCGACAGAGCCGCAGCGCGGCCAGCGTGACGCTGTCGTCGCGCCGCAAACTTGAGCTTGGGTTCCATATTGGTCGCGAGATCGAGCGGAGTCGCCGCCTAGCGATTTCTGGCTGAACCGCGCCTAGTGTGGATTGCTCCATGCGTCGTCCGCTAGCCACGTTGTGTTTGCATGTGCGCACACGTCATGCAGGTCCTCAAAAGGCGATTTGTTCCGTTGCGTTAGTACAACTTTAACCGCTCTTACGTATGCATAACACGACGTAAAGGAGCATTTGGCCTTGATCGGCTGTATATGTACAGTTATAAGATCAGTGAGTGCACTTGTCGAGAGTGCTGTGTGTGGTCGTCGTACCCTCCGTTCATGAGAGCCATATCAGTGTAGGTGCCGCTGACTCAAGCGCCTTGCAAAGTGCACTTGGCGTTGTCCTAAGGATGTGAAGTATTAAATCTCATATGAATATAGCCTTTTAGAGCCGCGGTGGTCAAAAAAAAAAAAGCTCTCATGCACTTGCGCGTTGTGGTTAGATGTGTCTCTTCGGGACTGTCGTTTATAGGTTACGCGACGAGGTTTAGTTGTGTACGGTCCTGGTCCCAGTGCAGGGAAATATCAAGTCACGTGTGACACTTCGGTGCTTAAATTGTCCCTTAAACAGAACAGAAAATCGAATGACACGGAAATCGCAAAACTGAGTTGCCTTGAGCAATTTCAAGTTGTGGCGAAATTTATACAAAAATACCCGTGTACCTAGGCTAAGGCACGCGTTAAAGAGCACTGATGGTCAAAAGTAATCCAAACGGCGTACTTTACATTTATGTCGTAGTAATTTCACGGGAAGCCACATCTTTTTTTTTACATTATCTTGGGCGTTTGTGTTGCGTTGTTATAGATTGACGGAATTAAGGCAGCGGACACTATCCGCATGAAAAAACGTGCTTTGGTCCTGTGAAATAACTGGGCCTTTGTTCCATTAATGTCGTGCAAGTAATCAAGCGAAGAAAGTTCCATGCTGAACAGTTACCTTTGTGTACTGTTACTGGAATAAAACCAAGCGTGCGCGTGTTAAACGTCTCCGTAGCGATAAAGCGCTGTCAGCCACGTAGCTTTCCCCAGTAAACCTATCAATTATCCTACATTTCATAGAGAACTGAATAGGAAATGGGAAATGCGGATGAAGATTTGAGCACGCAGTGCACACAGTGCTATTGAACTCATCGTGCAGGAATACGGGCTTTCTTTTTGTTGAGGGGTATCCAGATGAACAAGAAGTAAATACTTAAAGCAGTCGCACTACATCAGTGCGTAGTAGGTGGAACACAAGCTAAACATGTACAAATATAACGCCATGCGAAAACGCCGACTATTGCCGAAGGCGAGCAACCCGTATGTTAGCAGGATGCGCTTCTCTCGCAACAAATAGTTACGTTCGGCGCGCTTCGTGCAATAATTCGGGAATGAAGAGCGCACATATTACCAGAAAGCTGCAGTCAACGCATTTTGTTTGCCGGAAATCGGGTCAAGTTGCTCAGAACGAAGCGCTGTTGTGTGCGTTTGTGTACGCGCCGACAACCGCCTATGCACACTAGTGCGGCGACGGTGCTGCCACCTGTAGCCAGATCTCACGGCGAATAGGGAACCAGCACTCGAGTTTCCGCGGTGTGGGCAGTGCCGCCCTGGCGGTCAAAGCGGGCATACTCCAGCCGCTCCCGCGGACGAGAGTGGCGACTGTTTGAGGCGATGCGGGCGCGCATCGCCGAAACAAAACTAAACGATGCTGGCGGTACTGTTGCGCATTCAAGTGCAACAATACGTAAGAATGAGGTAGGACGTATCCTTCTATGATTTTCCTTCTAAAATAGAAGAATAGGTACGTATGTGGCGTTGCATCCCGGCAGTCAGGCGAGCACAGTATGTTCTGCTCTTGCTCTCCTGTCTAGTGACGTCGGGCTGGTTTCTAAACGTAATTGCGCGTCTGCTAGATTTATTCGATAGTGAGGGCCACCAGTGGAAACCGGGGCCAACGAGCAGAATTTAATCAGCGTTTTGTCGTAAATAAAACGTACATATTATGCAGCATGCGGCATATATATTAATTTTTTCATCTGACCACCACCATGCTCCTTCTGCAGCCACCGCGTGCAGTGAACATAATACGATAGGCAGGTAGTCTACATTATTTGCAAACAGTTACGCAGAAGGAACGCCGCCTGTCTACGAGATGCGTACGGGGGCACGTTCGCCGAAGCCGCTGAACTGTTATGAGAAATACGCACGCGATGGATGCCTCTGTTGAACTTCACTTGTGCTACAGACAGAGTTGTTGTCACGAACAAAGGAGCGGACTACTTGAAGCTTAGCTTTCAGGAGTCAGCCGATGCGTTAAAGCTTCTTTGTGCGTTGGCTGCCGCGGCGAAGTGACATCGCAATTTATACCTTGCTAGAAAAGGGTCAAATCTCTTGGATTATTACTTGCCGTTTAATTCGCCTAACGTACTGTGTTAGTTTTTAGGAGCTTGCTCGCCAAGCTTCTTATGCTCGCGCCTTGTCCTCACCTCTGTGACCGTCGGCGCGGCGGCACACACCACGCTCGGCGCAGCTGCGCTCTCTCCGGTGATCTCAAGAATGCTCACTAGATGGCGCCGCCGCTCAAGGCGGCACGGCACACACCACGCTCGGCGCAAGCACTAGTTAGGTCACTGCTCGCTGGCCGCACCGCTCGTTTCGCTGGCTTCCTTTCTCTTCGCCGGGAGCTCAATAAGTGAACACTCTTCGTTGCCGCTCCGCAGCATGAACGGCAGCATCGCGACGGGCTCGCAACGCAGCAGCAGCTCGGGAAGATCTCGCCTTGCCAATAACCAGCCAACACATGATGTCACGTTACGCTTTCCGATGCGTATCGTACGACTGCAAACGTCCCACCACCATCAGGGACACGTATCGATGTTGCCTTCTCGAACTTTCCATTGCGTCCCGTCATCGATGACCCCTTGGCAACATACTTTACTGATCATAAAGTAATCATCTTTAAAGGGAAAGGAGTCCCCAAGCTCATCGAGGGACGCCCTTCTTGTACTTTGTAAAAGAACATCTCTTGTGTATATGTAATGCATATAGTTCAACCATCATAAAGCAATCATCTTTAAAGGGAAACCAGTCCCCGAACGCATCGAGGGACGCCCTTCTTGAACTTGGTAAAACAACATCTCTTGTGTATATATAATGTTTATAGTTCATCCAAATGTATATATACTTCATCGAAATGTATATAGTGCATCCAACCGTAAATTAAAAAACATTGTCACGTCTATATATGATGGTAGAGGAATGTGCACGGAGCATTCGCGGGTTACCCGATCATCGCCGAGCAAGCTCCTCTAACATCATTTTTCGCTTGCCTGTGTCTGCTTAGAATAAACGTGTTTGATCAACATCGACAATTGCTGGCGTTTTACGTGCCAAACAAGGTATGATTTTGAGGCAAGCCGTAGTGTGGGAATCAAGATTAATTTGGACCGCTTGGGGTTCTTGAATGTGCACATAAATCTGAATACGCGGGTGTTCTTTGTAATTCAACCCCATCGAAATGCGGCCACCATGGCCGGGAATCTATCCCGCGCCCTCGAACATGCTATGCTAGCACGGTGATTTGCTTGATCAACGTCCGCGTGCATACATACCGCGCGATGGGCGTACATACCATGGCAGAAAACGTTGACGCAGCAACCCCTTGCCTCTTACGTTATTTTTTACTGCAGTAGTGCGCAGCTGGTATCGACGCAGCACGTACTTATCAATGGAGGCTTGTGAGCCTGCACTAGCTTGACACAAATCCTAGGACGCAGCCAGAAAATGGTGACGACGGAGTCGCCACCACGGCACAGCACTGTCTCTTCGACGCCGTTGTACAGACGTAGTCTGCTTTGCAGGGCTTCTCTCCGTTTTCCAGTGCTTTCCTGACAAAGCAGCCTTCAGACAAAGTTATTTTTTTCTAAACCATAGAGCAGTATTACTGGCGCAATGGCTGCTCGAGCTGTTCGTGCCAAAATGAAGCACGGGAAGGGCGCACGCGCGTGCGCTCACCGCAGTACAGTGCGGCCGGTCGTCTGAGCGCGAGCGACACGGCCTCCGAGATTAGCCGGTGGCGCGGAGGCCACGCGAGCGGCTGAGTCGGCTGAGTTATGTCGCGACTCCCTGCCAGGCGCCCTTTTTCGGCGCGCCACCTATCCAGCGCTGGCCTCTCATTAGCGAAAAGGTTGCTCGTGCTGCTGTTGCACATATCACCGTTTCCAGGAAAATTAATAGGCGAAACAGTGCTACACTCTAAGAAAAAAAAAGTCAAAATGAGGTCACGGCAACCGACTCTTTTCGGTAATTAATTTGACCACTTTTGACAGGTAGAATCAGATAATGAGATTTGACTTTTCTGCAAGAGTCAATTGTCACTCGTGCAGGCGAAGACGCCGCCGTATGCATCACATACACCGCGTGGCTGGCGTTTCACGCGTACGCTGCCTGGCAGGGTGCCGGTGCTCGCCGTCGCGTCGGCGCCTCGGCGCGACAGTGGCGGCGGCACCTCCTCTCTGCTTCCCCTGTCTCATGAAGTGTGTTGCGTGTTTGCTGGTTTAGTGGCCGAGAAAATGTGTGCATCTTCGGTTGCGCTCCGTGCTGGAAGTGACGCTAAGAGGGGGCCATATTGTCACGTGGTCGTGACGTCGACGAAGGCAGCAGTCAGCACGTCCGAGATGAAACTCTTTATTAGGCCGAACTTGTGGCCGGGAAAATGAAACTCCAGCTACAGCAATAAACTGATAACGGCGAACAGAGCGTCGACCGTCGATCAACTGACAAGCGGTCAAGCGCGTCGGCTTTTATACAGGCGCTATAAATTTGCCAGCAATATCGCAATCTCTCGACAAAGCTAGAACATTCACGGGCGGCGCGCAATCTTAACAAAACGCTCTACTACAATCGAGAAGCTTCTCGGACACTGCTTTGCGGACAGTGTCGATCGTTGATAAACGTCCTTGCTGGTCAAACCCGAATAATTCAAACTAAAACAAGAAGTGGGCGTGGCATTGCCCCCCTCTGAAAAAGCATCGTCCCGATGCTTGTGAAAGATCAAAGAAGTGAGAGGAAAAAACAAGTGCATACATAAATAAATTACAATAACAAAGGAAAAGAAGAGTCCCCAGGTTCGCTAACGCGCGAAAAACGGCTTAAGGCGCACGACATGGACGACTTCAGGTGGTGCGCGGCGTCGCTGGGAGTTCGTAATGCCGTCCGGGATGACCTCGTAGTCAAGAGCGCCGAGGCGTCGAAGTACCTTGTATGGCCCGAAGTATCGCCGAAGGAGTTTTTCGCTAAGCCCACGTCGGCGTATCGGCGTCCAGACCCAAACACGGTCGCCGGGCTGGTATTCCACGAAGCTTCGTCGAAGATTGTAGCGACGGCTGTCGGTGTACTGCTGGGTCTTGATGCGCCAGGCGGGCGAGCTGTCGAGCTTCTTCGGCACGTTGTAAGTAAGCGGCGGCGTCAAGGTTTTCTTCGTCGGTGACGTTCGGTAGCATGGCGTCGAGCGTCGCCGCCGGGCTCCTTCCGTAGACCATCTTGTACGGCGTCATCTGCGTTGTTTCTTGCACGGCCGTGTTATAGGCGACGGTCACGTACGGAAGGACGGCGTCCCACGTCTTGTGCTCAACGTCGACGTACATGGCCAGCATGTCGGCGATGGTCTTATTTAGACGTTCGGTGAGGCCATTGGTCTGCGGGTGGTAGGCGGTGGTGCGGCGGTGGCTCGTCTCGCTGTATTTGAAGATCGCCTGAGTTAAGTCCGCAGTAAAGGCGGTACCTCTGTCTGTGATGAGGACCTCTGGGGCGCCATGACGCAAGACGATGTTCTCCACGAAGAACTTGGCTACGTCGGCGGCGCTCCATTTGGGCAAGGCCTTTGTCTCGGCGTAGCGGGTGAGGTAGTCAGTCGCTACGACGATCCACTTGTTGCCGGAAGTCGACGTCGGGAACGGCACCAGTAGGTCCATACCGATTTGCTGGAACGGTCGGTGAGGTGGTTCGATTGGCTGCAGAAGTCCCGCTGGCCTAGTCGGCGGTGTCTTCCGTCGCTGGCAATCTCGGCAAGTCTTAACGTAGTGGGCGACGTCGGCAGCAAGGCGTGGCCAGTAGTATTTTTCCTGTATTCTGGCGAGCGTGCGGGAAACACCGAGGTGTCCAGCCGTCGGGTCGTCGTGTAGGGCCTGGAGGACTTCTGGTCGCAATGATGAGGGCACGACGAGAAGGTAGTCGGTTCGAAGTGGCGAGAAGTTCTTCTTCAGGAGAACGCCGTTCCGTAAGAAAAACGACGGCAGTCCTCGCTTGAATACCTTCGGAACAACGGCGGTCTTGCACTCGAGGTACTCAATAAGGCCCCCCAGTTCCGCGTCGGCCCGTTGCCTTTCGGCGAAGTCGTCGGCACTTATAGTTCCGAGGAAGCAGTCATCGTCGTCGTCTTGTGGCGGCGCGTCGACGGGGGCACGAGACAGGAAGTCGGCGTCAGAGTGTTTTCGTCCGGACTTGTATACGACGGTAATATCGAATTCTTGAAGCCTCAGACTCCATATTGCGAGACAACTTGAAGGGTCCTTCAAGTTAGCTAGCCAACATAAGGCATGATGGTCACTGACAACTTTGAAGGGCCTGCCATAGAGGTAGGGGCGAAACTTTGACGTAGCCCAAAAGAATGGCAAGGCATTCCTTTTCTGTTGTGGAATAGTTTGCTTCTGCCTTGGATAGTGACCGGCTAGCATAACTGATAACCCTTTCAAGCCCGTCAGTCTTTTGCACAAGGACGGCACCGAGTCCTACGCTGCTTGCGTCGGTGTGTATTTCAGTATCGGCGCAATCCTCGAAATGCGGAAGTATGGGTGGCGTCTGCAGGCGTCGTTTAAGTTCTTGAAAGGCTTGCACTTGCGCCGTTTCCCACCTGAATTCCAGGTTATTCTTCGTGAGAAGCGTCAGTGGTTCGGCGATCCGTGAAAAGTTTTTGACAAAGCGTCGGTAATAGGCACATAAGCCGACAAATCGGCGCACGGCCTTCTTGTCGGTGGGTGGCGCAAAGTCGGCGATGGCAGCTGTTTTCCGCAGGTCTGGGCGCACTCCAGACTTGCTGATCACATGACCCAGAAACAAGAGCTCGTCATACGCGAATCTGCACTTTTCTGGCTTCAGGGTCAGTCCAGAGGCCTTGATTGCTTGAAGTACTGCCTCAAGCCGCCGGAGATGCTCGTCGAAGGTCGAGGAAAATACGACGACGTCGTCCAAATACACAAGGCACGTCTGCCACTTCAATCCGGCCAGTACGGTGTCCATGACACGTTGGAACGTCGCAGGTGCCGAGCAAAGACCGAAAGGCATGACTTTGAACTCAAAGAAGCCGTCGGGTGTTATAAAGGCAGTCTTTTCTCGGTCTCTTTCGTCGACTTCGATTTGCCAGTAGCCGGTCTTGAGGTCCATCGACGAAAAGTACGTCGCGTTGTGAAGTCGATCCAGGGTGTCGTCTATTCGTGGGAGGGGGTACACTTGCTTCTTCGTGATTTTGTTGAGGCGCCGATAATCAACGCAGAAGCGTAGTGTCCCGTCCTTCCTCTTCACTAACACCACGGGTGACGCCCACGGACTCTTGGACGGCTGGATGATGTTGTCGCATAGCATCTCGTCGACTTGTTTCTTTATCGCGTTGCGCTCTCGAGTAGAAACTCTGTATGGGCTCTGACGGAGTGGTCGAGAATTTTCTTCTGTTATAATGCGGTGCTTCGCAAGGGGCGTTTGTCGGACACGCGATGACGACGAGAAACAATCCTTGTATTGCAAGAGCAGGGTTTTGAGCTGGTCTTGTTTGGCCTTCGGAAGGCTCGGGTTGACGTCAAAATCCGGTTCGGGACCTCTATTCGTCGAAGCAGGTTCGGCAGCATCGAAGAGGGCGAAAGCATCGCTGGCGGCTACACATTCGTCGATGTAGGCAACCGTCGTACCAATATTTAGGTGCCGGTATTCGTGGCTGAAGTTCGTCAGCACTACCTTTGCTTTACCGTCACGCAGCTCGGCTATACCTCGCGCGACGCAAATTTGACGGTTCAGAAGTAGGTGCTGATCGCCCTCGATGACGCCTGCAAGGTTCGCAGGTTTTTCGGTGCCGACGAAAATAATGACGCTGGAGCACGGCGGAATGGACACCTGCTCTTCTATCACATTCAATGCATGGTTGCCTGGCATCGCTTGGGCCGGGAGCGCTTTGTCTGAGTTCAGTGTTATCGACTCAGACCTGAGGTCGATGACGGCGCCGTGGTCACTTAGGAAGTCCATTCCAAGTATCACAACCCTGGAGCAGTTTTGTAGAATTACAAAGCTCGCAGGATAAGTCCGGTTATTGATGGTGACTCGCGCCGTGCAGACACCAATCGGCCTTATCATATGGCCTCCAGCGGTCCGGATCTCGGGGCCTTCCCAAGCAGTCCTAACTTTCTTCAACTGTGCTGCGAACGGCCCACTGATGACGGAATAGTCAGCTCCAGTATCGACGAGAGCGGTGACGTTGTGGCCGTCGATCAGAACGTCGAGGTCGTTAGTCCGCCGTCTTGCGTTGCGGTTACGTCGCGGCGTCGGGTCACGGCTACGTCGGTTTGCACCGCTGCTTCCGCGTTGCGTCGTGAGGTCTGCTTCCGGTCGCAAAGTTTCGTCTTCAGGACGTCGTTCGGCGTGCGGCGGGGGCTCGGAACTTCGTCGCGGCGTCGTCGTGGACGGCGGAGGATCTTCAGCATTTCGTCGTTCAGCAACCGCACCTCCATCGGTTGCTGCCCTTAGTTTTCCGCATACGGGCTAGGCGACCGGCCCCGGTTTGGGCCAGTGTACTGCCGACGGTGCGGTGACATGTAACGGCTGGGCGATGGCGAGCGGGAAGGTCGTCGTTCTTGCCACTGTGTTCCGGTGAGGTAGTCGTCGATGTCGCGAGGCCGTTCGCCTGGCTGCGGGCGCGGCGCGTTGACGGCGAATCCGCGTAGCCCCATCTGACGGTACTGGCAGCGGCGGTACGTGTGGCCTGCCTCCCAGCAGTGGTAGCAGAGAGGGCGTTTGTCAGGGGCGCGCCAGACATCGGTCTTCCTCGGGGTATAGCGCTGGCCGACAGGTGGGCGGTAGGGCGTCGGTGGCGACGGCGGCGTCTGGCGACGGTACTGCGGCGGTGTGTCGTCTTGGCGTGGGCGTGGAGGAGCAGCATGACGGCGGGCTGCAGCAGCATAGCTCATAGCTTGCGGCTGCGGCTCTACTAGCTGAGGCGCACCGAGTGAATGCTGGATCTCCTGGCGCACGACGTCGGCGATGGAATCTACTTGAGGTTGCGACGAAGGTAGAAGTTTTCTCAGCTCCTCTTGCACTATTGCTCGAATCGTCTCACGCAGGTCGGCGGATCCTAGTGCTTGACAGTCAGCGTAGCTTGTGGTCGAGAAGCTGCGGTTGTATTGCCGGGTGCGCATTTCCAACGTGCTCTCGATTGTTGTGGCCTCGGAGACAAATTCCTGGACTGTCTTGGGTGGGTTCCGCATGAGCCCAGCGAAGAGCTCTTGCCTTACTCCTCGCATGAGGAAACGGACCTTCTTCTCCTCGGTCATGTTAGGGTCGGTGTGGCGGAAGAGTCTGGCCATTTCTTCCGCGAAGATTGTCACTTTTTCATTCGGGAGCTGGACCCGTGTCTCCAGTAAAGCGGCGGCCCTTTCTTTTCGCACGACGCTTGTGAACGCTGCGAGGAAGCTTGTCCGGAAGATGTCCCACGTTGTCAGCGTAGACTCCCTGTTCTCGAACCACGGCCTGGCGCTGTCTTCCAAAGCGAAGTACACGTAGCGTAACTTGTCGCTGAGGTCCCAGTTGTTGAAGGCCGCAGTCCTCTCGTACGACTCGAGCCACGTTTCTGGGTCCTCACATGATGATCCCCGAAAGATCGGCGGCTCCCTTGGCTGCTGCATCACGATCGCGGGCGGTGGCGCAGTGTCTGTCATCGTTGCCGCAGTCGTGGTCCTGGCCTTTCTGTTCCGAGTGTTGTCGGGTAGAGGCCCGAACTCCGGTGCTAGGCCTTGTTGCCTACGGCTAGCTCGCTGGTCGTGGTTGGCGTCGATGTCTTCTCCGCGCTGGGGGCTGGGTTCACGGCTTGACGGGGGCGTCCGGATCATGAAGGAACAGCACCTCCACCAGATGTCACGTGGTCGTGACGTCGACGAAGGCAGCAGTCAGCACGTCCGAGATGAAACCCTTTATTAGGCCGAACTTGTGGCCGGGAAAATGAAACTCCAGCTACAGCAATAAACTGATAACGGCGAACAGAGCGTCGACCGTCGATCCACTGACAAGCGGTCAAGCGCGTCGACTTTTATACAGGCGCTATAGAATTTTCCAGCAATATCGCAATCTCTCGACAAAGCTAGAACATTCACGGGCGGCGCGCAATCTTAACAAAACGATCTACTACAATCGAGAAGCTTCTCGAACACGGCTTTGCGGACAGTGTCGATCGTTGATAAACGTCCTTGCTGGTCAAACCGGAATAATTCAAACTAAAACAAGAAGTGGGCGTGGCAATATTCATAGAGCTGCGGACATAGGCAACGTGCGCCTGTTAATAGATAGCTTTAGCTGAACCTCTGCCACAGCTCTGCGGACGCAGGCTTCCATTCTGCGGACGCAGCCTGCCATTGCGAATGGCTGGCAGCATGCGTCCGCTGAGCTGTTGCGGACGCCGAGCTAAAACAGTGAATCGACGAGCTGTCTCAAGGAATTATACCCAGCCGAAAACAGACGAACACAGGAAATGGTGAAGGAGACAGGAAAGCTGCTAGTTCCTGTCTCCGACGAGTTGTGACCGTTACGCGCGGCTTTGTACAGGTCACACAGAAAGAATAGACAGGAGGGGAAACTCGGCTGCTTTTCGCGGCGCCGTCGCAGTGTCACGCCGGAGAGCGGCGGCGGACGTCGTGAGAGCGCCACCTACGGCACCGCGGCTAAAACCCCTGAAACTTCGCAAAGTAGCGACACCTTCCTCCTCCGCTTGCGTTCCTCTTCGTTCTCCTCTCTTTCGCCCTCTCTTTTCGAGCATGGCGCCACCTACCTTGCTCCTGCGTAGCAGACGACGCTTCGCAAAGAGAGCGCGTGCTTGCCAGGCGGCGCGCTTTAAGCATTCGCACTAGCCGTCTAGCTCTTGGTATCTTTTTTTAAAAAATTATATGTTGTTTAATAGATGTTAGGACACGTTTGTAAAGGACATGTGTAATGTTGAACGTTAATGTCCCGCTCTACATGAAGCCTTTTGAAACTGATACATTGTACATGTCGTCCTCGCGAGGCGAATTTGCCGCGCATACCAATGACGCACTGAGGCTGCCACTACGCACTGGAGGTAGCCGTTCCGAAGTATCGGTTGGGTAAATATAGTTAACGCCGCTATACGTGCCTGTATTATGTAGCACTGTACACTGCAACACAAAAGCGCGTATTTGAGTCATCTCTTTCCCACAAAACGATATCCAGCATCTGGCTCGCTTGTTTTTTTTTCTTTGCCACCAAATCTCTGCGTGCTATGAGGCGTATTCCTGTCCCGAAACAATAACCAACAATCTCGCGTGTCTTTCCTTGCATTATCGCCGGGCGCGCCGTACTTCCAGGTCACGAATGGCGTGCGTGTTATTAAACAGCACCTTGATAGGAAAGTGGCGAGCGCCGAGTTTTCAAGAAACGAAGCGCAAACTAGCCAAACGACGGTTATTGGTGAGGGGCAAGAAGACTCCAGAAAGGGTATGCACAGTTTTTAAGAGTGCAAGAAACACATCGGCAATGGGTGTTTGCGGTATTATGCTATTTAAAAAGTGGCGACTATTATTTATTTAGAAAATGACTGTCAGTGCAAACAGCAGCTCGAAGCTTCATTGAAAGAAGAATGCGCCAGAAGGCGTACATCATTTCCAGTCGATACATTTAGACAGCTTTGGTTGATTCGTTAAGACATTAGACGCAACAACCATAGTGCACAAGTGCGCCTCGTAGACGTACTTGACATACGAACTACACTCGCTGCTCAATGAACGAGCAAGCGAACGAATAAACTAGCCAGCTGCCACCGTAAACATTTCCTTCGCGAGAGCTCCACTCGCGGATAATAATATCATCTGCGGTTGCACGTCCCAGTACCACGATATGATTATGAGAGACGCCGTAGTGGAGGGTTGGGGAAATTACGAGCATTGATATCGCACGGCACACTGGCCTTAAGCTGTTCGCCTCCATCGAAATGTGACCGCCGCGGTCGGTCGCGACGTTCGAGTCAACAGGCGAGCACCATAACCTCTGCTCCACCGCGCGGAAAGCCACTCGCGTATATAAACCTCCACACGAAATGGCACGTAAACCTTCTCGCTGAATAACACGTGTACGTGAGGTTCCTAAACGATGAACGCACCCTGCGACTCGGTTCGGCACGCACGCTTTGCCTACCTACCTTCTATCGCAAGTCCACCGGCGGATCTGTGGACGTCAAAGAGCCAAAGAAAGCTATTTGCTCCAGGAAAAAAAAGTCACAGTTTCGCCGCAAGGGCGAAGCAATGAATGCGATAGCAAGAAACTAATGCTATACGAAGTGAGGCTCGCCAGTGGATACTCTCAGTTTGAACAGCGCTCCTGTTGCAAAGGCGGCCGAAGCAGCGAAGGAAACTAGCGTGCTTCAAGTGTCGAGCTGTGACACTTGATAGTTCGCGCTCATCTTCTGTTTGTTCGTTTAGCGGCGTCCCTTGAGCTCGAGTGACTTTCGTACGTTCCGTAACATGAGCGCGGATATCACGGTGAAAGCTCGAAACATCCCTTTCTCCTCACCACGAGAAAACCGCGCGAGCAGACAGCGGAAGGGCAAGGTTCTCCCTGCGCAAATATAGAAGAAGCGAGCGAGCGAGCCGACGACTTTTAAATCCGCCCGTCGCGCTCCTCGCGCCATCTCGCTGGTAATGAAGAAACGCTTCTAAGCGCCTGCCGTCTCTGAGTCCTGCCAGCGGTAAAAGGCTCTTCGCGCCATCTCGCTGGTAATGAAGAAACGCTTCTAAGCGCCTGCAGTCTCTGAGTCCTGCCAGCGGTAAAAGGCGTGTATATGTAACGCTCGCCTTTAGCTACCTGAAGGATCTGCGGTTTCTGGCGTAGTGGTTAGCGCCACGCGCTGTGGAACGGGATGTCCGCTGGTTCGATTCTGCGCTTCGGAAGCATTTTTCTGAACTATTTTTCTTTGCGACTTCGATATATATATATATATATATATATATATATATATATATATATATATATATATATATATATATATATATATATACTTAAACATATACGGTGCATGACGGCGGCGACGGCAAAATCCAGCAGAGACTGTTCATATAATTGCTATCGCAATAAAAAAAAACGAGCACGCAACAAAAACAGAGAGTACCACTCCTAATGTGAGCTTTCACACTGCAGCTTTGTTTCTTCAAAAAAACTCCGCCGAATCTCTGAAGTTTCGCAATCACATTTTCAATCGTCAGTCGGCGTGCCTCCGTAGTCGGCGTGCCATGTTAGGCGCACAAACCAATACCGCAAACTCAAACCAGTAGGCGCATCACGTAAAGCAGAAAACCTAACCATATATTCTTGAAAAAAAAAAAAAACACTGAGTACAGACCCCGCAGAAGCAGCACTAAAACGTGTGAGGAATAGCGACGTACTGCACAATTAACTGAGACGTGTCTACGGCGTTATAGCACGCAGCGATTTGCGCGAACCTTGACGAGTACTTATAGTGAGAGGATATTGTCACGTGGTCGTGACGTCGACGAAGGCAGCATTCAGCACGTCCGAGATGAAACTCTTTATTAGGCCGAACTTGTGGCCGGGAAAATGAAACTCCAGCTACAGGAATAAACTGATAGCGGCGAACAGAGCGTCGACCGTCGATCAACTCACAAGCGGTCAAGTGCGTCAGCTTTTATACAGGCGCTATCGAACATTCCAGCGATATCACTGGCGGCGGCGTTATCGCTCGATAATGCTGGAACATTCGCGTGCGGCGCGAAATCGTAACAAAACGATCTACTACAATCGAGAAGATTCTCGAACACTGCTTCGCAGACAGCCGCGAGCGTTGATAACCGTCTTTGCTGGTCAAACCCAAAAACATCAAAATAAAATAAGAAGTGGGTGTGGCATTGCCCCCCTCTGAAAAAGCATCATCCCGATGCTTGTGAAAGAACAAAGAGAAAAAAACAAGTGCATACATGAATAAATTACACTAACAATGAAAAAAGTAGAGTCCCCAGGTTCGCTAACGTGCAAAAAACGGCTTAAGGCGCACGACATGGACGACTTCAGGTCATGCGCGGCGTCACTGGGAGTTTGTAATGCCGTCCGCGATCACATCGTAGTCAAGAGCGCCGAGGCGTCGAAGTACCTTGTATGGCCCGAAGTATCGCCGAAGGAGTTTTTCGCTAAGCCCACGTCGGCGTATCGGCGTCCAGAGCCAGACACAGTCGCCGGGCTGGTATTCTACGAAGCGTCGTCGAAGATTGTAGCGACGGCTGTCGGTGTACTGCTGGGTCTTGATGCGCAGGCGGGCGAGCTGTCGAGCTTCTTCGGCACGTTGTAAGTAAGGGGTGGCGTCAAGGTTTTCTTCGTCGGTGACGTTCGGTAGCATGGCGTCGAGCGTCGTCGCCGGGCTCCTTCCGTAGACCAACTTGTACGGCGTCATCTGCGTTGTTTCTTGGACGGCCGTGTTGTAGGCGAAGTTCACGTACGGAAGGACGGCGTCCCACGACTTGTGCTCAACGTCGACGTACATGACCAGCATGTCGGCGATGGTCTTATTTAGACGTTCGGTGAGGCCATTGGTCTGTGGGTGGTAGGCGGTGGTGCGGCGGTGGCTCGTCTCGCTGTATTTGAAGATCGCCTGAGTTAAGTCAGCAGTAAAGGCGGTACCTCTGTCTGTGATGAGGACCTCTTGGGCGCCATGACGCAAGACGATGTTCTGCACGAAGAACTTGGCTACCTCGGCGGCACTGCCTTTGGGCAAGGCCTTTGTCTCGGCGTAGCGGGTGAGGTAGTCAGTTGCTACGACGATCCACTTGTTGCCGGAAGCCGACGTCGGGAACGGCCCCAGTAGGTCCATCCCGATTTGCTGGAACGGCCGGTGAGGTGGTTCGATTGGCTGCAGAAGTCCCACTGGCCTAGTCGGCGGTGTCTTTCGTCGCTGGCAATATCGGCAAGTCTTAACGTAGTGGGCGACGTCGGCAGCAAGGCGTGGCCAGCAGTATTTTTCCTGTATTCTGGCGAGCGTGCGGGAAACACCGAGGTGTCCAGCTGTCGGGTCGTCGTGTAGGGCCTGGAGGACTTCTGGTCGCAATGATGAGGGCACGACGAGAAGGTAGTCGGTTCGAAGGGGCGAGAAGTTCTTCTTCAGGAGAACGCCGTTCCGTAAGAGAAACGACGGCAGTCCTCGCTTGAATACCTTCGGAACAACGGCGGTCTTACACTAGAGGTACTCAATAAGGCCCCCCAGTTCCGCGTCGGCCCGTTGCCTTTCGGCGAAGTCGTCGGCACTTATAGTTCCGAGGAAGCAGTCATCGTCGTCGTCTTGCGGCGGCGCGTCGACAGGGGCACGAGACAGGCAGTCGGCGTCAGAGTGTTTTCGTCCGGACTTGTACACGACGGTAATATCGAATTCTTGAAGCCTCAGACTCCATCGTGCGAGACGACCTGAAGGGTCCTTCAAGTTAGCTAGCCAACATAAGGCGTGATGGTCACTGACAACTTTGAAGGGCCTGCCATAGAGATAGGGGCGAAACTTTGACGTAGCCCAGAGGAGGGCAAGGCATTCCTCTTTTTTAAAGACGATAGTCTTTCTTGGGGAACTTAAACCAGGCTAGTGAAAGAAACCCACGTGACCGGTATGGCAAATTGAGGCGCCATCTGTTGACTGGGATCAGAGTTAAAATCTGCGTTCCGTCTCTTTCCTCCCAACTCTCTTCAACCCCCTCTCTGGCGGGATCAACTCCCTTTCCTGCGGGAGGCGCGCTTTCCGCCGCCTTGCTGGCGCCGCCGACTTTGAAATCCGTTAGAAAGTTTCGTGTCTGGCGTTGGTAAGGCGTGCGTTAGCCGTCGTCGCTCGTCCGTTTCATGGTGCTCGCTCGCTGTGTGCTTGTGCGACGCGATGTTTTACAACTCGCGCTGTTCGTGCATAGTGCTTTGTTGCTTGAATACTTCCAGAACAAGTCCCGGAATATATGTGCCGGCCCCCAAAAGAACGACAGGTGAGCGTGCCCTTTGACAGACAGACAACGAACTTTGAGTCGCGGTTTTCATTGTGTCAATTTGAATTCACGTCCATACCGAGTAGCTGTCCTCTGCAGTGGGGCTACAGTTACTGTTTTCAAAAATGACTGATTTGAAAAGGGCAGGATGCTGCGTTTAAATCGTTATACGAACAAGCAGTGGACATGAAGCCCATGCAAAGTAACTATAGTTACAGGTTTACAACTCTCACAGAACCGCGTGCTTGAGTGTGTGCTTTGCATTTGTCTCCGGTTAATTACTCCCCATCGCCTTTAACCACGTTTGTGAGACATTAGGTAGATGTATGAAAACTTATGCTGCTCTGAGACGAACAAACGAGTTCACTTTTGCACGAATCGACGGCGCTCTTTATCTGATTGAAACTTGCCCTTTTCTTTAGGGTGTATTTCGGAACGCAACACAGCTGATCGGTGCGCCCTGAGAAAAGGTGAAGAATTGCAGAATCGGCGCACTTCAAGAAGAGATGCCATGAATCATCCGATATCAGTCGTTCATTTTCTCCGCGTTTATCATCACTAGTTATATGAAAATCAACGTTTTTGGAAATGTAGTCAATAAAGTGCGGCCAATATTAGTTGTGTTATATGTGGAGTTCATTTTGACATCTTTAAAATGGTCGTTACATTATTATTCTACTTTTAGGTATTTCAACTGCTTTCATTGTTTTTGCATTTCAGGAATGTTCAATTTTGTTATGATAATTTTGTGCAATATCGTGCACATATATCAGAAGCTGTTCTGCACTTTTGTCAGTATAAATATTGTGTTTTTGAATATGTGCCCTAGTGTTATGTTCTTTTTTTTTCTACTGTTCTTTAAATTCTTAACATTGCCGAGAACTTTCGTGTTATTTAGTGATCATGAACACGTGTATGTTAACATCCTGAGCCTGTATGGCACCACATTTGATAGAATGTTGATTTTCAGAAACGAGGAGAATAAAAAGAGACCAAAGATATTTTGTGTTGTGAGTGCAATTCATTCTTTTGCGTTCTGGCACATGCTGCACGACTGCAGTGTTTGCAGAATGCCTGATTGCAAATTGCGCACATTCAAACGCGCAACGAACGCGCGGCGCAGTACGCGCAGCGGATGCAAAAAAAAAAAAAGCGCCCGGCGCGCTGCACGGCGCAGCAAGCGGAGGAGGGGCGAAGGGGTCATAAAAGAAAGGGAGAGGGAGCCCGCGCACGCAAACAAAACAAAAAGAGAAAAACCCGGCGCGCGCGAGGGTGCTAGGAGAGGAGGCGCGGCTGGTGTTAGTGTTGCCATGACGACGCATACCGTGTGCGCCGCCATTCTGCCGTTCGAGTCTCTGAATCCCAGCCGCCAGGATATTAACTGAAGGGACGTTTGGCGCTGCCAGCGCTGACGTCATGAATTAAGGCATCCTATGGGAGGTATACGGAGTAACCTCCCCCTGCTTAAACGCCGAAATTTTGGTCTGTCCTTCTGTCTTTCTGTTTGTCGGCACGTCCCTCGATTCAACCACTCGGCCAAAGTTGAACCACTTGCCCAAGGGCCAGCCATCGTGAACGGCTTACTAGGTTCACACTTGTGTACATTGTTGATCAAAAAGCAAACATTACGCATATCTGAGGCGCAACATCACTAGGTACGTATTAGGTGGTGTGTTCCTTTAATAGAAAATACATAGATACGTAATTATAGAGACCCTAGATTCTTAAGCTGCGCTTAAAATGCGACTGCGCCGAAACTTGGCTAGGGGAGTGAAACTTCCTATACCATCCATGGAACACGATATTCGCTCGCAGCGCCGGACGAACACCTGGTGTTTGGGGGCGGTACTAAAACATGGCGGCGCATTGCAGACACGCACTGGGGGACGCCATCTTGATGAGGACTGAGAATCCGAGTAGCGGGGGGGTGGGGGTGGATTTAGCGCCAAATTCAATTGGGATGCACCAGCAAGCCAAATTAAGCAAGTGGAATGTATTCAGATGGCGAGTGCGCGACCTTCTTCCCGTTGCGCAACCCGCCACATGATCAAAACGGCAATCGTTGCGTTCTGATTGATGAAGGTTTGCCCATCCACCTATTTTTGGACCACTTATTCTAAGTAGGACTTTGTTTTTGTTTACGTGCACACATAAGTGAGACAGAAATAAAGAGCAGTGTTTGTTTGAATGTTTTATAGGCTAAACGTACCATTCATAGTGTAAAAACACAAGTTGAAGAGCTACTTCTGCAACCGCATCCTGATATGCCGTGCAAGCGTACAAAAACAAAAAGAGCAGCACGCAGATCGTACCTTTCGTACGCCGGGATCCGAAAGAATTTTATGCTGGTGTGGCGTGAACAATTTCGACACCACTCAGCACAGCACGATTTGTGATGACGGCACGAATCCATTCATGCGTATGTTTCACTGAAGCTTGCAAGGGTTCCGCCAGTTTCGCTGAAACTTTACGGTGGTAAAAGCGGCCTTTGGGACACCGTAGCCCGTAGCATACATGGGCGCGCGACAAGTAACGCCCCTTTTTCGCCGTGAGAGATAGGACGGAGCGGTTCCCGTTTTCCACTCTGGGTGGCGCTCGTATTTTCGCAATCTCGAACTGCAAGCTTTAGGTTCACTTGCGTATTAAAAATTTAAGAGTTAATAAGTATAGTAAATATAAAATGGAACAACAACGTTCATTTATGCTCGTAGGTAGTACAGCCCCTAAACATTAGGATCGCTGCGGTCACGGGACAGAAAAACCGCGAAGTTTCACCCCCCTGACTTGGCTTCCTCCGTGCCCTCTGTACGAGCTCATTGTTGTGTTTCGGTTTCGGTTCAGTATTGCACTGTACGAATGCCATGGCGCGCCGCTCTGGCATTTCTGGTTTACCCAGGCGACGTGAATATAAAAGAGTGTGTGGAGAGTACTCGTTGAGTGCGGAGGTTTCTTCTGCTTCGGCGCTTCGCGCCAAACCGCGTGTTCGGGCTGGCTGGCGTCCCCACCGGTCGCGTTGGTCACCGCCGGTCTTCGCCTGCTGCTGCGCCGGGACTACCAGCCCGCAACACAGCATTCACGTTTCCCGACGTATTGCCAGATGGCGTTCATATCTCACGCAGCGCCTCTTCTATCGTCTTTAGACGACATTTGCAGCGAAGCACGCAGATACGCGGCCAATTTTTTTGTTGTGCAATAGTTTGCTTCTGCCTTGGATAGTGACCGGCTAGCATAACTGATAACCCTTTCAAGCCCGTCAGTCTTTTGCACAAGGACGGCACCGAGTCCTACGCTGCTTGCGTCGGTGTGTATTTCCGTATCGGCGCAATCGTCGAAATGCGCAAGTATTGGTGGCGTCTGCAGGCGTCGTTTAAGTTCTTGAAAGGTTTGCACTTGCGGCGTTTCCCACCTGAATTCCACGTTATTCTTCGTGAGAAGCGTCAGTGGTTCGGCGATACGTGAAAAGTTTTTGACGAAGCGCCTGTAATAGGCGCATAGGCCGAGAAATCGGCGCACGGCCTTCTTGTCGGTGGGTGGCGCGAAGTCGGCGATGGCAGCTGTTTTCCGCGGGTCTGGGCGCACTCCAGACTTGCTGATCACATGACCCAGAAACAAGAGCTCGTCGTACGCGAATCGGCACTTTTCTGGCTTCAAGGTCAGTCCAGTGGCCTTGATTGCTTGAAGTACTGCCTCTAGCCGCCGGAGATGCTCGTCGAAGGTCGAGGAAAACACCACGACGCCGTCCAAATACACAAGGCTCGTCTGCCACTTCAATCCGGCCAGTACGGTGTCCATGACACGCTGGAACGTCGCAGGTGCCGAGCAAAGACCGAAAGGCATGATCTTGAACTCAAACAGGCCGTCGGGTGTTATAAAGGCAGTCTTTTCTCGGTCTCTCTCGTCGACTTCGATTTGCCAGTAGCCGGTCTTGAGGTCCATCGACGAAAAGTACGTCGCGTTGTGAAGTCGATCCAGGGTGTCGTCTATTCGTGGAAGGGGGTACACGTCCTTTTTCGTGATTTTGTTCAGGCGCCGATAATCAACGCAGAAACGCAGTGTCCCGTCCTTCTTCACTAACACCACGGGTGACGGCCACGGACTCTTAGACGGCTGGATGATGTTGTCGCATAGCATCTCGTCGACTTGTTTCTTTATCGCGTCGCGCTCTCGAGTAGAAACTCTGTAGGGGCTCTGACGGAGTGGTCGAGAATTTTCTTCTGTTATAATGCGGTGCTTCGCAAGGGGCGTTTGTTGGATCCGCGATGACGATGAGAAAAAGTCCTTGTATTGCGCGGAGCAGGGTTTTGAGCTGGTCTTTCTTGGCCCTCGCAAGGCTCGGGTTGACGTCAAAATCCGGTTCGGGACCTCTATTCGTCGAAGCAGGTTCGGCAGCATCGAAGAGGGCGAAAGCATCGCTGGCGGCTACACATTCGTCGATGTAGGCAACCGTCGTACCAAAGTTGACGTGCCTATATTTGTGGCTAAAGTTTGTCAGCACGACCTTTGCTTTATCGTCACGCAGCTCGGCTATACCTCGTGCGACGCAAATTTGACGGTTCAGGAGTAGGTGCTGATCGCCCTCGATGACGCCTTCAAGGTTCGCAGGTTTTTCGGTGCCGACGGAAATAATGACGCTGGAGCGCGGCGGAATGGTCACCTGCTCTTCTATCACATTCAATGCATGGTTGCCTGGCATCGCGTGGGGCGGGAGCGCTTTGTCTGAGGTCAGTGTTATCGACTCAGACCTCAGGTCGATGACGACGCCGTGGTCACTTAGGAAGTCCATTCCAAGTATCACATCCCTGGAGCAGTTTTGTAGGATTACAATGCTCGCAGGATAAGTGCGGTTATTGATAGTGACTCGCGCCGTGCAGACACCAATCGGCGTTATCAGATGGCCTCCAGCGGTCCGGATCTCGGGGCCTTCAAAAGCAGTCCTAACTTTCTTCAACTGTGCTGCGAACGGCCCACTGATGACGGAATAGTCGGCTCCAGTATCGACGAGAGCGGTGACGTTGTGGCCGTCGATCAGAACGTCGAGGTCGCTAGTCCACCGTGTTGCGTTGCGGTTACGTCGCGGCGTCGGGTCACGGCTATGTCGGTTTGCACCGCTGCTTCCGCGTTGCGTCGTCAGGTCTGCTTCCCGTCGCAAAGTTTCGTCTTCAGGACGTCGTTCGGCGTGCGGCGGGGGCTCGGAACTTCGTCGCGGCGTCGTCGTCGACGGCGGAGGATCTTCAGCATTTCGTCGTTCAGCAACCGCACCTCCATCGGTTGCTGCCCTTAGTTTTCCGGATACGGGCTAGGCGACCGGCCCCGGTTTGGGCCAGTGTACTGCGGGCGGTGCGGTGATATGTAACGGCCGGGCGACGGCGAGCGGGAAGGTCGTCGTTCTTGCCACTGTGTTCCGGTGAGGTAGTCGTCGATGTCGGGAGGCCGTTCGCCTGGTCGCGGGCGCGGCGCGTTGACGGCGAATCCGCGTTGCCCCATGTGACGGTACTGGCAGCGGCGGTAAGTGTGGCCGGCCTCCCCGCAGTGGTAGCAGAGCGGGCGGTTGTCAGGGGCGCGCCAGACATCGGTCTTCCTCGGGGTGTAGCGCTGGCCGACAGGTGGGCGGTAGGGCGTCGGTGGCGGCGGCGGCGTCTGGCGACGGTACTGCGGCGGTGTGTCGTCTTGGCGTGGGCGTGGAGGAGGAGCATGACGGCGGGCTGCAGCAGCATAGCTGATAGCTTGCGGCTGCGGCTCTACTAGCTGAGGCGCACGGAGTGAATGCTGGATCTCCTGGCGCACGACGTCGGCGATGGAATCTACTTGAGGTTGCGACGAAGGTAGAAGTTTTCGCAGCTCCTCTTGCACGATTGCTCGAATCGTCTCACGCAGGTCGGTGGATCCTAGCGCTTGAACGTCGGCGTAGCTTGTGGTCGAGAAGCTGCGGTTGTATTGCCGGGTGCGCATTTCCAACGTGCTCTCGATTGTTGTGGCCTCGGATACAAATTCCTGGACTGTCTTGGGTGGGTTCCGCATGAGCCCAGCGAAGAGCTCTTGCCTTACTCCTCGCACGAGGAAACGGACCTTCTTCTCCTCGGTCATGTTAGGTTCGGTGTGGCGGAAGAGTCTGGCCATTTCTTCCGCGAAGATTGTCACTTTTTCATTCGGGAGCTGGACCCGTGTCTCCAGTAAAGCGGCGGCCCTTTCTTTTCGCACGACGCTTGTGAACGCTGCGAGGAAGCTGGTCCGGAAGATGTCCCACGTTGTCAGCGTAGACTCCCTGTTCTCGAACCACGGCCTGGCGCTGTCTTCCAAAGCGAAGTACACGTAGCGTCGTAACGTAGCGTACACGCATCACGATCGCGGGCGGTGGCGCAGTGTCTGTCATCGTTGCCGCAGTCGTGGTCCTGGCCTTTCTGTTCCGAGTGTTGTCGGGTAGAGGCCCGAACTCCGGTGCTAGGCCTTGTTGCCTACGGCTAGCTCGCTGGTCGTGGTTGGCGTCGATGTCTTCTCCGCGCTGGGGGCTGGGTTCACGGCTTGACGGGGGCGTCCGGATCATGAAGGAACAGCATCTCCACCAGATGTCACGTGGTCGTGACATTGACGAAGGCAGCAGTCAGCACGCCCGAGATGAAACTCTTTATTAGGCCGAACTTGTGGCCGGGAAAATGAAACTCCAGCTACAGCAATAAACTGTTAGCGGCGAACAGAGCGTCGACCGTCGATCAACTCACAAGCGGTCAAGTGCGTCGGCTTTTATACAGGCGCTATCGAACTTTCCAGCGATATCACTGGCGGCGGCGTTATCGCTCGATAATGCTGGAACATTCGCGTGCGGCGCGAAATCGTAACAAAACGATCTACTACAATCGAGAAGATTCTCGAACACTGCTTCGCAGACAGCCTCGAGCGTTGATAACCGTCTTTGCTGGTCAAACCCAAAAACATCAAAATAAAATAAGAAGTGGGCGTGGCAATATAGCGACTTACCTCGCATAGCCGCGTCGAAAACGTCGGCCGTAAGTTCTATCTTCCGATTCGGCGTAACCAAGACTTTCTTCGCAACTCGTTGCGCTTCCCGGACGGTTTTTGCCTTCGCTTTATTTGTTTCGGCATCCGAAAGTGCAGCAGAAGCCCATGGCAACCAAACGCGACGTCGGTCTTGTGTGCAAGGTATCCCAGAGCACAACGCACGCGGAATGGAAAGTGCGCGTACCCATAAAACACGTGCGCTGAGAACCAGCGAGCCCACGCTTCGAGAGCAAAGATGGCAGTCGCGAGCGACTGTAAACAAACGAACGCTGCGCGCTGTCCCACGTGACGGCAGTTGGCCAATGCCGACGCGGCGTCTGTCTCGGAGAGGGCAGAGGAGGGAGAAAAAAGAGAAGGCGAGATTTTATGTATGTATGTCGCTACTTTACGAAGTTTCAGAGACTTTAACCGCGGCCGAACTGCCGCGCCGCAGCGGCAGACGCGGGAAGCCGCGTCGTCTGCTTGCGCGCATCTGCTCGGTGCTTGAGCGGCGTCTTTCTGTTAGATAACTATATCAGAGTATCGCTGGCTAAACACGAAGTCCGTCGCTAAACGAGACGGCAAAAGTTACGTCGTGCTTTGGCTAAGCTAGCCGGAGGGCCATGAAAGAAAGATCAACTGAATGCGACGATTTCAAGATGCTGTGCACAATCGCTACAGCGGCTCGCTTTAGTTCTTTCACCTTCGCATGCTTCAACAAACACATGATGTTTGTGAAAATGTCGTACATTATGCGCTAATGACGAAAAAAATGCAGCGGAGCCTGCCTGCAGAAGCGTCAATAAAACAGTTTCTTACGTACATATATTTAAACAAAAAAAGTAATTCTCACATGTCCAAGCTCTTCTGGCAAGTTTTTGTTCGGGAACTTGGTGATAACGATTCTTCAATGTTGAGCCACAACAAACAGATACGAAAAGCTGAGAGGCACACACCTCATTCTCGACGCAGCTTACCTGGAAGTTTGAAGCAGTTTGGAGGTTGTCACTATGTTCGCCATGGACTTCGGACTCGTAAGAGTACTCTCAAAGTACTGTCTACCTTCGCTTGTTTGGCGCTACTTTTATCGCTAATTTCAGGGATCTTGCGACCAGTCCTTGGTTTCTTTGCTGGGCACAAGTCACGTTAAATTTCCTAAAAAACGCGAGGTACCGGTCCAAGGAGTTTCAAGAGCTTCAGCTGGTCAAGGATGTCTGAGCTTAGCGTTGTATTACGCCTGCTGAGCATTCAGCTGCGAAAATACTTTTTGTAGACGTAGTCGCTTGCTCTCAGTTCTCGGTCCTTCCAATAGCTCTCGCCCATTCTTGTATGCGTTCATGGTCAGTTAGAGCGTTGAATGTTCGAATGCTTTCCGCGCAAGGCTTGCGTCCGCATTTGTAGTTGGGGAGACACCACCTACGCCAAATTGTCGCTTATTAGCAAACGCTTACAATGTCAGTACTCACACAGTAGAGTAGCAGCACAGTAACTGGCGTACTTACGAAGCATTGATTCTCACTGCTCGAAGCGAGCGGCAGCCGTTGTTCTGCTGTTTCGTCGATTCACACCTGCCCAAACATGCTTCGGAAATGTAGGTTTTCTTTCCCCGAGCAGTAGTTCTATACCGCACTGATCGACAATTTTTAATGGCTCATGCTAATGCGCTAGCACAAATGCCCGTCTTGTGCATTATCGAAGAACTTGCAAATCGATCACCAAGCTACACCATGTGGGATTTTCGACACACGCCTGGCTACAATTGCAGATCTTCTGCTTTTCGAAGTGTACGAGTTTCTTCCTTGCATTGTCGTCTCAAAAGCGTCTGATGCAAAATATAAAGAATCAAAAAGATTGGCACTAAGATGCTCTACATGCGCTTTCTTTTCTTAGGGCAAGCCACTTTGGCAAAAAAATTAGCAGTTGTTCCGTGTACGAATACAACCGATGAACGAAGCTCCTTAGAAATCGGACGCAAACGACTACGCGCCTGATCTCGCTGCTGGATTCCGTGAAAGTGGTAGGGTGGGCAAGCGTATGAAGTTGGGCTTGTTGGTAATGCATAACTGATCACGTAGCACAAAATTTAGGGCGGGGAGTGGATGGGGAGTCGATGGGGAGCGGGTGGGGAGCGGGCGGAGAGAGCGTCTGCTGCGCTCGGAGGCGGGAACGACTGAGCGAGTGAGTGTGCGGCGCGTGCAGCGCATGGAGAAGGAGACAGGTGGGAGAGGGGTGCGAGCGGTGATGCAGCGGAGACCTTCGATGGTGGCGACGGAACGCCACGAGCGCTGTTTGGCGCGCCCGGCGTTTCATTGTCTTTTTGGGGCGGCGCCGGGTGGGGAGACCTACTGCTACTACCTTCAACAAAGCGCCCGTAGTGCGCTAGAATGATGGTTGACATTTCAGAATCCACGATAAAGGTGGTGAAAGTGAAGACGACCATTATAACCAGTTGTACACAGAGCTTATTTCTTTTAGCATCAAATAACTGGTGCGCTAGAACCAAACCGCTCCAGGCCTAAACAGTTCCTCTTAAATCACCGTCCACTTCAACCGAAAGCGATGCTTAAGAGAAGGGAGCTTCGACGGCGCGAAGGAGTGCGGGCATAATAAGCTTCGCTCATAAAAAAAAGATGCCCCCACCTCCCCGAAGGGAATCGTGAGGAAATGCGAATGCATTTCTCGCGCCGAGAGAGGGTACCGTTGCCGTCAGACATTCGCCTTCACCGACTTCTGCCATCGCCTTGAGAGGCGCCCATCCAGCGAACGGTCGAGAGTGAGGCGCGAGCAGACGGTAGAGTGGGGCGCCAGCGTTCTCGGCTCGGCGTTGGCGTTTCACAGCGGCGCCTCGAGCACACATTTCCGGATGTTCTTGAGAGGCGCCCAGCCAGCGAACGGTCGAGAGTGAGGGGCGAGCGGACGGCAGAGTGGGGCGCAGGGAGGAGAGAGAGCGAACGGCAAGAGAAGGAGCGGCGAAGCACTGCACCTACCCTCTCCTACACTCTCTCGCACCACATGCTCCGGTTGCTCGGGGCGAGGATAAGCGCGCGCGCCCGCAGCTGTTGCTATGGGAGAGGGCGCCGCGGACAACGCCGGATGCCTTACATAGCCCGACTAAGAAATGCATTCGCATTTAAAACCTTTTTGGCGGCACACGACACCGAAGCGTAATCGGCCTAGCAGACGACGCACGGGTGCCGTCGGATACCGCGGGCGCGCGCTCTCCTTCCGCAGAAGAAACCAGGTAGTTCCTTGCATCGCCGCAAGGCGCGCTGCGCGCTCGTTCCCCATAAAGTCACTGGAACGGGAAAAGTACCGCGACCGTCCTGCTCGCCGCTATATTTGGTCTCGCGCGGCCGAAGCTGCGGTGGCGCGGTGTTGATATCACGCGGAGTAACGCATGTTTTACAATTTGCGTGCGCTTTTGCAGTCCGGAATGAAGCATACCGTTGTTCTCTAACTGATTAGGAAAGAAATAAGAAATAGCGGCAGTTTTCAATTGCCTACACGCGCACCCACGCGTACTAACGCGACAAAGAAATGCGATAGATAGATAACTTTATTGTACACCGAGGGAGGAGAGCCGGGTTTTACCCCGACGCCCCTGCGGGCCGCTCCCACGTTGGAACAGGCAGGGAGTACCTGCCTGCGGCATCGTGGGCCCCTTGGATTGCCCGAAGCTGACGGTGACGATCCGTACTTTTGATGGCGGAATAAAACCCTTGTCTTGGGATGATTTGCGCCTTGAGTTCCTTGGGTATGTGGGGGCAGTCCCACATCATGTGCTCAAATGTACACACACACCCACAGTCCGGGCAGTCAGGAGATATATCCATATAAATAGATACATTAGCTGGGCAAGGGTAAACCCCTGTCTGTAGTAGTCTGAGCGTAACTTCTTGTCCTCTGGTAAGATGCGAATGGGGTGGAGGAAAGACCCTACGACTCAGACGATAATGCGAAGTGACTTCGTTAAATGTCGCTAGAATGTCCCGCGACCCTCGATCAGCCGCACCCCCATCCAGAGGATCGGCCCCGGGCGGGGCGGAGCGGTCCAACGTGCCAGGGCCGTGAAGCCCCGCGCGGAAGGCAAGTCCTCGCGTCCGGGCGTGGGCCAATTCGTTGGAGTTGGTGATGCCGCTGATCGTGGAGCCCATATGGGCCGGGAACCAAATGATCTCGTGTGGAGTGATGGTCCTACCTCTGAGAATCCTAGCAACAGGTGGGGAGACCCTGCCAGAGGCAAAGGCTCTAACCGCCGAACGGGAATCAGAATAGATCTGAACACGGGATGAGTCCAAAAGCCCTAGTGCGATGGATACCTGTTCAGCTATTGCCGGGGAGGTTGCCTTGACAGAGCATGCCGACATTACTGTACCTCGCTCAGAGACCGCGACGGCCACATAACGATTCCTATCCGCACGCGCAGCGTCCGTGAAGATCGACGATCCCGACTTCGAGTGCACCTGCTCCAAAATTTTCTTGGCTCTAGCCCTTCTCCTTGCGACGTTAAATTGAGGGTGCATATTCCTAGGAATAGGATAAACTACGAGTGCCTGTCTAACGGCGGAGTCAAGAAAAGTCATCCGCTCTTCCTGCAGTATTGTAGAAATTCCGGCACGTGCCAAAATCTCCCGACCCGGCCGGGTGACCGAGAGGCGAGAGATCTGCGCCGTGCGTTGAGCCTCTATAATTTCATCCAACGTGTTGTGAATTCCTAATGCTAACAGCCCCTCCGTGCTAGTTCGGATTGGAAGGCCGAGTGCCCTTTTAACAGTTTTACGGATCAGTACATTGAGCTTCTCCCTTTCTGCAGCGAGCCAATGATGCATAGACGCAACATAATGAACGTGACTCATCAGGAAGGCATGAAAGAGGCGAAGAAGATTGTCCTCCTTCATGCCTCCTTTCCTGTTAGAAACTCTAATAATGAGGCGAAGCGTAGCCGCAGTATGTTGCTCTAATCTACGTAAAGTTTCGGTGTTACGTCCATCCGCTGAAATGAGCATGCCTAATATCCTGATACAGCTAACCTTGGGAATTCTAGCCCCACTAGCAGTCAATAATGTCACATCCACCTGCTCAGGGGGGACCCAGTCCTTAGGTCGCCGTCCTTGTCTGGTGGGCCTGTATATTAATAGCTCCGATTTACTACTTGAAAGCTTTAAAGACATACGACTGATGTTTCTTTCAACCGTGTTGACCGTCTCCTGCAATCTGTCCTCAAGGCGCCCTATGGCACCGCCTCGGACCCACACCGTGATATCATCCGCGTAGAGCACACTTTCCAACCCCTCAAGTTCGTCCAGTTCGCGAGCAAGGCGAGTCATACCAATATTGAAAAGAAGCGGGGAGACGACTGCCCCCTGAGGGGTTCCACGTGAACCTAATTCGTACCGTTCTGACTTCAGCTCCCCCAACTTAAGAGTAGCCGTTCGCTCACTGAGAAAAGCAGCGGCAAAATTGTAAAATCGCGCACCCAGGTTCATGTCATTTATGGATTCCAGTATGTGGGTATGAGATATGTGATCAAACGCCTTAGCCAGATCGAGACCAAGTATGGCCCTGGCATCGCGAGTGCTGTCGTCAATGATGTGAGATTTAAGGAGAAGCATCACATCCTGCGTTGAGAGGTGTGGACGGAAACCCACCATATTCGGAGGGAGGAGACCCTCATCCTCGATAAACGCAAAGAACCTATTGTTCAAAACATGCTCATAGACCTTTCCAACACAAGATGTAAGTGAGATGGGGCGGAGGCTGTCAAGGCTGGGCTTTTTGCCCGGCTTAGGGATGAGGATCACCTCCGCATGTCTCCATTCCTCGGGGAACGTGCCATCAGCCCAGTGTTTGTTAAAATGGTCGGTGAGAAAGTCAATTGAGGCGTCATCAAGGTTCCTCAAAGTCTTGTTAGTGATCTGGTCAGCCCCGGGTGCCGACCTGCCATTGAGATCCATTAGCGCCATCCGAACTTCAGCTGTCGTGATATTCTCATCAAGCTTGGATAGCATCCGCCCACTATAGAGGGGGGGCTTGGAAAGGGTGGGATCCATCCGTCTAAGCGGCAAATATTTGCTTGCAAGCATATCGCAAACCTCCTTTTCTGAGCTGTCTCTGAGAGCCGCGCTGACTATGCGGTCGACCACCCGGCACTGACTACCCTTGCTTTTTTCGGGCCCCATCAGATGTTTGAGTAAGTTCCATTTCCCCCCAACACGCATTTGTCCATCTACCATGTTGCATGTCTCCTCCCATCGCGCTCTCTCAAGCTGCATGGAGTAAGTCTCGATCTCCCTGTTAATTTCAGCAATCCTTCGCCTTAACCGCCGATTGAGCTTGTTCAGTTTCCAGCGCTCCCTAAGGCCATTTCTGGCCTCGAAGAGGTGGGCAAGTTTGCTATCCATGGTCCCAATCTCTGGCGGCGTCTCGATGACTTTTGTGGCCCTCTTAACGTCGCTAGCTAAGTTCTGTTTCCAATCCGCAAAATTTTCCCAGCAGCCCCCATCTTTACGAATATCGCGGAAAAGATCCCAGTCTACTATAGTGTGTTTCCTGCTAGCTGTGACAGTTGCCGACAGCGTAGTTTCTAGTATATAATGGTCGCTACCTAAGTCTTCATATAAATTAGCCCACTCGCAGTGATCCTGAAAATTTGTAAAAGTCAAATCAGGCGTAGTGTCCCTACAAGCTGAATTTCCTATTCGCGACGGATAACGGGGATCAGTCAGCATAATCATGCCCAAGTCATGCGTGCTCTTGTAAAGTGAGTCACCCTTCGTTGTAGTTCTTGGATACCCCCACGCAGTGTGTGGCGCGTTAAAATCTCCAGACACGAAAAGCGGGATCTTCCCGCGGTTCGCGAGACTCATAGCCTTTGAAATAAGGGCATAAAAGCGGTCCTTCGAACGTTTCGGGGAACTGTAAACATGTAAAATTAGCAACCCCTTGAGCAGTCGCCTCCCGGGGAGAAGCTCAATGCACTGATATTCTGATTTAAATCGCTTGTCAAGATCGTGATGTACGAGAGCCGAGATTTGCTTGGAAACGCACGCCGCTATACCCCTGCCGTCATCCGATTTGCGGCAGAAAGTCTCATACCCAGAGAGGGTAATCCCCTCTAGGAGAGTCTCCTGCAGCAACAGGACATGTGGCTTGCCTTCTCTAGCTCTAATAAATTGGCACAATGCCGCCTTTTTTCTTTGAAACCCCCAGCAGTTCCACTGCCACACGCGGAGTGCCGGGTGCTGCTTATTTTGCCCCGCCATTTTCGCTGCCAAATTTTGCGTTTCCATCCGCCCCAGCCTTTGACTGTGGCGAAGGGAGATGCGGCGTCCGTCCTTTCTCCTGTGGTGTAACTACTTGGACCTCATCAGTCCTAGCCTCCAATGCTCGAAGTCGCTTACCGTGATCTGCGCTCTGCTTCTTGAGCTCCCCTACGTCCACCCGAAGCTGTTGGAGTATGTTCGTGATCTCCGATAGCGACTTCTCCATAGTCTCCCGAAACGATTCAAAACCATCCTTGTCCGAAACAGCTACATCACCTACTGCTTTGCGTTTGCGACCTACAGGTCCTGCCGAAGTCTCCATAGCAACAGGAGCCGACTTACTAGTAGCCTCCAAAGCTTTCCTCAGCGTTCCGATCTCCTCTTTAAGTGTCAGTACCATCTCCTTCAGAAGAGAATTCTCCTCTCTCATCTGTTTAAGTTCCTCACTGCCCGGCTGCCATGTAGGACTACCCCCACTTACCTGCTGTGTTTTCACACCACCAGCCTTCTGCGCCCATGTTGTTTGCGGCGGGAGATGACCAGGCCTTGAGCCGGATTGTGACCTAGGGCCAGCGGACTCTGAGCGATGGGTAGAGCCATGGCTCCGCCGTTGGTCGCCCCGCTCTTCGATGCGAGGAAAATCTTCAAATCTTCCGGGAAGCTGTCGTTCCCGTCTTGACTCTTCAATCCGTTCTCTTCGTCGCTGTCTCACGATGAAAGGAGTCTGATAGCGCTGCTTACAAGTCCGATCACCCGTTGGGTGACCCTTTCCGCATAGCTTGCACTTCGCTTTACACTCGTGTGAGTCCGTGGGATTTTCCACCCCGCATCCACGACAGGTTTTCTTCTCCGGCGTCGGGCATACATCCGCTCGATGGCCTACTTTTGCGCATATGTAGCACACATCCACCTGCCGCCTATACAGGTAGCACTTGAGAAGAACGCCTCCAAACTTGACGTGATTCGGAACTTCATAGCCTTCAAATACGATGACCACGGAACCAGTGTCCTTTATGCGTTTGGCTTGCATGGCTGTCGGATTCCCGGAGTGCACAATCATAGTGTTGAGTTCCTTCTCGGTGATTTCCCGGTCCATGTTCCGAATAACACCCTTGCAGTAGCCGTCACCCGCGGAGTAGTAGGCGTTGACATTGTACACTTTCTCTCCAACCTTGATTTGCTTAATGCGCACGTAGTTCTTCGCGTGCTCCTCCAGCGGCGTACTAACCACGACGATATTCTGTGTAACGTTGGGGCAGACTACGTCTTCTCCCGCAGCGTCGTAAGTGATCTTCGCAGCGGCCATGATTGCCTCTGCAACTTTGCAGTGTCCTGCTTTTCTGAGATCCAAACCATCCCGCGGTCGTATGACGATCCGTCGGTGATCTTCCGATCTTCCGCGATGACGACGAGAAACAGTCCTTGTATTGCAGGAGCAGGGTTTTGAGCTGGTCTTGCTTGACCTTCGGAAGGCTCGGGTTGACGTCGAAATCTGGTTCGGGACCTCGACTCGTCGAAGCAGGTTCGGCAGCATCGAAGAGGGCGAAAGCATCGCTGGCGGCTACACATTCTTCGATGTAGGCGACCGTCGTACCAATGTTGAGGTGCCTATATTCGTGGCTGAAGTTTGCCAGCACTACCTTTGCTTTACCGTCACGCAGCTCGGCTATACCTCGTGCGACGCAAATTTGGCGGTTCAGGAGTAGGTGCTGATCGCCCTCGATGACGCCTTCAAGGTACGCAGGTTTTTCGGTGCCGACGGAAATAATGACGCTGGAACGTGGCGGAATGGTCACCTGCTCTTCTATCACATTCAGTGCATGGTTCCCTGGCGTCGCACGGGGCGGGAGCGCTTTTTCTGAGGTTAGTGTTATCGACTCAGACCTAAGGTCGATGACGGCGCCGTGGTCACTTAAGAAGTCCATTCCAAGTATCACATCCCTGGAGCAATTTTGTAGGATTACAAAGCTCGCAGGATAAGTCCGGTTATTAATGGTGACTCTCGCCGTGCAGACACCAATCGGCGTTATCAAGTGGCCTCCAGCTGTCCGGATTTTGGGTCCACTCCAAGCGGTCTTTACTTTCTTCAGCTTGGTGGCGAATGGCCCATTGACGACGGAATAGTTGGCCCCAGTGTCGACGAGAGCGGTGACGTTGTGGCCGTCGATGATAACGTGGAGGTCGCTAGTTCGTCGTCTTGCGTTGCGGTTGGGTCGCGGCGTCGGGTCACGGCTGCGTCGGTATGTTCCGCTGCTTCCATGTTGCGTCGTCGGGTCTTCTTCGGTCCGCGAGGTTTCGTCGGCAGGGCTTCGTCTGCTTCGCGTCGTGTTCTGCAGGTCTCGTCGCGTGGTCGTCGGCCGCGGCCGCGGAGGATCTTCGGCATTTCGTCGTACAGCAGCCGCACCTCCATCGGTTGCTGCCCTTAGTTTCCCGGATACGGGCTAGGCGACCGGCCCCGGTTTGGGCCGCTGTACATCTGTCGTCGCTGAGGGGAACGGTAGCGTCCAGGCGACGGCGAACGCGAGGTACGTCGAGGTGCCCATTCAGTGGTGGCCAAGTAGTCGGCGATGTCACGTGGCAGCTCACCATGCTGTGGGGGCGGTGCGTTGACGGCGAAGCCACGTAGGCCCATCTGACGGTACTGGCAGCGGCGGTATGTGTGGCCGGCTTCCCCGCAGTGATAGCAGAGCGGTCGGTTGTCAGGGGCACGCCAAACGTCGGTCTTTCGGGGGGCGCAGCGTTGTCCTGTCGGCGGGCGGTATGGCGTCGGTGGTGGTGGCGGCGGTGCCTGGCGGCGGAACTGCTGCGGCGGCGCGGCGTCTTGACGCGAGCGAGGAGGAGTGTTGCGGCGGACTGCAGCGGCGTAGCTGATCCCTTGTGGCATTAGTTGAGGTGCTCCCAGGCAGGGGCGTAGCCAGAAATTTTTTTGGGCGGGGGTTCAACCATACTTTATGTATGTTCGTGCGTGCGTTTGTATGTGTGCGTGCCTATATACGCAAGCAAAATTGAAAAATGTCGGGGGGGTTTGAACCCCCCCCACGCCCCCCCCCCCTTGGCTACGCCCCTGCTCCCAGGGATTGCTGTATTTCCTGGCGTACGACGTCAGTAATCGAGTCTACTTGAGGCTGCGAGGACGGCAACAGATTTCGCAACTCCTTCCGCACGATCGCTCTGATCGTGTCTTGCAGGTCTTCAGATTGCAGCGCTTGAACCTCCCCGTAGGTCGTCGTGGGAATCCGGCGGTTGTACTGCCTCGTGCGCATTTCAAGCGCCTTTTCGATCGTTGAGGCTTCCGAGACGAATTCCGCGACCGTCTTAGGTGGGTTACGAACAAGGCCGGCAAAGAGTTCCTGCTTGACTCCTCGCATTAAGAAGCGGATCTTCTTCTCCTAGGACATAGCGGGGTCAGCATGGCGAAAAAGGCGGACCATTTCTTCAGTGTACATGCCGATGTTCTCGTTCGGCAGCTGCACACGAGTCTCTAGCAGAGCTTCGGCTCTTTCCTTCCGGACGACGCTCGTGAAGGTGTCCAGGAAAGCGGCACAAAAAAGGTCCCAGGTGGTGAGCGTGGCCTCTCGGTTCTCGAACCATGTTCGAGCGGCGTCTTCCAAGGCGAAGTACACGTGTCGTAGCTTATCGGGATCAGTCCAGTTGTTGAAACGAGCGACGCGGTCGTACCTTTCAAGCCAACTTTCCGGGTCTTCGAGCGGTGACCCGCGGAAGGTAGGTGGCTCCCTCGGTTGATGTAGGAGCACATGTGCAGGCGCCATGGGTGCTGTCGCCGTCGTTGATGTGGTGGGCATGGTCGGGGTGTTCCTGGTCTTGTCAGGTAGAGGCCCGTACTCCGGTGGGCGGTGGTAGACCTTGTTGCCTACGGCTAGCTCGCTGGTCGTAGCTGGCTGCAATGTCTTCTCCGCGCTGTGGGCTGGGTTCACGGCTTGACGGGGGCGTCCGGATCATGAAGGAACAGCACCTCCACCAGATGTCACGTGGTCGTGACGTCGACGAAGGCAGCAGTCAGCACGTCCGAGATGAAACTCTTTATTAGGCCGAACTTGTGGCCGGGAAAATGAAACTCCAGCTTACAGCAATAAACTGATAGCGGCGAACAGAGCGTCGACCGTCGATCAACTGACAGGCGGTGAAGCGCGTCGGTATTTAAACATGTGCCGTCGAATATTCCAGCGTTATCGTTGGCTGTCGTGCGAATTCTAGAATAAGCTCGAGTGTGCGCGTCTTGCGCGCAATCTTAACAAAACGATCTACAATGATCGCGAAGGTTCTAGAACAATGAGGCGCGGTTCGCGCTGAGCGTTGCTGACAGTCTTTGTGGGCGAAAACCGAATACAGCAAAAGCGATAAAGAAACTCACGTGGCAATATACTGGCATTGCGAAGTGTATGTATCCTGTATTGTTTGAATTTTTCAAAACTACTATTATAATATTTTACAGCTTTGAATAAGTGTTAGTGCTCAGGCTGGCTGCGTTGTGTATGTTGTTTCATGTGTTCAATATTGAGCGTAGGTTGCGCGCGCTAGATGAAAGTGTATATTTTTAGAATGACATTATAGATGTTACTCATTTGATTCCAATAAAGTACTGCAACCAACAGTTCTTGTATCATTTGAAGTTTAACACTTTGTAATGCATTCAAAGAAAAAAAGACATTGTGCACGCAAAAAAATGGTTGAGACACTCACGTATCGATAATGTTTGTGTTTTACCAGGCACTTTGAACAGGCGACTCTTGCAAAACGGTCCGTGTGTTCATGACGCCGCGCCAACTGTTCACTAACATAATGTGCGCGCAAACACAGGCCGACAATACAAGAACAGAATTTGTGATATCCGCCGACTGTTTACAAACCACTTTGATAATTGCGAAGTGAAACGATGCGCTGCATAGATGAACTTAGACGAAAGACAGATGAACATGAAACCGACAAGGACCTTGCGCACCAACAACTTTTATTCAATCGCTTTCGCTCGTCAAATATATACACAGATTATGAAAGGTGACGTGTGCAACGACACAAGAAGGAGCAGAGAATCAACAAGAAAGTGTGACGCAACAGCTCCTGTGAGCACGTGCCTTCAAGACATCAAGCAATTCATTGACGTGTGCCAAACCAGTAGTTCAAAAACTTAACTGTGTCAGAATCTAGCGCTACCGATGGTGCGCTTACACAATCGCGGCCCGTTATCTCATTCATTAGGAACGCCTCAACCACTTCTCTCTTTTTTCTGTTATTTCCCACATGTGCTAGCTTCTTTGTATTCTTAAAACATGGTGTGCACTTACAGTTAAAACAGTGTGCTGCTAAATTGCCAGTAATCGTCAGCTTACCTATCCAGTTTTCATGCTGCCGCAGCCTTTCAGTTTCATGCTGCCGCAGGAAAACTGTGCTGGAAAACAGTACGTCTGTGCATACGGCGTCGAAGAAACAGTGCAGTGCCGTGGTGGCGACTCCGTCGTCACCATTTTCTGGTTTCGTCCTGGGATTTGTGACAAGCTAGTGCAGGCTCACAAGCCTCCATTGATATGTACGTGCTGCGTCGATACCAGCTGCCCACTAGTGCAGTAAAAAAAAGTAAGCGCTGTTATGCTCGAGGGCGCGGGATAGATTCCCGCCCACGGTGGCCGTATTTCGATGGGTTTGAAATACAAAGAACACCCGCGTACTGAGATTTATGTGCACATTCAAGAACCCCAAGCGGTCCAGATTAGTCCTGATTCCCACACTACGGCGTGCCTCATAATCATACTTTGTTTGGCACGTAAAACGCTAGAAATTGTCGATGTTGATCAAACACGTTTATTCTAAGCAGACACAGGCCAGTGAAAAAACTAACACGGCACGTTAGGCGAATTAAACGGCGAGTAGAAGTCCAGAATATTAGACCCTTTTCTAGCGAGGCATAAATTGAGATATCACTTCGCCGCGGCAGCCAATGCACAAAGAAGCTTTAACGGATCGGCCGACTCCTGAAAGCTAAGCTTCAAGTAGTCCGCTCCTTTGTTCGTGACAACAACTCTGTCTGTAGCACAAGTGAAGTTCAACAGAGGCATCCATCGCGTGCGTATTTCTCATAACAGTTCAGCGGCTTCGGCGAACGTGCCCCCGTACGCATCTCGTAGACAGACAGCTTTCCTTCTGCGTAACTGTTTGCAAATAATGTAGACTACCTGCCTATCGTATTATGTTCACTGCACGCGGTGGCATCAGAAGGAGCTGGGTGGTGGTCAGATGAGAAGATTGTTTCTTATGCCGCATGCTGCATAATATGTATGTTTTATTTACGACAAAACACCGATTAAATTCGGCTCGTTGGCCCCGGTTTCCACTGGTGGCCCTCACTATCGAATAAATCTAGCAGACACGCGCAATTCGGTTTAGAAACTAGCCCGACGCCACTAGACAGGAGAGCAAGAGCAGAACATACTTGTGCTCGCCTGACTGCCGGGATGCAACGCCGCATCCGTTACTATTCATATGTTTTAGAAGGAAAAGCATAGAAGGATACGTCCTCCCTCATTTCTACGTATTGTGGCACTTGAATGCGCAACAGTACCGCCAGCATCATTTAGTTTTGTTTCGGCGATACGCGTCCGCATCGCCTGACCCAGTCGCCACTCTCGCCCGCGAGAGCTGCTGGAGTATGCGCGCTTTCACCGCCAGGGCGGCACTGCCCACACCGCGGAAACTCGAGTGCTGGTTCCCTATACAACCAGTATGTGTGTCCTGATTTTAGGTGCAGTGTTAAGTCAAGGAACTGCAACTGATTATTTTGGGCAACCCCATGTGTGAACTCAAGACCCATCCCATATTCCCTACACACCTTCAAAACATTCACAACATTGCAGCCTTGCACATCTTTCTCAGAGATAATTAAAAAATCATCAACAAACCGAAAAATTGACAAAAAAAAAACGGCTGCATACCCAGACAATGTCGTACGCAGAGGCGTTGAAAAGATTTGGATTTTAAAGGCTGGACCAGAGCACACTTTGCAAAGAGAGACACACAACGCAAACGCTTTGCTGTTTTACCGTACATTCATTGTTTTTCACATGAGCTCAAGCACATTGCCAGCCGGTTTGGTGTAGAAGTTGTTTTCAGTGCACCCAACAAGATTCAACGTGTGTGTCATGCGGTGGACGAAAAATTTGACAAAAATATTAAGAAGAAAAAATGTGTTTGCCTTTCAAAAGAAAGCGGAAAGTTCGTGAGGTGCAGGATAGGGGCAGTTTATTTATTGCCCCTAACCTGCGGTCGTGTATACATAGGTCAGAATGGCCGATGCATTAACACTCGCCTTAATGAACATATGAAGTCATTGGAGAATAGCAATCACTCCCACCTAGCCGAGCATTGCAGGAACTGCGAATATTACCCTGTGTGGTGTGACACTAACATTTTGTTTTATCACAAAGAGAAGCTAACTTGGGAAATGCTTCAAGCTTTTCATGTCACAAGGTGTGATGATAAATGTGTAAGCAACCCATAGTTTGTACTAACGGGACACTAAACGCAAATATTAAGTCGACGGTGATTGTTGAAATAGCAGTCCAAAAACCTCGCAGTGCTATTTTTATGCCAAGGAAGTGGTTATTTTGAAATAAAATCACGCTTTAGTGGTCCGCATCACGTTAGCGCACTTCAAATCAGCCGCCTGAAAGCGGTATTTTGCACGTAACTGTTGCCGTGCTCAACGTTGCCCGCCTTTACTGCGCGGCGGCGTGAACTGGCGGCGTGCACCGTTCGGGCATCCGGCAACATCACATGCATGCGGCATTTTGTCGAACTTTCTGTCAGAGCGACTTTCACGAGCGTGCAAAACACACGCGGCAGTACGCGATACCGAAACTACCACTGAGACGCGACCGCGGGGTCGAAGCAGGGCGCCGGGCGAAGCGCAGTTCGGCGAAAACGGAACCTTTGAACCACGCGCGCCGTTCCCCATGGCAATGCCAAGGAGGTTCTTTTTTCCATGAATCAAACAGAAACGAACAAGCAGCATTTTATTACGTCTCTTGATGCACGGAAGGTTCTTTTTTATTGCAGCTAGTTTGATTACTAGTGATTAATTGTATTCAGACTCTCGCACGTCATCGGGATCACTTCCAAAACGTCCCACTCGTGGCGCTGATCGTGTGATACATTTAGCTTAATTTCTCGGTAAGTAGGGCACTGCTGTTGATAATATTGCCGTTTTAGACTTTGTCGTACATTGAGCTTTCAGTCTGACATAAATTGTTATTTGCCTTTAGTGTTCCTTTCACAGACAGGGAGTTCAACTTTTTGAGTCGTGCTTGACTTTTATTTTCTTCTGCACGTTGTATGTAGCATTTCTGCAGAATTACTGTCAGGATGTGTTTTTTTCTTTTATTTTGCTTGCTTGTTTGTTTAATTCTTTTTACGCACATGCGCTCTTGAGCTACCGTGGGTTATATCTTTCGTGTACTTCCTTGAATAAACTGAGTTGTGAGTTCGCGCCCGTTTGTCTTCTCGCCTTTCGTTTTCGTCTATTGTGTGCGCGCCGAAATGTTTCCACTAATGTATTGCAAATTTGATTTCACACACGTAAAAACTGCATGCAGCAGATCATTACGCACGTAAAGCTTCGACGTACGCACTTCACTACGTTATTGTTTCAACGTTGTACCTTCGCTGAATTACAAGCATACCTCTGATTGGGAAGCTGGTCGCGATGGAACGTACCTAACACTCTTAGAAAAACAGTTAGTAAACGCACGTATGTAGTAGTTTCAAGCGTATTTTACTACCTTCGCGGCGTCCCTTTATTAGCCAGCAGCTAGTAAAGCTGGTAAATTTTGCCGCTACTAACCAAGGAGCCTTTCGCGGTGTCTGTAAATAACGAGGACGCATGGTCGTTGATCTGGAACACGTCTTTACTTCATGAACGCTAGCTCCGAATCCCCTTCGTTCTCCTCTTCCTTTCGACCCTGTCCCCACCCTCAAGACCATGGCTCACTATTCTATTTTCAACATCCTCCGAGGGGGAGAGGACAAAAAACGTCACATCAGTCATTTTGTGGCTTCCATTACACACAGGTTTTGCACCGGCCGGTTCACCACGTGGCCCGTAGCCAAACAAACGGAACAGGCTGTCACTATCGCGTCCGTGACGCAGTCACATCACTCGGACAGCTGTTCTTGCACTGTCACCGCGTCTCAGACTCCAATCGGTGATGAAGCCTGCTCATCCGACGTGTAAATGAGGTGCGCGCTTCCATCTCCGTCGTTTCCATCTCGGTGTGGCATTGGTGGTGTACTCCGCACTCCTGTTCTCCTGCAGAAGGTTTACTGCAGCGTTTGGGAGTCTTCTCCATGTGCCTAGATGCCTGCAGCGACGTTTCTTGCTGTGGCCCGAACCGTGCGAAGTCCCGAACTTTGAGAAGGTTGCCGATATCGACGCTTGTTCTCCTGATCGGTTCACTACGTCAGGACGAGTCCCGGTGCCTGACTCTCCCGCTTCTCTGTAGAAATATGTTCATTGAGATGCTCGCACAGTAGGTTCGCGTGGTGGTGGTATTTCTTCGGCTTCGTTTTCGGGACCCTCCACTTCTCTTTCCGAGGCAGAAGCAGCGCTTTTTTTTCCTAGTGTACGCGCTCCTCCCTTCGCTCAGTCATGACTCGTCCAGTTCCACGAAGCTGAACGGAACAAAATCCTGACATCCAGGCTCTGCATCCAACGACGAAGATTCCAAGAAAAACACGACACGACTGCTAGCTCCATCGAAGGAGCCATTGTTGCAGGTGGGCAAGCTGTCGGCAACTTCTTCCTTCCCGCGCTTCATCAGTTGCTCACTGGACACAAACTGTTCATCAACTTCAACCTCATTATTCACGCCACAGCTTCCACCGTTTTCACGACTGCCGCCTGTACTTTCGAAAATGGCTATCGCTTGATCCTCTTTCGGTTCTTTATCCCTCTTCGGAATACTACCACAGTCCTCCAATGGCTGTTCCTCTCTTGTCCAATTAACAGCGTGCAACGTTTGCCCAGGAGGACCTTCAACGCACATCATCATCGCTTGATCACTGTCAAAAAAGACCTCCTCTCTCGGTGACTCTATATTTCTGCAGGTCATCACCGCCGATTCGATGTTATTCTCTTTATCATCCCTTTGTGGACTCGCAGACAATCCGCTTTTGTGGTTGGAATCTGAGCCTTCGAAACTTGTCTGGTCTCTTTGCATGCCTTCGGAGATGCTGTCACTGTCGTCGGCGATTTTACACAAACCAGCTCGGTTGTAGTTTCCGCTGTCACGTCTGGCGTAAGCAAAAGGCGGATAGCACGTGTCACGCAGGAGAACAGACTGTTCGCGTTCAGACAGGAAATACTGCCAATCAGCGATGGCAAACAAGACCTTCTCATGGTATTCTGCAGATTCCTCGAGTTCCTTGTCAAGTTCCTCGTCTTCAATAACGTCGAGGATCTTCCTGTCCAACTGGCGGAGCTCAGCTTCTTTGCTCTTCAAAACGTTGACGTGCTTCATGACACGGCGCGCTTCGGCATCGGGATTCTGCAGCAGTTCTGTCAGGAGCGTAATAATCCGAGAGACGCTGACCCTGTGAGCTCCACGCACCTCCCGAAGACGCTCGGCCGAAGTCATTGGAGTCCACGAATGACCATTCCCGGGTTTCACGGCACCAAATATAAATAACGAGGACCCATGGTCGTTGATCTGGAACACGTCTTTACTTCATGAACGCTAGCTCCGAATCCCCTTCGTTCTCCTCTTCCTTTCGACCCTGTCCCCACCCTCAAGACCATGGCCCACTATTCTATTTTCAGCAGTGTCTTTAACAAGGTAACTACCAAGACACCGATGTTACCAGATGCTTAGAGAAAACTTCGGAATAACGCTACATTTAGACAAAGTTTTAATTTTCTTGATTATGTTGAAAAAACAGTTTCGTGCTAAGTGATGGCACATATGTGCCAACAGTGGGATACAAGATACTGGGTAAAAAATCATAGATTATTTCTCTGAATTCTATGGCTTCTAAACCGGTACGGTGTGTGCGATTCCAAAGTAGGCACGTAAACGGCCGTCAAGAGTAGACGGTGCCTACCTATAAGCCTTGATTTTCTGTGTGTAATTGTGTGTGTGTGTGCTTTCGCTTATGGTTCGTTCAGGCCTCAATGTACGTGGCTGTCATGCTTACTTACCATGGTAATTAATTAAAGGAATTAGCGGTTACTGATTGGTGTAACGAACCATGTAATTTCGTTTTTTTTCTTTTACCTTATATATGCTTTTGCGGCAGAGCCAACTTGATATGGCAATGCATAGGCATATATAAACAAAATAGGCGTAAACCTCTATTTGACTAATTGTAGTCCACTAGAGTTTGTACTGTTACTAAGTTGGTGGTGCGGCTACTAACAATCTAGTAACACACTAAACGTTGGAGGGCTAGCTCTATTCACTTACTAACCAGGCAGCGAAATTCGCTAACCTGCATTTTGGTACCTTCCCTTACTAAGAGGGGCCCCGCCACGGTGGTCTAGTGGTTATGGCACTCGCTGCTGAACCTAAGGTCGGGAGATCGAATGCCGGCCGCGGCTGCATTTTCGATGGGGATGAGAATGTTCGAGGCCCACGTACTTAGATATAGGTGCACGTTAAAGAACCCCAGGTGGCCAAAATTTCCGAAGCCCTCCACTACAGCGTTCCTCATAATCATATCGTGCTTTTGGGACGTTAAAGGCCAGATAATAATAATAATAATAATAATAATAATAATAATAATAATATTAATAATAATAATAATTATTATTATTATTATTAATCATTATCACTGCCATCACTTCACTGCCGACGAAATCGTTCTGATCTCTTATTTCTTTACAAGCTAGTCCACGGTATCATATCCTGCCCTGTACTTCTCAATTGTGTTAATTTTCGAATTCCGCGTAAGTTAACCAGAGAGAACAGACCGTTTCATGTACCCGCCTGCTTCTTCCCCCACTCTACCGTCCACAGAATACAAAGTCTTTATAATATTAATTTTCTTGATCTTGACGTTTTTCATAGTCCACAATCATTGTTTTTATCCGAGCTTTGCACTGTTTTGACATAGTATGGCACAATGTACAAAGTCTTCCCTTCTCCGTCTTTCCGCATAGTTGTATATGTGCAATCTAATTTTTTATTCCCCTTCAATATTTCTCATATTGTCTTATTTTACTCCTCCCCTTTTGTGTTCATTTCTGTTTGTCTACGTGTTTTTGCTCTTTTTATTTCTGAAGACTGTCTGTATTGTATTGTTTATGTTTATTGATTTTTTTTGCGTGCGCCTGCACAAAGACCTCACGGTTGTTCCTGGGCACGTTAAATAAATGATTGATTATTATTATTATTATTATTATTATTATTATTATTATTATTATTATTATTATTATTATTATTATTATTATTATTATTACTAAGAGGGTAGTGCTTCTAAGTAAACGGTTAGTATCGAGGTAGTGAATATGCCGTCTTTTTTTTCTCAGAGTGATAGGACGACCCCTGCTCAGCTAGTTGGGGTTTCCGTAAGGAAATAGTACAGGGCGACACAGAAATTATTTGTATATGTGGAAGACACATGACGCTTCAAACGTGACGGTGTCCTTCCATAGCGGCTGCGTTATTGCGCACAACTGTTACAAGAAATGGATTACCTGGCGGGCTATGTATGTTTGATGCGTGTCCGATGATGGGCCTGCCATGCTTTCCGGGCATGCTGCTCACACTGCAAACGGGTTTGAGCCTTTTAGGGAGTTTCGGGCTCGACGCATAACGTGCATCCAAAAGGTACTACGCAAAACCCCCTTCAAAATGAGGTTCAAAAGGAGGTTTTATTTACATCCTTTAAGGGAGTGATTAGACGGAACTAGGGAGGTAAATTTGTGTTTTTATTGAACTCATTTTGAGGGCTTGAACGGAGCGCATGGGAAACTTTTCTGGTTCTTTTGAGAGCTTTTTAAGCCTCCTTTTGGAGGTATAGTTGGTGTTTTTATGTAAGCCATTTTGGGGGCTTGAACAGAGCGCATTGAGAGTTTTTCTGCTTCTTTTGAGAGCTGTTAAAGCCTCCTTTTATACGAGGCCCTAGAGCGGTCGCGAAATGAAAAAAAAAAGTATATTATAGACAGTATATTACGTTTATCGGCCAATTTCCGCTACTATTCATCACTAGGACATAATAGAAAATGGACATCAAAGTATTTACGCACAGACATGACATTTGCATACAAGTACGCACGACACAGGAATCGAACTCGCGACCACATGCACTCAAAGCAAGCACTATAACCATTACACCACAGCGCCACCACTTGCAAGCTTGCTTTTTTCGTGGGCTTATATATGTACCAATGTATGTACAAAGCGGCTGGTAACCCGTCGGCACAACTTCGAACTTCTGTTCTTGTGCCATCGGCGTGTGTTTGCTCTTGCGGAAGGTCAATACATAATTTGTGGGGCGTCATGCAGGCCGAGCCGATCACCGTAAACACCCTCGGCTGCGAATTCTCCGGTTCACCGTGTCGTGCCGCTAGAAAAATTATAAACGTGTGCCCTCTTCGCTCGCGCTAAATTCGTGAATACCAGCGTGACAAAGGTACCTTCAAATGAGCGAACGTATGTGCATTCCGTGAGCGTATGCTGTGGAGCAATTTTCGTTATTTCTGCAGCCGCGAACTGCGCGCGTCCAGATGCGGCAGCGTGTTATGAGCGGTTCGAAGACCGCCTGCGTTCTCATATGAAAGTTACACACGCAGATGCCCGACTTAGAAGAACATTGTAACGTGCCTACATTAAGTGCATTTATTGCGCGCGTACTGCCGCGAGCTGCACGCAGGGGCGCGCTCTGAGCAGCTGAACAAAAATCTGTTTCCGCAATTAGCGCTTATTCGCAATGCACCCTTTAGCGCGGACCGCCTGCGTTCGCATATGAAAATTACACACGCAGAAAATTCCAGAGTTATAAGGACATTGTAACGCGCCTACATAAAGTGCGTTGAATGCGCGCGTACAGCCGCGAGCAGCGCCTTCAGAGCAGCTGAACGCTTATCTATTTCCGCAATTAGCGCCTATTCGCAATGCACGCTTTAGCACGGCATTCAGTCATTCCCTATAACGCATATTCAGTATTTATTTGCGTTCATACTCGGATACTACCTACATTTCTTACTAATTAGCTTTTATTGGTAAGCATCACGCCACCGCGTTAAAGCGAATGCCTAACGCGTGCCCCAAGGTCAAGGACAACCTCCCCAGTTTACCAGTGACAGGTCTCCCACAAAACAAAAAAAGTTAATGTACTTGCACTTCTCTCTTGTGAACGTCCATGTGTACTTGGCCCTCCCCTCAGACAAATGATGCAGTACCCATTAAAAAAAAGCATTACCCTCTTCCTCAATGGAACAGCTGTTCTTGACAAAATATGGTTCTGTTGAATTACTTCACCACAGCAGCAGAGAGGTTGGCTTGTTTGCAATTCAGAATTTCACAAGCGTACCACAGAAACGCGAGGACTGTAGTAAATATGCAGAAAACTGGAAAAACTATCATATGTGCACTCCCTCGTCCACCTGCACACTACGTTAAACTTTATTTATACAACAGCAACCTTCAATTATGCTACTATTGATAAAAGATCACCCAATCAACGTTAGAACACAGTGATGACTTTCTGTCTTTCTGTTGCCTATCTTCTACGATGTGTCATAATCTGTGAATCATCTGTTCAATGTGTTTGGTAATAAAACACAAGCAGTTACATTGAGCAGGCAGTGTTTCAGCAATTTGTTTTACAAGCACAAATTCATTTCTTCAATTTGCATGCACGGCAAGTAGTCATAGTTCAATTGATACAAGAACCAGTGGTTGCAACATTTTATTGGAATAAAAACCGCAGCAGTTCTCGTGCAATGTAAGGATATAGGTATATGTTTCCATCGTCGTGCACAGAACCTACTCCCAAAACTGAACACGTGGAACAACATATACAGTACAGCCTAAGCACTATACATAATCCACAGCAGTAAAGCAATACGAAAGTAGGGTGTAAAATCTCATCATGATGCGCACTAACGTGTGCACTTCACCGTGCCAGTATGTAAGTATAGTCCAAAAAAATAAGCTACCCAAGGAACTTGGTGTCAGCCTACACACGAAGGCAACTAATTAGTACAATAAGGCTAGCATCACTTTTGGGAAATATGAAACCGTGTAGACAGGCAGTTGTACAGTTTTTATTGCATCAGTTTGCCCTATGGCATCAAAACATGTCGCCCATGATTTCGGAGTTGAGTTTCCTACAAAAAAGCCCAGAATAGACCTGTGGTGTTGACTGTAGGTCCACTTACCAAGGTGCATAAAAGCATTCAGCAATGCCCACAAAATTACAAGGTTGCCTTCATATGTTGCTGTACATATTTACTCACAGATACCTGGAAGCCATCGTAAATTTCTGGAAGTGTGCTTGGGAACTTGTCGGCATAATCACATGACTGCAATGTACCAATACTTCTAATATGCATAACAAGTACAGCCATGCTTCAATGTTTTTACGCCAGCTAGTGCCATCTGTAACTCAAAAGTTCATCCTTAATTCCTCACTTGATGGCTTACGCATAATTACCACATTGAAAATAATCCAAGCACCATGGCTGCAACGTCAACTTGCAATTAGGCAATCACAGGCACTAAATAAAAAAATTCCTGTAAATAAAGCTTAGAATAACAGAGAGCTGAGCTAGTTGGTAAGTATTCATTCTAAAAAGACAGGGCGTGCAAACACGGACACAAGAAAGAAGTCAGTCACTGTAAATAGTGACTGATCGCTTTGCATATTGGGTCCTAGGACTTGATATGCCATGAGGATGAATAAAAATTGACCACACATATATAGAGACTGTGAAACAGTCAGGAGTTCAGTTCATAGGTAAGGAAAACGTGAAAACGAAATCAGAACACATAGCAACAAAGGGGACGGAACGACACACTACTAACAACTGAAGCTGAACATGTGCGGCTTTTCTGTGGTTTCTTTCTGTGGTTTTGATTACACTTCAGTTACTAGTAGCGCATTGTCCTGTCTGCCCCCTTCATTCCTCTGTGGATGTGTGATTGTTTAGTCTTGTAATTTTTTCGTGCTGTGTGTTTACATCTTTCTGTGGTTTTGATTAAACTTCAGTTGCTAGTAGCGCGTCATCCTGTCCCCTTCATTTCTCTGTGCTGTGATTTTTTTGCACCCTCTTTAACTATGAATATACACCAACTCGCCCAACTGCCCCTGTTAAGACTTATGTTTGCTGAATAACACTGGGTCCACTTAGCGTCTTTTTAAACAATGCGAAATTTTCAAATGCACACGATATCAGAAAGGTTGCACGCAGTATTGCGCATAACACTCTGCATCAATACCAGTGTTGGCCTAAATGTGCTAAGATGTACGAGCTGTTCGACATAGTGTAAAGTGAGGCACATCAGGGTGTTCCCACAATCATGGGTGTCGGCAGGGGTTTGCACAAAGGGCACCTGCCGCCATCAAGACACACCAGCACTTGACCCCACCCAAGCTACACCAATGCTCTCCTGCTCACCAGGCCGAGACGTTACGCCGCCTTGCACCCCCAAGACAAAATCCTGCCGACACTCATGCCCACAATACACTTGACTTGAACACAGACTGGTGGGCAAGCAACACTTGCTGCTTTGCCAGAAGTGTGTTCCTGAAAATTACACAAAAAAGAAGTCCACTAAGATTTCTCTATACGTAAAAATGAGTGTCTTACCGAAGATTCGCACTTGACTATCCTTATTGCAGATATTTTGTCAAAACACGAAATAAATACAAAATTGAGATGCTGCTAAGCATTTCCTTGTGAGCGCTTCACTTCGTGTGCACAGGGCGAAAAACAAACGGATGTAAAAATAATGCGAAACACCACCAGAAGTGTACTCTTGCCATGTTTACCATTATGTGGGTAGTTTTTGATGTCAGTAAAGTTATCATTATAAGTACACTTTAAAAGGGTTGTGAATGTTAGCAAGGTCTTGATTAACCGCACCTACTCTGTTTAGGAGTGAAGATTGGGATACTTGGCACTGAACCATGGCAAAAATAAACAGCGCACTTCTAGTGAGGATAAACTAAGGCCTGGGCACAATAACAGCGCTTTCACCTTGTCAAATTGTGTCAACAGTCATGATACTATGTATTGACCTTGAAAACTATGGCAACATAATGCAAAACAGCAAATTAACGAGAGGGAATAAACAAGATGATTCATCACTCTGGTTCAACAGACTCAACAGCTGACTTATATCAATGCGATTAAATTAGCCTTGCACATCTCCTAATGGCTAAGAATATGCACATGTAGCCTCGGCAAATTCCACTGTTGATACGTGACCAATGAAGTTGCATTCCTTCCATGCCGTTGAATGGCCGTTCCTTCTTTTCTGTTTTCACTGTTTTTTGATTTTCATTGTTTTCACTAGCGTAAATGTTCACCTTTTTGATTTTGTCACTTTGCAGATGGCGTAGGTGTTTTGCCTTTGAATGTGCACGTTTCTTCTGCTTTGTCTTTCCTGTTTCTTTTTGTATGCGTATATGTTTTGCCTTTGAACGTGCACACGTTTCTGCTACTCTGTCTGTCTTTTTGCTCTACTGGGCCTTGTGCACTTCTCAAGCTACTTTTCACATGAGGCCCATTTCCTGTATTTTGCTGGAATAAACATTTATCCATTCATTCAATACCATAAAACGCATGTGCTTCACAATACACACTGCACTTAGCAGATGTCTGTCACATGATATGGCCGTCATTGTATAGCTTTAACATGATTTATTCGTTCTAGTTAAATGAATCCAAGCTAATGATGTTAATGTACCTTGATATGCTATTTCACTGTTCCTTGATGCATATGTATGAAGTTACAGGGCTTATGTACCTTAATATGCTATTTCAGGAGACGGGCAGAGTGCGCAATGCAAAATTATTGCCGAAAAGTCTTTTCACGTCCTGACAATCTGTGCTTCGGTGGGTTCACACAGTTGCATGGCGGGAGAAAGATGTCCAGGGTAGTTGACTGCATCCAAGGTAGATGCTGCAAAATGAGAGCGCACGGTCTTGTCACATGTCAATGTGCGCAAATTGACACAATGACGAAGGATTAAAACAAACAAATGAAGTTGGAGAAAAGAATAAATCGCAAACGAAGTTGTCCTTTATGCACATTCCATCATGTGACAATGTGATAACCGTGGCCTTTTGCTCTAATGTATATTCCCTGAAAGCATCATGCCTCATTCATGCTTTATCGCAGGCTAGAAAATTATATCGTGGAAACAACTTTATCAGGGCGCACTCCTGGGTCGATTGACTGGTCGTATGAAGCATGAGTGATATTCAGAGAAGTTCCAAAACATGCATCACACATCATTGCTATCTGAGTTTAACGACTTAAATGCGAAGCATTTGTTAAACACTTCTACGACTTTGAACGGATCTATCTACCTATCTATCTAGCCGCCTACGACTCATAGCTCGTGTGAGTGTTTCGTTAATGGGATGTATGCCAAAATTCGTGTGGCATGGCACGACTGCATGAAGAACATGAATGATGGGTGTTAACTTGAAAATCATGATATGCATTTCATTAACGACATGATATACACGTCACTCTCTTGGTTCTCTTGCGACTGTTTCGTTAACTTGATATTTACCAAAATACGTATGGCGTCACAAGAGTGTATGACGCACATAAACGACAGTTTCTAACGTGCAAATCATGACATGCTTGTCATGTATGGCGTTATTTTGACAACATGGTCTCGGGGGCGCTAGTGGCCGTTTCGCCTGCTTCATATACACCAAAATTGGTATTGTGCAGTGTGACTGTACGTCCAACATAAATGACAGCTGGCAACATGAAAATAATGACATGCATGTCATGTACACACGCCACGCTCATGGTGCGCTCGCGGCCGCTTCGCTAGCTTGACATTCACCTAAATTGATATAGCGTGACGTGATTGTGCGACGAACATAAATGACATATAGTAACATGAAAATAGCGACATGTATGTCATTTACGGCATGGAGCCTGGTGCACTCGCGTCCGGTTCTCTAACTTGATATTATCATACCAAGATTGGTATAGCGTGACGTGACAATATGACGTACATAAATGACAGCTGGTAACATGGAAACAATGAATGACATGCGTGTAATGTACGGCATGGGTTACATGCCATGCTCATGGTGCGCTGGCGGGCATTTCGCAAGCTTTACATGCCGATTTTTTTTTCTTTCTTTTTTTGCTTTTCATTGCACTTTTCAAGCGACGCAATGTGCAGAAGGTCATCTACAGGTGCATAAGCGACGATAAGGGCTCGCAAAGAGAGAGAACATCAGTATTACTTACCATTTTTGTTACTGACTGTGCCGAGCACGCAGGGTGCCCATCATCTGCTTGGTAATGCACAGCGGCACGCTCGCTTGAGTCGACAGACCGTTGCGATTATCGCACTCGCAGCGCAGCATGTCGCACTGTCGTCAAACCACGCATATCACATCCAGCGGCGAGAACACAGCGAGGCTGCGGGCACAAAACGCGCACACACGACCGACACAGCTGATCAGTTGAGAAGTGGCGTTCACAAGGCCTAGCCGGCCTGGCTACGACGATCGCGCCGCCGCGGGAACGGCTCCCTCCTCACGTTTCTTTTTTTCTGTTTTTTTTTCTTCGCGCGCGCATGCGGCGCGAAGCTTTGTCCCATTTCACTTCGGTAGCGCCTCGTCTGGCTTGCTTTTGACCTGGCGGGGGCGGGCCGCAGTAGGCTGCAGCCGCCAAGGCCAAAGGGCTTCCTCGCTTCCTCTCCAGCCATTCGGAGGGTCGCGTATATCTCTTTCTCTGGGCTATCTGTGCAAGGGATTTTAGTGCGCTGAAGCATGCCGCCTCTATCTTTTACTTCTTTCCCCCGCACAGCTACATACATGCCCACCAGCACTGAAGGCATTATGAAAAGCTTCAGAAAAAAAAGAGAAAACATGCCAGAGGAAATGAGATGGGAGTTTTTCGTTCCTCTAACTCCATTCGACGAATGGCGTCAGATAGTGAATTTACCTCCTTTCTTCCGCATAATTTCTTAACGAAGTAAAATTGAGGACACAGAACTTTATTACACCCACCTCATTACCCCCTAAGGTAGTACTGTCCAGATGAAGGTAGTATTAAGGAGAATTGTAGCCCTTAAAACGCCTAATTCGGCTAGTTTGCCTTTGCAGTGCATGCTTTCCGGGTTTTTTCCATTTCCCTCGTCGTGTATATACGCACTTTTTGGCTGAAATGAAGCTAGTTGAATGTCAGCGCTCTTTGCCTCGGGTTGTCGTGTCCCGTTTCCGGATCGTGTATGCGCTGTTAATACCTTCTAATGCGTAGAATCAGTTCCGTAATTAGTTAGAATTTCCGACTGTTTGGGTAATTTTTAGGCTTTTACGTCTCAAAACCACGATATGATTGTGTGGTACGCCGTAGTAGAGGGCTCTCGAAGTTTCATTCTCCTGGTGTTCTTTAACGCGCACTCACATCGCCCAGTACACGGGCCGATAGCATTTCGACTCCATTGAAATACGACCGCCGGTCTCGGACCCGAAAAGTGATTGTTTTCGCGTAGCCTGCGTAGAAAAAAAGCAAACGTGGCCGACATCGGCAAGGAGAGAGCCGAACATTGAACCTCTGCCATTTGTTCCACAGCGGCGCGTCCCCTCTCTGCAGTGATTATTCCACGCACATTAAGCTAACCTTGGTAGCCTTATGCCGCGTCACTCCAGGCAACGAATGGGCAGTATAGTCTAATTTCCCATTGTCGCATTGTGCATGTTGTTAAAACACTGCAGAATACAGGTCTGTTATGGCTACAAATGCCAGCCTAACTTGCATATTGAGCATTCGCTAACCACAATCTATTGTTTTTAATGCTTGCAGCGATGGCTAGCTTGTACGTATGATTGTAGCCAATGACTGAGTTTAGTTTTGTACGGAAAGGTCAGTTTTTGAGAACTCACTACAAATTTGATAGGCTACGTACGTGACGTGACGTTTCATGGATTATGGAACGTACGCCGCTAACGGCTATTACGCCGGTATGTTGTCATGCATGAATAGCCAAAACGTTTTACCCGCAGATATTATTTTTAAAACGAAAGATGTCTGGTATTTTTAAGTTACCCTATGAGTGTTTAACTTGCTCTGATGACGTGATTTCAAGTCTAAGCTCAATGGGCGAACACAAATTCGCCGAATGAGCTTAGGCTTGAAATAACGTCTTCAGAGCACTTTTCTTTAACGTTACAAAGGCGTACCAATGTCACTAATAGTTTTTCCGTCTTATTATTTATTGATTGTATATTAGACAATCAAAACACTACTCATCACCTTGCGATTACTCCCACAGAAATTTGCGACTCAATGTTCAAGCAGTGAAAGAAATAACAAACGGTGTTCCCATTCCAGGTGGACCTGGATTGTCTGAACGTCCACCTGGAGGCGTGCGAGTTCAACTGGACCGTCTGCGAGAGCTGTGGCGCCGAGATGCTTTACTCGGCACTGTCGTCGCACCGACGCGGGCAGTGCCCGAAAAGCTTAGTGCGCTGCAGCCGTCGCAGCGGCTTCTACATGCGCGCCGACGAGCTGCAGGACCACGACTACAAGGAAGCGATTTTACTAGCTGTGAAGCGTAAGCGTGCCAAGCTTTGCGAAGCAGCACAGAGCAAGGTGGCGCGCCTGCGTCTTCGGATTAGCGAGATCGATACAATAATGACTATGTATAAATGAACGCATGAACAGGACGCTGACGCCAGGTGTTTCACGAATAATAAAAGCGTGCTTGTTTGATGTGCTTCTTCGTTTCTTTGTCATGACTTAACACATCCTCAACACAGCCTAAGATAGCAGACGCTACTAGCAATTTGACGCACAATGCGTCATGAAGTCGCTGCGCCGTCATAGGCGGTGCCCGCACAATTGCGCTAGCCAGCATGGCGCCTGAGAGTCAATGACCGCATTCACAGAGAGTTCCAATAGAACCCATGCCACGATGAATGCCGCTCTGAATGCGATCGCATTAGGTGGGGATTAAAACTCACTTAATTGCAGTAATATTGCTGCGGGAAAGCTTAGTCGATTGCTCCGCTTGGGGTTGCCGCTATGCGAGCCTGGTCAGTGAAACTCAGCTGAGGCGACTGTGGTAGAATAGGAGAGGTGGCCATACGAGCGCCGCAGTCTTGTCGCCGAACCTCTCGAGTTTCTCGAAACAGTCGCCAGGTGGCAGAACGGGTTATTGGGACATTGAGTTACTGTATATGCTACCTTTAGCTAGCAGAGTTGCGCCGCTGATAGAACTCGCCGCTCGCGCCACCATTCGCCCAGCGCGCTCACGTGCGCAAAAAGCATCCGTTTTAGAGAAAGCCAACTTCACGGCCGCGCGGGTGTTGGCGATCGCCGCGCCACCACCACTGTATCAAGCCAAATCAAGCCGTCCGGCGAAGCGCAAGACGGTCCAGCTGAGTTCGGATTGTTTGTCGTTGTTGTGGTGGTGTCTTCTGCTGTCCGTTTTTGCGAACGTCTGCGCGGCGCAGCGCCCTGACTCAGTGTTGCGAAGTTGCGACAATGACAGGATGCTGCGCTCCCCACTGCACGAACCGACAAGAGCACGGAAAGGCCTCCTTCTCGATTCCATGTGGCAAGTCTGCCTCCGTCGTCCGTCGCCGTCTCAAGTGGCTGCTGCGCATGAGACGTCAGAAGCCGGCGATAACGAACAGGATATATATCGCTTCTCTCTGACTTGTCAAAGGTTGACTAAAAGTCGAACGGGACAAAACGGTAAAAATATGCGCGCGTGACTGTGTGAAGGAGGCGATGTGTGTGAATATGAACCTTACAGGTCTATCAAAACAGCATGATTAATTCCGAGCACTGTGCGGCATAAAAGTTTGAAGCATGACCGAGTGTTAATTATATGCCACATCTACCTAGACGTACGCGAAATTCTCGTTAGCTTGCGCTGTTTGTAAAACACAGTGATAGTTTTAGCACTTGTTTTCTCGAGCTATTCACTTAATCTTTTGAAGCGCTGCATCAAAAACTACGTGAAACGAATAATTAGGCTGAATTTAATTGGTCCAGAATTGTGACCGTCGCACTTTTCCTAATTGCCATTTAAAACAAAAATATTACTTGCGATAGTGTTCCATCTCAAATTATTGTTTCTCCGAGCTTTCTATTCTTTTTTTTCTTCGAATCTAAAGTCATTGCGCCAGCGACGCGTTAAGAACGAACGAGAAGGTGCACGGAGCCGCTGCGCCGAGAGGACAGCAGCAACAACAGCAGCCGCGTCGGCCCGTACATTCCAGAGAGGTGGCTTTCCTGCTTAACGTGGATGCCACGGCGGGCTAGATGCCGGACCTATGCGCAACTCTGCTACCTAAAGGTAGCATATACAGTAACTCTATTGGGACACTCATCCGAGACACTCATCCCAAGCTTTCGTGTGCTGTAAGAGGCCATTTATGGTAGATTTTTTTTTTTTTTTAGTTTTTAATGGCTTGTAGTGGCTGTCTACCGGCTGTGCCCACAAAAATAAGTGTACCAGGCTCTATAAAGCGTAAAAAACTCGCAGGGGCCCCTTATGCATCTGCCTCAGTTGACTCGAAGGCGAAAGCCATATTCTTCTCCTCCTAATTCCATGTTTTGAAGCTCGCGCGGCCCACTCCGACAGCTTTCTGCAACTAACACGGTTTTGCGATGCCTCCAGGGTCGGAGGCATTGTGAGCTTTATGCAACTCAGCTTCCGGGAGTTGCATAAAGCTGCCTCCGGGATCGGCACACCTTTGACTAAGCAATGATGCCATATGTGATGATGTCACCACGATGACGTCGCAAATTTGGGTGCTCTGTGACGTCACGAGAACGTCATATGGTGGCGTCATCACGTGATGGTGATTTTTGCATTAGTCGTGTTTACGCCGCCGATAGGGGACGCCGACGCGGGATGACTTTCAATTTTCGCGGTTTGACAAGGATCTAAGGCTTTCACCTTAAAATTTCTAATCAGCCCCAGTAATGTCGACAAGACCGGCACAGCGCCGCATCGCAATGGACGCGCACTATTTTTCTGGAAGCGTGGAATTTATTACCGGCGAGTGTACGCAGTGAAAAATATTTGGTCTTGACGCTATTATGGTTAGCACAGTGGGCTTATCGAAGTAGTTAACTTATGATCGCCTGGCTGTGACTAAGCCTTATTGTTGCGTGGTCCCCAAATGTTTAATTGTTGTTCAGCTTTCTAAGAGCAGAAGAAAAGTGTGCAAAATAAAAGGAACACTTCAATAATATTGGCAATTAACATGTGAGCATAGTTACAATATTACCATGCACGCTTCTTTTGCTGCTTTTATGTAACTGGTCCGTTACACGTATAATCACTGCCCTGAGCAAACCGCACCCCAATGTCTGGGAACCTCGATTATTTCAGAATCTTCTGATAGACGAGAATAGTTGACTTCATTCTAGAACTAACGCGGCCACGGGCGATAAGGCTCGAATGTTCGATGGCGCATGTATAGATACTGACGCGCTTTACCGCAGATCAGATTATCCACGACTGACGCTCTGTTCGCCGCTGTCAATGCACAGCTTGTAGTGCTTGCAGTTTGACTTTTCCTTTCCCGGGCACAGGTTCGCCCGAAACAAAGAGATAGCTCTACCACCATCTTCTTCGGCGTCACGACCACGTGACAATATATTAGACAGTGAGTACGTTTTCAAGGCCAAATCGAACAAAAGTTCTATTACGAGCAGAGTTCTGTAACTGTATATGTGGAGGCGATGCGGATGTCCGTGGGCAGGTTGTCCTTAGCGCAGGCAGATGCCACAGAAATTGGACACCCGCAACTGCGCCACTAAAAGTGGAGAAGCAACCGCGCGCAAGAACGTATGTCACAGAAATTGGGCGAACCTCACTACTCACCACGGGGCCACTAAATTGTCGCAAAACGGCGAAAATACGCGTGCTGCTCAAACAGCTTCTCAGGATAGTGCACGAAACCCCAAGCGCATGCAGAAAGCCAGTCAAGACGACGCGTGCCGCGGCGTCGTCACACGACGTCAACGCACGGTACAAGGTGCACCGATCCCGGAGGCAGTGCAATGCCAGGGGAGGTGCAAAAAGTTTTCAGAAAGCTGTCAGGGGCAGATAAAAAAAAAGGGGGACGGCTCACTGTTAGTCACAAGTTTGCTAGCACATTAGTGCATGTGCCACTACCAGATCGCCGAGTCTTGCATTAAAGTCGCATTATATTCTTTAAACAATACATTTATTCAATAAAAATCATATGGCATTCGCGCTCCTGTCCTCTTGGCGCACGAACGGGAAAACGCACGTCGAGAGGGAAATGCTTTGACAAAGCTAAATTGACATTGAATCGGCTAATTAAAAAAAGAAAACTCGTTAGTTATGAATTATTGACTTGAGGGCCCCTGTTCATCTGAGAAAGTTATGGCCCGTCGCAATTTATGGCATACCTAGTTTTTTTTGCGAGAGTAATTATATGGACACTCTCGGCGGATTTTAACGCGATAGCGTTAAAGAGCTCGTATCGCAGAAATTGCGCTGTCGGCGTCGGGGCCGTTGGTTGTGAGCGAAAAATCATCATCTTGTCCGTGACCGAAAAATCGAAAAAGCTGCAAATAAAATAAATAATAAAAATGTTGAGTCCGAATGAGAATCGAACCAAGGCCGTCTGCGTGGCAAGCAGGTGTTCTACCACACAGCCACGCCTCTGCTTGGAGCTGCACTGAAAGTAACTTCCATGCTTCCCAAAAATACGCGTCCTGTATACAGGTGTCACAGTACGAGATGTAATATCGCAGTAGTATTGCGTGGTACAAGTGTACATTGCCATAGGGCGTCACACCATGCCAATATCATAAGGACTTCGTGGTTTAAAGACAGCCACCCATTACAAAAGGCGCACACATTAGTGCGCGTATTCCCTTAAGACCACGTAGTGGGTGCATCGCAACTTCGAAGAAGTTTCTCGCGCATAATTGCTCCTGGTTTAAAGCATGCTACCCATTACATAAGGCACACGCCTTAGTGGGCGCATTCTGTTAAACCCTCGTAGTGTTCGAACTGCGCAGTAGGAATAGAATATCGCTATCGCGTTCAGCTCTTAAAGGCGAAGCTTAAGCGTCCCCCAATTTTTGCTGTCGCCGTGGCCGTCATGTCCTGGAGAAGTATATGTATGTATATATAAATAAAAACTCCATGCCTCATTTGTTACGCCATGGCTCATTCGTTCTCCAGGATACTAACTGTAGAATAGAAACGCACGCGGCCTCGGGTGAAACGCACGGGACGGCACACGTGGCGAAATAAAAATTATGAGAGACGCGGGCCATGTTCCATCGTTGCCCGTGCTGCGTTTGCATCGTTTGGCTGGCGACCCATGATAGTTTTCCATTTTGGGATTGTAGCGCCACGCCACTCGTGGTCAGTAGGCCAGGGAAAAAGAAGAGCGTCCCGTGGCTCGTGGTGGAGCGAGATAGTGGGAACGCTTTGGCTTTTGTAGACTTATGCCACAGGAGCACGGTGTAAGAATATACTCAGGTGATGACACACTTCCCCCAAAGCATGGGAAACCGCAATCCACGCGCGTCCAGATAATGTTCGGGTTCTTATCAGATGCCTTGCAGTTTCATCGGCGCCGTCTTAGAGGGCGCTACGAAAAGCGGGGCAGTCGTCTCCATAGCAACGCGCATGCTGCTGATAACGCGCATTTTTCTGTGCCATTTTGCTGGATAATGTGCATCCGCCAAGCAGCGTCGAGGGGCGAAATCGAGAGAGCAACAGGAGAGGGCACGGCGAGCGCCGCGGCGATGACGCAGCACCACCGTGATTCGGCTACTCGCGGGCGCTCTCCGCCTCAAGCCATTAGATGGCGCGCCGCTCAACGGACTGACGACCGAACATTTTCTGGCCGCTTAGGCGCGCGCAGTGTCAACACCTGAATATTCTTACACCGTGCACAGGAGGGAAGAAACGAGACGGCTGAACCAGAATCACAGTATATATGTTACACCACGGCCAGAATCCTGAGGCTAAAATTACAGCGCAAAAGGACAAGACACCCACGAAGAAAAGAAACGTAGGACACAAGCGCTAACAACTGCTTTATCCTTTCATACGCCAATGCATATATAAGCCCAAGGCAAACTACCGCAGATGCGCACACCACAATAAGCAAAACGTGTAACAAGGATAGTGTATTAGATACGCTAAGACAGGAAATCATATTCAGATGGGTGCAGGGCCAAATAAGTAATGAAGTGAGAAGGACAAGGAGTGCGCTTGCGCTGTAATTTTAGCCTCGAAATATTTACCAACTACACTGCAAAAAATCTGGCCCCTGTTCACGGACAAAGCCGAAGGTATAGCGCTGCCGAGCACTTTCTGTGAAACTAATTAAACGATTTCTCTAAGAAGTAGTCTTCTCACGAAGTGCTTTCGCTAGTACAGCTAGCACAAAGCACTCCGTCACTCATTTAAAACGGCAGACCTTATTCCGTGTCTGAAATACAACAATTTCCCTAAAACTAAGTGTTCTTACGTATCTCCTTCGTTAGTATAATTAAGACAAAACACACCATTGCAAACAAAGCACTTTTTCGTGACAGGAATGCGGCTGTTTCCTTAAAAGGAGTCTTTTACAAATTACTTTTGTTACGTGTAAACACAAAACACTCCGCTTCCGAAAATGTGTTACGTAGATCTTAAAAACAGCAATAATTGTGGAACGGACATTGCTGCTGATTAATTCGATGTAACTTCAATGCAATAGGTTTTGCGAAATGGTGGCGGATACAGAAGGCGGGCGGTAGGGGCGATCGCCCCCTCAATACCTGCATATACACACCCACCCCCTCCCTTCAGCGCCTGTCGTCCACCTCCTATCACCAATTAGGACAAATGAGTGGGACCACTGTGAGCACAAATTAGCAGCATCTATGCTGTGATGGGGTTCTTGCGAATTTAGTACCTGTTAAAAACAAAAGTCGGGGCCCCTCGCTCTCCACTTTTACATCAATCGACCCTCCCCTCACCTTTCCCCCTTCAAATGAGTGGCTAGATCTGCGCCTGGGACTGACCACAATATTTATTCAGTCTTTTGTGAAGTGAAATATTGTACAGTGCTTGCAAAAGGCACCACATACAAATAATGTAGTTGGGTTTTGCTCCAAGAAAATAGTCCGCCAATCTCTAGAATGCAGTGGAACCTGGATAGGGGTTCACAAAAAGTTGTAAATTTGGAAATTAGATATACTAAATATTTCATGCATCGAAAATATGTTCAAAGGGATTTCACAACTGTTCATTATGCACAATTATTTGTTATATGTGGGTTCGATACATGTGGTTTAGACTGTATATATATTGCACTCTTCATGCTACAATGTGTAAGGTAGTAAACCACATATAAGGACACTTGTTTTTCTGACCTGAATATGTTTAGACAGGTACAATCAATATACACACCTTTTCTCATGACTATTGTGTTAAAACATGCCCATGCATACTGTGTTTATACTCTGTCGTGCGATTCCTCAGCTGCAGAGTGGAAGCTGCCGCTGGCACCAGTCATTAAACATTGCGATTCTGCTAATGCCGGTTATGTGTTGTAGCTGTATCTCTGTGAAAAGCACTACTTCTTTCTGCAGTATGCAACACCCCTAATAACAGCGTGGTTTTCATTGTAAAGCAATAAAACACACCATGTGGCACATAACCTGATATTCCTCCGCAAAGCTTGTAGCACTCACTGTGCTTCCTTCAAAGTGTGAGACAGTTCATAGCCGTGACAGGAAGTGTGCATACATACTACTACTTGACAAATAAACTCTGAACATCCAGCCACTGAGAACACGTACAGGTGAGTTTATTTCGTCCAGCATTTTTCGCACCCTGGCGTATGGCTTACCTGAAAAGATAGACAAGAAAGGAGATATTAGGACACTAGGACCAATAAGAAAGAAGCCAATCTTTGCAAAATAAAATATTGCATCTATTTCGCAATAACAAATATGGAGCAGATTCTAATGCATCCACAGCACACCCAAATTATTAGAAGTGGGAAGGGCATGTATCCCTAAAATGTCTGGAGGAGTAACAAAAGCAGCGTTCACATGAAAAAAAAAAGCTGAATAACTTTTTTTGTGTGGACGCCATAAAAGGGACACTGAAGAGTGACCAAGTTGAGCAAACGTACTGACAGAAAAATTTTGTTGCAATAAGTAGCTCACGACCCACTTTTCAGAGCTGGAAACCTCGTGGGCTAGAGCTAATCATAGCTAATTTTTTTGGAGACGGTTTTACAGCGCCCAGTCGGAGTTTTGGTTTCAAAGAACATCATGTGAGGCGACACCAAGAATGTTTTTCATGTTATCACAGCCGACTACGTGAGCACACAATACCGTGTTCACATGAGCGCCGCTCCGACAACTCTTTTCAGCTAAGGCTCCCTGGGTGCTGCTACAATCCCCTCTGAGATGTTGCAAATATGCGTGACCCCCCAAAAATGCCCTGCCGAGGCAAGGACGGCAGCCTTTGCACTGCCGTGGATCTCTCCCCCTCTTTCAGTTAAAATGATCTGCTAGGACAGAGCGCTCACAAGGACCGTGGCAGCCAACACACTCACGACACAGCTGGTTGTTTACACAAAAACCGATGTCGCATTTCGTGTGCGGTGGCGTGACAAGAACTTTAAAATTGACGTTAAGTATGTTGTAGGCTATATTATTTGTTCATATTTGGTAGAAGATGCGTGTGTGTCCACAAACAATTATCCCACAAGTTATCTCACCTTCAAACTATTATGTCAGTACTCCTTTAAGTAAGCAAAGGGTGTGGAATCAGTATAAAACTTTATAAGGCGACAAATTAGTGTAACATAAATGGCCGCGAATGGATTCAAGCAGAGACTGGCCGAGATGGGGTGTTGTTTTTTTATGAAAGATATCTAATTAAAAGGGCTAAAGAGGAGAAAAATGTTGCAGTGGCTTAGCTCGGCTATGCCAGGATATACGTAGCGTTAGCAAAGGTTCAGCTGGTTATTCTTAGCTTCCAGATTGTCTAGGACTATTGGCCTTCTTCTGTTCATTCTTCGTACGCTGAATCGCTAATTTCCGGGCAACTACTTTGGGATCCGATGAGATAAGCTTCTCGGCTCTTCTGCGCCGTTGAGCAGCATTTGCGCTCTCCTTTTCCATGGCATTACCCACCTGCAAACGCCAGTCAGAGGCGCTATCAAGCGGCTCAAGCGCAGTGTCCGACGGCGACTGCACAGCGAAGGCGAATAGCTGCGCGCGCGCCGGCGCCAGTGTGTCTGCCATGGCTACGACATCACGCCTCTCGAATGCGCAGACCAGCAGCGGCGGGTTGCGCGCGGCGGTGGCGGAGTCTGCGCGCGCGCCGGCGCCAGTGTGTCTGCGACGGCTACGACGCCACTCCTCCTGAACGCGCAGAGCAGCGGTGAGCCGCGCGCGGCGGTGGCGGAGAGCGCGTGAGATGCCTGCTCCGGTGAGCCAGCTGTGTGACATCACTGATCCTCGCGCATGCGCAGCACGGCTCATGAGGATCCACGCGGAATCGGCTCCAGCTAGGCAAGTGTAGCTTACGCTACAAAAAACATGTTCTGTGACAATATTTAGCCTACAGAAAAAGAGGCACGTGCAATGTGAAATAGGCAAAAAGAAATGTTCACAATAAGACACTGTACAGCTGTCGCATATGCAACAGAAAGTTTTCGTTTCCCCTCCTACATCACGCTGATTAACTTTTGGTGGCTAGCATTGCAGATTCTCCTTGCTTGAGGTATTTCCACAAAGGTCCGTTTCCACAAGCTAACTCAAAATGCACAATGTGCGCAGTGTCACAGCTGCATTAATTGCTCAAGGCATTTGCTCAAAGGCAGGCAGCTTGATTCTGCCCAACTTTCTCTTACAGTACAATGTGCTAGACATTATCAAACGTAACGCGTGCCAGTCGGTGTTATTAAGTTGCACATACCACTGCTTCTCAGGATTAGGAAAAACCAGGCCTGACAACGTAATTACGGCTGAAGAGGCTCCAGTTTTCCGTAATAGAGAATCGGTTTCACCCTCCACGAACTCATTCGGAAAATTGTCCGAGTATACAGCAACACTAGCCATGCAAGCTCTCAGGAGGTTTTCGCATCCTGTGCCACTCAGCTAGCTGAAATGCAGTCCACCTTCCGAGGCAAGAGTTCATTGTCGAGTTCAAGGTCAGGAATGACTTGCATAGCATTGAGTACTGAAAGAAAACCAGCGCCGACAACACTAACTGCACCTTCTGCTCGTTCCCTTGCTTTAGGGTTCTTTTTTCTTTTTCTTTGTTTCTTATGCTCCTGGTGACTGCGCGCCCGGTTACCTGTTATTGCAGCTAATGCAGCATAGTGCCATGTAATTCACTGAGAAAGGCAGCCCAGGAAATTGTAGAAATCTGCTGCTGTGGTAACGAGAGAAATTGACAAAGAGTAATTCCATCAACCTATGCATTTTTTCTGCTAATACGAGTATGTCGTTTCACCATGCAACAAGAAGTAAAACAACTCTAGGGATCACAACCTATCATTATACCTAAACTTCATGTCTCTGTTTCGCGTCCCTGGAAAGGGACCCTCCAACACTTCTGAAGCGCCTATATTTTATACAGACTGATGGCTGGGGATAATTTTAGCATAGGTCTAAGCACCGATATCAAATGATTTAGTATTTTAATCACGCAATAAAATCACTATATCGCTGCCGACCGCATCAGCCTGTAGTCGCGCTCGCCAGAACTATTGCGAGCGGAAATGACGACGCAGCGTGCCAGCCTATGATTGGATAAATATAACGTTAGAAGCTGTTGTGGCATGGCATGAAAGTTGAGATTACTACTGGGTTTCGTTTTTATTCTTTGTGCTCTTTCAATGAACTACAAAGCACGACAGAGGCGCTGGCTGCCATTTCGCCTCAGGTTTCTTTTTTTTTGCCGGCGCGGGTTGGATGTCCATGCGAAACACTTCTCTCTCTTCCCTCGTTTTCTTCTGTACGTTTGCGAGCTGCCTCTTTCCGCATCTGCGGTAGGCTCTTCATTGTTGTTGAAGCGGTGCAAGTAATCCTTTTCATTCAGTGACCGTGTAGTTCGTCGGGCGACTCGCCAAACTACCCGCATAGGGGCGACCATGTTTCACTGCCCTTGCCGCTCCACAAATTTCTTTGTCAGAAGAAAAGGAGGGAATGACATGGTATGTAAGGAACAGCAGACAAAGCCTCGCCGGCCTCGCTTCGAAGTAGTAGCACTCGCTCAAGTTCTGACAAGTCAGGCACCACATTTGTTACTATGGCACCGACGTCAACAATACGTCAGAAAGGACAAGCAACAATAGTGTGCAAGCTTCCCCTACGTAGGAGCTTTCAGCTCATTTCATTGGGGCTCTCTGAAACGTCACAGGGCGAGTGAAACGTGGTCATGTGACCCCACGAAAATAAGAGTTAAGGGTAGGCATCTTTTTCTTGTATTTTCAATTTTCTAGATAGAATAACTTCGGACTGCGCGCTGCTATCGCTGCCGTTCTTGCTGCACTAACCTGTCTGTACTTCAGTCTACGCAATCCACGAGTAAAGAATGGGGCGTTGAAGAGTGTTGGAGGGCCCCTTTAAGCGCTGGAAACCATATTAATGAATACTCAGTGTTATCTGTCACATAATGCGAGTGTGTATTTCTTGAAGCTGCTGTTAAATTGTTCACCATAATTGCCTATGCCCCCTGAACTGATTTCTAGACAACTGGTTAGTGAAATTTCCCAATTAGAAAGTTTACAACGCCTTTCAAGGTAAGAGTCTGAAGGTTTCTGCCACAACCTGAGAAACTGCTTCTATTCACCAAAAACTGTGGTTTCAACAACCGGTATATGCAACATTAATCTAGTGATACAATAAAAGCTCATTAATTCAAACTTGAAGGGAGCTATAAAAGCGTTTGAATTAGGCGGAGTCCGAATTAGCGGGCGAGTGCTAGAACTAACGGACATCACGCCACATTGCGTGGGCAGAACCCAAAGAAGCCACCTCTGGACTCGTTAGGTGCTATCACACGTTTTGTGGCAGGTGATTTCGTAAATGATGTTCATGGAGCTCTCTAAAGCAAACATAATTGACTGATCAGGTCAGTGATACACCAGAAACAAGCACCGACATGCATTCATGTGAGCAGCGAGACTTAATGTCGAAATACAGTACACGACGCGATTTATGCTCCAAAACACGTTTATTTACATAGCAGAGTTAACGCGATCAAAACTAAAAGTAATCAATAATTTGCTTGCGTTTCTTATGCCGAGACTCTTTGAGCATCGTTTGCAGCTTGCTTAAGAGCTCCAGTGCAGCTTACTAATTCTCATCTGCTGAGAAATGCTGCTGTTTCGTTGTTTTGCAAACTAGTTTTTTTGGTTTGGTTTGGTTTTCCAACACATTGTGATCACTCTGGGCCGACTTCTGCGAGGAGCGATGAAAACCAGGGGCTCCCAGTTGGAATTAACTGTTGTAGGTACTGTCGCGTTGGAACTAAGTTAGTTCGAATAACGAGTTTTTACTGTATCTTGATGTTCTGATGCAGTCATACAATTTGCACATCCACATGCAAAATAATATAACATCTCGTATGTTGAGTCATTTTTCATAACCCTTGAGACATCAAACTTTTTCACAAAAAGTACTGGCAACCCTTGGCACATTGCCGTTCTGCAATTCCAGCTGAATCAAGTTCTGTACAACGCTCAGAACTGCACTACTGCCGCTGCTCTTATCTGCTGCCACATCAGTGCCATTACCACTTCTTTTTACAGAATGAGGTGGTGTAAATATACACATAATTTCTTGCCTTCCTCGACCAATGAGCATCACATGCAAGCAGGAATTTAAAGGCAGCATAGTCATGAAACATTAATGAAAATCTTATGACCAAATTGAAGCCTTATCAGGTAATGTGAGTTACCCTGTGTTCGAAGACATGCAGTTATGTCTGCATTCACGTTGCTAACAACCCACCTCTTGGAACTTCAAGGTTTATTACCATTTTGAAGTGCAGAGTCAAAATTCATCACTAACAGTGTGTAAACAGGCCTTGTAAAAATTTAAGCTAGTGAACGCTGGCTACAAATATCAAGCACTGAAAGCCAATCTATGGCTTTATTCTCTACTGCATATGCCCTACAGTGGTTAACTCCCAAGCAAAATGTCCATCGAACAGAAAATCACAGCATATCCACGGAGTGAATGGTGATGAGTGGGCGAAGCTGCGGAGGTTCATCGGTAAACCGTGAATCTTCCGTGAATTCTGCCCAGTACATCATCACCGACGTGAGATCGGGTGCGTTTATACTAAAGGTTCGATGAGTTATGACGACTTGCAGCTCACTTTAATTTTACATGTACGCTGTGAATTTTCATTGTTTAGAAAATCATTGCTTTAGAAAACATCTGGCGTCTTTCGTTAAGCAGCTGGCGTCTTTTCGTTTTGCTTTAGAAACAACTGGCGTTCTTTCGTTTTGCTTTTAGAAAACATCTGACGTCTTTCGTTGGTTTATTTCATCAATCAACGGCGTTTTGAACAAAATTTTTATTGTTTAATGACGCACAGGAGAAATCTCACCAGGCACTACCTTGGAGGTAAACAATGGCTGCTAATGGGAATGAGAGACAGAAGAAGTCGGCTTTTAGCTAACACTTACACTTCTACTTCTACTAACGTTTCCTACTGGAACATGCCAATGGCTGCTAATGGGGAATGAGAGACAGAAGAATTCGGCTTTTATTTAACGTGCACGCTGCGAATTTTTTATTGTTCAACAACGCACAGGAAAAATCTCCCACCGGCACCACCTTGGAGGTCAAGATCTGGTACTAGCGTTACGACTGGTTACGCACTACTACGAGGGACGAACGGGTGCCGCCTTAAGGAGCTTCGCCCCTAAAACCTGTCCACACCTTGCCAAGACTGGCTACGCAGTCATAGCATCCAAAACACCCAGGGCCCAATACAGAGAGGCCAAATGTGAATAGTTGCCATTGGCCAGAGTTTTATGAGAGACTACTAGAGGAAAATCTGGTGCTAGTGCATAGAAGTTTTTGCATAGATGGACCAACCAACATGGAAATGATTAAAGGTTTAGGTATCGAACTTGAATTGGCTGAAATCCTGCGTTGTGGCATAATCTGTCCAACTAAAATAGAACCATGCTGATATGTTTTGATGTGACTAAAAAATAAACGTTAAGAGCCAGGAAACCTCAAAGCCTAATAACGGGGTTGATTTTATGTAATTGAGTAGTGTGAATTGGACAGAATTTAAGTTCAGTGCTTAAACATGAAAAAAAAAGACTAACAGTGACTGGTGTGTTTGTTGACACCCGATCACCCGACATATTAGGGGTTGTTCTAGTCAGCTGCCACGCAGCTGACTAGAATGCAGACAGTTCATTTTAAGAGAAAGCACATTTACTTGGGGTGTAAGCTACAGGCAGCCAAAATAACCAGGCATGGCCAGAGGCAAGTGAATTCCAGACCCCTGCTTCAACCTGGCACAAGCGCCTCTACCATTAATTCATAGAGCTCTCGTGTTCTCTGTCATAAAGGACTTTCATGTACAAGCAATGGACGAGGCAGTACTGATGCCCATCTTGAGACAAAAAATTGAGGAAGTATGTAAAAAAAGAATGAAAGAGGGATAACTTCCCAATGTATTTTTTTGCTTGACCCACTTTAATGGTTATATAATGTTACAATGAGCAATATAAGAATACATCAAGGAATTCGCCATTCAGTTTTAATATCGATCAGGTCACCTGCAGGGACCGTTCACCTAGCTTCACATTTCTGCACCTATTTTAACTTTACCTACTGCAGTTCTCCCCCTCAGTCATGCAGCATGCAGAGTGCGGTACTATGAAAAGTGAAAATACAAACATAGCACAGAAGATAACTTCAATCAATGTTGTCAATGCAGTCATGAAAGGTATTTTTCCTATCTGTGTTTAATTTTAAACTTTTCGTATTATTCACCAAATGCCCCTTGATATCAGAGTACGAAACACTTCTTTGCAGTGATTAGATACATTCATCATTTCGTTACTTCATCTTGTGTAAACATATTTCTTCGTCCGTTGTCTCGCTCCAAGAAATTCCATGTCGCATCAGTGCACAAAATATTGTGAGCATTAATACCTGTACACACAAACATATACAGCATTCACATGTGTAAAACCATGCAACTGGCATGCAAGCATAAATAATAACACACTTTACTTTTATGGTAACTTCGAAACCAAGTGCCCCATTAAAATGTAACTAGAAAAAAAGTAGAGAGTGAATTCCCAAGAAAGAAAAAAAGGTGTGGTGCCAAGCTAGCTTTCGCTATCAACTATCAGAGGACGGCTTAAATGCTGCCATTGAACAGTAAAACCCAGGCTCTTAGGAATAAAAATTTAGCTGTATCCTGACGGAGCCCCTGGTGCTGTTGTCCATGCAAGCCTTCCTTGTCCTCAAATCTTGCAGAACAGATACAAAACATTTGTCAGACCTAAAGCACTACTTATGTGTGACTCTTCAACATAAAACTTACAGCTCAAAACAGAGAACTGAATATTTGCAGAATGAAATATCAAATTAGATAGAGGCCCTTGACAATAAAATATGATGATACTGAGTATTTTTCTTTTACTAAAGTTTATGGCTGAGATTAGCACATTTATTTATATAGTTTATATTATGGCTGCAATGAAGCAATATTTGACCATCCACAAAAGCAAAGGTCTCCCCACAAAATTAAGCGGTAGAGGCAAGAGCAACAATTCCACAATTTTCCTTTACAACACAAGAAATTTCAAGCAGCACCTTGCACTGTATTAAAGTCGGCTAATGAACTGAAATTATTTAAACGGTGAAAATGTGATCAACAGCACATATTTAAGACAAGGCAACTAACAAAACTCGCAGTCATGCACTATCAGAGACAAAGATTAATATCACTTGTGCGTTTTGTAATAATGACACCTAAGATTTCTTTGGCTTAGTTGTCTGTTGGATTCATTTCGTTGTGTCTAACAAAGAAACGAGCTCCTTGAAAAAAATTCCCATTCTTTCATTATTATGTCTTTTATGCAAAGAACTTGCAGCAGCGCGGAAAAAAAGTGAGGACAACGACACACATCAGGACTAGCGCTGAACGGCCAACTGAATCTTTACTTAAAATTCACCACTTATACCTGTCACAAAAAACGCCTTGTAACAAAAAAAAACGCCAACAATAATCAAAGATGGCGGGCATGCGTACTGCTATAATAAGAGATGTTCATCAAGACATCTCTCATGAGTAGTCACTAAGTGACATCGCACTGACACATTTATCTTCAGCTTTAGTAATATAATAAGCTTTTACGATTTTTCTTTATTTTTTGGCTTTTCCAAAATCTTTATACATTTTCCATACTTTTATGCATGCTATCATGCACAAAGATTGAGCCAAGGCAGCTACTAGAACACTGACTGCATCATCAGCATATCTCACTTCTGAAGAAATTCCAGTGTTGCGTGTTGTGGCAACAGGATTTGTATAGAATAAGTTGAAAACGTAGTAGCTCAGAAGTAAAAGGCAGGTAGCCTCCGAAAAGTCTACGGCCTCTGTGAAAAGGATCTGCTGTTCACATGCTACAAGACATTTCTTCTTGAAAATGCTTCCTGCGAAAAGACGGCAGGCAAACCAATGGATTAAAATCACTTCAGTATTCATAATCAATGCAACCTGAAAGGTAAAGCAATTTTATTAAAAAGGTTGCCAATCCATTTACTGCAATCAAAGCAGGCACTGTTTGGATTCTACAGAAGCCTGCAATGTCGAGCGCTTTTTAAAGAAAATGCACATAATTCAGCGATTGTCAAGACAAGCTATATTTAAAAAAAACAATAAAATTGCTCATTCTAACAGCCCACAGCATTCAGACATGTTTCTATTCGACACAAAATTTTTTGCAGAACCACGGCTGATAACATCTGAATTAAGTTTCAAGCCAAATGCACTTTTGTGGGGTGGCTGAATGAAGCTTAGAATAACAAAGAGCTGAGCTAGTTGGCAGTATTCATTCTAAAAAGACAGGGCGTGCAAACAAGGACACAAGGAAAAAGTCAGGACACCACAAACGGCGTTTGTGGTGTCCTGAGTTCTTTCTTGTGTCCTTGTTTGCACGCCCTGTCTTTTTAGGCTGAATGAAACTTGTGTTACCACAGATGGCTGCTTGACTGTAGAAAGTCTTCATACTTTACCCTTTAACTGCCAATGTAACTTCCGAAAAACGTACTAAAATCGGCATTTCTTATAAGTAGTCATAATTTTGTCCATGCAATTCTGATTCTGAAGATGTATTACCTCATCAAGTTTAGAATTAGCACAGAAATTACAAAAAACTACTGTTGAGGGCGGTTTCTCTCTATGTATGCCGTGGTAATGGGTCACAACGTACTGAAATACGAAGTATTTATTTGATGCAATACACGGTAACACACTCAAAAGTGCACAGACATTGCTTGCGCAGGTGGCGGGTTATCTGTGTTCACGCGCTGCCACACACATGCACTGCTCAATGTGTCATTGTCGTCATCACCTGAAGCGATATCCAGGGTAAAAACAACAGCCGATTCACTGTCGGACACAAATTCCATGTCATAACTAAGGCTGCTTTCTGTAATGCTCCAAGAAGCACCTCTTTTTCTTGGAGCATCACCGCCACTGGCATTCTTCTTGCAAAACGGTATTATGAAATGACTGTTGCCAAGCTTAAAACATGCGCAAAAGGCATGAAATGCGGTTTTTCATAGGCAACTATCACCATCTAGGGTTGAGAATTGCAAGCAAAGTAATTGACAACCGTGATGAGTCTTCAGCGGCAGAAGGAGCGGAAAATCGGGCCAGACAAGCGTGACTCGTCATCGGTGATATTCGTACAAACTCGTGTGACGAGTACAGCTAGGGGTTGGCAGATAATAGGTTAACTAATAGAGGACAACTTATACGCAGTGTGTCGGCTGGTTGGTGAAGCGTTTTGGCTGTTAAATGCCGAAAATGCTGCTAAGCAGAAAATAGTCTTCATCCCCCAGGGGCAATTAAACAAATTTTAGTGAGTCAAGGCTCTAACAACTGTGCCGCAGCCACGTTTGAAAAGACGGAAAAGGGCCAATGCAACGGGCAGCTCAATACCCTTGCATTAAGGCAGTGAAGCACGCAACACTACATTCATTGGAAAACAGTGATGGTGTCTTCCTGCACCCATACCAGCAGCTGTTTTTCCGCGAATGCAGCAAGCTGCACATGAGATGCAAAAATCTCTTTCACCGCTCAGTGATGTAGTGCTGCACTCTGTGTACAGTATTCAGAGAGCTGATCTAGGAAGGTTTTGGTATGACGACAGTTTTCTGTGTAGAGCTCCTCCATTTTTTGATAAATTCACATTCAAAGGCTCTACAGTGACAGATGTCCATCAGAGATACAGTTTAAATAGTTAATGAGAACTAACAGACAATAATGCCAAGGAAAGTATAGGGGATGTTATTTGTAGTAATTAGGATATAAATGTGAAGAAAGTAAAGTGGACGGAAAGATAACTTGCTATGAAAAATCGCGGTGGGCTCTGTGACTGCACCTCAACGCAGCCATCTAACCCGCTAATCTTTGCGATGCAGCCGATCGTCCGTATGATCACCAGCCAGCTACTGCTGACCTCGGTGCGCATCTTTGCTGGTGCGTCACCGGAGTGCGCACTGCCGTGCTCCGCAGCGGCGTCGGGATGCAATCACCCGTCGCTCGTCAACAGTCGGCACGGGATGACCGTGCCGCCAGGGGAGCAGTGGCTACCGGAACCCAAAGCGTTGTGGACGGCCACATCATCATCGACATCAACAGCTTCGCCGCATATAAAAGCGCATCCGCCGCCGGCACCACCCCGTGGGCTCTCTGATTGCACCTCAACGCAGCCATCTAACCCGCTAATCTTTGCGATGCAGACGATCGTCCGTATGATCACCAGCCAGCTACTGCTGACCTCGGTGCGCATCTTTGATGGTGCGTCACCGGAGTGCGCACTGCCGTGCCCCGCAGCGGCGTCGGGATGCTACCACCCGTCACTCGTCAACAGTCGGCCCGGGATGACCGTGCCGCCAGGGGAGCAGTGGCTACCGGAACCCAAAGCATTGTGGACGGCCACACCATCATCGACATCAACAGCTTCGCCGCATATAAAAGCGTACCCGCCGCCGGCACCGCCTCGTGGGCTCTGTGACTGCACCTCAACGCAGCCATGTAACCCGCTAATCTTTGCGATGCAGGTTAATAAATCCTACACGCTGTTTGCAAAAAAATCTAGCAATTACGTCTTGGTGCAGTTCCCGAGCCCACGGTGCTTTCTCGCCATTGCCGCCGAATGTGTTTCCGTTATTCATTCTTTGCCGATGTTATCAGGAGATGTTGAAACTAACCCTGGCCCTAGCGGAAACGATGCCGTGTTGACAGAACTTCAGAAAATAGCCGCAGGCCAATCCAAAGTAATTACCGAAGTAGTACAGAGCCTCAAATCTCAGCTAAACACTACTGATAGAACAATAACGGATTTATGCAAACGAATGACCGACCTAGAGGCACACTACCAGGCCCTTATTCCTCTCCGAAACGACATCGAAAAGATGCCGGCAGACACAAGCAGCATGTCTCGCAAGATCGAGGAACTAGAAGACCGCCTAGACGACACGGAAAACCGATCACGTCGCAATAACCTTATCTTTTATGGCATCTCTGACCCTACTGACAGCGAAACATGGAACGATTCCGAAAAACTAATAATCGATTTCTGCAGTAATAATCTAGGAATAACCGTAGGACCTCATGACTTCGAAAGAGCTCATCCCCTCGGTCGTCATTCGCTCGGTAGAAATCGTCCCATAATCGTGAAATTCGCGTGTTACAAAACAAAGGATTCGATCCTACGTAATGGCCGGAAATTAAGAAATACTAACCTTAGCATTGGCGAGGACTTTTCGCTCTCCGTTCGACACGAGCAGAAACAATTAATTGCATTTGCCAAGGCTAAATCTGTTAAGTTCTCCATGCGGTATAAAACCCTGCACATCGGTCCGAAACGTTATGTTTTTGATAAGTTGTCTAGCACAGTTAAAGAAATCGCATAGCAATCGTCCTGTCACCATGTACCTACAAACCGGCAACACGCGGCACTTCCCAAACCCCTCTCATTTTCCGTGATATTTACTAACATCTGCAGTTTCCTTCCAAAGCGCGAACTGTTATCGAACGTAGTTTCGTCATACGGGAGCAATATACTGGTACTAGCTGAAACTTGGCTCAACGATAACGTTTCAGACGCTGAAATCCTGACTGACTTACCTGATTTCCGCGTGTATCGTAGCGACGGAAAGTGTACTCGAGGGGGTGGTGTTCTGGTCGCAATTCACCAAGGTATAACATGTTCTGTTATAAACGTCACATCGGACATTGAATCATTATGGCTCATTCGTCACACTCCTCCCGTAACAGTGCTCCTTGGCGTTTGTTATAGGCCACCGCATACCAATCCAGACTTCTGTAGGCACCTGAACAATAGCCTAAGGCAACTTGTTGCCACTTACCCCAATGCTCATATCCTTCTCTTCAGTGACTTCAATTACCCGAACATTGAATGGCATAATCTAGGCATTTCTTCATTAACATGTCAATAGAGGCTAAAAACTTGATTGACGTATGTTTAAATTTTAACCTGAGTCAGTTAGTCTCGGAACCAACACGCGTTACACAAGAAACAGCAAACATCCTAGACCTAATACTAACTAACAGTCCTGAAAAACCTTTCATCTATCAGTTACCTCCCAGAAATCAGCGACCATAAAATCATACGTGCTCTATTCTCATTCAGTTCCGCTCCAAAGTACACATCCGCGAAAACAATATGCCTTTACGACAGGGGAAACTACGATGCAATAACTGAAGACATTACCACCTTTTTTTCCGAGTACAAATCCGTGTTTCGCACTCGCACAGTACATGAAAACTGGTCAATATTCAAAAATAAATTAAGTGTGCTAACTAACGTGCTCATTCCGAGGGTTACCTTTCATACTAATCACAATAAGCCATGGCTTTCAGTACATTTAAAACGGCTGGAAAATAAAAAGAAACGGTTGTTCCGTTCGGTCAAACGCCGTGACACCCGGAGTGATTGGGATAAATACTTCGAAGTTGAGAAATCATATCTAGTTGAGATCCGGAACGCCAAGCATTCATTTTATCACGATGACTTACCAAAGCTACTCACCAGCAACCCCAGGAAATTTTGGCAACTTTTGAATCCAAAGCACACTCACGACATCACATTGACTAACGACGCGCACGAACCAGTCGCAGACAATGAGTGTGGCGAAATATTTAACACCGCATTCGCATCTGTCTTTACTCAAGAACTTGACGCACCTTCACAATCACTATCAGTTAACATCGAAGCATTTATGCAAACTATCACGTTTTACAGCGAAAGCTGGAGATCATTTCACCGTTTTTGGCGCCGTAGTTGTCCGCCGCCGCCGCCGCCGGTGTCCGTAACCAGTATCGCTCGAAATAAAAAAAAACGAAATAAGAAAAAAATTCCAGGACGGAACGAGGTTCGAACCTGGGCCCTCTGGCGTGGGAGCCCAGTATTCGACCTCTGAGCCATGCCGGTGCTTGAAACTGCTTTGCAAAGAGGTCCTATACAGGCTTCATGTCGGGAAGGAAAAACATTAGCATATGCAATATAGCGTGGTAGAAGAGTAAAATAAGCACCAAGCGTCGCACAACGCGAATTCTGCAACCAGGCGTCACACAATGCGAATTGCGCAACGAGTAGGTTGTTGAATGCTTCCAACCCATTACAAAGGGCTCTGTCATAATTCTTCGTCGTCATCAGGCACAGTATCAACAAAGTACGCATAATGCCTTAGATGCGTTTAGCAGGTACCACGGCTCTCCGTAGAATGACGAAAAATGGCACAGTGCCTGCTGCCCTACTTCTCAAAAATTACAGTGATTTATAGCCTAGTGGGTTCCTCGCAAGTGCACTTGTATTGGTTGCCAAGGAAGCCCATAAGCGCATGATCCCTTTCCTCGGGGTCTCAGTAAAGTTCTTCGTCCCCCCCCCCCGTCTCTCTCCCACGTCAACGTATGTTATACAGCATGACGGGAGAGGGAAATAGCGACCGCGCGTCACCCAATCCAAATTACATGACTGGTGGGCCGTTTAAAGCTTCCAACCCATTACAGAGGGCTGAGCCATAATTCTTCATCGTCATCAGTCGTCGCTTCAACAAAGTGCACATAATGCCTTACAGACGTGTAGCTAGTGCCTCGCTTCTCCGCAGAATGACGAGTAATGGCTTAGTAGGAGCTTCCCAACTTCACAAAAAATGTGATTTATGGTGTAGTGGGTACCTTTCTAGTACACTTGTATTGTAGCCCCAACAGAGCTTACAACGGGCTCTAGAAACGCCGCTCTTCCAGCTTTCGCTGTGACTGTGCTGCGGTTTCAGCGCAGGCCTGGCAGTTATCATCGAAGTATTTATGCCAACTATCACGTTTTGCGAAGAAGGCATTGCATCCGTAATCGATAACATGAAGCTTTCATCATCGGCCTGTATGGACTCAATTAATTCTAAGCTACTGAAGAATGTTAAATCAATTTGTGCCGCCTATTTATCTTTGAGTTTTTCACAGTCACTCGCCTGAGGAATCATTCCACATGACTGGAAAGCGGGGAAGGTCGTTCCAGTGTACAAATCAGGTAACAGAGACTCACCCTTGAACTACCGCCCCATTTCGTTAACTAGTGTACCCTGTAAAATCATGGAACATGTCATGTACTCTCAAATCGCAAGTTTCTTGGATTCATGTAATTTTTTTCATCTATCACAACACGGATTTCGAAAAGGCCTCTCCTGCGAAACGCAATTAGCGCTCTTTCTTCACGACTTGCACACTAACCTTGACCGTAACATGCAGACCGATGTAATATTTCTAGACTATGCGAAAGCTTTCGATAAAGTTCCTCACCGCCGCCTTTTGCTAAAACTTTCACACCTGCACCTACACCCTAACATTCTTCAATGGATTGAACAGTTTCTCACTAAACGTTCTCAGTCAGTCTTTGTTAATGGTCACCTATCTAACTCTCTCCCAGTCACATCAGGCGTTCCCCAAGGGTCTGTCCTTGGTCCCCTTCTAATCCTAATATATATTAACGACTTGCCCGATCATGTAGCCTGCAGCATTCGCATGTTCGAGGACGACTGTGCCATTTATCACACTATCAGTAGCCAGCATGATCACCTACATCTCCAAACAAATCTTAACAGCGTGCTGAAGTGGTGTAACACATGGTTAACGACCCTTAATCCTTCTAAATGTAAACTTGTGTCTTTTTCCCGTCGCCACAGCCCATACCGCTTCCAGTATTCCATCGTTAACACCCCAATTGAATCAGTACCATCTTATAAATATCTTGGAATAACCTTGTCCTACGATATATCATGGCGTACCCACATCGCTAATGTAGTTTCATCATTCAATAAAGCACTTGGTTTTCTCAAGCGCCATCTCCGCCTAGCCCCCCTGCATGTAAAATTACTTGCGTACAAATCACTAATCAGACCGAAATTAGAATATGCATCTGCCATATGGAGCCCACATCAAGCGTATTTAATCAATGCATTAGAAGCGGTACAAAACCAAGCCGCCAGATTCATTAATTCATCTTACACATACGATATCAGTATTTCATCTTTGAAAGCGAAATCTGGACTTTTACCCCTTTCGTTGCGCCGCCGTACTGCAACTCTCGTGCTTTATCACAAATTATTTCACTCTTCCTTCAATCAGCCACCTTATATAGCAGCCGTAGCACGCATATCTCATCGAACCAGTAATCCATTTCAGGTTGCCCGCCCATCATCACGCACCACTACTTTTTCTGCCTTGTTCTTTTTTCGAGCAGCCACAGACTGGAACGGCCTCCCCCGGGACATCGTCACCATCGCCTCATCATCTGCCTTTCAAGACCGTGTTATTGATTATCTTCAATACTAAAACAACTTTCACTGCTTATTGTTAACCTAAATAAAGCCCCACCCCTTATGTAATGCCCCTCCTACGAAGGGGGGCCTTTAAGGTCATAAACTGAACTGAACTGAACCGCATTTCGTGCTTTTTGCGCATGTTGTAAGCTTGGCAACAGTCATTTCATAATGCCGCTTCGGAAGAAGAATGCCAGTCGCGGCAAGTTATCCTTTCGTCCACCTCACTTTCTTCACATTTTATCCTCATTAATAGAAGTAATATTCCCTCTACTTTCCTTGACATTATTGTCTGTTAGTTCTCATAATTGTTGTGTCTAACAGAGAAAAAACGAGCCCGTAAAAGTCATCTTCTTTCCTTCAGTTTAAATAGTTCTCATTCGTACAGCTGCATAGAAACTACTTTTGGCGCAGATAGTGTCAAAAGTCACATCTTCAAATAAGCAGTTGATTGGACATGTAGTTTGTGGCAGATGGGTGCAAGGCAAGGAGTTAAGTGCACACAAATTCAATAAGGCTTGACCATGCAAATGGCTCCACGATGTCCTCATGATGACAACTAGCAGCAAAAAATGTGCTACATTGTTATTTCAGCCACTGCTCTCACTGAAGCAAAGCCAAGGTGATACAATGAAGGCGCAGGCTGCTTGTGGTTATCACTGACAGGATTTTTCATCACCAGAGCATATTAAAAGCTGTATTCGCAAGCTAAGAAAGATAAAAATAAACAGTACCTATTCAATATGCAAGATAAAAGCACCTGTATCCTTTACCTGCCTTAAGCAAACCCAGCAGAAACCATGCATGGTGGGTGTACATGCATGGCGGGAATGAAGAGCATATTATAATATTTCCTGACAATCACAATCATTCCGTGCCCTCCCCACTGTAAAGCCAGCAGATGTGGTGATAACATGTGGTGACACCAAAGCCAATGCTAGTTGAGCTATATAATTATTTAGAAGTGAAGAGCGATGCAATAAAAGCTCAAGGAAACACTCTGACACTTGCAACATTCTACTTGAACGCTTTTAACAGCAAAGCTGTGTAAGCCAGCTGTAAAATGTCGACCCTGCCGCGAAGCTATCATCATCATGAACGAGTATGTGCCACAAAATTTGGGCAACTCCTGCTACTCACCACTGCGGCATGGCCTGTAATAACCCTGACGGGTGAGAGAACGAGTAGAGAGAGAGAAGCGGGAAGAAAGGTATAGAGATTCTTGCGAAAAAAAAAATTCTTTACGAGGTAGGATGCAAACCCCCGTACCCTTGATCCGAAATGAGCATCCAACTACTCAGCTATCGTGCACGCTAGCAGAGCATAGCATAGCCTTGGATCGTATAGTGTTGCGAGGGGGTGGGAAAGGGTAGTGAGCTTGAGGAGGAGGGAAAGGAGAAGGGGAGAGAGTAGAGCTTAGCACAGAAAGAATGAGAAAGAGAGAAATAGAGAGAAAATGCAGAAAGAAAAAGAACGAGACGAAAACATCAACGAAGGAGAAAGAAGTGGAAAGAGAAGAAAAAGAAAGGAAAGAGACAGAAAGCAAGCAAGCCACGTCCACCGACGGAGACATCGCGCACAACCTCTGCTCTGTAGTGGATAGCCTGGCTGCACCCAATCGTGTCCAAAGAGTCATGGGGCATCCTATGATAGTGCGTACTCCCGAGGGGGAAGCCGCACATTTTGAAGCTAAAGGTGCCAGTCGATGGAGAGTACGAGTGGCGGCGGGCCCGTGCTTTGCTGAGCCAAGCTTTGCACGACTTAATGTAAACATTAAAACATTTTTTTCATTTACGAGCTTTTTCAATCATATCTGCGCCAAATGTGTAATTTTGCATGCCAATTTCGAACTCACAATTGATTTTTTTGTGCCACGAGCAGTTTTCATACACTTAAGAATTCGTATATCCTGCATGGACTAGTTGAAAGGTAAGCTCTTTCTAAAATACTGGACATTAAGAAGGATAAGAGCGTACTGAAATTATCTATTATGATCAGATTACAACGTTGCAAGAATAAATGTCTAGGCCACCTTGAGCTAAAAGTATATAAAACGGAAAACTTTTATATTTTTTTCGTAGCGTTTCAATCAAGATTAGAGTAATGAAACGTGTAGATTTCGTGGACTCTTTGACCTTGCACAAACCTTTTCGTTCAGTTCTGAAGTAATATGATAGTAGCAGAAAACGGGGATTTACAAACTGATGCGGTCACATAAAAATAAGTTGTTTTGCTAATAAAAAGGATTTTTATTGTGTCTTTTTTTTAGCAACAGAGAGAACAATCGTCAAAGGAATGTTCCCTATGCCTAGTGAGAGTTGACAGCACCTAAAACCCCAAAGTGAAATGCAACTCACTTCAAAGACTTGAAATAGATGACTTTCATCTTCTTTGAAATGTGCGCACAGAAGGGGCAGCACGGCTTTCTTCACTGCATTCGTGTTGCCTTTTTTGGTCTCTTTTTGCATGACCATCAACATACCGTATGCATAACATCTTTCTTTGGGACCGCCTCCAATGCGGCACGGCACCGCGCAAGCGACGATGCGCTCACACTCGCTCGTTTTTCAGACGGCAGTTACATGGGCCATTTGCACCGGAATTCTCGGTTCCTGTCGGCTAATCTCGGATGTTCTCTGGCTTTCGTGGTCTGCCTTTGATACCTTGCCGCTGCATATAGTCCGAGCCGGTTCTGCAACCTGGCAACCCACGTCAACGATGACCGAAGAAATCAGCATGCCATATAAATGCGGATCAGAGGCAGCACCATTTGGGCACGATACTGCGCAAGCGACGATGCGCTCACACGCTCGTTTTTCACGTTAGTTACATGAAATCTGCAACATGTGTTAGAAGCAGCAATTACTGTCCGCGGTGTCTTGCCCACCAGAGCTTTTTGATCATACAAGTGGTTATTAGGTTTGTTGAAGTGTTTGTGGTTATCGCTGTCTGAAATACTTCTGATGTTTTCGGGTGACGTTGAGGCTAATTCCGGTCCGATGACGAAGGGTGAAGCTGACGCTTTCGCCCTAGTCTCGGAAAGACTGAAGAAACTGGATGCGGCTGATGCATCCATACTTGCAGCAACCCGAAAGCTGGAAGAAGATCGAGATCCTTTGTTAAGGGAGCTCCACCGTTCCAGGGGGAGGGAGGCAGCCGCAGAGTACGCTATTAGGCACTTGACTGAAAGGGTGACGGCACTTGAGAGGTGCGAGACTGAGGAAGGCGAAGCTAGAACTGTGAAAGAGCAGGAAGTGGCCTCGCAGATCGAGGTGAACCGTTTGAATGAAAGAATAGTGACGCTGAAAACGTCAATCGCCAATCAATGTGCTGACGCGTTTAGCACGCCCGATCATGCCTCTGCTTCTGTCTCGCAGCAACTTTCCTTAATTACTTCTAGGTGCGATGACACAGAGAATAGGCTGCGGCGATGTAATCTTCTCTTGTTTGGAATGGATGACAATCCTGATGAAGACTGGGCAGCTTCAGAGAAAAAATTATCGAATTCTGTACTGACAAACTGGGCCTAACTACAAGTAGTTCACAGTTTGAGCGGGTACACAGACTGGGGAAGTTTTACAATAATAAACGTAGACCAATTATAGCGAAATTGATGTATTTCAAAGACAAAGCGAAAATTCTTTCATGTGCGCGTAAACTGAAGGGAACTCCTTTTTCCGTTGGCGAAGATTTTTCACTCGCAACGCGAAGAATAAGAAATAAGCAATAATAATAATAATAATAATAATAATAATAATAATAATAATAATAATAATAATAATAATAATAATAATAATTTTATTTCTGCCTCAAGAAATACATGGACAGGGGAGCTGCAGAAAAAGCTGTAATAGACAGCTTGACAGAGCCACAGCCCCTAAATACGAGGCAACAGCGAAGGCAGTTGAAAAGGTAGTTGAAGACAAAAACCGTCGCATACACAGAGCTTCATGTTACAAAAAAAAAAGATCAGCTTTTAAGGTATCTCTTGATAAGTTACACGTGGAAGCTATGGTATTCATTTATGACACATTAACAGACAGTGTTGTGCCGACAAACACATAGCTAGACAACAGAACATGCGCAAACTATCCCCCCCAGTCCAGTACACGTGTAACTCATCATTCATTATCAGTGTCATACGAAAATATCCATAGCCTTGTGCCAAAACGTGATCTGCTCTCGCCTTTTCTAGATGATAGTGAATCACACATAATCATTCTTACAGAAAGATGGTTGAATTCTAACATTACAGACAATGAAATTTTACGTCGTGCGCATTCATACAATATATATAGACGTGATCGTTCTCATAAATGAGGGGGTGGCGTGGTCCTAGGAATAAAGAAGGCACTGACGTCATACGTAATCAACACCGATTCCAACCTCGACATCATCTTGTTATCTAGCCTAATACCTTCCACTAAGATATTGATAGGCGCCTGTTATCGACGGCCTGACTCTGGTCAATCATTCGTCGATGAACTGCGCATCAGTGTTAATAAGGCAACTGTACTGTGTCCCACTGATAGCATCTATCTCGTTGGAGATTCTTTAATTACCTGGGCTCATCTATCATCATCATGTCATATTTCCACAGAGTTCCGCACCCTGACACTTGATCAGAACCTGTTCCAAGTCGTTAACACTCCGACCCGTGGCACTAACATACTAGACTTAGTACTTACAACAGCACCAGAAACGGTAACAGAAGTAACACACTTGGAAGAATTCAGCGATCACCATTTGCTTCAGATAACCTTAGACATTCCAATTCCATTTATTGGATATGTAACAAAAATTATTTACGATTACAATAACGCTAATTTCACAGCTACAAACACAGAACTTGAAGCCTTCTTTTTCTGTACATATCTACCCTCGTTTGACGGCCGATGCGTAGAAGAGAACTGGACTCTCTTTCGAGACAAGGTAACATCTTTGGTCCACCAATACGTCCCTCTGATCGCAATAACTGAAGACAAATCAAACCCTTGGTATACTAGGAGACTTAAACAATTAAAGAACAAAAAAAGCGTTTATATGAGGCTGCGAAGCGTGCGGGCACCCGTCCTGCATGGGATAAATACAAAGTCTGCTTAAAAACCTATTGCTCCGCCTTATCCGTTGCGTAAGATAAATATTTTGTTGATGACCTCCCAGTGCTAATGAAAACTAATCCTAAAAAAGTTTTGGAAGCAAATGTGTTCTGATCGCGACACTAGTTCAATTTCTTTACAATGTAATAACAATGCTCCTATACCAGACAATGAGTGCCCGGAAATATTTAACACTTACTTCTCATCTGTGTTTACTTCCGAAGATCATTCCACTGTTCCCGAAGTTTGTGATCTTAATTATACTTACATGACACCCCTTGAAATAACTGAGGAAGGCATAGCAAGCCTCAATAATAGCTTAAATGTGTCTACTTCCGGAGGTATTGATGGAATTAATTCTAAAATATTAAAAAATACCATTACAGCGTCTACGAAATTTTTTGCGTTATATTTTTCAGCAGTCTCTAACGAACGGAATACTACCCTCTGACTGAAAAATAGCGAAAGTAATACCGATTTTTAAAAGCGGAAACAAAAGCATAGCTCAAAACTACCATCCTATATCTCTCACGTGCATCTGTTGCAAAATGCTAGACCATATTATTGCATCTCAAATGGCAGTCATCTAGAGCGCAATAAGTTTTTTTTACAATAACCAACACGGGTTGAGAAAGAATCACTCCTGCGAAACACAGCTATTAGAACTAACCACTGACTTGCATTTAATTATGCATGATAACCTACAAACTCACTGCGTATTCTTCGACATCGCCAAGGGCTTTGATCGTGTAGCTTATTACCGCTTGATTTCTAAATTGCAACAATTCGTTCAGACTCAATAACTTTATCATGGATACTTGACTTTTTTTTCGAACCACCAACAATTCATGCTTGTTAACAATCTGTCCTCTAAGCTTTCCCCAGTTACTTCAGGCGTACTGCAGGGCAGCGTGCTGGGTCCATTATTATTTCTAATTTTTATAAATGATTTACCCAATAACATTTCTTGCAGCATGCGAATTTTTGCAGATGATTGCATTCTATAACATCCCATTAGATCTTACACATTAGACCTTACACAATGCCCAACAGGCTTGTAAGGAATTCGAAATAAATAAATAAATACTGAACAAGTGGTGGTGCATACGCTGACACTTATTCATCAAATATTGCCTGAAACATCACATGTACCGAATAATAATAGTGTGTGGTTGAGTCACAGTGTCCTGAATTAGCTTCAGCGTGTAATGGGCGTAGAACGCTCACAATATATGGTGAAGCTAAAAAGTTGCGGAAACCTGCTGTTTTCTACGACATTTTTTTTCTAGGCTTACACATTTCTACGACATATTTTTTCTAGGCGTGCATATTTGAAGGGCAAGCATAGATAGAAACAGGAGGAATTTGGCTGCAGACCGCACAACTTATTGACAAGCTGTTGCAGTGGCGTAAATCCAGAAAATCACAAGGGGGGACACACATCTGGCAATGGCGGCGATTTTGTTTTTATAATTATTTATTTTTAATCATATAAAAATTACAGTTAGGCTTTCGCACAAAAGTAAAAAAAAAGTCAATAAGACGATCATGAGAGTCGCTGCCGGGTCAGAGAGACAGCACCTTGCAGCCAATAGTATAAACGTACGTTTCATGGCGAAGTTAGTTTCTAAATGTAACGCGCAGGTAGGCTGTAGCATATTTCCAGCTATGTCGTTTGGGTTAAACATGAAATAAAAATGGTAGCACTTTTTTGTTTGATACCGTGTCAATGTACAGCTTTTCTTTAACTTAAGCTCCATTCCCCATCGCGCATAGCTGTAAAAAACTAGCCACCCGCGGTGTATACGGCAGCAAATTTTCTTGCAAATGTTCACCGGCGATTTTTTAATTAACGTAAATATAATCGAGCAGCACATTTATTATTCATTGTGAATGGCTTACAACACATTGTAGACAATAATAAGGGTAGATAATCTGGGATTATATATTTACTTTGTATTTCAAAGCCCAGCATATAAATATTTGCGGCACGTCAGAAGTAGCCTGTAGCATTTCGGAAAGCTCTTGCTCTACAGCACTTCTTGAGACGACAAGCAGCTTTGACTTTTGTGCTTGGTTTCTGCTCATTGGAAGGGCTTCAGATTTCAGGGTCGGTTTTAAGGATAGTGCGCTATCCTTACCTATCAAAATATTCAAATGTGTCGTTCAAATCTCAAGGGGGTACTCTTGCAAGGGGTGTCGCCCCCAGCCTGAACACAGGAGGGGTCAGGACCCCCCGACCCCCCGTGATTTAGGCCACTGAGCTGCTGTTGAGATCGAATTGGCATGGCACGTTAGTCTGACCATTCTTTGCCAGAGAGAAATAAAAGGCACCTATTTTACGCAGCATATTGTGTTATTTTATGACCCCTCCCGCCCCCCCCCCCTGCCACCTTTTCCTTCACTGCAAGCAGTCTTTATCATTTCCACAGGTCCACGAGGGGTCCCCAAAATATTCGTGGCTGAGAACCACTGGTTTATACGATCGAGAGGTACTCGTGTGCAATCCTGAGCAGGCAAAATAAATGTCGTGTTGCATGCGGCATTTAGCCGCATGCTTCGAAGGAAAATACCGTTCTCTAGGCAAGATGTAGCAACATGAACACGCCTGTCAAGCGTTAACACCAGCATGAAAAGTTCAGCGCTCAACAGGCGGCAATACGTGGTTACGGAATGCTGCTTGCCTTAGAGGTAGTTCCTAGTGCCGTTTATGCCAACGCAGTCAACGGTTTGGCAGCAGGAACCTTATTTTACGTCCTTGTACCCCGGGCATTATGCGCGTGATAAAGGTTATATGCTATGGTTCACCCGTGCTTGGCTGATCGCGAATGCTGCGCTATAAGATTAGATCGCATATACGTTTCGCGTGCCTGTTACGCGGAATATGTCAATAAGAAAAACCAAAGTGAAGCGCACGTACCTGTGGTACAATTCACAGCATGTCCTGTCCTGAAGGTCTTTGTACAAACGTTGCTGCAGTCTCTTGCCGGAGCAATGTCGACCAAAAACATTACACCATCTCCGGCTAAAGGGGACCATGAGGCGATGCGAAGCGGAAGCACTTGCACGGTCGCGTTCCGTTGGCGTTCATTGAGCATGCTACCGACATCGCGTCGTGCCTTCCCCCTAGCCTGGCCGTTAATTCTCTCAGGGCGAGCGGGGAACGCGGCCGACAGGCGCGCGAGAGGGGGACAGCCTAGAAGAGGAGAGAGAGAGAGAGGGGAAGGGGAAGCGCATGCGCTGGCGCTTATCGCGGCGTTGCGCAGGAGAGAATTTCGGCATGTCGAGCCCGCATTTCAGAGGAGTCAACCGAAGCAAGCGTTGGACAACGCGCACAGCGCTCTACCCGCTTTATATTGACACTTGAAGGAGTGGAGACTAGAGGAGAAGAGTAGCGCATGCGCCGCGAGAGCAGATGCAAGAACGCCGGAGAAGCGCAAGCAGGTGCTGGGAGAGAAGTGGAGAGAGTAACGCGCAGCTGTTCGAGAGAGGGAAGGAGGAGAGATGCGGATGCGTAGTGTGAGTGCGGACGCCCAGGCCGACGCCGCACGATGGAGATTACCGAGGAGACCAGCACAAAGCAACCCGGACGAAAGGCGGGAACACTGACACGTGACGTGAAGTCCGCGCGTGACGCCAGCGCCGGATGCTCCCCTTGGGGCCAACTTAAACGACTGAAGGAAGATCGTCGGCGCTTGGTCGTGGAAGCGTCTGTGCACCTCCGTGCGCGCGTTTGCGGCAGAGCGAGTGTGGCCCCGGTGACAGCGTTTCCAGTGCGACAAGCATTGTACCGTCCTAGCCAACCATCAATATTTAGGCAATGTCCATAAATGGTCTAAATATCCTATCTTATTTGCAGATATTCAATGGGTATTGGGTGAACATCTCTATTTAAATATCGAAAATGGGATATTCATAAAATATTCGAGAACATTGTTTCACTAAACGTTCACTTGCGTTCACTTGCTTCATAAAACGTTCACTTGCTTTGTTCTAATGTTTAGATGGGATACCCCATGGTGGTGACGCTCATTATTGGAATTGCTGTGATGGCCTCTGTGATGCTGTTGAGGCAATTTTTCCAAGTCCAGATTAACCCAGCGAACATGCTTTCCTTCATACACTACTCGTGGAGCATCTATTTTACCCGTATCTATGTTAGCTGTGTTATCAATGGTGTGTCTATATGCATGAATTTTTATATTTGCGGGCTACCAGTGCACAACGCCACCACGAAGACTGACATGGACGCCCCCAAGGCTATTGCTATATTGCGTACAATAACTTTGATTATAAACCTATGCGAAAATTTGAAGTGGAATTTCAAGTGGCCATTAAAGTGGTCCCACTTGCTGCCAAGTGGTTTTCAAAGTGGTACCACCTGCTTTTAAGTGGCCACTGAAGTGGTGCCACTTGCTTTCAAGCGCCCATTAAAACAGCACCACTTGGACGGCAACTGGTCTCACTGAGAAAACAACGTACTTTTATTCTACCGTTGGAGTAGTCGTGCCCCAGACCGACACAGCGTTACGAATATTACTGTTGTAGACGTCCAACGAGGTGCTTCCTCATACTGAGCCGTTGTGCGAATAACTCATGTTTAAAACGTAGTTACTTCCTTGCGAAAAGGAGCCTTTTTTAAACATTCGCCATTATCTGCCACGATCTAACAGCAGTGAACTCTGCTAGCTCCCACTCTGTTTTTTCTACAACTCCGCCATGTCTGCCCCGTCTGTTTGCAGATGAGTAGGGGTAGCCCTGGTCCCGTATCTTTGTTTTTATGTTTTCATGTGCTAATGCTAAAGAAAAACCTATTTCATAATATTCTTACTAAATAAATAATGTCGTGCTTTTTATTTAGAGCTAAAAGTGTTACTAACAGCGCTTTAATATGTTGTATATAGAACTTATTAAGGCACCACAGTTTCGTACAACACATGGCGACTCGTCATGGGGCTTTCTTAGTGTTTGTATCTGTTATTGCAGCAAGTTTTATAGATGTACTTGTCTAACATTGCCATGAAATAGTCGGTATTCTTGGTCAGATTTATCTGTGGAAAGTGTTACACGTAATGATCAGCACGTTTGAGCGGTTTTTGCTGCTGTACTGGCGGTATCTTGGATTCATCAGCGTTGATCGAACTACACCGATTTCCTCAGCTATAATGCTCCCATAAGGAGGTAAGTATTGCATTAATACATTTCAGGTATAAGTGACGTTTATCCCGAATGTTTATGAGCTTTATTAAAAATGGTACCGTACTGTATAGTCCTGTATGCGATGTCTATGTATGCGCGAAGTAGAGCGCTCAGCGATTGTAATGCGGTAGTCAGCCGGCATGGCGCCTGGCGCTTTCTTACACGACCATTGAGCGCTGAGGACACTGATATATTACTATTTAAGGTATATATAACCCCGCAGGGGTGCCTGCACAAGCAGGCGTTTGGTGTATAGCGACACCACGGACCCGAGCTAACGGTGGGTTTAGACCTATCCCACGCCTAGCCGTGCGCGGCATTGCCATGTCCGGGGAAAATGGGACCCTGGGGGCTTAGCCGACGCCGGGTGATTGGACCTTTAAGGCCCCCCAGCAGAGGCAACACACCCCTTTGGACCCGGATTCACGTAGATGGCACCCCTGGGCTGCCCACCCAGGGGAAATCGGCAGTCGCCCTTTCCTGTCCCTTTCTCTCCCCACGCCTTCGTCTTTCTTTCTCACTTTTGATCTTTCCTGTCTTCTTCTCACTTCTTTTACTTCCACGTTTCTCGGCGGCAAGGGTTCACCTTGTGCAAATAGCCAACCTTGGCCTAGGAGCATTAGGTTATAGCAACGATGTACAGCTGGCGTGTGCAAGTCATGCAAACTCGTACCGTCCCCTTGTCGGGCTCCGTGGTGGGTGACTGCCATCGTTGCCGAAAAAGTACACGTGTTATACATAGAACGTTTCCACTTCTCCCTGATCGTACCGCCTTAAAGCGTGTACGCACCGAAGCTGCCTTGAACTTTGTCCCTCAGCGCACAGAATCCTTCCCTAGATACCACGTAGCGCATAGTCTTACATCTGAAAAACCCGTCCGATCTATCTCTCCCTTCCTTGTGGCCAAATCTCTGACTGAGTCCATTGGACCAGGATACAAAGCAACCAAAATGGCAAGCGGTGACCTGCTCGTTGAGGTTCGTGACAAGCTGCAACATGACAAACTTGCTGCACTCAATGCATTGGGCGACACTCTTATCACCGTGACCCCACATAGCTCTTTGAATACTGTCCGTGGCGTGGTCTCAGAAATCGGCTTCACTGACCTGACCGAGGCAGAACGATTGGAGGGTTGGCAAGAGCAAAATGTCACTGAAGTTCGAAGAATCAATATCAGACGAGAAAACAACGAAATGCCAACAAAACACTTGATAGTCACATTTGCCTCCAGCACATTACCAGAGTTCATCGAAAGCGGTTATACCAAAACTCGTGTCAGGCCGTACATCCCAAACCCCCGTAGATGTTTCAAGCGCCAGAAATACGGCCATGGTTCGCAGAGATGTCGGGGTCATCTAACTTGCACTAAATGTGGAGAAAAGGATCACCCTTTTGAAAACTGCACTGGCAAGATGCACTGCATCAACTGTGAAGGCGACCACCCTGCGTATTCGCGATCATTCAGCACTTGGATAAAGGGAAAAGAAATCGTCACGTTGAAAGTCAAAGAAAACATCTCTTATCGGGAAGCTAGGAAAAAATGCTCGATTTTTCAGGGCAGATCCTATGTTGATGCGGCACGTCAGGGGGCAGCGCCGCACTGGCCCTCGCCATTTAGCCAGCCCACACACAATGAGCTGGCAGTGGCATCAACCACCGCCGTGGCGGCAGTCAAGACTACGCCATCCATCCAGCAAATGGCTCCTGCGACTCCAGGGTCATCGGGCCTCAAGACCTCGTCTCATGAGGCGAGGTCTGAAACACGAAATTCCAGCTCGCTCGTGCGGGCATCCAGTGCCTCCCGCTAGGCAATGGACACAACTCCGGCGCCACTAGCGCCTAGAGAGAGACGCGGCTCTCTGGAACAAAAGAAAAAAGAAAAACAAAAAAATCATGGGCCCGGGCAAGGGCCCTTGAACATCACCCACGTTGCTCGATCACACACAGAACACCTATTCGTTCCACCAACATGGCGACCATGATAATGTACTGGAATGTTAGAGGACTACTGCACAATCTAGATGATATAAAGGAGCTACTATCTGAATACCAGCCAAAGGTGTTCTATGTGCAGGAGACGCTTTTAAATCCCACCACACAAACTTCCTAAAGCAATATGCCATTTTCCGAAAATACCGTGACGGCGGAGACATATCGTCTGGTTGCTAGCAATAATAGTAGATAGGTCGGTTGCTTGCCAACATCTTGCCCTACAGACGCCCCTCAAGGCAGTATCAATAAGGGCAATTCTTTGCAGCAAGCGGGCCATCGTTTGCTCCGTATACATGCTACCTAATTGCAAAATTGATAAAACAGTACTCTAGAACCTTGTTGACCAGCTCTCAGAGCCTTTCATAATTGTAGGCGACTTTAATGCCCACAACAGTCTTTGGGGAGACGCGAGGTGCGACGCAAGAGGTAGATTTATCGAAAAATTCCTTTAAAATTCTGCTGTATGCCTCTTTAATAAGAAGCAACCCACTTATTACAATTGTTCAGACAACTCTTACTCTTCTATTGACTTGGCCATTGGCTCCGCCACGCTCTTCCCGCACTTAGACTGGAATGTTATCACTGATTCCTTTGGAAGTGACCACTTTTCCATAGCCTTGAATCTCAGAAAACAAGAAGAATGTATTCAGCCTGCATCGCGATGGAAACTGGCCTGGACTCATTGGGAGCTATGTAAACAATCCACCTTTTTATCCCGAGATTTCACCACTGAACGTTCTATAGACGATGCCGTAGCGTATTTTACCGATTGTATCATAGCTGTCGCAGAAAAATATATCCCACAAGCAAAAGACACGCCATTTAAAAGAAGAGTTGCCTGGCGGAACCAAGAATGCAGTCTGGCACGAGAGGAACAAAATAAGGCCTGGGGCATATTTCGCGGGTACCCAACCGCAGAAAATCTCATTGAGTTTAAAAATATTAAAGCGCAGTGACGGCGTACGTGACGACAGCTAGGAGAGAATCCTGGGATAGGTTCCTCTCGGGCATAAATTCGTTCATTCAAGAGAGTAAGGTATGGAATGGACTCCGAAGGCTAAAAGGACAACACGTCCACCCACTGCCCCTCATGAATCCTTGTGGCAACTCGTTGGAAGAGCAAGCGAATGCCCTTGGAGAACACTTTGAATATGTTTCGAGTTCTGTACACTATTCTTACTCATTTCCAAAATACAAAAAAAGATGGCTGATCCCCCCGTCCCCCCGTCATAGGAATCGGAATAACACGAAAGTAAAGCGTGCCCTTGCAGAAGTAACCGAATGTTTACTATACTTTGATATAAGAGAGTTTGCACAATGTATATTGATGTCTGGCAGCTCTAGCACCGCTTAACGTGGATGCACCCACTTCGATGATTGGTGGTACATCTCCATCCCGACGACTAACGTCCATGTTAAATGAATAAACAAACCCTAGTGGTAGCTGTAGTAGCTAACGGTGAAAGCGTAATCAGAGAACGAGGCGTGATAGCCAGAAGAGCGTCGCATATTGGACGGAGAACTTGGTCGCCATCCCGCGGCACGTTAAAATGTGATTTAACACCACGGCCGGAAACGCAACACGCGTCGTGCCGCCCCGCTAGCCCGGCCGCAATTTTTCTCGGGGCGACTGCGTGAGCGGAGACGCGGTGTTACAGGCAGGTGAGGTAGGCGCGCGTCGCAGAGCTATTTTTGGTTTGGATTAGCGTGAAGCTATGAGCAAGGCCGACGCTTTTACGACGCTTGGGGTAAGGTCGCGACCTCGCGGTGTGTTAAGGCATTGACAAAATTGAACTTCTATTGAAAACACGCCGAATGGGAACGACGTGTAACGCGTTGCAGGTGCTAATCGCGGAGTCTACAGTAATGGCGAATTACTTTACTTTACTGCTCCAAGAGCGCAACACCACCCCGCCGACCGGGGGAGTGGTAGATATAAAAGGCGCGTTTGTAAAGCCTCTGGAGTCTCTGACCGTGGCGCAGTGGATAGCGTGCCCGGCATATGTTGTTGTGGCCCGAGCGGTCGTGGGTTCGATGCCCGTTTACAGAAGTTTTTTTCTTTGCCATTTGATCGTGGTGAATTTTTTGACGTCATTTCCGTGACGGAAATACGTCACTGAAGTCTTGGTGAACCCCGGCATAAAACACTTTCGTGTTAAAATAGCAGAACTTAAGAAGCTCACTCAGAAAACGAAAGGAAGCGAGCCATACAGCTGTCCGTTCACCGTCTCTGAGCTCCGAACTGCCTTAAGCAAATGTTAGAACGCTTCACCAGGACCAGACAGAGTAGTGTATGAAATGATAAAACGCTTGCATCCAGACACTGAACCTACAGTACTTGCACTTTTCAATGCCATTTGGGCTGCTGAATATCTTCCGCACTCATGGAAAGAAGCTATCGTCATTCCCATCTTGAAACAGGGCAAGGGCCCATCGTTTGCATCAAGTTACCGCCCTATAGCTCTCACAAGCTGTCTTTGCAAAATATTTGAGAAAATGGTGAATCACCGTCTCTTACACTTTCTTGAGGCGAATGATATGCTTGACTCCCTCCAGTGTGGCTTTAGAGAAGGGCGGTCAGCAACCGACCACTTGGTTCGAATCGAGGCCAACATACGTGATGCATTTCTACATAAGCAACACTTCCTGCCAGTATTGTTAGATATAGGAAAAGCTTACGATACGACGTGGCGCTTTGGGATCTTTATAGACCTGTCAGCAATAGTAATTCATGGTAACATGCTACGTGTTATCGAAAGGTACTTGTCCAACCGCACTTATCGTGTGAAAATCGGGAACACACTGTCGCGCTTATTTACCCAGGAAACGGGCGTTGCGCAGGGAGGAGTCCTCAGTTGCACACTCTTCATCATAAAGATGGACTCACTGCGTACAAAATTACCACCAGCAATCTTCAACTCAATCTATATTGATGATGTCCAGGTAGGCTTTAAATCATGCAACCTCACAATCTGCGAGCGCCAAATCCAGCTTTCGCTGAACAAAGTGTCCAAATGGGCGGATGAAAATGGCTTTAAACTGAATCCCCAGAAAAGCTCATGCGTACTCTTTACGCGAAAGAGAGGGTTTTCCACAGATCCTAATATAAAACTCAATGGGCAACAACTTAGGACGAACACCGAGCATAAGTTTTCGGGCTAATACTCGATTCTAAGTTGACATTTACACCGCACCTAAAACATCTTAAGAAAAAATGCTTAAAGACAATGAACATCCTTAGAGTCCTCTCACACCTCTCGTGGGGCAGTGACAGAACACGCCTACTAAACTTGTACAGGAGCCTCATACAATCGCGCTTGGACTAAGGTGCGATAATTTATCAATTTGCCGCACAAAATGTTTTAAAGGTGCTGGACCCTGTTCATCACCTTGGCATTCTACGTGGAATCGAATAAGTGGGCACTCCACCTACAGGGGCATATTGCAGCTTCACATACTTCTTGAAGGTTAACGCTAACTCGGAACATCCCACCCATGGCGTCATCAATGATACCAGAAGTACCACGCTTTTTCGTAATCGACCGAGAGTGAGGGGGCCCTTCCCAATGCGGGTGAGGAAACTAAGCGAACAGTTCGACATTCCGCTTCTTGCATACAACCTCATGGCCCCAGTAAAGCTTCCGCCGCCCTGGCAGTGGCAGATCGTTAAAGTCGACACATTATTCATTGAAGTCATCAAGCACGCCCCTGATGTACATATTAAAATGCACTTTCAAGAAATTGGGGTCAAATACTCTTGTTCAGAATTCTATACAGATGCGTCCAAGTCACATACCGGTGTCTCCTACGCAGCTATTGGTCCGGCGTTTGCCGAAAGTGACGTTTTGCATCCGGAAACGAGTAGCTTTACAGCAGAGGCGCATGCAGTTACGGCTGCCGTGCAACAGATCAAAAGAAGAAAACTACATAAAACTGTGATATTTACTGACTCCTTAAGCGTTGTGAAGGCTCTAACAACTTTCTGCAAATATAAAAATCTGGTTTTAAACAATCTGTACACACTATTGTGTGCAGCGCACACATCCAACCAGGATGTCATTATATGTTGGGTGCCAGGTCACAGAGATATTGAGGGCAACGTTCTTGCTGACAAAACCGCTCGAACTACGATAACAGGGACCTGTGGCCGTGCTTTGGCTGTTTGTGTCACGGATTTAAGTCCAGCTGTTCGTAGAAATATAAGAAAACAATGGCAACGCAATGTGGGATGCTGAAATACATAACAAGCTACATCTAGTAAAACCGCAGTTAGGCCCTCCGCCGCTACTGACAAAATCACGGCAAACGGACGTGTTGTCCTGCAGACTAAGGATACAGTTGAAACCCGCAATAAGGAAATCGGCGGGGAAAGCACAAAATTTCGCTCTTGCGGGAATTTCGTTGGCGCGATAATGCGGCAGAAAAGACATAGAATTTACAAAAAACACATTTTATTTCCAAAAGGCAGTAAGTTTGCTTTGGCGGGCCTTACTATGCAGCAATTTCATGCCTCTCGATCGGGAATCTCGTTCGCCACGGCACAAAGTTAGCCCCATGCACTGGTCAGTGACGGCGGCACTGCGCTGTCACCAGTACCGTCATCAAGTGCGCCTACAGGCGAACCTTCTTCCGGCTCCGCTGTATCAGCGCGGATCAGCGCAGAATCGTGGACAGCGAGCTGCACGCAACGCCGAATTCTTCGGTGATGTCTATTTTTTTCACGCCCTTTTCCACCTCACTGATGATTGCAGCTTATCTTCCAGCGTGATGAACTTCCGCTTTTTCGTTGGAGGCGGCATCTTCGCAGGCAGCGAAGTCGGACTAAGCAATCGCAACACACAGTTCACGTTGCATCAAGCGACCAAGCAAACGCTCCACAAATGGCTCCACACACGCGACCGTATGCGCGCAAAGCCGACAAAGCCAAGCACAGAGCCAAGCCAACGAACGAAACTCCATGAGGAATGTGGATTTGGCTACGTAGTCCGTGATAACGAGCAGGTATTTCGGCAAGCCATCATCATCATCATTGTCGCCAGCTTTATGTTTTTTGTAAACAATGATGGCGGCTGCTTCTCAAGTGCGCTGTAGCGATAGTTTTGCTCAATTTAAGTGTAGCAAGAATGCATTTCAGCAGTTTTCGAATGTAGTTAACGTTGCGAGAGTAGATTATTTGCGCACTTGTGTTTGAACAATTTCGTTAATGAGGGACTGCGGTATGAATATCTTTCGTGTCGCGAGTTACGAAATGCATTGACTCCTATGGGCGTTCGCCGGTGCTCCGAAAATATTTCGTTGCGGTGAGAATTTCGTTCCCTCGGGATTTCGTCATCGCGGGTTTCGACTGTAGGACCCACGTTCAGTACACATAACTTTTTGTTGACTGGTAGTGAACGACCTGTTTGCAACAGATGTGGGGACAGACTCTCCGTTCTCCATATGCTTGTGGAGTGTCCCGAAGCGGAGCATGAGAGAAAAAGGCACTTTCCCGTAGTTTACACACAGCATATCCCATTACACCCAGCAATGTTTCGCGGCACTGAACCACTTTTCAGCATCGCATCTGTTGCCAACATTTTAAAAGAGACTTTTGCATTGCAGATCATTGGCCCAAGACGCTCGTAACACGGCCTACCCTGGGAGACCGATGTTTCGAGATCACATAACACAAGCACACGCCTCTATGCCCTTGTGCGCAAGAGCTTAGAGAGGCCGTTGTGCCCACAGTAGTTGACAAGTTTTATTACATCAACTACTTATAGCCCATTCTTCATACTGTATCGTATACGTCAGCCGACAACATACTTTTACCGTACATGCATTTTACGCCCTCACAGCGACTTGTTTTAGGCCACTATACATAGCCGTTTCATGTTACCATTAGTCCCATCGTTTCATTGAAACTTCATGCCCAACCATTTGCTTGGCGCTCTTTGGCCAGATTTTGGCCCTTGCGCCAGTAAAATCCACACATCATATATGAAAGGAAAAGCCCTGCTTCCGCACAGTGACAACGTTTGACGATCAGGCGAAAACCCAGCAATCACTGATGACTCAAAAAAGCACCAGCCGTCATGCGTTTCTGTGGAGCATTCCAAGTACATGGATGAATGAATGGTTGGATGGATAAATTCTATGAGCGTTCCATTATAAGGGGGAGGCGACCTGTGCGCCACCAAGCTAAACGAAGAACTTCTTTGTTCTTAATTTGGGCTAATGCCTTGTCTAGTTCATTTAAATAAAAGCCCATGAATTCGCAGCACAACTTTCTATACCCTACGGCAAAGTGACCTTAGTTTTACCATTATTTATTTTTGTCATCTCTCCCTACTTTTGCTTCACCAATCTTGTAAATCTGTATTACTCATAGTGAAACACACAGCGCGAAACAACGACGGGGACACGGTTGTTTCGCGCTGTGTGTTTCACTATGCTACACCAACATGCCCAAATTCGCTCTACTGTATTACTCACTTCTTTCGTAGATCTAGCTGTTTACCTTTCTATGGTTGTTCCTGAAGCCCAAAACTTCATGTAGGTGATTGCCCAGACATAAACCCTGGTGAATATACTTATATTCAATTAAAACATGCTGCGTTGTTTCCTATAGCTTATCTACAGCATGTACATTTTGCTTCTTTACTGCCGCGCCACGGTGGTCTAGTGGTTATAGCGCTCGACTGCTGACCTCAAGGTCGCGGGATCGAATCCCGGCCGCGGCGGTTGCATTTTCGGTGGAGGCGAGAATGTTTGAGGCCCGTGTACTTAGATGTAGGTTCACGTTAAAGAAGCCCAGGTGGCTGAAATTTTGGAGCCCTCCACTACGGCGTCTCTCATAATCATATCATGGTTTTGGGACGCTAAAGCCCAGATAATATTATATTTCTTCTTTACTGAATCTCGCTTTATAACTACGCGTTCTCAGGCAACCCGACCTCACTTCAAATAGTAGAGCACCTCCCCTTGAATTATCATAAAATGCCTCCCTCCTTATTTCGTCTTTGCCCTTTCACTAGTTACTCAAAATGTTTATTTTTTTTACATCGCTACTATCCAATGAATCTTTTTTGCCTGTATGACTTTTCACCTTACATCTTATGTTGTCATATCGCTTGCACTGTCGGCTGGCGAGTCTCCTTGTTTTTTCTCCCCTGTGAGTCAACACTCATCCTATAAAAGTACTGGGGAGCTTCCATTGCCAATTTTCCTTACCCTCTCTTTGAAACTCATTTCACTCTGCGCTTCTGTCACCTCAATCCTTGCCCATCTCATATTTACCTTTACAACCTCATTAGTCGTCTTCCCGTGAGTGCTCAACTCGAGCTGTCGCAGTCATTTGATATGAAGTCCTGATTGCACCTCTGACTTCATACACACCACTCAGTTCCCAAATGTAAGTCCCTGAACCATTACACCTTTCCACGAACCTCAAAGTACCTCGTACCTATTGCATTCCCATAATGCTCTGTGCTTCAATATTGCAGCATTCCACTTCCATTTATGGCGCTGGATTTTCGTTCAGCTTTCTGTATCACCCTGAATAATACACCGAGGTACTTGTATTCTCTTACTGTCGGTATTTCCTGGACCTGTATTGATGCCACCTGGTTATAGGAATCGTCCATTCTTATCAATCTACATTTGGTTACACTAAATCCTACTTCTACACCTTCACCTTCCCTTCCGTATGTGTCTTAACTTCATGTGCTGTTTTACAAGTTACAATGAGCTGTATATCATCGCGGTTATCCGCGAATAAGACAATATCCTTATAACAGAAACCTGGAAGCTGCTGCTCTTGAGTCGCACTCACCTGTTAGTGTGGGATACGGAAAGCAGTGTTGCTTCATGCTCATTTTTTTCGATGCTCACCATGTATAACATGAATAACAGCTGAAACAACGGACATTCCTACCTGAGCCTTTTGCTTATATCAATGTTCCCTTTGCTACTTATTCTTTCTCATTATACACAGGCTATAATTTCTCTGTGTATCTTCCTCACAAGCTTATACAGTCATTACGTATGCCAGCTTTTTTCAATATAGACCTTAAGATTTCCTGATTAACGTTTTGATGCACCCCAGAGATGTCTAGAAAAGCCACGTTTAATATTCTGTTTCATATTTTAATAGATATTTCTCTACGCTGTGTAAGAACAAATAGGTTGTCCTCTAAAAGCCTGCCGATTTGGAATAAACTGTGAAAATACCAAAATACCAAAATGCCGTTATGTTCTAACCATGTTTGTAATTTTTATTTCATTGCTTGCATCGTCAACCTTTATAATACCGATGTAATGGCCAGTTGTCTACACGGGCAAATGTTATTTTTCTTTGCCTTGCCTATATAAATTAAGTGCTTGTTTGTGTAAGCACGCCCCAATGCTGTGCAATACGGTCGTGTCTAGTGGTGCACATCTGCCCATGCAGCAAACAACAGTATATACGTACAAGTTAACTTATTTTTAAGCCTATTAAAAGTAGGTTAAAATGCACAATAATAACCGTTTCATGGTTGATCCAGCCAACCAAGTGGGCTGAATGCACACCTTAAACTGTGCATGTGCTTCGCAAAACGGGCTAAGGGCCATTATGGCTTTTGCTAGAAATATGTTTGATGTGTTTATTGTTTTACTTTTCACTTACTACGCATAAATATTTCTTTCAGGCGATGTACAGGAACATCTGCAAACACATTCTACACCCCAAGGTATGTTGCTGGATGCGTTCAATAAATGCTGTTAAGTTTCACCATTATACTACTTTTGCTGTGCACTGTTCACTGGACCACCAGGTCCTGTGATTGTTAAAAGTAGGAACCACCTGACATGCCATAGCAGCCGGCTAATATCTGTGCGAGATCTGGCCAGTGTGAATTGTACTCAGTATGAACATTCGTCGAGCGATGTTCAGTTGAAAACTAGATTCTAACTGGAAATTATTCCACGGGGGAGTGCGGGGGAATCGGGCAAGTGGGACCAGTTCAAGTGGTTTCACTTGCTGGAAATGTCTGCCCCATCTAAAAATTCGGCAGGTCCCACGTACCGTGGGAGTCGATGTTATGCGAAGCATGCGGCGGGTAGGTGACTGTGGCGTAACTTTTTTTACTGAGTGACAACGTTACAAAATGACGCTAGATTTGTATAAATTTTATACGCACACATATATATGTTGAAAAGCCGCATATGTGTTATATAACCAGTTGTTTACGGTTAGGTAACGCTACCAATGGCAACGTGGGTATTACCAACACCAGAAGCGGTATGCTGATATGTAGTGTTTATACGTGTCCCGAGAACGCACGCGCGTTTCACGAACCCGTGTGCATGTGTGCAAGAAGTTCTTGACAGTTCTTGAACAAGTGCATCATCACCGTGATCAGTGAGCACCAGCAGCTGGTCATGACTTGTTATAGGATCCGGTCGTGATCGTGGTGACGAGGGGTCCATGTGTAGTGAAGTATGTGGTATAGTAGAGCTGTTGGAATTCGTGGATACCTCGGTCATTTCGTCGACAAATTGAGTGTCGACAGAGCCGGCGACATGTCGGAACCTGAAGTCACCCTTCTCGTTGGTGAGTTATAGGTCATCGAGGCGGTAGGCCTGGATAGTGCTACGTAGGCCAACGTCAGTGGATGGTGTTTGTCGTATTCGTAGACTACCTGGGAGTATGTGGCCTACGTAGCCTAGTCTACAAAGCGGCTGTCAACCAATCTGGCGTCATTCTCGGTCAGCATGAGGCCATCGCCCAGCTTCGTAAGAAATGAAGAGGACACTGCGTCGTTCTGGTGGCCGAAGTGCATTTTACGGTGCAGTGATGTGGATATCATATGTAACTTTCGTTAATGTATTCCTCCGGGGTCGAGCAATGCTTCAACATAGCTTGCTGAATCATAGGAATACAAATGTAATGTTTATTAGACGGCTATAAAAGCGGAGCCAACACTGGAACCACAGACGTTAATCTGAAATGACGCCTGTATCGTAAGAGTACACATCGTAGGAGCATCATGTAGTGTTTATTGCTTTCTTGTAAAATTAAATAGCCAGAACCACAACCACAATTGACGTTGCACCGTATTGCGCCTGCGTAGGCTGTTTTTCCAAACCAGTTGATAGACCTGGCGTGGCTCAGTGGTAGAATACCTGATTGCCACGCAGAATGCTTGAGTTCGATTCCTGCTGGGATCCTAATTTTCATTCTTTCTATTCGTTGAGTCAGCGCTGCCGATGTTGGTTTTTCTTAACGCTCTAGAAATTAAGTTACCAATGTCTGTTCTCGCCGTTCCTGGGTAGATATAAACTGTCAATCACATGTGGTGCATACCCGTACACCGCGGCCCGTGGTAAACGGGTATGTGCCACACGTGTCTAGTGGAAACGGTTTGACGACGTACGCGACAGGATTTTAACGTTATTCATGTCATGACCCGGCAGTCATATTCGTCAAATCCTCTTACCTTCCCATGCAAATTTTGGTCTACACCAAGTTAAGGGGGCGATCATGAGAGCATCCAGACGTAGACGGCTAGATAGATAGATAGATAGATAGATAGATAGATACGTAGATAGAAACGCTCAAAGTGCCAGAGGTTCGCTAAGAAATGCTTCGCATTTAAAACGGTCCCTGCATCAAAAATAAATGCCATTTGATATATCAATGTTATCTGTGGAACTGCTGCGGACAACCTATGGATGTTCACTGTCTTCAAAATGGACATCCTCTGGATATTGTATAAATATTAAATTAAGTTTTGTGGACATCCTCTGAAGAATAAATATCTCATGGTTGATATTTATGTAAAGCCCACTGGACGTGAGATGGTTGGCTGAATGAATGAATGGAATGGAATGAATGGAATGAATGGAAGCTTGCTAGACGTCGTTAATATGTCGCGCAGTGCCACAGCAGCTTTCGTCGTCGTCTCGTAATCGATCGCTCTTATTCAACACTTTCAGGAACAAACGTGATAGAGAACGAGTGCTCATCGCAGAATTTTCGAAACAGCGATTGGGATTACCTGTTTTGAAATAGTAAAGAGAGGCAAATATCAGTGTGGTGCTTCACGATCTTGCTCCCTGTGGTATGCGAGGCCGTGAGGCGAAGGCTTGCGACATAACTACAGTTAATTAATAACCCACATGGTAATCCTTCTGTTTACCATTATGAACTGAGTTTATTGTCACGGGTCTTAATATGTTTAATTTCCATCTGGTTAAATATTTTTTGTTTTTCTTTTAGCTGTGGAAGACCGGTATGTCGAACTGCCTAACGTTTTCTTTTTTCATTCAAACGCGTAGCGTCGCTACGTTCACACAACTTCGAACCTGGCCGCGGCGGCCACATTGCATTTCGCCTCGATGGAGCCGAAATGCTAGATGCTTGTGTACCGTGTAATGCCAGTGCACGTTATAGAACACGAGACGATCTATATTTTCGAAGCCCTTCACTACGGTGTTCCTCATAATCATATCGCGGTACTCGTTACCCTTCCAGATTTTGATGAAATATACTGTAGGCGCAGGTTTTCGGCTCGGAACAATGATTTCGTAGTTAGTTTTAGGAAATAAAAATGTTGACCTAAAAATATACGAATCATGGCTAAAACAAAACGAAAACAAAGAGCACTGTTTCGCCAATTTCGCAATTTCTGAACAGCACACCTGGCGAAAAAAACCATGCACTCCTAGGTCACGATAATTATTCCCGCCAAAGAAAACGTGAAATTCAGTCTTACGAGTATTTTATTTCGCTTTCCACGCAAATTACTATTGAGGAAAAATGTCACAAACATGAAAGCTGCACAAAATGCCTGTATATCAGGAATTTTTGGTGCAGACAAGTTAAGCTGAGGATAATAAGACCCGATACATATTGACTCTGATATATTTGAGCTGTCCTTTTTTAAAAATCGTGTTTTTCGCGCTCACCTCCAAGTAGCGCTGAAACGCCGATGTTTGAAAACAGTTTCCTCAAAAAGGCCATTATTAATTTTTTTTAAATCTCTCCGATTGAAGTCAAGGACGTTGTCTGCGTTAAGAAACGTTGCATTATTTTAGATGCTAACAAGTTATAACGTGTCTGTTGTGACCAACTCAGCCTAGTGGCGGCGCCAATATTATGTGCTGCATATCAGATACAAGCTACGGCATAGTAACGAAGCAGCTGTTTCGAGACAAATGCGCAGCCAATTTGCATATTGTGATCAGCCGCTTGGCAAACTTGAGTATACGACCTGTAGCGGCGGCCGCTACGGGTCGCTGCGAGCGCCTGTACCCTAAAGCTTTACTGCGCATTAGAGTTACTCCATCTGCTACTTTTAGGTGGCAGAGTTGCGCATCTGTTTTCGAAACGCCACTAGCAACCGTGCACTGCGGAGAAGCTGACGCACAGGCCGCCGCCGCTGCAGCGAACCGGTTTAACAAGGGGGTTCCTTCGGCGTTGCGATTATCCCCTTAATAGGCGTGACCCCCCAAAAATCCACTGTTGAGGCTGTGAAGTCAACCTTTGTACTCCCGTGGCACAGTCCCAAAAGGAGTCTTTCATAAAGGGGCGCTTTTCACCAAGGCAAAGCAGCGCCGCACGTTCCTTGTGTCCTTGTCTATTAGGCACCGTGGAACGTCGCACAGAAGCCTTCGCGGTAGGGATGTCCGAATAGCAAATTTTAGGTCCCAAGCGAACAATGATTTCGTCAAATAAACGTTTCGGTCAGAGCCTGACCTTTCTCAAGACGATATGTTCGTGCATATTTCCGTGTTTATATGGACACCAAGTGAGAGGGGAGGGAGATGAGAGAGAGAGAAGGAGCGGGAGGGGGAAAAGTTTGCTTAGGGCCCATCAGGAGCGAGGAGTAACACGCCGCCGCCGACAGTGGAGTGCTTCGCGACAGAGCTTATACTTATGCGTCGGCTATTACTCATTGTTAAAAGTCGTCGCTCTATTCTGTCCCGGAGACGAAGAGCCGGCTCAAGTTAAAAACAGCCGGTGTGCGATTCAAACCGGCTGATTGGAAAAAAAGAAAGGGGGGGGGGGGTTAAAGTGCGTGTCGGTGAGCACTGTTGACGCAGCGTATTGTCCTTTTTGGGCCATGCCGAAAGAGTCTTGTCTACCGTCTTACTTGCCGAGCCTGCTCGTTTTTCTGATAAACGACGCCCGCTTCCAAAGCGAGAACGAACACGTTGATTGACATTAGCGACTTCCGGTCAAGGACCCACTGAAGGAAAAAAAAAGGGTAGGGACAAGAAGGAAGGAAGAGGGAGGGCGGGGCTTCCGCTTTGAGTGATCGATTGCTGCTCTCTCCAAGAGCTGCAAATACAAAGCAGGGGAAGGTAAAAGACGGCACACGTGAAAGGGTGAAAAACACTGCAGGTACGATCACCGAAGGCATTGGCTCACACATGCATCTTTGCTGCGTATTTTGTTGGGTTGATGTTAGTTTCATTTAAAGTACTATTTGCGCTTTAAGGCACGTAAGACAGGAAGAGCCCAAGGATGTTCATTTATTCCATGTTCAATGGTGTTGAATTTGTGTATTAAGTATGCTTCACGGCTGTTCACGTTCTCTCTCAGAGCGGAAAGTTCCTTGGAGTAGTGTTACTTTAATGGAATCGAAACTGTGACCTTCTGACTTAATATGTTTGGAAAGGGGAAGGTTCGGTAGTGTGTTCACATACGAGCGGTGGTTGTTGAATCTGATTCGAAAGGGTGTATCAGTTTGTCCAACGTATTGTTTAGCGCAGATTTCACATTTCAATAGGTAGACAACGTTTGGGGAGTCGCAGTTAAGGTCACCATGTGTGGTGTGTGTAAAATTACCACGCGTACTTTCAGCTATCGTGGTTGTTTGCATGTGCTTGCACACCTGACATCTACTTTTCCCGCAGGGATGACAGCCAACTTGTCCTGTTCTTTTTGTTTTAGAGTGTACTACATATATATATATATATATATATATATATATATATATATATATATATATATATATATATATATATATATATATATATATATATATATATATATATATATATGAGCATATTTGTCACGGGCCAAATAACCTGAACAGCAGTTTTTTGTTTTTATTTAATTGGAACGAGGCATGCGCGACTGCCATTCTTTTTGCTGCTACTAAATGCTACGCTGCTAAACGCTACGTTTAGTAGCGCTTGGTAGCAACGAATAGTAGCAAGATTTCAATTTCGGTAGGATGCAAGTGACAACCGGTAAAATACGTCACACTTTAAAAATTACTATACATATAACATATAGGCCCGTATAACAAGCTTTTAACTTAAAAAAAAATATATTAATTTATTTCGGAGCAATATGTTCATTTAACCTTGAAGTGGGGCTTCGCGGCAGTGCGCAATTTTGTGGGTTAGATGTTTTCACGGCGTAGCATTTTTAAGCTGCAGTGAAGCCACTTTGACAGGTGGGTTACATGCCGTCCAATATACGCCTATTCGTTCATTTCGAATACTTTGAAATTTCGAATACCTTAAATTCGTGTCGAAGCGAATTTGAATACTGTAATATTCCTTCGAATATTCCTAGTGCTCGAATATTCGCACATGCCTACTTCGCGGCAAATAGACGCAGACAGTCTGGCAGTATGTCAGGACGGCAGCAAAATATTGGCTTCGTTCCTCGTGAGGGTGGCGTACACGAAACTACAAATTTAACCACTCGCGGTTGACGTGAAAAAAATTGGCCGCGTATCTGCGTGCTTCGCTGCAAATGTCGTGTAAAGACGATAGAAGAGGCGCTGTGTGAGATATGGACGCCATCTGGCAATACGTCGGGAAACATGAGTGCTGTGTTGCGTGCTGGTAGTCCCGGCGCAGCAGCAGGCGAAGACCGGCGGTGACCAACGCGACCGGCGGGGACGCCAGCCAGCCCGAAAACGCGGTTTGGCGCGAAGCGCTGAAGCAGAAAAACTTCCGCACTCAACGAGTACTCTCCACACACTCTTTTATTAGATGCGAAGTATCTTAAGGCGGAGCTCAATCCGGTGGTAGTGGTGGTGGTGGTGGTGTGCGGCGTGACCACCCTTACTGCGCATGCGCATACCCTCTCCATACACCTCCTCTCCACTTTCCCTCTCCCCTTACCCTCTCCACATTCCCTCACCCCTCCCCCTTTCCACTCTTCCTCTGAAACGCGGGCTAGACATGCCGAAATTCTCTCCTGCGCAACGCCGTGATGAGCTCGAGCGCATGCGCGTCCCCTCCGCTTCTCTCTTCTCTCCCACTCTGCCCCCCTCTCGCCCGCCTGTCGACCGCGTTCCCCGCTCACCCTGTGAGAATTAACGGCCAGGCTAGATGAAAGATACGACGCGCGTAGCGTCCCTCTTCGCGTTCCACGACGCGAGGTCGGTAGCATGCCCAACGAACGCCAACGGAACGCGATCGTGCAAGTGCTCCGGCTTCGCATCGCCTCATGGTCCCCTTTAGCGGGAGATGGTGTAATTTTTTTACACGTCGCCTGGGTAAAACAGGAACGCCAGAGCGGCGCCCACAACCGGCAGCCTGTAGGCCGCCCACAACGCTGCTTTTTAATTTTTTAAATATTTTTTTTCACCTTCTTGGCCTTCTCAAAACTAGAGTTTTTCAACACCAACCCATGGCATTCGTACAGTGCAATACAGAACCGAAACCGAAACACAACAATGAGCTCGTGCGAAGGGCACGGAGGAAGGCAAATTTCAGCGCAGTCGCATTTTCAGCTTTGTTGAAACAGCGCTCACTAGACGACGACGAAGTAAAAGAAGGCACACGAGAGGCAGCGCCTGTCCTGTGCCTTCTTTTACTTCGTCGTCGTCTAGTGAGCGCTGTTTCAACAAAGATGAACGCATACCAACTCGCTCAAGCTTCCATTCTTATGCATTTTCAGCGCAGCTTAAGAAACTAGGGTCCTTAAAATTACGTATGTATGCATTTTCTATTAAAGGAACACGCCACCTAATACTTACATAGTGATGTTGCACCTCAGATATGCATGATATTTAGTTTTTGATCGACAACGTTCACAAGTATGAACAGCCGTACCAGTTCAAGACGGCTGGCCCTTGGGCGAGTGGTTCAACTTTGGCCGAGTGGCTGAATCGAGGGACGTGCCGACAAACAGAAAGACAGACAGACAGAAAGACAGACCAAAATTTCTTCGTTTAAGTTCCCCAAGAAAGACTATCGTCTTTAAAAGATTAAAGATAAACCGCTCACATATAGAACAGTGCTAGTTGCGCGCTCCCCAGGCCTTCTGTAAACGCATCGTGTCTGAAGAAAAAAAGATCGCTGTTTCACCGCAAGGGCGAATCAGTGAATGCGAAGCCAACAAAATGTAATGTTATACGAAGGAAGGCTGGCAGCTAACTCTTTGGATCCGATCTCGCGTAACTCTACAAAACGTTGGTGTAAGAGAATACGGCCGCGTTAGGGAGCGATGCACTTTTCGCAGTCTCTTCGCATTGAGAGCGCGCGTAAAAGAGTGTACGAGCCGTTTGCTGATGCCTGCCGAGATAGCGCGTGCGCAAGCAATCGTGAACGCGCCTGTAGAATCAAAGTTCGCAGCTGCTGCTCAAGCACCATCCCCCCCCCCTCGCATCCCTCCATGCTCGTTCAAGACGGGCGGGGCGTTTCGTTTCTGCTTGGGCAGCATTCGATGGCAGGTCTAACGCGCGGGGGGATGTTATCGCATGCGCCCTCCGAGCGACGCACATAGGACGGCTCGTTTGATCTCTGCTTCAGCAAAGATCAAACGCGATGCGCGGCGCGATGTTATCAATTTCGACATTATACCGAACATGACGGCGACGCCGACGGCAAAAGCCCATCGAGAGTGCCTATATAATTGCTAGCGCAATCACAGTAGCCATGTGACGGTCTTTGGTTGGAAAATAACTTAACAGCTCAGTCAACTTTATGACTTTTAGACTTTAGGACGTTTAGGACTTTCTTTTTCTTTAGTACTTTAAAACACTCTCTCCCTAACTAAAAATAAAGCAATATGTTTGTTGGCCGTTAGGAACGTGTAATCCCTATTTCCATATAACGAGAGCCATCTGTAAGTTCTACGTAGGTCTTGTTCGTGGATCTGAAGGACAGTTTTTGCAGTGTAGAGCCAAATGAAGTTTTATCTTAGAGACCAGAATCTACGTTCGCAGGGAACGCGAGCCATGGCTTCACGTACCACTGCCAAGCGCCGTCTTTATTTTCTTCACTCGATGTCGCGCGCTAAGTGCGGTTTTGTTTGCCTCCCAAAGGAAGGCGCTGCAGGGTCTAGGGACAACGTGAGTGCAAGAGTCCGAGAGTAGCTTGCGTCCTGCGCACGCGTCTTGGCGGCTGGCAAATTTCTAGGGTCACCAATTCTAAAACTGCCTAGTGTGTCGCCGTAATTGGGATGTGCGCCTTCGACTTGTATTTTGACATACACGGCGTGGTCGACCGTGTTCGTGCGATTATCTTTTGACGGGGTGTTTTGTACGTCTAGCGCTTTCACCGCAAAGTTTGCGGTGAAGCTATATACCACGCGAAGGTCACTTTGCTCGCTGCAGCGGCTGCGTTTGCGAAAGGAGTGATCTGCTAGCTAGGAAAACCAAAGTAGGGGTCAGTCCTATGTATACCTGTGCGTTCTTTTCGTGCGTCTCTTTCGTGCGTCCTTCTTTGTGTTTGAGCAGCGCGCTGCAAGTGTCGAGCTGTGACAGTTGTTGGTCCGCACTCGCCTTGTGGGTTTTCTTTTCCTTCGTCCTTTGTGCTTTAGGAGCGCCCAGCAAGTTTCTAGCTACTTGCCGTTCTTCCTGTGATATTACAATTTCTTGCTATCACATTCATTGCTTCGCCCTTGAAGCAATGGTTGCCCGTAATTTCAGATATTCGTCATGTGATACTGGGAGAGGCCACAACCGGGGAGCAGCAAGCGCGGTCACTTTTTTACGCCAGACCGGAACTTCCCGGGATAAGGAAGTGAGGAAATTTATCCATCTTTTGCGCAGCGCACGAAATTGACAAGGTACACAAGAAAAGAGGACGGGACAAGCGCGGACAAGTGAGGAAATTTGAATGAAGGCGCGCCGCAGCAGTGTCTTGTGGAAAGCGTCCAGTCATGCATCTTGCACTGCGGATCACCTCTCCTGTTTGGTGCTTATCTGTTTATTTCGCGCTGTCATCAAGCAAGCCGTAATATCCGTCTTTTTTTGTATCTATGGCATAAAACGCAGGGGGGAAGCAACCACGCTGCTTCTTCTTGCAAACAGGCGAAACAGTCTCTCGTGCCTCTTGATAGTTTAAGAAAGAAAGAGATAAGCACCACACATCGCACGCAAGGAATTGATAATAATAATATGTTGGGTTTAACGCCTCAAAACCCCAATGTGATTATGAGAGACGCCGTAGTGGAGGGCTGCGGAAATTTCGACAACCTGGGGTTATTTAACGTGCACCTAATCCAAGCACACGGGCCTCAAACGTTTTCGCCTCCATCGAAAATGCAGCCGCCGCAGCCGGGATTCGATCCCGCGACCTTCGGGTCTGCAGTCGAGCGCCATAACCACTAGACCACCGTGGCGGGGCGCACGGAAATAATAAACGGTCTCCTTGTTTATTCAGACGCGTTGCCGTTTTTCCGGACCAAAAGCCTGCTTCGACGCGCCTTAATTAAAAATTGGTCACTTCCTCTTCGTGAACAGTTGCGCTGTGACGTAAGAGAGCGGTCACGTTCTTGCGCGGTTTTGATTCATTGATCATTATCTCAAATTACGTGCAAATTTTATCATATCTAAGAAATAGGTACACGGTAAATTGTGGTGGCCGTCAACTTTTCAATGTCAACAACTGCCCTAAATTCATTAACAAAGAAAGTAGTTTAGGAGTTCTCGCTAATTAATCGCTTGAATGTCACATTAGCTACGGCAAAGTGTTTTCGCCTTAACGCAACGCTCGAGCGCGAAAACGGCAGAAACCTAATTGACATCAGTTTTCTATAAAAAAATGGGTAACATCTGAAAAAAAAATTATGCTCCACTTCACTGACTTACCGTCGCGAAGGCTGATTAAACAGCTGAACTGGTGGAATTTCCTCCGGTCCGCCAACGCTCTGCCCGCTCTTCCTCCTGTCTCACCAGCAACGCGTGCTGTCGAGCGTGGTCGACTTCTTTCAATGCCAGAGCCAATCGCCCTCCTGCTCTCTGCTCCTGTCCACACCACCTGCGCCGCTCCCGCTTCGCCTCATCTCTAACCAGCTTGACCCTCTCCACGTCGCTCTACTAGGCTTCCCTCCAGCCCACCATGCTCTCCCTCTCGTCTGGCTTAGCTCTCGCTGCTGGTCTAGAAAGTGAGGACTACGACCCCCAGGGATTTACCTCGGCTTTAAGCAGCTCCATTGTTAAAAACACCCTCGGTATTGAAGACATGTTCCATTTGAGCTGTTTAAAGAAAGATAATACTGTATAGAGAAATATATACCTATGTATCCGTAAGTACACTCTAAGAAAAAAAAGAGTATGCGTGACTCTTTTCGGAGAGTTCTGACTTGCCACGTATAGGACTCTCTTTAAAAGCCACGGTGACTCTTGGTGGGTCAGGGTCGGCTCGCTCTAGGAGAGTCCCCTGACCCTCTAGGAAGAGTGGAAAGACTCTCATCCGAAGGATCACGTTACCGCTTATAGGGAGTCCGACGACTCTTGCCGGTAACGCTCCTACGGGGGTCAAGTGACCCCCACCGAAGCATCAAGCGACTCCACAAGTAGTTTAAGCTACTCATTTGACCCTTGCTCTACTTTTGCGCGACTGCTGTTGAAAATAGTGGAGTATTCATTTTAAGCAAGTCCAATATTACTTGCCGTTCTGCCCAGCGACTGCAAAGAAAGAATAGTTCAGTTTTAGCATTACTTTAATAAAACTTGTCAAAACAACACATTTTCCAGCAAAGTTATATAGAAAGCGCGAAAAGATGGTCTGTGATTTCCAATTAAGAAGTTTGGGTATTCCTAATTTACATGTTTCTATGAGTATACCCAACTAAAATGTGTGACTGTGATGTGCACAGTGTCATATGGTGCTAAATAAACAGCAGAAATCGCCATCATGTTTCCATATTTATTCCTTATGGTTAAGAATAAATCAAAAAGTGGTGACGGCTTGAGGCACCAGACTTGTGGCTTGCTAGGTTGTCGTTCCTGTCCAGCGTGAGCACCATGAAAAACGGTATCTGAAAAACAGAACGTGATATTATGATGAGAAAATGAAATTGCAGCAAAGGTTTGCAAAACCTACACAATAAGTGGTTCACACAGACATAATAAAATAAAAATAATAAAATAATAAAAGGCTAACAAGAAAACAACAAAGCACATCCTCCGGCAGTCAGGGGCATGCCGTGAGCGGTTATTGACCGCATGTTTTACAAACGTAACCCATCCTTAAATACTAAGATAAGCAGATGCGAGTACGAGGGCCCGATAGACACCCAGCGCGTGCGTACGCCGTCTACGTCGAGATCAGACATGTCATATGCTAGAATTAGCGCACATAACTCCCACAATCACGTACACTCACTCGATTCTGTTATAACGCCCAACGTCATCGCAGTGTATGCAAACCACGAAAACAGCAAACAGAAACGAGGGAAAAGAGTGCACGGCGGCGGCCGCAACAACGCGCGCCATCGAAAGTCTATAGAGATTTTTCACTTTACCGGCGAGGCGTGTCCAACTTGAAGGACTACAGCGTACGTTCTGGAAGCCACCGTACTATATCTGCACCTCAAACGACCGTATTTAAGCCAACAAAAACCATTATATATACTGCGTCTGAGCTTTCTGTACACAGGGTTTTTTTTTCACGTTCCCACGCGTGGAAGCATGCTGCACACTCAAGGTCGATGGAGATGTTGTTATGAAGTAGACTAAAGTGCATCTCAAAACGACATCTTGCACCTTCAGTAGCGCAGACACAACGTGCGATCAGCAAGAAATGACCCTCGATAATTGTTGGCATCGCTCACTTTATGGGAGCTTATACAGCAACGCGCATAACGGTGGTAACTCGTTAACTGACAGCTTTAGTTGGGCATCCGCAACAGCCCCGCGGACGCAGGCTGCTGTCGGAAATGGCTGGCAGATAAGTTCAGCAAGGCTGCCGTGGACGCCCAGCTAAAGCTGTATAATTAGTACCTACGAAAGCAGTACACTCACCGTTAACTGGCGCCCGTTGTCGGTGTCCGCAGCTCCATGAATATTCCGCCCTCGAAGCGTCACTTCGTGCACGGTGCCGGCGTCAACACCACCGAAGACGCACAACCAACGCAACCACGCAACGCATTCCAATAGACGAGGAGACTGAGGGACTGAGACGACTGAGAGAGGAGAGCGGCGCGCCACCCCGGCGCCAACCCTGTCTGCGTCGGCGAGCAATGCGCCACAACGGCGCCAAAGGGCAAGCGCGCGATATGTATGGCGTATATGGAGGCTCTTCCGTATACCGAAGCCAATCGAAACGCGCTTCAGGAGGGTCCAGTGACTCCTTCCAGAATGCTAACTCTTTTTCTCTGCCTGTACCTTCCAAAGGGGTCAGGTGGACACCCGAAGAGAGTCACGGTTCCATGACCCTCTTTTGACTCACTTTTTTCTTAGAGTGTACATTCATGTTTCCATGTTATCATTTCCCACATATTAATATGTTTACAAAATGATATATATATATATACATATATATATATATATATATATATATATATATATATATATATATATATATATATATATATATATATATATATATATATATTTGCGCATCCAATCTGCACCGCGACAAAAAGAAGAGCTCGGGCAGCAAGAGAGGAAGACGAGGTTCACGCCCGATCCCTTTTTTCTAGTGCCTCGCATAATTAAAGTGAGCTGTGCTACGAGTATATCCGACTTCTGCTGTTTCTGCGTTGTGACACTGGTGGAGGTGCGGGATACATGTTCTGCCATGCCAGCAGCCCCACATCTAGCCCAGAAAGACTTCCGCGCGTCGATACACCCGTTCACCGCACCAGCCGCCGCCTGTTGGGCCTGAGCCCAGAGTTCCGTCTATTGCCAGAAAGGATGACCGCGCCCCTAAGCAGTGTCCCAGGCATGGCCAGCCCAAGCACGACACAGGTGACTGTTTTGAACCCTCAAATTCCGGTGCACTTCCACGGCAACGCATATAAGGACGCAGATGACTGGCTCGAGGAGTTGGAGCGCGTAGCCAACGTTAACGGGTGGAACGCCGGACAGAAGTTGGGTTACGTGTACTTCCCTCTTCAAGACGGAGCCCGAACATGGTTCAGGAATCGCTTGTGGTCATCGTTGGACGAGTTCCGGCGGAAGTTCCTGGACATTTTCGCAAGCACCGAAAGACGAGAGCATGCACAGCGACTCCTGGAATCATGGATTCAGAAGCCAAATGAGTCTGTTGCGATGTTTGTTGAGGACATGGCCCGTCTATTTCATCGTGCAGATCCGGATATGTCCGAAGCCAAAAAGATCACTCAACTCATGCGCGGCGTTAAGGAGCAGCTTTTTGTTGGTCTCGTGCGCAACCCGCCTACGAGCGTCGACGAATTTTCTAAGGAGGCGATAGCCATCGAACGCGCACTACACCTACGCTACCGCCAGTATGACCGTCCAAGCAACAGTGGGCCAGTCAGCGCAACAGCCGTGACCGCAGTGACAACACCTGACGAGCGTTCTTTGCGCCAACTAATACGAGAAATCGTACAAGAAGAGGTGAAGAAGCTCGTTGCCATGCCGAATGACTGCACAATTGCGTCAGTCGCCGAAGTTTTGCGTCAGGAGATAAGGCAAGCGCTTTCGCTTCCCGAGCCGAACAGCGACACTGTTAAATTGTGATCACAGCGCAAAGTAAGACACGAGACAGAGAGCAACGAAGACGAGCGCTGACTTCCAACTAAAATTTTATTGCGAACAACAAGCAATTTATGAAAAAACGACATGCGATAAAAACCGCATATGATAAATGATCGACACCCCCTCCGAAGCACGAAGCCAACATGATCAAGCACTCTAAAGCACCAAAACGGGAACAGCCTGTCAAAAAGAAACCTAGCGCATGTGTGGGTGCAGGAAAGCAAGTTCTTTATCAGTCAAAGCTATCGAAGGCTTACTAACAGAGCCACCTTCAGCGATTGCTGCGGCCTCTATGATGAGTCTTGTATTCTCACTGTTAAACCGTCGTATGCAGACATTGTCCGTCAACAGCCATCGAACGAGCCGCCACCGCAGCAGTACCACCAGCCACAGCCGCCGACAGCGCCTTGGTACTACAGGGAAACTTCGACGCCGATGCGACCACCACTTCGCAAAACCGACATTTGGCGTACCCCTGACTACAGGCCCTTGTGATTTCATTGTGGGGAAGCAGGCCACATCGTTCGGTATTGCCCTTATCGCGTCGCAGGGTACCAAGGCTTTCCGTCCACTACTCCTCGGCGCCGTTTCAATGGAAGACTTCACATCGACACGAGTATGACGACCTCGCGGGATGATTCTCCTTGGTTCCGGTCGCGCTCGCCCTCTCCAGGACGTTATTCCCCCTGTAATAGACGTACCACCACTGACATGGCGAGAGGGAGGTCTCCCAGCCCACACCGGGGAAACTAAAACAGCGACCTCCGGGGGGGGAAGGTTGCGAATCGTCGAAAAGCTCAGAATCCTACATTACTGCTGAACGAAGAGCCGAAAATTGGCAATGACTCGACGACAGATCACATTGTTACCGCTGCTGTGTATGCAGTTGTGATGTGCTCGGGTAGATGGCACTGCCGCCTTGGGAGAATGTTGTGCGCGTTCCGGCAGATGGGGGGACAGTCGCGCGTCGAACACTCGGAGCCGGAGGCGAAGCTACGCACGGTCTCTCCGTGACTTCCCACGATGTAACTAAGCAGTAATAAACCTTGTTATGTTGATACACAACAAACGCCAACGGCATCGAGGACGATGAAAAAAAGAAGTGGATATTCCTGTCAACAGTCGGCACAAGTACGTATGCAACGCTTCGCAGTCTGTTGGCTCCCGATAAGCCTAAGGAGAAAACTTTCAAAGAACTTATATCAACGCTCAACAGCCACTCCAGCCCCGCGCCTTCGGAGATAGCCGAAAGCTTTCGTTTTCACTCCAGGGTTCAACCTGAGAACGAAAGCGTCGCAGCGTTTGTCGCCGAGCTCCGGCAAATTGCAGAACATTGCAATTTCGGCACAGCGCTGAACCGGATGTTGAGGGACAGACTTGTGTGTGGAATTCGTGACAGAGGCGTGCAACAGCGGTTGTTAGTTGAGAAAAACCTCACTCTGGACAAAGCCGTAGAAGTTGCAAGAACGGCAGAGGCGGCAGAACTCAACGCAAGCGAGCTGCGCAAGGGCCACTCCGACAGACCCGCTTCTCCTGCTCAAGAAGGCTTGGCGAACCATCTCAAGTACAAGAAAAGGCACGCACCCAAGGAGGTGCAAGAATTGAATCCGAGAGGCAAACCCAAGGCCGGACATCACGAGAAGCCGTGTATAGGCTGTGGATGCCGCGATCACAGGCCTCCGGAGTGCAAACATATAAACACGAGGTGCGACAAAGTAGGTCACTTGGCGAGCTGCTGTTTGTCTAGTGATGACAAGGGAAAGCAGCAGCGGGGTCCTCAAGTGAACACGGTGCAGTCTGCGGACAAGCCACCGGAGTACTACCTGCATTCTCTGCGGACGCAGGAATCCTTGAAGACCATTACAATGACATTCATTGTCAACGGAGTGCCATTGGAAATGGAGTTAGACTCAGGTTCTCCAGTTTCCATAATCTCGAAGGACACCTACCTGCAGCAACAAGGAGCTTTGCCAGTGCTTTCGCAGACAGACGTCAAGCTCAAATGCATACGTGGAACCATACCGGTGCAGGGAACGTTGTCTGTTCATGTACGTCTAGGCAAAACTGCAAGTCAGCAGACACTGCTTGTGGTAGCTTGCAAGAGTCCCAGTTTATGCGGTAGAGATTGGCTTGCAACCTTCAATCTTCTGCCACGTTAAGTAAACGCAACGCAGATGGATTGTGCCACAGTAGAGATCGCACGTGCGATGCTCTTGGAATTTGAAGACATTTTCAAACCGGGGTGTGGGACACTAAAAGGACCACCAGTGCATGTCAAGGTTCGACCTCATGCGGAACCACGGTAATACAGGCCTCGTTCAGTGCCATATGCACTTCGAGTCAAGGTTGAAGAAGAACTTCAGCGGCTGGAACATGAAAACATCATCACACCAGTGGACCATTCCGATTGGGCTTCACCAATAGTGCCATTTCTAAAAGCGGATGGGCAAAGTGTCAGGATCTGCGGCAACTATAAGATCGGAGTCAATCCAGCAGTGGTGACAACACAGTACCCATTACCTAAAGTGGAAGATATATTTGCGTCATTGCAAGGTGGGGTCAAGTTTTCCAAACTGGATTTTCGAGAGGCTTACAACCAAGTCCCAGTGGATGAAGAGACCAGCAAGCTACTGGTCATCAACACGCACAGAGGTCTCTATGCCTACAATCGCCTGGCATACGGCGTATCCGCAAGCCCCTACGATACCAATAAACTTTAGGGAGGAGGAGTGCTGTGTATGCAGTTGTGATGTGCTCGGGTAGATGGCACTACCGCCTTGGGAGAATGTTGTGCGCGTTCCGGCAGATGGCGGGACAGTCGCGCGTCGAACACTCGGAATCGGAGGCGAAGCTACGCACGGTCTCTCCGTGACTTCCCACGATGTAACTGAGCAGTAATAAACCTTGTTATGTTAATACACAACAACCGCCGACATTACACTTAAGATTGACGGTCACGACGTGACGGCACTGGTCGACACTGGTGCGGACTTTTCAATAATGAGTGAGAACCTGGCAAATAAGCTCAGGAAGGTGAAACTGGAGCGGACGGGACCGCAGATTAGAAGAGCTGGAGGGCAGCTGCTCACACCTACTGGAAAGTGCACCGCAAGAATCAAGATTGGGGATTCATCATTCGTCGCAAGTTTCCTTATTCTTTCCGAGTGTTGTAAACAGGCAATCCTAGGGATGGATTTTTTGCGTGAATACGGCGCCATCATCAATATACCGGACGGTGTCCTGACCTTTTCAGCGGATCATAGCGCACCGCTACAGCGCAAGTCCCTGCGTGTCATCGACGACGTGACCATACCACCGTTATCGTGCCGCCTTGTTTCTGTCACGTGCAACACGCAACATACTGGAGAAGGTATCGCTGAACAAGTATCGACGCTTTTACTCACTCGAGGTGTTGCCATTGCCAGAAGTCTCGCCAGTATCGTGTACGGGCAAGCAGAGGTCCTGATGACGAACTTCAGCAACGAGCGTCGACACATTACAGAGGGCACCACAGTTGCTTACTTCGACGAGATTGTAGACGTCCGCGAGTGTTTTGCAGTGCAAGAGGAAGAGACGCCAGCCGCTTCAGCACCACCACCTGTTGACGTGAGCATGGATTTATCACCAGCGCAGAGGCAGCGTCTTGTAGATCTTCTGCACCGGTTCGAAGATTGTTTCTCATCGACCTTGAGGGTAAATCAAACGCCACTGACGAAGCACCGGATTATAACGGAAGAGACAGCAAGACCAATTCGACAAAATCCATACCGCGTAGCACTGGAAGAGCGCGAAGCAATCCAAGAACAAGTGCAGAAAATGCTCGACGATGACGTCATCCAGCCGTCAAAAAGCCCTTGGGCATCACCGGTACTGCTGGTTAAAAAGAAAGACGGCAGCTTACGCTTCTGTGTCGACTACCGCAAGCTGAACCGCGTGACAAAAAAAGACGTACACTCATTACCGCGTATCGACGATTCGCTTGACAGGCTGAGGCATGCACACTTCCTCTCGTCGATGGACCTCAAAAGTGGGTATTGGCAAATTGAGGTCGATGAGCGAGACAGAGAAAGGACTGCTTTTATAACGCCTGATGGGCTTTACGAGTTTAAAGTCTTGCCGTTCGGGTTGTGCTCAGCTCCAGCAACATTTCAGAGACTAATGGATACCGTCCTATCAGGCCTTAAGTGGCAGACTTGTCTGGTATATCTAGACGACGTCATTGTTTTCTCAGAAACATTTGACGAACACCTAAGACGGCTGCTAACGGTATTTCGAGCAATACGGTCTGCCGGCCTGACACTGAAACCTGAGAAATGTCATTTCGGTTTCAAGGAACTTCAGTTCTTAGGACATGTTGTGAGCCATGAAGGTGTTCGTCCAGACCCCGACAAGATCGCGGCCGTCAGAAAATTTCCGGCGCCAACGGATAAGAAGGCTGTGAGACGTTTTCTGGGCCTCTGCGCATACTACCGCAGATTTATTGCCAATTTCTCGCACATAGCATGGCCTTTAACACGCCTAACGAGAGAAGACGTTCCCTTCGTATGGGGCGACGATGAGCAAGCGGCATGTCACGACCTGCGACAGCGCCTGCAGACACCACCTGTGCTTGCTCACTTTGACGAGGACGCTCCTACCATGATCCACACAGATGCCAGCAACGTAGGTTTAGGCGCTGTACTCGTCCAGGGGCAAGAATCAGCCGAGCGCGTGATCGCATACGCAAGTAGGACGCTTTCCCGTGCCGAGTCTGATTACTCCACAACGGAAACGACTGTTGCTGTCGTATGGGCAGTCATGAAGTTTCGCCCATATCTCTACGGCCGTTCCTTCCACGTAGTCAGCGACCACCACTCTCTTTGCTGGCTGACCAACTTGAAGGACCCATCTGGTCAGCTAGCACGCTGGAGCTTACGCCTTCAAGAATTTGATATGACGGTCGTGTATAAGTTGGGACGGCAACACTCCGACGCCGATTGCTTATCCAGGTCACCGATAAAGCAAGACGATGTTTCAGAAGATGATGACATGGCGTTTGTAGGAGTAGTCGACACGGCCACGACTTCGTGTAAGCAGAAAGAAGACAGCGGGTTGCTTCCCCTTATTAATTTCTTAAATGGCAGGACTACAAGCATTCCTAGGACATTTGCAAGGAGCCTGCCGTCATTCTGCTTGCGCAGTGGTGTGCTATATAAGAAGAACTTTTCTTCCACCGGAAGCACCCACCTACTTGTCGTCCCGACGTCCATTCGTGAAGAGGTGCTGAGAGCTTGCCACGATGAGCCGACGTCCGGCCATCTCGGATACACACGCACATTGGCCAGAATCCAACAAAAATACTACTGGCCAAGGCTTCCAGCCATTGTGAAGCATTACGTGCGCACGTGCCTCGATTGTCAACGACGAAAATCGCCACCTTTAAAACCAGCTGGATTGTTACAACCAGTTACAACCGGAATGGACCTTCTAGGACCATTTCAGACTTCGCATGCTGGAAACAAATGGGTAATAGTCGCCACCGATTATCTTACGCGCTACGCAGAAACAAAGGCTCTATCAAGCGGCACTGCAGTAGAAACCGCACGGTTCTTCATTGAAAACATCGTTCTTAGGCATGGTGCTCCGACAGTCATAATAACAGACAGAGGTACCGCTTTCACGGCCACGCTCCTGAAGACAGTGCTTGAGCTCAGCGGAACAGCTCATCGAAGAACTACCTCCTACCACCCACAAACGAACGGCTTAACAGAACGTATCAACAAGACTATTGCCGACATGCTGAGCATGTACATAGACGTGGATCATAAATATTGGGACGACATTCTACCGTACGTCACGTTCGCCTATAATACAGCTCAGCAGGAGACTACGCGAAGGACGCCATTTAGTCTTCTTCATGGCCGTGAAGTGACAACGATGCTTGATGCTATGTTACTGCACGACTGCAATGATACGGACACGGACGCTGAAACTTTTACTCAACGAGCTGAAGAGGCGAGGCAGCTTGCACGCGTCCGAATATCCCGGCAGCAGAGTTACGACGCACAGCGTTATAACTTGCGACATCGATACATCAGCTATTAACCAGGCGAGAAAGTGTGGGTCTGGAGCCCTATTCGCCGACGGGGACTTCCTGAAAAATTACTGAAGAGGTATTTTGGTCCCTACAGTGTTGTACGACGCCTAAGTGACGTGAACTATGAGGTCATCCCTGACAGTCACTCGCGAACTCGCCAGCACAAATCGGAAATCGTGCATGTTGTACGAATGAAGTCCTATTGTACAGATTAACTTGCATTATACGTCTACTACACCGTCTTTTGTAGTAGCGCATCGGGACGATCCTCTCCCTGGAGGGAGGCAAATGCCGCATCCAATGTGCACAGCGACAACAAAGAGCTCGCGCAGCAAGACAGGAAGACGAGGTTCACGCCCGATCCCTTTTTTCTAGTGCCTCGCATAATTAAAGTGAGCTGTGCTACGAGTATATCCGACTTCTGCTGTTTCTGCGTCGTGACAATATATATATATATATATATATATATATATATATATATATATATATATATATCAGGGCAGGGCAGAGAAACTCAGAAAAGTATTCAGGAATACAGATATCGAAATACATGAACTGGAAGCCTAAAATACAGATGCTGAGATACATTTGCCTTTAACGTAACGGGATATTTCGGAGATACTTTTGCAATGAGACGAAAAAAGTATTCCGGAATACAGTTACAGCGATACAGATACTGGAATACTTTTTTTTTATTTCAAGGATGCTCATACTACGCAAAGACACTTATTAGTGCAGCATAATGCTGTAAATAAAGTTACAGCGCATCGAAACGTTCAGTTCATTTATTTATTTATTACAGTACCCTCAACGCCATTAAGAAATTGCGGGGTGGGCAAAGTACATAATTAGTAATAATGACATAATTACAAGTATCAATTGCAATAAAAATACACTATTTCACAGCAACAGTAACAAGGATTGGACACCGAAATCGACATTCTTGGCGAACAAACTAAGCTATACTAGAAATAGCACACTTTAAGCAAATCACTCGAATCACTAATGAATCTCTTCTAGTGCACTAATGAACCTCAGTGATTTGAGAAAAAGCACACATTTATTTTGAAGATCTGCTTTGCTAAGAAGGTTGCTGTGTAGGCTTTCAAATAGGCTGTTTTCTAACAGCGTCGGTTCAGCCTCAGCACAAGACTCACGAAAGAAAAAAAGTGTGTCTACCGCTGAAGGCGAGCACAAATTCGTGTTATAGTGAATAAATACCGCCTTCATAGCCGGATTGCCCTGCAGCGTGGCGATATCTCTTCTTGGGTCATCTAGATACCGAAACACTTCCGCCCTCACTTGGGTTGCTCTGACTGTTCAGAATCCGAAGTCGGTCCCCATCTTCGGAATCCTCAGCCGTCTGACCCTGTCGGCTTCAATGAAGCTGTCACCACCACCGACGCTACCAGCACCCATTTCAGAAAGCCGCAACAGGCGAAGTCGGCTCCGGCGGTGGGGGAGCCTGCTACCACGAAAGACCGTTTCAAAGCATGTCATCAATTAGGAATGCACCTTGACAATTGGAGAGGTGGCTGAAAGCGCGTCAAAGATAGCCATCTTCTAGTCACTTCGGCCGCGACTACCGGAACTGCTTTTGGAAGTGCGGCCGCTTTGAGGACTGAACGCCCGCGAAGCATTGCAAAGCCTGTTCCAAGGCGGTATCCGCGCCGGGGATCGCGAAGTAATGGCTTGCCACCCGAAAAAAATTAGGCGTGCTGCACTGACCTTGAGAGACAGCGACTTTCGTCGGCAGAGGCCGACAACACGGCCCCCGCGAATCTGCCGTCTACGTTTCGCGCGCTTTACCACATGAACCATTCTGTGCTTGAGGGGAAACCATCGCCGCCCTATCTGTCGGCGACCGGCGGCGCTCCTTTGCTTGTCTTGGCACAAAAAAGAAAAAAAACGTCATTCCCTCATTGGAAACACACCTCAACTCATTTCCGACACAAAAAAACAATGTAACGAGATACCCGTGTTCTGCATAGTATCGCGATACAGGCGATACATCGTAAATGTATTTCACTACTGAGATACAAATACACTTTTCAAATGTATGTCGATACAGAATTACAGATACTCAAAAGTATCTCTGAAATACTATCGCGATACTGCCCAGCCCTGATATATATATATATATATATATATATATATATATATATATATATATATATATATATATATATATATGGGTCATTCCATGCCAAGTGTCCCAGACGTGGCGCTCGCACATCACAGATTTTACTGATAAAATTTGTGCCTTTTTCCTGTGCCACATGGAGTATTGTCGCAAAACATTTTTGCTCGAAAAAAATTTTGACGATCATGGCGCCCCCTCGAAGTTCGCTTGTATTTGTTAAACTGTGCCTAATTAAAAAATGTATATCAAATCTATTTTTGTGTGTTGAGCTTCTAAACCGCGCTTGCGCTATCGAAGAGGTTCTGTTTAGTTGTCCTATTCATTATTTCCGAAATTTTTATGTTTCACTACCAGCTACGTATCTTCAAAAACTACAAAAATGTTCGATGTTCGTGATTTTTTTCTGAGCTATCTGTAACTCTTCCAAACAAATCTTAATAGTAGTATGATTTTAAGGAAAATGTATTTTAATACAAAAATGTTTAGAGGTAAAATAGACTTCAAATTTTCCAGAAAAAAATTGTGAAATTAGAGAAAATATGCAATTTGTCGCATGTTTGACCGTATTTTTCATACTGATGCGGTCCAAGTAAAATCCTCGAAATGCGGCGTTTGATAGAAGACTTCGACGTTAAGTAATGAAGAAAGTCTAATCAAATCATTTTTTGTTTTAAGGAAGAAAATAATTTTTAGGTTTTGCCCTCCGAACGCGCCCTTCATTTCATTTTGTTGCCACTTCGCCGCAAAGCAAGTGGTCACCCTTACAGCTGACGCTCGTCACAGGCAGCGACAAGATGCGAGATGTATGTGAGTGGCTTGTGAGTAGTGGAAAGTCTTGACGCGTTGTTGACGCTCATTTTGATCCGAGCTTCGCACACCCGGAAACTTGTACATGCCATATCGCCATATACAGCCTCATTTGTCGTAATTCCGTGAGCGCCCAACGCGAGGCGTCCCACAGTCCTTTGACTCACATCTAGTCCTGATTGCACGTCTGACTTCATGCACACCACTGAGTTCCCGAATCTAAGCCCCGGAACCATTACGCCATTCCACAGACCTCGAAGTACCTCGTACCGATGGTATACCCGTAACACTCTGTGCTTCATTATTGTAGCATTCCGCTTTCCCTTTGCTGCCGAGGCTTTTTCCTGCATCTCCATGTATCTACCGCCCTCATTTACCCATACTCCGGGGCACGGAGTTAGAAGTATTATAGGTGGACCGACGGCGCCTCCGGAAGCGGCGAACTTCTGTCCGCGGTTTGCGGCGTTTTGTGCAGAGGGCCCTAGATGGCGCTACGCTACCGGTGGCTCTAGTGTGCCTCGATGTGTGCGCCCCACAAAACGCGCAACAAAACGCGCATCAAGGCACCCTAGGTGGCTCATTAGCGGCATCAGGCATGTTCGCTGCGGAGCCGCGAACGCCCCTCGAAAGGAATAAGAAACTGTGCGTTCGCGCTATACCGAGCGCAAAAATAAATAAATAAATAAAAGCTGCAAATAAATCGAAATTTTGACGATAGAGCCGTTATCTGTTGCATATGCTGAATTTTGCTTTCCTCATTCGGACATGTGAAATCGTGCATTTAAACATATGACAGTGTCGTAACGCTGAAATATGACAGAAATTAGTTCTATTTGTACAAGTATAGTTTAGATGGTTAGAAAAAATAACGTATTATCCGTTGTATGCCAACAAAAATGCATACTGTCTTTGCTGTCGCGAACATTCGTAGTAATTTGCGGTCGTTGATCGCGGATAAAAAAATATGTGACGAACACGACTTTTTAGCTGGTCGCGCATAAAATACTGAATTTTAGCGAATGCCAACAGCTAAGTTTGAGGCACCGACGAAGGACATGAAAAAGCTTCCTGGTTTGGCACTGCGAGAAGGGGAGACATTAAGAGTGGTGGATATGTGTTTCCAATTCTTCTCTCTTGCCAACCGAGGGATATTTTTCACTGTTTATGTCTCGCACAGTCGCCCGAAGACAGCATTACTACTTCGTATTTCAAGGAACACGTCAATCGCGGTGTGTGGAGTCTTTACGAGCGTAGCCAGTCAACCGCGGTGGTACACCGGTTACGGTACTCGGCTGCTGACCGACATTCCCTAGTTCGATCCCACCCACGGCGGTCGCATTTTGATGACGGTCGCATTTCGTTATGTACCTCGGCTCGAAGTGCTTCTCGTACACGTAATCAGTCGACTGCAGCACGCGGTCCTTGCGCGGAATCGCATGGCCCCAAAGCTTCACGCGTTCCGCATCTCGGGGTGCAGCAAAAATCGACACTTTTTCAGTGCAGGTCTTGTACCCAGAGTTGCACCGCGGCACAAAACACTTTTTTCCTATTTCACGGCTTTCTCACTTGAATAGCATGACCCACCATCGCACAAAAAGAATTAAACGAGAAAGCATGCAACGTGGCGACCAAACACCGTGGTGACGGCAACTCTAAGGCGGAACAGAGGGCGGCGTGCGCCGCTGTGAGCCGCGTGACTGCTCCTGCCATCTCGCGGCGTGATGGCGCGGAGGAACTGAAGTTTGACGCAGCGAGCGCATGGAGCCGATGCTGCGTCGGTCCACCTGTACTTCTAACACCGTGCTCCGGGGTACTTTATTCGCTTGCCCTCAGTATTTCTTGGCCGTGTATTGACACCGCCTCATCATTGAGATAATTGAATACCATCAAACCACATTTTGTGAACACTAAATCTTAGGCCTAGAGCTTCACCTTCCCTTCCGATTATATCCGCCAGCCGCTGTATATTATCTCGACTGTTAGCAAATAAGACGATATCGTCCGCATAAAATAAACCCGGAAGCTCCTGCTCATTCATCATGCCAGCCTGTTTGTAGGACACATTTAACCAATGTTGCTATAGTCTCGCAATTTTTCCATCCCCACCATGTGCACCATCAATTGCAGCGAGGACAAAGAACATCCCTGCCTCAGCCCCTTGCTAACATCAACCTTCTTTTAGATGCGAAGCATCTTATGGCGGAGTTCAATCTGGTGGCGGTGGTGGTGTGCGGCGTGACCACCCTTACTGTGCATGCGCAAACCCTCTCCACACACCTCTTACCTACTCCCCCTCTCACCCTCTCCCGTCCCTCATCCTCTTCTCCCTTTCCCTCTCCCCTTCCCCCTCTGAAACGCGGGCTCGACATGCCGAAACGCTACTTCGCTTCGCCTCATGGTCCCCTTTAGCGGGAGATGGTGTTATTTTTTGCTACTTATTTCCTTCCCATTCCACGCAAACCATATTTTCTCGGTATGTCTATCTCAAAAGTAGTACACAGTCGTCGCCCAGCGATGTCTATAAAAACCAAGTACAAGGGCCTGTTTCCTGTTTGAGACATTTCTACACACTGAGTGAGAACAAATAGGTTATCGTCTAACCACCTGCAGATTCGAAATACTTTCTGAAATTCTCCCGAAATAACGTTATGTTCTACCCAGGTCTCTACTTTTAATTTTCCTGCCTGCATCACGAACCTGTATAGTACCGATGTAATGGTTAGCAGTCTATACGAGTGAATGTTATCATTTTCTGTCTTGCCTTTGTAGAATAAGTTCATTTTGCTTTTTCGCCAACTCTCAGGTATTTGCCTCTGCGGTAAGCATTTTAAATGAGAAGCATTTCTTACCAAACTCCTGCTACTTTGAGCGTATCTATCTATCTATCTATCTATCTATCTATCTATCTATCTATCTATCTATCTATCTATCTATCTATCTATCTATCTATCTATCTATCTATCTATCTATCTATCTATCTATCTATCTATCTATCTAGCCGCCTACGAAGTTGTGATCTCTTGGTCGTTTCAATGGGATGTATACCAAAACTGGTATGGCATAACTGGAGCTCCTTGTTTTCGGATAAAACCGAAAAAATCTGATAAACACTCAGCAGTAAAGCTGGTGAAAATTGGGATTTATCTCATAAACTCCCATTTTAACGGCCAATGTGACCCCGTTCCGTTCTTTATCGAAAACGCATGTTCGATATTTCCTTAACAACGCTCGGAATGATAGAATTAAGGCGTGATCATTGAATGTAGTTAAAGGGACTGACAACGAATTTTTAGGGCACCTATTTTCTTTAGCGCAACGGAAAGATAACTGGTCAGTTTCCAGGCACGGAATAGTAACTTGGAAAACCCGGTGAAACATTTTTAATCACAATTTTTCTATCGGCGGCGAATATGAAGTCTTATACACACTTTACAACACATGCTGCAAACAATGAGCGCGAGAGCGGTTCGTGTTCGAGTGCGGCGGTTTACTGCGCATGCGTGCACACCGCGCGCACGCGCCGCGGCTCAACATGGGCCACTGGCGGGAAGGCAGCGCCCCTTCTCACAGTGCAACTCCTTTTACATCGTAGGCAGCACAGAACAGAGCGAGGATAGAAAATAATATGCATACCTTAACTTTGAGGACCAATTATGGCGCGCATGACATCATCAGACTCGCGTCTACGTACAGGAAAGTTACCGACTGCGTAATCAGGCTTCAAGGCTCTTCCGCTAAGCTGCGCGACATGCCGGTTTTTGTTACTTTTAAGCACGATTTAAAAATATAAATTCTAGTCACAATGCGAAAGTATGCTGGAATCTGTCACTATATTTCACCTTCTTTTCATTTCTACCGGAACCTAATCACACGTTTTGCCCAGTTGTCAGTCCCTTTAACGATATCGTTGTGCACTTTCCTGCTCTGTTAAAGCGGGAGCCACGCCGTGAATTTGGTTTTGTGTGCGTGGCCACGGGCATGACGCTATGGATTCTATGTCTGTCTGGGCGGTACTCTAGCCCTATAAGAAGTTGTGGACTGTTGGCGTGTCATTTTGTCTGCCTTGAGAAGCGAGGAAGCCAAGGGAATGAAGTGTGACAAGCCCAAAACTCTTGTTTCTTCACCTGAAGTTGTGCACGACATACTAATTAAGCTGATGTTTCTTAAGACGAATTCGTGTACTGTGCTCTCAATCATTAAGGAACCTGAGGCAGAGTACCCTGACACACAAGCTTTACCCCATATCGGGGGTTCGTTTGCACGCGCTCCTGGGTCAATGCTCTGACCTATCTGGGGTGTTCACATCAGGTCTCGCAAGTCTGTTGAACCTCCTCCATAAGAATGACCACTCAACGACTGTCGCAGACCTTCATGGGTACTGCGCTGCTGTCGCTGCAAAGTGGAGAGAGACAGTTGAGAGGAACGTGTGCGATTCACTCCAGTCATAGGTCGGCAAACTGAGCCGACTCACTCAGGCTCACTCAGACCAAGATCGGCCCGTGAGTCTGAGTTGGTCCGGTAACAGTAATGTTTTGGTGAGTTTGACAGTTGAAGAAAGTTTTAGTGAGTATGAGTCCGAGTGAGTGCTCTTGAGGGAATTATTGGTGACTGGGAGTCCGAGTGAGACCTAAGCACAAAATATATTTCTTGAGTGAGTCCGAATGAGCTCCACGTTTTTTGCCCACTTATGGTCCTATCTACTCATCTTCAGCATTACTAACAGCCTTATATCGGCTTACCTTTATACTCAAGTCTATTCACACATATCTCCGCACACTTGTATTCATGCACAACCTCAATATTTATCCATCAGAGGCGTGAGTTAGGGGAAGGGGTGCCATGACCTCACCCCGCAAACTTTTTCATGGGAAGTTCTTGATAAAAATATCTCGTGTGAGTCGAGTTTTCATAAAAACGCCCTTACTGGATCGATATCTATGATGAGATATGATATATGATGATAACTCCTATTTGAAGGTACAAGACCAAAAGGCGTATCGTAGAGCGCTGATCATGTGAGATATTTGCGCTAAAGGGGATTGAAACCACGATGGAAAGGCAAATTTTACGCCAACGGAGAGGCTCACTCAGACTCAGGTGAAGCCGTGTGTCTGAGTCTGAGTGAGTCTGGCGAAGTAATATGTTGGTGAGTTTGTGTCTGAGTGAGTCCGGCTGAGAAAATGTATAGTGAGTCTGAGTCCGAGTGAGTCCAGTTGGGGAAAATTTTGCTGAGTCTGAGTTTGAGTAAGTCCTCAGAGCAAAATATATTTCGTGAGTGAGTCTGAGTGAGCTCGAACTTTTTTGCCGAGCTATGGCCCTCAGTGAATCATTTTGGTACAGTGTTCAAATTGTGAATCTGAATGTGAAGCATGAGCTACCTCGTCCATTCGAAACCTACGCGCTGATTTTTAAGTTAGTGTTCTTTGAAACTTACGACATGAGCCAGCTCATGAGTGATTTTGCCAACTATCAGAGCTAATAAATCAGTAGATTGTTGAACCCCTGTCGTTTTGGAGACTTCACACTGTCCAGTGGCCACCGCTTTCTCGCTGCGCGCTGCGCGCTCTTCCTGTTTCTAGCGGAAACGTTGAAAAAGCATTTTCAAAGCTGAGAATCACCAATCGAAAAGAGCGCGCTTCCATCAGTGACATCAACCTCGTAAACTATGGCTTTGTCTCTTACAACAAGCTTTAAGGCTGCGCACAAACTTAGGTGTTTTGTATTCAAGTATTTGTGGTTTTGTGTCTGTGCATTCAAACCTTCCAGGCAACCAAAATACGCTTCGTGTGCACGGATTTTCATCCTATACAGATATCATTTGATCTAAGATTTTGGATTATTGAGAATAATACAAGATTAAACTCCACATTTCGGGGAATTGGGGGTTTACGAGAAATAAACTGCGACAAACGCTAACTTTCCTCCAAAAAATAACTCCGAAAGAGAGCCTCCGAATTTCAAGATAAATAAACTCCGAAAACATGGGGCTCTAGGCATAACATGACTATATGATAACATAAATGACATGTCATAACATGAAAATCATGACAGGCATGTCCATAACCGGCATGACCTACATGCCATGGTGTTGGTGCTCTTGTGGCCGTTTCGTTTACTTGATATATACCGAAATTGGTAGGCATCACAAGAGCGCATGCCAACATAAGTGACAGGTCTTAAACTACAAATCACGACGCGCATGTCATGTACCGCATGCTGTACATGCCATGTACAGCATGTAGAGCATGATATACTATGTCATGATTTACATGACAAGGAATAGGAGCTCTCGCGGCCGTTTAATTAAATGGACGTATACCAAAACTGGTATGGCGAGATATTTCTGCATGAAGCACAGAAATGACAGGTGGTAACAGGAAAATCATGATATGCACGTTATGTACGGCATGACATACCGTATTTACTCGCATCTAGGCCGGCCCCGATTCTAAACCGATCCCCGAAATTCGCAAGGCCAGAAAAAAAAACTTAATCACTGTACTCGAATCTATCCGCGATGCGCAGCGCCTATAGGGGCGCCACTGAAAGCCGTGTAGCGGCGGCCGTTGGAACCGCTCGCGGGTCGCGTAGCAGACGCCCCATTTGCGCGCGTGCGATTCGCCGGTTGTGCGCGTCCCAGATAATTACTTTTGCGGCAACAGTGTGCGCAAAGGAGCCGCACTTTATAATAGTGGACATGTGTCCGATGTCACAGCTGTGTGGGACGACAATGTCCCCATACGCGACAAGTGTTTGTCACAGACAATCGACAACAAGCTTCTCCTACGAAGTGGAGCTCATCGTAAGTACACCGCTTTCTTTATAACGTCCCGATCACTAACGCCTGCATGCGTTGACGCGTGAACCAATGTTTTTTCTCGACACAGTAGCTTCGTTTACGTGCCATGTGCTGATATAGTAGATTTTGAGGGAGCGCTGTCGCACCGGCGTATAGATTTCACAGGGTCGGCCACGAGAAGGGTCAGCGTTGGTAAAACTTTGAAACCAGCACGATAAATTTGTGAAAAAATAAACGATAAGCTTGTCATCATCGGTGCAGAAGCGCACAGCGAACATTCTGCACCGATGATCGCATTCCAGTGCCATCAATAGGTAGAATGCAGCCGATTTCGTACAGCACACGTGTGATCCCACGGCGCTTTTTTAAAGGAGCCGTCACCTGCCCTACATTCTCTCGCATTGCGCTTCGCGCCATTCGTTTTTCAAGTGAGCCAAGGTATCGCGTCTTATCAGTAATAACAACCTCATGTGAATTGTAGTGTCTACAATGCAGGCGAGGCGACCAAGTGTAAACGTAGTAGCGTTCGCTGAAAACGTAGCGACAAAAAAGAAGAAATAAAAACACGGTAATCGTTCTAACACTGCCGTAAACAAAGCGCGATTGCTTAGCTTAGCTTCTACGTCTTACAGCCTCAATCCACCGCCGCCGTCGCTTTCGCTCATGAAATAGCACCGGAAACCTGTAGATGTGCATTCCTGGCGATTTTTTGTGTGTGTTTGAGCAGCCGACAACGCAGCAGGTATTTTTCGACATCGCTGAGGCCCGCCGGAATCGTTAAATCACGATTAAAAGCACATTCATCCGTGCACTCGCGTATAGACGCTCGCGGGAACACTGCTCGCCGGGCCCCGCGAGCGCTTCCGAGCCACGGCGGCAGATGGCGTCGTCGGCGCTTTGCGCATCGCCTATACTCGAATCAAAGCCGACCCCCACTTTCACACATCGCTTTTTCGAAGAAACCATCCGCTTAGAATCTATACTCGAATCAAAGCCGACCACCACTTTCGCACATCGCTTTTTCGAAGAAACCATCCGCTTAGATTCGAATAAATACGGTACATGCTGCGATCATGCTGCGCTCGCGGCCGTTTCGCTAGCTCGACATGTACGAAATTTGGTATTGCGTGACGTGGTTAATGGCGAGCTTAAATGACAGGTGGTAACATGAGAATCATGATATGCATGTCATGCCAGGCATGGCTTACATTGCATGCACATGGTGCCCTCGCGGCCGTTTCGCTACTTTGATATACACCAAAATTGGTATTGCCTGACATGACTGTGGGACGAACACGAGTGGCAGGTGGTAACATGAGAATCATGACATGCATGTCATGCACGGCATGACTTCCACGTCATGCTCATGGTGCCCCCGCGGCCGTTTCGCTAACTTGGTATATACCAAAATTGGTATTGCGTGACGTGACTGTGGGGCGAACATAAGTGGCAGGTGGTAGCATGAAAGCCATGACATGCATTTCATGCACAGCATGATTTACTAGCCACGCACATGGCGCGCTCGCGGCCGTTTCGCTAGCTTGATATACACAAAAAAATGGTATTGCGCGACGTGACTCTATGACGAACATAAATGACAGGTTATAACATGAAAGCCATGGCATCACTGTCATGTGCGACATGAGTTACATGCCACGCACATGCTCAAGGCCAGTTCACTAGCTTGATATACAACAAAATCGGTATTGCGTGACGCGAATGTATGACGCACATAAGTGACAGGTGGTAACATGAAAATCATGGCATGGATGTCATATATGGCAGGCCTGACATGCCACACTCATGGTGCGCTCGCGGCCGTTTCGCTAGCTTGATATACACCAAAATTCGTATTGCGTGATGTGTCTGCATGACGAACATAAATGACATGTGGTAAAAGAAAAATTAGGATAGGCATTTCATGTACAGAATTATTCACATGCCCCGCTCATTGAGCGTTTGCGGCCGGTTCGCTAGTTTGATGTACACCAAAATTGCACGACGTGACTGTAAGGCGAACACAACTAACAGGTGGTAACATGAAAAGCATGACGTGAATGTCATGTATGGCATGCTAACATGCCACAGTCGTGGTGCACTCGCGGCCATTGTACTGGCTTGATATACACTAAAATTGGTCTTGCGCGAAGTGACTTTACGATTAAAATGAATGAAAATGAAGCTGAGCTTTCCTTTGTTTGGGTTCCAAGGTGTTTCGTAGAGCACCAGCTCACCAACTTGAAGATCTTGTGGCAGGAATTTTTTGTAATAATGATCTTGTTCTTCTCGTGGTAGGCGAGCGTGTTCTTGACTGCATTCTGCCTTGCATCGTGCACAATTTCCTTTGCCGTGTCTAAAAAAGCCTCGCAAGAAGGTATTCCGTACATTAGGTATGATGGTGAATATTGGGTTACTTCATGTGGGGTTCTGTTGTATTGTTGAGCAACGTCCGAAAGATGTTTGACTGAAGACTTCTGGGGCTGTTCATTCATTTTGCACTTTAGTCGTGTCACGATGGTCTGATTCGTGCGTTCGTTCATGTCATTGCATTGCGGGTGGTGGGAGGGCGTGAATAACTGGTGGACATGGTTGCACTTTAGGAACTGCTTGAGTTTTCCTGCAGTGAAAGCTGGTCCACAATCAGAAAGGAACTTCTTTGGCTTCCCTGCAGCGAAGATGGTGGTGAGGCACGAAATGTATGCGTCACACGTTTCATTTTTGTGGGGAAACGACCAGACATACCGCGTAGTGTGATCTATGGCCAAGTGAATAAATATCTTCGCCGAACGGTATCCCGAAAAACCACCTATAGTTTCCATCGCAAAACAATCGAAGGGATGTTCTGCGGGTGGTAGCGACTCGAGCGATCCAAATCTCTTGGATTTAGGTTTCTTGCATCGCTGGCATATGTCGCAGTGTCGGACGTAGGATGAAACGTCTATGATTATCTGCGGCCAATAATAGTGAGGTGACAACAACCCCAGAGTTTTCTTTACTCCGACAAGTCCGAACTTGTGGTGTGCTTTCTGCAGAAGTTCCAGTCGAAGCTTGTGAGGAACGTACACTTTGCGAATTGCTTTACGTGTCACGATAGTGATCCCGTTTTCAGTCGCGTACTTGCAGCCAGGGTGATCATTCTGGTAACCTTGGGCTTCTGGTAACGAAAGGAGTTGAATCACAGGACTCCAAGGAAATGCGCCTGCCTCGATTCTTTTGCTGCCTTTTTGGTGTCGAATGTTCACGTCATACATAGACATCTTCAGACACCATCGAAGCAGATAGCCCTGGGGTTTCTTGATGTTTTTCAGCCATTGTAGGGCAGCGTGTTCGGTGACAACAGTGAATGATCTTCCATGGGGATAGCAGTACTTCTCAACAGCGTCGACTATAGCTAGGCATTCGAGCTCTGTTATGACATAACTTAATTCGTGCGTTAGTAGCGTGCCCGAGTGGTAAGCGACAATGTGTTCTTTGCCATCACCATCACGTTGCTTCAGGACTGTACTGACGCCTACGTTAGATGTGTCGCAATGAAGTACGCATGGTTTTTCGCAAGAAAATATTCTTAAAATTAGCTCTTCGGTCAGACGATTTTTCATTTCCTCGAAAGCCTGTTCGCAAGAAGCGCCCCATTCCCACGGTGTGTCCTTATTCATCAATTTTGTAAGTGGAAAAACTGTCACTGAAATGCGGTTAAACTGGCGGTAAACGTTGGTGGCGCCGAGAAAACGCTGCAGCTGTTTCGGAGATCTTGGTCTTGGGAATCGCAATACTGCTTCTGTATTGCTCCGTTTAGGCGATACGGTACCATGAGACACCCTATGACCCAAATATTCAATAGAATATTGGGCAAAGTGACACTTCTTCAACTTTAGTTTGCTGTTCTCTTTTTTTAGAGCTTGCAGTAGAGCTTGGAGGTGATTTAGGTGCTCAGAAAATGTGTCGGAGAAGACTACAGTATCACGAAAATAATTAACAACATTCTTCAAGTTACGTTTTCTTATCACTGATTTGACAGCTCTTTCAAATGTAGCAGGAACATTCCGCAAGCCCAAAGGCATACCAAGCCATTCATAATGGCCTTTCGGCGTGACGAAAGCTGTTTTTGGGATGTCGTCTGGATTCATTTTGACATGCCAATAGCCTGATGTAATATCTAACGTTGAAAAATATTTAGAATTTTCCAGGTAGTGCAGCCCATCGTCGATGCGGGGAATAGGTTGCTAGTCAGGCACAGTGGCAGCATTAAGCTTTCGGTAATCAATGCATAAGCGAGTAGGCCCTTCACCTTTTTTCTCAGCAAGAATAACAGGTGTTGCGTATGGTGAAAAAGAGGTACGCACTATATCTTGCTTCAGAAGTAAGTCCACTTTCCTGACAATTTCGCCTTTGTCTGCTGGGAAGCATCGATACGGTGGTCTGTGAATCGGGACATGTTGCTGAGGACGATGCGATGTCGTTCATATGTATTGTATCCGAAGTCCATCGGAGTCTTTGAGAAAATGTCCTCGTAACTGTGAAGCACATCTCTCAAAGGCACTTGTTGCGACGTCGGAAGGTGCGTGACATCAACGGACTGAAGCGGGGACGTATCCGCACTGAAGACATACTTTTTATTTGCGAAGGGGGTGTGCAGAACATCGTTGTCTTGAAGAAAAGTCATGGTGTTCAAGTTCAGTGAAATGTTGAAAAAGGAGGCGTTGTCCAGGCCTAGCAAGAACTCAGTGTTCATTCCTTGGAGAACGTGTGCTTCGACTGCCTGCTTTATCTTCCCTATTTCCAATTGTATGTGTACGCAGTGGTGCAGGTGGACACCACTGATCTCCACTAGGAGGAGCTGGATGGCGCATCGAGCACGCGGGTGTGAAGCCACCGGAAGCCGCCGTTTTTGTCGCGGAAAAGAGCTTTTCTCTTTTTTTTTTTAAAGAAATACCTGCATGTAGCGCAGTAAACTGTACGAATCGACCGGAAAAGTCGTCAGGGAAGACATTTCACGCGTAAGTACCTCAAAGTTGCATTACTTTTTACGCATTTTGTACGCTGCAGCACTCCGCCATATTCGGACGGTGTCAGCACGGCGTCTGTCATCTTTCGTGTAGCATTCGTCGGCATCTAAAGTGATACGTAATCGCAGAGTTTGAATAAATAAAAAATAAAAACGAGCATAACAACAGCTGCCACCCGAGAATACTTGAATCGCGCGACTGAGACGGACAGAAGACGCCAACTTCCGTGACAAACAGGGGACCTTCCGGTGGATTCACAAGCGCCCGCCTCGCAGAGTGGGGATGCGCCGTCCAGCCGTTTTAATGGAGGTCAGTGGTGGACACCCTAGCCCTTCTCACATTATGTATGTGTATGCGGCCCAAAGTGTTTGTTGTTGAGGTGACAGTCGGAGACTGATGCATGGATCCTTGAGCAATTGCAGCTTGAGCTCTTTGAACACAACGTCAGTGATACAGGTAATAGTGGCTCTTGTATCCAGAGTTGAGTTCTCAAGTGTCCGTTCACAAGTGCACCAAAACGTATTAGTGCATTTTTGGGCTGCCCTCTTCGTTTCCCTGGTCGTCAGGAAGAGCAGGCATTAAGACGACGACGGCACTCATTGTGCCAGTGAAGCTGATTTGACAAACCAGCAGATGCACACTGTCGGCACTCACTGCGAGGAATGCGCATCGAGCCTGTAGGGTTCCATGGTCGTGTAGGAAGAGGCTCCCGTTGTACGGGTTGCTGCTTCGACGAACGTGGCGAAACACCACTTTGGACAGAGACTTCTGCTTGTAGTGCAGCAGTAAGCCACTTGCCTGGGGTACGTCAATCCAGAGAGGCGCCTTTCGATTTCTTCAGCGACACCGTCGGTCAAGCCTGATATTATGTGGGCGTCCTTCAGTTCTGCGAGGTGACCAAGGCGTGTCTTTTCCTCGTAATACTGCCTGATGCGTTGTCCTTTTATGAATCATCAGTGTATGAATTGGCGGAATGGGTCTGTGATGAGCTCAGCAAATTGCCCTTTCATGCTTTCTTTGAGACCTTCCCAGGAGTCTTCAACGTCGGATATCTCAGTGAGGTACCAGCGGAATGCCTCACCTTCCAGGTACTCGCTGGTGTAGTTGATGCGATATCGTTCGGACCAGGGAACGTTGCTCGCTTTCGCTTCGAAGAGGCGCAGCCACTTGTCCACGGAGACGTCGTCTTCGGCGCTGCATGGTGTATTTCGGCAGGCTGATCTCCTCTTCGATGGGCTCATGATGGTGGTGAGGTATATCCTGTCGACTTACTGTGACGAAGGAGACATGACGTCAGTCAGAACGACTGTTTATTCTGTCCTCAGCTTCCTCTTCGTCATCTCCCCCATTCACCCGTCAACCGTCACACACACACGCGCGCACAGACATATATATATATATATATATATATATATATATATATATATATATATATATATATATATATATATATATATATATCAGGCAAGTGGTTTCAGTGGATCCAGTGATTAATAAAAATTGGCTTGAGCGAACGAACGTACGAAAACTTTTATTGTTCCATCGTTGCGGCCGGCGTCCGGCCTTCGTCAGGGAGTACAATGCATACGTTAAATGTGTCGCTTATATATACACAGGGGGCGCCCAAACGCGTGTCTAAGCAGTATATAATATCGCACATACATCAGACAAATCAGCATAGGTAAAAGTGCGGTGTAATATTAACATGCATACATGACAAAAATTATATACGGCGAAGTGGGCGCAGTAACAAAGGGAATTTTTTCATCACTGTCACGGAAACGAAAAACGTGATAACATGGGTGAATATGTACAGTGATGACATTTAAGAAAAATGCGTGAAAAGGACTCGATGAACTAACAAGAAACATGTGTAAACAGCAAACAACAATGCGCTAAAGGAACTAACAAGAAACAGGTGTAAAGCAACGAGAACAGCAATCTAAAGAAAGCATGTGTGAAAAAGTCTGGCAATGTTGATAATGAGACACCTAAGTGAAACTGTGATACATGGCATTCATGAAAATGGAATACAACGAAAACGTGGGTAACAGGGTGATAACTGGTGAAAGTGGCAGATACGTGACATATGGAATTTAGCATTGTCCGTGACGGAGTGATCCCGTAGCTTAACTCTTACGTGTGCAGGAACGTAAGCTTTCCAGCGCTTTCGTTAATGCCGGATGATAATGCTTTAAACTTGTAGATGAGAAATGATTCGCGCACTTGCCGTTCGTGGTGAGATTTAAAACCAGATTCCAATATGGTCGCAGTCAGGTGATCGAGTGAGTGCCCTGTTGTATTCAGGCGCTTAGATAAAGGCAGGTTAGGAAAAGTTGTGACATGTGCCTTGTGATTATTGAACCGCAATCTCAATGGTGTCGATGTCTGGCCTATGTACTGAAGCTTGTAGACGGAGCACTGATGGAGGTACACACAGTTACTTGTATCGCAGTCGTAATCACCTTTAATTTTAATTGAAAAATTTGAGGCCGAACTCTGGGCTGAAATGGTGATCATGTGCGCGCACAGCTTGCAACGTGGTTTGCCACATGGGTGGCAACCGGAATGGACAGCGGGGGTAAACACAGATGAAGTAAGCATATTGTGCAAGTTTCTCGAGCGACGGTACACTACCCATGGCGACTCAGAAAATATGTTTTTGAGACGGTCGCTCTGCATGAGGACGTTATGGTGCTTTCGTAGGATGTGGTTAACGTTTGGTACTGATGCAGAATGCGTTAATATTAGGTTTGTACATTGTCGCTGTGGAGCACGATTGTTGGAGTGTAGAAGCTCGCTCCTGTCTACTGCACTAGCCCGTTTAATGGCATCATTAATTACCTGAGGCGGGTACTTTTGTATTCTTAGTGCATCACTGAGTTTGTCACAATTATCTTGAAAATCTGGTTGTTCGGAGCACAACCTTTTGAAACGGAGTGCCTGGCTGTACGGTATGCCCGTCTTGTTGTGCCTCACGTGGCTGCTTTGAACGTGAAGGCAGCGGTGTTTGTCAGTCGGTTTTTTGTAAAGTTTCGTCGTTAGTTTATTGCTTGATATGCATACCGTGACGTCGAGAAAATTTGAAGTCGAGATGTTTGACGCTTAGTAGACGGGCGAGAAGGATATTGATGGATGAAAATTGTTAAAGTTGGCCACGAAAGATAAAAGTTCAGTTTCCCCGTGATGCCTTATCAGAAAGATATCATCTATGAAGCGTTTATAGTAAAATGGTTTTAGTGCGCAAGTGGCCAGAAACCTGTCTTCCAGTGTGCCCATGAATATATTGGCGTAGTTCGGTCCTATTTTTGTGCCCATTGAGGTGCCACTCGTGTGTACATAGTGGGTTACATTAAATTCAAAGTTGTTCAATCGCAAGATAAGTTTTAAATGGGAGGCCAGAGTTGAGCTGTCAATAGGTTTGTCTAGTGAGGATTCGTCGTACGCACGTATTACTGCCTGAATGCCGTCGTCATGCGGTATATTCGTGTAGAGAGAAGCTACGTCTCGAGTGGCTAGCAGTGCTTTGTCGGGGATGTCAAGATCAGCAATGTCACTTAAGAAATGATAAGTGTCCCTGAGATACGAGGGAAATGAGGCGGGAATTCCTTTGATAAGGGAGTCAACGTAGCTGGAAAGAGGTTCAGTAACCGTGCCAATCGCCGAAACTATTGCACGACCAGGGTTATTTCGTTTGTGTACTTTGGCAGTAGATAAAACCTTCCTGCAACAGGACTAAGAGGTATCAGTGATTCCATCGTCTTCTTACTGATGCATTCATTTTGGAAAAGTTCTCCGAGAGTGTCGGCAACGATGTGTTTAAATTCGTCAGTCGGGTCGTGGTCGAGCTGCTTATAGTATGCGGTGTCGCCCAACTGCCTTAATGCTTCGGTGATGTAGTCAGACGTATTCATTACCACCACAGCACCCCCTTTGTCGGCGGGCTTAATGACAATGTCTAAACGATTCTGCAGTGTCTTAATGGCTTTCCTTTCATCTGAGGTCAAGTTGTGTTTGAAAGAAATATTCTGATTATATGCTTCAAGAATATCGTGCTGAACAGCCGAAATGTACATATCAAGGTACTTATCACGTAGCACCGGCGGTGTCCTGTGTTGACTGGATGACACGCTGTTCGATCTGGATCGATCATGGAAGAATTCGCGTAGCCTCATGTTCCGCGCGAAATCGTCGAGGTCTTTTACAAGTTGAAATTAATTGTACCCTCCAGTTGCCGGGCAGAAGTTAAGACCACGGGAAAGAACCGTTATTTCTGGGTTAGAAAGTGTGACGTTCGAGATGTTGATAATGTTAGTAAAGTGGTGTCCTTCATCAACAGCATGACTGGATATAACTGAAGTTCTGGTTGACGGGAGTACTGGTAGTGGTGGCGGTAGAACGTTATCGCGAACCATTTTCGTACATTTCTTTGCTTGGATTTCTAATTGCTTCTTTTGCTCATAGATTTAAGCAAAATACGTTCGTCAAGACTAATTGAATGGGCGCTTAACAGCTGTCGTTCTTGGTTACTCAAATTCTTTACTGATGAGCTATAGTGTTTGATCACAATGCGTGTAAGATCCAAAGACGCTTTCTGCAGTGTGTCATTCCAACGGTCTAGGTTATGACTAGACATTTCCGACGTAGCTGGTCTGAGGGAAAGTTGTAGGCCTTTTGGTACTTTTTGTGCAGTCACGTTTGAAGACAATGTGGACTCATGCATTTCATAACGGACACGTTTGTGAACAATTTTCCTAATCTTTAGGAAATTACTGGACTGCACAGTTACACTGGTGGGGGCACTAGCGAGTCAATCACGGGAAGTAGTCACCGTGGTAGAGCGATTAGCACTTCTTAAAGCATAATGATAGGAACATGAAGAATCAATGTCAGACCTTTTCGTTGCGTTGCGTGGTTGCCTTTGTGGTTGAGGCGGCAAGCTGGCCCCGGTAGAGGGTCCTTGTAGACTCGGTGCACTGGCGGAAGGCTGGCTAGTGTGTTGACCCGATAGAGGCAGCAAGCGAGAAGCCAAATTCCGCTGTGGCGGCTGACTGGTTGCGCGCTCGGTCCAGGACGGTGACGAATAGGAAGGATGTCGGAAGGCCAAGCGTCTAATATGACTGGCCATCACCGCTACTCCTTCGAAACTAGGGTGAAGCCCGTCGGCGGCAAAGACGCGATTAGACGGGAACCATTCTAAGGCGTGGTCGAGGAAAAATACTTGTCGAGCATGTCGACAAAACCTACGCAAGCGGCTGTTAAAGTCGCACGCCTCGCGGTTCCAGTGGCGAACTAAACCTAGGTTGCGGCCCCCACGGCGGCGGTTTGGGCTCCGAGGCAGGATCAGGCTAGCGCATATTCGCTGAATGTTGACTCTTTCGCTGATAACGACACTTAGAAGGTGCTTGTACCTTTCGAATGTCACACGTCCGGTGTTGTTCACCAAATCATTGGTGCCGATGTGAATGATGAGGTCTGTAGTGGTGGGTGGAACAAATTTCAAGAGCTCCGGGACATCGTCTATGCCAGCACCAGGCTTGCAAATGAAGGCTGGTGTGCTGTCTTGTAGCGGGTCAAAGTGATGGAACAAGTGCTTCGTTTGTGAGTCGCCTATGACCGCAGTTTTCACGGTGGTCTTCGGCAACTTCAATGTTGTAGTTCTCGACGTTGTTCGTACGGGATCCATAGTAGTTGAATATCAGGCAAGTGGTTTCAGTGGATCCAGTGATTAATAAAAATTGGCTTGAGCGAAGGAACGTACGAAAACTTTTATTGTTCCAACGTTTGGGGGCCCCCTGTGTACATATAAGCGACACATTTAACGTATACATTGTATTCCCTGACGAAGGCCGGACCCCGGCCTTCGGCGTGCCGATGCTGGCGCTCCACTACCGAGGACTGCTCACCACTAGGACCAGCCGCTGGCACCCGCTGATTTCACAGTCGGCCAGGAACGGTGCCCTGGCCAGTGCCGGCTCTCCGGTGCCTGGCGAAAACATGGCCCCCGCGGACTCTTCCTCATCGCGCACTCCTGTGCCACCTGTTCCGAGGCCCGTCATTGCCCCAACATCGCCGAGGACGACGTACAACCTCCGGAGCTATTCTGAAGCCGCCCGACGACCAGCGCAGCCGAAAGCAAACTGACTGCCGAAAAGTTCAGGTATGGTCCGTTCCCCCAAACTTCGCTCCCGCTCATTTCAGAAAATTAGGAAGTTAATTGAAAAACGGGTGAAGTACGATCTCCACTATTCGACGCTGACTGCATATTTAAATTCTAATTCGGTACAGAAGGGCTTGTCTCTGAAACTAAATCCAGCAATGACAAAATTAAATGGAGAAGAACAAGCGCCGTGGGAGAACACACTTAAAGATGCATCGCTGCAGCTCATGAAAATAATTATTCAGCACAGTGAACGCAAACCTCTCGAAATTAAAGAGGCTGAGCTTTCAATGAGGCGTCAGGCCTATCTCAGCGAGGAGGACCTTAATGACTTGGTGGAATATGAAAATCAAAAAGCAGCAATGACAACAGAGCGCAAGCGTCGCAAACTAGAACGGCATGGGGTAACTGAGACAATTACTACTACACATGTAACTATACCGGCGACACTGATAAAGGCCAACCAGAACGTAAAAACAGCTCTTCCAAGTGTGATTAATTTTTCTTCTGGACAATTATCTGCGTCCGAAATAAGCCTCCTTTCAAAGGGTCTTATATTCTGTCCGGCAAGTGGCACATTTAATGAATTTCAGTTATATCAGGATTTGGATAATTTTGCCAGAAACCTTCGTCTACGGGAGTACTTTCACGATCATAAACCGAGCCGAACAGCATTCCCAGGTTCATCAGAAAAAACTTGGTCGCCGCCTGAGCAGCGGGACAAACACTAGACATGTAAATCTCGGCCGTACAAAAGGTCATCATAGCGGCTTGCTCAAAAGCAAAACGGTATCGAAACAATCTCACCTCGGAAGAGTGAAAGTCACTGGAGTGCCTGGGCCGTCGAGCGGATCTGGTAATTAAGCCTGCATATAAGGGTGGCACAGTAGTAATACTAGATAAAGCTGACTACCTGAGAGAAGGTTACCGGCAACTTGAGGACAAGAAGTTCTATGCGGAACTTGAAGAGGACCCCACTAAATTATTCCAGTCAGAAATAAACCGCGAACTAAATTCGCTCCATAAGAACGGAAAGATCACGGCCGATATGCTCAAAGCAATGCGACCGATTCAACCTGGCCCAGGCCGTTTTTATCTGCTCCCCAAAATCCACAAAGCCAACCACCTCGGCCGCCCTATTGTCTCAAGCAACGGCACGGTGACAGAAAGAATGTCAAGCGCGCTAGACTTTATCATTAAGGACATAGTTCCAACTATCCCCTCTTACATTAAGGACACGAACCACTTTCTCCGCGAAATCACCGGACTCGAGGTTCCTGCGGATAGCATCCTTGTGACAATGGATGTAGTGTCCCTTTACACAAATATTCCACAGTCAGATGGCATTGTTGCAACGGTGCAAGCTTTCAAGAACGCTAGTACACACTTATGCTTAGACGAGGACACGCTGTCGACACTTCTGAGGTTGGTACTTAGCCACAATAACTTCGAATTTCATAATAAACATTTTCTCCAGATAAACGGTACAGCTATGGGTGCAAAGATGGCTGCTAATTACGCGAATATTTTTATGGCATCTATTGAAGAACTTTTTCTTGCAACCAGAACATTGAAGACTCTCGTCTACAAAAGGTTCTTAGACGATGTATTCATTATTTGGCACCACGGAGAGGAAAGTCTCCTTTCGTTCATAGATGATTTCAATTCAACTCACCCTTCAATATCTTTTACACACAGCTACTCGAAATCAACCATAAACTTTCTTGATGTCACTGTTATAATTAATGAGAATCGCATCCATACAAATCTATACAAAAAACCAACGGATCGCCATCAATACCTTCACTTTAAGAGTAGCCATCCACGTCATTGCAAAATAGCCATACCATACTCACAAGCCCATCGAAACCGCCGAATTTGTTCGGACGTGTCAGATTTCGAAGGTCATGCCGAGGATCTTAAAGCGGCCCTTGTGGCGAAGGACTACCCAGAGAGTATCATCGATGATGCTATAAGCCGTGCGCGGAGTTTAGATAAAAACGAAATTTTGTCGGGCTCGAAACAATGCCACTCAAAAAACCAAACGAACCTTGTCCTCACGTACTCGTCCACACTACCGCACCTCAACAACATTCTCTCTAAACATTTCAGCATTATACAGCAGAGTACGCGCCTGTCCTCAGTTTTCACGGAGCCGCCGCGAGTGGTCTACCGCCGCGGAAGGAACATGAAGGACATCCTAGTAAGAGCTAAGACGACCGAGTCTGAAGACAGGGAATCGGGTTGCAGGCCATGTGGAAAACAGCGCTGCCAGGTCTGCAAACATATGACCACAACCTGTGTTGCCAAGGCTTCGTCCTCTGACTTCACATTCAAAATTAAGGGACCTCTAAATTGTGACAGTCAGAATGTTGTATATATGCTACATTGCGATGTCTGTGGCCAGCAGTATATAGGCCAGACTGGGATGGCGTTTAGACTACGTCTGAATAACGACAGAGCTCACGCGCGTACTCTGCCAGATCTCCATTTCTCTATAGCATCTGAGTTTGCCAGAACTACTCATTCGACAAAATACGTGTCACCCTCCTGCAGTCAGGCTTCCGCAGTACTCGTGAACGGGAACAACGAGAGTCCTATTTCATCCACAAATTTGAAACAGTGACACACGGCATAAATGAAAACATGGGGAACCTCTCGTTTCTTCGGTCATGCAAAAGTTAGTAGACGGGAAAAGGAATCCTGACAGTTGTAACTCATGCTGTATGCTAAAATGGAGTATCGAACAAGTATCTGGGGGAGCGGACCAACCGGAAACCTTTGCATATTCTGTACTTATGTGCATTCTTGTTGACGTGTTCTTTTATATGTTTTATTTTTTCCCGACTTTTCAGTATTCAATGTATACCTTTCCCACATCTTACCTTTGCCTTGTTATTATTATATTTTTCAACGTTTTATTCATTTTATTCTCATTTTCTTCCTTTCTTTCTACATTTTAACCAGTTTACTTAACTTATTCATTTTTTAAATGGGATAGGCTGACCCGCACTACATTTTTCAACCACAGGCGCCTCGGAGAGCCGCGCTAACAGGGCAGGATTCTTGTACTCAAGCCGCCACTTAGACACAGACACGAGGGTTAACGTGTAGTTCACAAAGGGCCTCGTGCGCATGCACAATCTGTGCCCCCACACACACGCAACGGGTAAGCGTCAAAAGAACACCGACCCCCCTTTTTTCCCCCTCTGGAAGTGACCGCAAAAGGCGCGGGATCGGGCTTACTCTGCCACGGATGCACCCCTCGCAGCAAGTAATTGCTGCCACTCAAGCAAAGCAACAATGCCCTCCACGACCTTCAAAGGCGCTCCGCGGAAGCCGCGCTCTGCGTTTTGTTGCCCTTCTGCCATTTCAATTTTTTTTCTTTTTTTTTCTCCCACATCTACGGCACCTGCTCTACTCCACCGAAACGGCGCTTGTTTCCCCATTCTCTTCTTTGCTTGCTCTAGCGAATGAGCCGAGAGGAACTGTTCGACACACTCTACGTCACCGCTGACAACTTGACTGATTTATTATTTCCTCCCTTTGCTTCCTTCAACTAAGAGTGTCCACGACGATTTTGGATGTTCGCATAGCGCTCTATTTGCTCATAAGCCCTGACGAAGACCGGTCCACCGGTCGAAACCGTTGGCAAATAAAATTAAGGTAACCGCTTAGTTGTGTCTCTTCTCTTCCCAAGGACGTTTGGCCCATTGGAAAAGCTTCTTCATATATATATATATATATATATATATATATATATATATATATATATATATATATATATATATATATATATATGGGTATAATACAACGGAGGCGTTGTCAACAGTGATATAAATATTTATATCACTGTTGACAACGCCTCCGTTGTATTATGCCCATTACCCGAGAAGAACTGGCCCATTAAACCATATCTACAGTTATATATATATATATATATATATATATATATATATATATATATATATATATATATATTTGCCGCAAGGTTATAAGTATAAAAGTATATGCGCCTTCATAAAACCAACTGTTTATTTTGTCTACGTTTCGACGGGAGCCCCGTCTTCTTCAGGACATAACCTGAAGAAGACGGGGCTCCCGTCGAAACGTAGGCAAAATAAGCAGTTGTTTTTATGAAGGCGCATATACTTTTATACTCATATATATATATATATATATATATATATATATATATATATATATATATATATATATATATATATATATATATGCAGCCACATATATAGGGAAGTAGATCCTTCGTGAGTGACAGTACCAACGGAAGTGTTTATTTCGACAGTTTCGGCCAAAGTGCGGCCTTCATCAAAAATAAGGGTAGATGTTGCTTTCGCTCTCATTTTTAGAGATTTGCACAAAAAATGAGAGAGGAAGGAAGAGAAAAAAAAACGACGCAGAGGAATTTCCAGGGGTCACGGCGCTGTGCAAGTGAAGCATAGCGTTTGGTGCGCCTTCGGGTGGCGGTACCTTTTATGTAGACGAGGTGTACGAATGAGTGGCCGGCAACGAGAAGGGCTGGTGTGTGGCGGAAGTGCATGTCCAACGACCAAGTGTCCGCTTACCAAGTGTTCGTCTCGCCCCCTCCTTTTTTACTGACAGTTACCGTGCAGGTGTCGGCGTCCAGGAGCGGACGACAGTGGTGGGGAAATCGGTTAGCGTCTTTCGTCTATCCTTCCCTCTCTTCGCATATTGTTCCGCAAGAGGACAATACCAAAAGAGGCGCTTGGAATGATCAAACGAAAAATTCGTCTACCGCTTCAACAGCGACGCTTCCCATTTCAATGAAACAATCAAGGCGTACTGTCGGAAACCGAGCAAGGTGTCGTACGTTGACCACGAATTCAACCAGCTACCACCAAGACGGTTTCTTGCCGCGGATGGCCTTCATTCAAACATCATGGGAGTCGCACTAATTGCGGAAACCTTGAAGGGCGCAATTTGTCACGGAGACCTCCAAGCTGCCACTGGATGGCCGTCTCAACCTACCACTCTCCAGGTGCGATCACAACAAGATAATCTGCATGGAATAAACACTACCAGCCAACAACACATTCCGGGAGCACTAAACGCCCCTGAAATCAAGGCCGAGTTCCCGACGATCGCCGAATATGTGACACCTGGACGCTCGATGCAGGCCGTCGTCATCGACAGCTCCACAACACCACTCCGAAAGGTGCGGCCTGCCGAACAACAGAGCCGTGTCCCTCTATTGCGGACACCAACACAAGAACTGCCAACCAACCCAGACATACGGCACTCAACGCTCGCCAAGAGCTTGGCACCCAGATATTCCCTGCAACGACGATGGCCTGTAGGACACACCTACAACATGCGGACTCCAGCAATGCCATTACCGTGCCCAAAAGAAGACTGACGTCCAAACTCTAAGTCCAGTTCTTAGCTTCCCGGTTACCGTGCTACTTTTCTTAAAGTAAGCAAACTCGCTCATAAACGAATCAGACATGAAATGGATAAATCCTCGTTGCAAGTGTACCTAAATGCTAGAATAGCCCCCAAGGGTATGACACTCTCCCTCGCAAGTAGCATGGGAAAACGTCCTTCTAGAGGCATTACTTAACTTAATAGAAATTGCAATCAATTACAGTAAAAAGCAGGTAAAGAACTGGCCACCGTGACCAACACCATTCTCCGCGATAGTAACGCCTTATCGAACGAGGAATAACCTTACTAATAGAGTTCGAACAGCATAAATACCAACACATCGTGAAAACTAAAATTTTTAAACTTAAAAGCGACAATGTCCCCAACCCCACACTACCAGACGTTATACCATATGACTACAACATAACCACCCATGAGGCCACTAACGGTACGAACGAGAACCCGCCTATCGACAATGACTCCGACACTGCGATTGTAAACCTATCGGACACGAGTTTGTCACCCGACGAAGTAAAACTATTATCTAAAGGACTAAACTTCTGTCCAACGAGAAAATATTTTGACGAATTTCACTTACTCCGAGACCTTGACAACTTCGCTAGAAACTTGAGGTTGCTCGAATATTTCTTGGACAAGCCTTCTAACAATCAACACACTCCCCGCCACTGAACAAACGATTGCACACCAAAAAGTCATCTAGACAAATGTCTGGACATATATTTGCGCGGTACAGAAAGATATAGTACAGGAGTACCACACACAGAAAGGAAAGCGAGAAAACATGACATAATCTGAGAAAATGAGTATCAAAAACATGGCATCTAGGACTGATATAGCAATAACACTCGCTGACAAACGAGGGGCAATTGTAGTCTTGAATACAACCGAGTACTCAAAAGAAGCACACCGCCAACTAAATGACTCAAAATTTTACGAACACCTCCCATTGGATCCGACACACGAATACGCATGTATCGTGGCAACAGAACTGAAGAAACTGTTCGACGCAGGAAGAATAACACAGAGTGAGCACAAACTAATGCGACCTGCACACCCTCGTCCAGGTCGCTTCTACATACTCCCAAAAATTCATAAACCCGGTAATCCAGATCGACCAGTCAAATCAGGTATAGGTACAGTAACCAAAACCCATATCGGGTGCGTGGACAAATTAATAAACCACATTGCTTGCACTCTCGCGTCGCATGTAAAGGACACCACACATTTTCTTCGAGATATTGCAGATCTGTGCGTACCGAAAGCCTCGTACATAGTTACTTATGATGCGTCCTCATTGTATACAAATATACCTCACGATGATGGCAAAGCGGCATCAAAAAACAGGTACACACACCATAGACAACCTGACGCCCCACATTTCCCTGCCGTCGCAAGTTTCAGGAGGATGGCCTTGGAATTGAACTCATTTGAATTCAATCGAGAGTACTTTCGTGAAATTAGCGGAACCGCTATGGGTACCAAATTGGCACCAGACTATGCTGACATGTTTATGGGAAAGCTAGAACCCGAATTTCTGTCCCAAACTTCCTTGAAACCACTCTTAAACAGAAGATACACTGGCGACATTTTTATTCATTTGGATCCACGGCGAGGACGAACTGCTAAGCTTTATCGACACTTATAATGCAGTGCATCCAAACATAAAGTTCACACACACCTACTCGCAAGTAACCGCAAATTTTTTTGGCGTTATCATAAAGATTGAAGATGACTAACTTTCCTCAACCCTCTACCGCAAACTAAGGAATCGACAACAATACCTCCATTACAAAAGTGACCACCCGCGCTATTGTAAAAACAGCATTTCATACAGCCAGGCACACCGTTTTAAGCGAATTTGATCAAGAGACGCTGATTTTGACGCATGCTCACACAGGCTAAACATATGCTTGATAAACAGAAATATTTTCCACATATCATTGATGACGCTGTTCAAAGCTAGAAAACTGAAGCGTGATGACCTTCTTATGAGGCTGCCACAACACAACCTACAATATACAAACCTGTGTTTAACTTACAGCACGAACTTCCCCAATGTAAACGGGATCCTTAAACGACGTTACAACATACTGAAACAAAGTGTACGTCTGAAACGCGCATTTCCATCCTCTCCTGGCGACGTTTACCGACGATCACGCAACCTCAAAGACACACTTGTAAACTCCCAAATCAATACTTCAACTCCCAATAATTCATGCCGACCATGTCTGAAGCCTCGATGTCTTGTATGTAAAGCGATGCGAGAGCAAGCAAGGTAACCAGCCCACAATTCAAGTTTTCAATTAACATAAGAGGAAATCTAACATGCGATTCCTCTAATGTGGTATATCTACTCGAATGCAACGTGTGCACCGTGCAATACACCGGACAAACTGAGACACCATTAAGAATTCGTTTAATTAATCACAGAGCCCACGCAAAATCAGCCCCAAATCTACCTCTATCGAAACATCTTAACCTTCCCGGCCATTCATTCGACAAATTGTCAGTTGCACTCTTAGAAACAGGATTTAAATCAAACCGGGAACGTGAACAACTCGAGTCATACCTCATACAATGGTTTAACACCCTCGAAAGAGGCATAAAGGAGAACCCGGGTACACTGGCAGCAGTTAAAGCACGATAAAAAAAAGAAAGAAATTGACAATTTCGCGGCACTGTAACTGCGACTGTGACTGGACGGTTGGAAATATCTTTTAGTGTCACTACTCTCTCTAAAAGTACTACTGTCGTCTACTTCCATTTCTATCTTACTAAGCGATCAATGGATTAAAACTTGACATGTTTAACAGCCACCGCGCACACAAGCAAGAGCCCCCGATCGCGGAATCTCATAACAAACTAGTCTTTACATTAAATGCCCGTTTTCCTCTCCTTGCGGCGATGCGCGGTGTCCCCTTCGAAGCGAGACGTCACCGTAGTGATGAGTTGTCAATACCAGAACCTTTTCTGCTCGCGCCACCACGCCGGAGCCGCGGGGCACTGTCCTGTTGCGGAACAATGTGCGAAGGGAGGGAAGGATAGACAAAGACGCCAACCGATTGCCCCACCAGTGTCGTCCAGTCCTGGCCGCCGACACCTGAGTGGTGACTATCGGTAAAAAAGGAGGGGGCGAGATGAACACTTCGTAAGGGATTAGGGGCCGTATTCTGAAACGCTCCTTACCTCAGTGGGGGGGCCTCAACTGCTTGAGGACGCCTTACCGCGTGTTCTTTAACGCTCCTTACCATGGTTTCCTCGCGGAGGCCATCCTTGATGCTCCCCCAGGTTAAGGTAGCGCAGGGGCAAGCTTCGTGTCTCCTTACCTCGCTCCTTGCACTGAAAGGGTGCTTCTCTGCAGTACTTTTGTTCTGCCGACTGGAGGGAAAGGAGGCAGCGCAGCGCTCCACCGCCGCTGCCGGTCAATTGAAAAAAAAGAAAACAGAATAGCGCACGACGCGTCGTTGGCTGACTTCGCGCTACGAGTGAGCGATTTCTTGTACGGTGACCTGTATCGCTATGTGGCACCGTCAGTCAGAAACCTGAGGGATCGGTTGAACCCTCCAGAACTATGCAACGAGGAACAATTCGGGATGAGGTATCGTTTCAAGAAGCAGTCTGTTGTGCACATACTGGAAGAGCTGCGCCTCAACAGAAGTAATGGTAACACAGGAGAGCCTCTCCCGCCTTTGCTAAAGCTGCTAATCACTCTGCGATTCTACACAACCGGCGCGATGCAGTGTGTTGTTGGGGACCTTGTCAACGTGCCGCAGCCGTCGGTGAGCAGAAGCATCTCGGAGGTGACGCAAGAAATTTGCGTGAGACTCTTCCCGAAATACGTGCGCCTACCTAGCATTGCACAAGTGAAATCCGTGAAGAGAAGATTTCACAATATTGGTGGCTTTCCGGGCGTGACTGGCTGCATTGACTGCACGCACGTGCAAATAATCAGTCCCGGAGGAGACAACGCGGAAGTTTATAGAAACCGAAAAGGCGTATTCTCTATAAATATGCAGGTAAGTTCTGGTCTCTTACATAGATCAATTGCTGCGTTTCACATACGTTTTCTTCGTTTTCTCTGGAAGTTTTGCTGTGTGTAGAGGTGAGCAATATTTCTGAAATGGAACAAATTATTTGTTCCAGGCTGTGACGGGTCCCGAGCTGCAGTTTTTTGACATTGTTGTAGGTTGGCATGGGTCTGTTCACGACAGCCGCATTTATGCGAACAGTCGCGTTATGACGTTGTACGAGCGCGGAGCTGCATCTGGTGTGCTTCTGGGCGACCAGGGATACGCCTGTCTGCCGTACCTCATGCCACCTCTGAGAAACCCCAAGGCAGCTGCAGAAAAAAAGGCGCGACGCACTTTTTTTATTTCATCACGTCTCTCGATTCTGTGCAGTTTTGCGTTGTACATGCACCTTTAGTAAGTACCGCAGACAGCATGCAGGGCTTGAATTAAAGTATATAAAGTTTTAAAAAACGGTTGTTTAAGAAAATCGGCTCTTTGCGACTTCTTGATAATGAGCAGCTACGCCTTTTATGAAATGTAGTGCGTTATGGCAGCGCATAACATCAAATTTTAAGAAGAATGTATGTTACGTGTGTGTCTAGAATAAGTGCGAACAAATGAAAGTAATCTTTGGCCTGAGAGGCCGGCTGATTTCACTGACTGTAAGGCTGTAATAAGGCTGTAACATTGTGTATTTTTGTGCAGGTACAACCAGAGCCAAATGAAAACAAGAAACACAATCGAGAGAACGTTTGGGGTTTCGAAAAGACGGTTTGCCTGCCTCAAGACAAAGATTCAAACAAAAAAGGAGAGGACCTGTGCAATAATAACAGCATGTGCAGCACTTCATAACGTGGCGTCTAAATTGCGTGATCTCTGGCTGAATGGCAATGAAGAAGAAGATGCATGTGATATATTCATTGCTATTATTTATTTATTTATTCTTTTTATTGGCATCAACATTCAATACTCAAAATATTTAAAAAATTTTTTTCGTAAGACGACTTCTTGGCCAATCCCCCTGAGTGGGTATGAGCCATGCAGTAGATGATACTACTACTACTACTACTTCTCAAGGGCATGCACCACCTGACACTGTTCGTTGCAACCAGCTGCGAAAGGCGCCTTATTGACAGACGCTTTTCGAGCACTGTAGCTCAGGACAATGGTGACACAGACTGACCATGCAACACCTATTTATTTGGGGCTACTCTTCTTCGTGACCAGCCAGCTGCTTGGCAAGCACATCCGCTCTCGTTGAAAACACCGTCAGCATGGTTTTAAGGACACGCAGTTTCATTGTGTTGTGACATCGTCTTTTTCTCCTCATCAGAATACTGCAGCCTTTTCCAGTTATGCTCTTCCTCCATCATCCTAATTCTTACATTATGCTCAGCGAGTTTCTGGAGCCTCTCTTCCTGCAGCACTTGCAGCCGAAAATCAAGCTCTGTTGGTAACGTCTGCTGCAAAAGCGCCCCACCGGCTGGCTGCTGTCTCTTGTCCTGTTTCTGTCGCGATACACCGAGTTTGCTGAGAGGTTCGTTGCTGCGAGCTTGTTATAGCCTGTGTGGGAACGGAGGAGCACTCATTACGGTCTGCAGGCAACGGGGATTTCGGTTTCACGGTATCCGTATGCAAATCCGTGCTGCTAAGCTCGATGGTGTGATCTGAAAAAAATAAAATTGTGTTTATACAAAATGCAAAGATTTTTCTTCAGCAAGACTGCCCGCCTAGTGTGATGCTATATGCCGCTCTATGATACAGTGAAATAAAAATCTTCCGAACATGAATGCCTGCTGTTTGTACATCATGTGGCAAGCTCACATGCTTACAGCTGAACATATTTGTTGCACTAAGACGCAGTAGCCCACGGAGAATTCGGTAGTGGGCAAAAAGGCTCAAATTAATTACTGGAATCGAAGTTATACATCAAATGCGATGGGGATGCTCAAACTCCCCGAAAATTTTCAATTTTCCATGTGCATATAAAAACGCACACATACAAACACACGCACGAACCTACATATATGGTGGTTGAACCCACCTCGAGAAACATTTCTGGCTGCGCCTCTGCTTACAAGAATGCGTCGCCTCGACCACAAACATCTTGCAACGCAAAGTACCGTTCCAGCGCGGCCGTACGTCCGCATTGAATGCACGCCTTTTGGTATTCTGTGTAGAAGCGTTGTAGCTGACTCGAGACGCCAATACACCGCTGGCAATGCAAAACTATTTATGAAACCTCGCAGTGTCCCACAGAAACACAAACTGTAGTAGTGCGTACAGTGCACTGACCGTTGTCGCTGCCTTCGGCGTTGTTTTGCGTCATTCTGGTGATGACATCCTCAACGCGATCGCCCTGTGGTGATGGCAGTTGACGGTCGCTGTCGTAGCGGTTGCTTACGCGCTCGGAAAGGTGTAGAACCGCAGCCTCGATTTGGGACAGCTTCTCGTTCATTGGTTCTGACGGCGGCCCACCTCCTGCATTAGACATCTCTTGAACACAAGAGCAAACTGTAATATAGGACAATCTCACCTGCAGCCATGGTATCCCTTAATTGTCCAGCTCTCTCCTTCTTCCAGCGCTGCTTGAGATTGTCCCACACCTTCCGCAGCTGGGGAACAGTGGGTGGGCGCGCATTTTTCACGCTGTTGAAATCGGCAGCCAAGGCCTCCCAAGCCTTTTGCTTTCTTGCCAGCGACACTGAGTCCGATTTCTTATTTTCTATCGATGATTTGTATTTCTGCACGAGCTCGGTAATTATATCATTCTCGTCGTCGCTGAAAAATTGCTTCCCAGGCACGTTTTACAAGATGCGGTCGAACGGCTGTCAAAGTTCTTCTTTCAGGTGGTGCAGCGCGAAAAGGGCAAGGTACGCAGAGACGACGAAGACGGAATGGTTACTGTCACCTCAAGCCTCTCTTCTGCAGACATTTTTACAAAAAAAAGAAGGAAGAGAGATTCATGCTGGCGTCCCACAGTAACGACTGCTCTCGTATGCATAAAGCTAACGATAGCTTGTTATGTAGGGGCATCCTTCACATGCCATTCGAGCTGCTTCCACAATGATGCAGGCGCTGTCGTCTGCGTGGGAGAAAATCGCCGTGGTCTGAGCAAACCCAGCGGTGCAGGAAACCCTCTTTTTCGTTTCTAACATTGCTGGCATATTCTCAGTCTATCGTTCCAACATCAACGTACAGGCCAACAGCATGACGCCCATAGTACATACAACAAATTGGTTACGGGGGTTCACGTCGCAAAGGGATCCTTGATAGGAATGCTGCTTCTTAATAAACCGCAAAGCTTCTGGGGGATGAGAGATAACTACACGTGCTGTCCCCATTCAGTTTTCTGCGGATTGACTTAGCTACTGAGATTAGTAATCCATCGCGATGAGGCTTTCAGGCGATTCACCTGTGCATGAAAGCTAGCTCCTACTCTGAGGCAGCAGGACTTGTTTAACGCATTCGAGAAGCAAGCCTGAACAATAGACCTTTTGACAAGTTTACTGTGCGCAGGAGAGAGTGGTTTGCTCGCGCGTGGTTCTCATATTCAGCAAAGATATTCACCGGTGAAAGCGAGCTTTCATTTGTTACGGTCAGGTGCATAGACATTCTTCAAATATTACGACCATTTCTGACTACACAGAATGCAAACCCGAGACACCACACTGTCGCTCCACCAAGGCGCGATGCACGACCCGATAGACGAGCCCTTGTTCGGAATGTAAACATCATAATTTAGACATACGCACATCGTAAATAATATTGCGCCAAATCGAGGGAATTTCACAAGCTTAACTGCTTGGTTCTGAAAATCAATATCACCCATGTCGTAGAGTCTTTAAATGATCTTTATTACTCGCTCCCACGTAACGGGACGTTGAAATGCATCAATGAAAGCAATGAGCTCCAAGGTTGCTCGACCATACTCTTTTTGCTGCTGCAAAATGCGAAAGGTAAATAAACGGGAAATGCTGTGAGCCAATATCGCGAAAAAAGCAGTGTACACGTTATTGTTCACCGTTATGCACAAAAAATATTCCTTATTATTGGTTGAAAACAGACATTTAGTCCGTATTTTACGCGTGCTCTCGATCCCAGACTTGCGAAACGCACGCCTTACCTTAGTGAGGCGGCCCTTAGGAAAGGAAGGTTGAAGGAAGCTTTTAGAATACTATGCTGGCTCCCTCAAGGAGCTCCTTAAGATAAGGAGGCATGAAGGGCTCCTCACGTAAGGCAAGGAAATGGTCTGAGGTAAGGAGCGTTTCAGAATACGGGCATAGGTCGTTGAACGTGGACTTCCGGCACACACCAGCCCTTCTCGTTGCCGGCCACTCACTCGTACACCTCGTCTACATAAAAGGTACCGCCACCCGAACACACAGCGATCGCTATGCTTCCAAAGATATAAGCATTGACGACGCCACTTGCATAGCGCAGTGACCCCTCGAAAATTCTCCGCATCATTTTCCTCTTTTTTTGTCTTCCTCTCTCTCTCTCTCTCTCTTTCCCTTTCTCTCATTTTTCGTGCAGAATTCTATAAATGTGAGTGCAAGCAAGATGTACCCTTATTCCTGATGAAGGCGAGAGTGTGGCCGAAACTGTCGAAATAAACACTTCCGTTGTTACTGCTACTCACGGAGGATCTACTTCCCTGTTTGCAACGCGACGGCCACTTTCGCCACCATGCCTGTATATATATATTGTTTGTTTGTGTGTTCTGACCCCGCCTCTTGCGGAAACTCTGAGGGGGAACCGTTTGCCCGAAAAACAGAATAGCACCAACCTTGTACTAACACACTCAGCATCAGCACCAAAGGTACACTCTATATTAAAACGCCACTACAATATCCTTGCCCAAAGCGAACATCTCAAGAGTAATTCTTCTGAACCACCTCGCGTTGTGCACGCACGGTCTAAAAATCTCCGAGATTTATTGACGTCATCGAAAGTAAATAAGCCCGAAATAACTGGCTGTGCACCCTGCAACAAATGACGTTGCAAGGTGTGCGTACATATGCAAACGACACAGAAAGCCAATAGCACGTTTTCAGACTTCTCCCTTAACATTCGAGGTTCATTTAATTGCGATAGTTCTAACGTTATATACATGCTTGAGTGTACCGTCTGCAAAAAACAGTACATTGGCCAAACGGAAACTTCATTTAGAATACGCTTTAATAACCATAGATCGCATTCCAATAAGCTTCCTAGCCTACCATTATCAAAACACATTCGTTTACACGGACATTCTTTGGAAAATATTCGGGCCACTATACTTGAGTCAGGCTTTCGCTCTCATCATGATCGTGAAGCCCGCGAGTCTTACCTAATCTATAAGTTTAACACCGTCTCATCCGGTATCAACGAAAGCACAGGCACACTTACAAGCGTTCCCACTAAGCACTATTAATCATAACCGGGTCTTCAACGGGATAGGCAGCTGTTTCTAATATCGCTCGTGTTTCTTCTACGGTTACGTTGGTAATCACCCACTATTTTTCAGCTTTCATACCAGACTACGTGCATACGTACTGAGTTGTGTGCATCATGTACGGTGTCTGTGCTGTTTTTTTTAGTTTTTTTAGTTTCTTCTCGTATTAACCTTGATGTGTTTGAAGCGTACTTCAGGAGAAGTTAAAAAGTAAAAATTGATCTTAGTGCTGCGTAGATTTTCTCTTTGCGATCTCAGACTGTTTGCAGTTTAATTCTAGCATGTGATTCCGTTCCTGCGAAAAAAAATATGAAGCGCAGATTTGATGTCATCCCCCCCCCCGCCTTTTCCTCCATGTGACGTACAATCCAATAATTCTGTCATATCACTAGTGTGTAATGCCATATCAACTGCGTGTGCAATCTATCTTACTCTGTGTAACCTGACTTCGCTGCCACGTGTCCCAAATGTGCGCGCATGAATCTATGTCGACTGCGTGTGACCGCTAGCTTATGTTGTCATTCTTGCTATCGATAAGTTCTTTGAAACTATCCACTTTAAGCGTGTTTATAAGGAAACCCACCGCGATGTACTTGTTACTTTGACAAAGTCTGGTCCTCCAGAGACGAAACGTTAGTGAAAATATAGTGCCGAACCAACGAAAGTCGTAGTTTCTTTCTTCATTCCTTATATATATATATATATATATATATATATATATATATATATATATATATATATATATATATATATATATATATATATATATATATCCGCATCTTCCCCATAGGCAAGGGCATAATCGGTGCCGAGACAATATGTTCTCAGTGAAAAGAATTGCGGGCACTCCTAGTACGAGTACATCCGCGCATGCAAATGTGAAAAGTCACTGACAGACATGACCCTATCCGAACATGCCAGTAAACTGTATGCACAAATATTGAATCAACGCGGCTTCGCTGGTGTTCCTTTACTCTATGGCGGTCGCACGTACAGATTCAGTTTTTTTTTGTCCCACGAAGTCGCGTACCTCATAAAATCACTGCCAGCAGAGGAGGTGAATGCAAATGAAAGAACAGGGTGACATAAACAGAGATTGTCCTTGTCGGTTTCTTATATTCTACGTCGTGGCCTTTTGTGGGCTTCTCTTTCTACAATAAACCGTCCCTGAGACTATATCTGCACCGCACTTTGCTTAGAGAATAATGCTAAAAGGAATGCATATGGATATAAATGAATCTCGGCTTCCCGCATATTCAGATCACTCAGAATAGCCTTATCGATTAGTTCTTCCATTTTAGTAACAACGATTTTCATGCTTTAGTTATTTTGTTGAAATAAAATGGGTCCTTCTCTATATCTGATGTAAAAAGTTAGTTCTAGCGAGCATTTTGTTTTCACTAGTAGTGCTCGTTGTGGCTGGTGCCGGCATTCGCAAACTGTGCGCTATACTGTAGAATTTAAGCAGCTTCGGGTTTGATTGCGCAACTGCTTCGAGACGCTTGTAAAGAGGTACTTTTTTTCGTGTCAGTAAGCTGGAATATCAGGACGCATGGTCCGCTCCAGAGCCCATGCCTTCTCTCTGTCTTTGTTTTGCTTTTGTTTTTAAAGCCCTAGCAGGGGCTGCGATGTCGGCGGAAAAAAATTCGCTCGCCATTCAGTGTCTTTATTGATTTCTTGTTGGTGGATCACATTCTATCTATCTATCTATCTATCTATCTATCTATCTATCTATCTATCTATCTATCTATCTATCTATCTATCTATCTATCTATCTATCTATCTATCTATCTATCTATCTATCTATCTATCTATCTATCTATCTATCTATCTATCTATCTACCATCGCGGTCACCACAGTGCTGATGCGCACGTGAAGCCCAGAAACCGAGAAGTCAGCGGTAGATTCGAAGAACTACAAAAGTTGTAGGCTAACGCTGAGTAGTCGCACTTCATTATATAACAGAAAAGCAACATTAAAGCTATTGAGGCGTGTTTTGTGTTATCACGCATTTTGAGTAACGACATTTTAAATATGTTTTTGCGCGTAGCGGGCAAAAGTTCTGTAAGTCGATTCAAATTATTGTTCAAATTACAGAAGTAATAGATGCACCATGTTTATGTATGCGAAGTGTTTGGGCGATTGTATTTCCCATCAAGAAGGAAGGAAAAGGCAACAATATGCGGAATAGATTTATCGCATGATATATGAATTTTCCTTGATCGATCACGACGTCGGCGGAAATTAAGAAGGCACCGTCTGTCTTTTAACTTCACCGTCTGTCTTTTAACGGATAATTTAATCGTGTTTGTATTAGAGGCATCTTGCACATAGCTTTCTTCTGTGCACCAAATGAATCTGGCGACGCGTTTACCATCTATAGACGTTTTAGGGGCGAAGCTCCTTATGCCGTCGGTCTGTCCATCCTCCGTTTGTTCGTTTGTTTGTTGTAGCAACCTCTAGTTCTTGAGAAGCGCGCGTTCTGGTATGCAGTAGAAGAGGAAGACGACGTTGACGAGCGAGACTCTCTTGCGTGTTCGCCTGTGTGGCGTTCTTTCTTCTTCACTACGTCTCGTGTTTTCAACGACGCCCGAAGACAACATTTCAGAAGTAACGCGCCATGAGGCTCCCTCTGGGCGCGCTTTTTCTTTCGCTGGAAGACAAGGCTACAGAGACCCACCCACGAGGTAGCCGTGAACTTTGCAGTGGTCGAACGTCTTGGCAAAAGATTGCCGTTCTCTTATGTTTTCTTTACTTGTTGTTGCCTTCAGTAGTTTCTTGCCTACCATGTAAGCCTAGCTGGTTTTATGTCAAGCTTGTAGACGATGTGGAACGGGACCCCATACTTACTGCGGTGGACGTTCTCTATCTTACCGAGACGTGGAACGCCAAAAGACCGTATATCAAACGATACGCTCCAGTCGTGTGCATCGATGATGCAGAGCGTCCTGCAGGTGGTGTGGCCGTATGCGTCAAACAGAAAAGGCACAAGATCTGAAACTACTACCAACCACACAGAGCCAAAACGGTGAATATGTTGCAATCGATTTTGATGGATGCATCATCATGACCATGTACCTTGCACCCAATTTGTCGAGTGGGAATATCAAGACATTCATTGACACGGCATTGTGTAATTATGACAAGTACAAGAATAGAGCATTTGTGTTAGTTGGTGACCTGAATGTCGATATTACCGAAAAGAACAACGTGTGGTTGATACAACATATGGCAGCCAGATATGCTCTCACGTGCACGTCTTTTGATCATATGAAACCAACGACCATCCGAGGGACGCGTATAGACCTGGTATTTTCAAATTTCCAATTGCAACCCGTACAGGAACCGCTATTCCTTTATTTCACGGACCATGAAGCCGTGATAATGAAGGGACAACGCAAGCCAAGCATCATCTAATTAAGAAAAATAAAGTTTGATGTTTGTAATATACACACAGTGTTTCTCACTTTTTATATGACAATTGATGGGGCGTTACACAGAAGATTCACGGTTTACCGATGATATCCTCCGGAGCTTCGCCCCACTCATCATCATTCACCACGTGGATATGCTGTGATTTTTTTCGTGTTTTGTCTTATTTTTGTCGAAGTCTTCGTCATTTTTTCTTTACTTTCCTATTTTTCACTTTTCTCTCCTCCTATCTCGCTTTCCTCTAAGTCTTCCTTTCTCCTGAAAGAGTTGGCAGGCCCCTCTAGGTGGCAGTTGTCAGCCTGCTCTCACCCTATTTGTCCTTGTGTGTACACATAATAATAATAATAATAATAATAATAATAATAATAATAATAATAATAATAATAATAATAATAATAATAATAATAATAATAATAATAATCAATCAATCAATCATTTATTCAACGCGCCCAGGAACAACCGTGACGTCTTTGCGCAGGTGCACGCAAAAAAACAGTAAAAATAAACAATACAATACAGGCAGGCTTCAGAAATAAAAAGAGCAAAAACACGTAGACAAAGAGAAATGAACACAAAAGGGGAGGAGTAACATAAGACAACATGAGAAATATTGAAGGGGAATAAAAAATTAGATTGCATATATACAACTATGCGGAAAGACGGAGAAGGGAAGACTTTGTACATTGTGCCATACTATGTCAAAACAGTGCAAAGCTCGGATAAAAACAGTGATTGTGGACTATGAAAAACGTCAAGATCAAGAAAATTAATATTATAAAGACTTTGTATTCTGTGAACGGTAGAGTGTTGGAAGAAGCAGGCGGGTACATGAAACGGTCTGTTCTCTCTGGTTAACTTACGCGGAATTCGAAAATTAACACAATTGAGAAGTACAGGGCACGATATGATACCGTGGACTAGCTTGTAAAGAAATAAGAGATCAGAACGATTTCGTCGGCAGTGAAGTGATGGCACTGATAATGATTCAGCAGTATTTGAACGATATCCAGAGTCATTTTTAGCAAAGCGATGGTTATATATGCTGAGGAATTTTCCCTGGACTCGTTCAATGGTGTTACCGCTGGATTGAGCAATGCCATTCCATATCACGGACGCATACTCAAGTTGTGGAAGACATATTGCCGTGTACAATTTGTGTAGGGCCATGGGAGACCTGAATTCTCGACCTATTTATTTTTATGAGCATTTTTTATATACTCCACAACACCATTGGACCGAATGATATTCATTTCAATTTAACGAAGTTAGGGCATGGCGCATTGCAGTTCTACGAACATATTTTGGGACACCATCCAATGCCCCCCACTTCATACTGATCACGCATAGTCTGAAAGACTCGGTACAGACAGCGCATTGCCTTTTTAGGGCTCTGTCACTTGTGACTTGCGTTCAGCCCTGCGCCACTCTCTGCAGAGCAGATTGTGGCGAACGTCCTACCTCAGGAAGAGGAGAAGGATGAAGTAACCCTTGCAGAGGAAGCACCAAGAACTTCAGCTTGATGCATTGATGTACTTCGAAAAACTGAAGTTTTTCACTGCCCAGAAAAGTGTTGTGCCGGAGAAGGTTTATGAGAGCTTCGACACAGTGACTCAGTTCATGACCACTGCAGTCATAAGTGCACAGGTAGAGCAGTAGAGCAAAGGATTACTACTTTATCAAAACTTGCCAAATAAGTAAAAATTCACATTCGAATAAGCAGCATTGCAAATAAAAGTGTTAAAATTTCATTTCAATAACTCACATTTTCTTAGCTTATGATAGCAACTTCCAACATAGCTATTAAATGCACATATATGCCCTATAAAGTGGACTGGAGGATGACCGCCACCGTAGCTCAGTGGTAGAGCACCGGACGCGTTATTCGAAGGTCGCATGTTTGGTCCCTGCCGGCGGCAAGTTATCTTTTCGTCCACTTTACTTTCTTCACATTTATATTCCAATTATTCCAAATAACATCGCCTATACTTTCCTGGGCATTATTGTCCGTTAGTTCTCTTTAACATAGCTATTACAGTTCAGCGAACTTTCAGTGTATATATATATATATATATATATATATATATATATATATATATATATATATATATATATATATATATATATATATATATATATATATGCGCGTACGTATACGGAATGGTACGGCGACGTCGCTGGCAGAAGCGCAGAGTGTCCTTATAATTGCTATCGCAATGAAAAATCAGCAAGTTCCACGCTGTCGAAAGCGTCGGACAGCGAAGCTGCCGCCCGTTTCGTTCGGCATTACCTTTGCCTCCTAAGTTGCGGCTAAGTTTTCACTATTTCATATACCCCCTAGCTATCTCGTGATTAGCGTCTCTCCTCCTAAGCTCGTGTTCGCACTGGAGAAATGGCCGGCAGCATCGTCGCCGTCGTCTCGTCGCTATCACGCGGCGTCTCGGGCCCACAACGACCGCTGAACGAAGGTGGCAACAACATGTCAGCGAGAATGATCCCCACAGACGCACGCGTGATTCGCTGCGAGATGCCAGAGGCGAGTGGATCACGCGGCCCCTCGCATTGTCATGATTCCCATAAATTCATGTTGCGCAAGCGATGGTTGGTGGTCCAGTGGTATGACGCTCGTCTTCGGACCGGCAGGGTCCTGGTTGAAGACCAGCCTCACAAGAAATTTTGTTTTGTTTCTTTGTTCACTCCCCCTTCAGTTAGCGTCCTCTCTGTAGTCAATCACGTGGTCTTCTTCCCTTTCCCATCTCACGAAGCTCCTCGCTTCCCCCTGGTCATGCAACCTGTGTTAGAGAGCGCCGACGACACCGGCACAGGGTCCACAAAGACAGCATCATCGCTGTAATAAAACCACTCGGGGGCATAACTTCGAATTGGCTATGGCAAGATAGGTCAATTAGAGCCCGTTCGGAGAAGTCATCGTCTTATAATGAACGTAAAGTTATGTTCAGATTAATTACACCTTCAATAGCTCGAATAGGGAGTAATTTATAACCAGTACATATGAGTGCTCCAGTTATTCATTTGCAAGTAGCGTCTCATTATGTGCCAGTCTGTGAAAGATATACACAGGAGGCCTATTATTATGAGGAAGCGCTGTTTGCTTTCTACGTTTGATGTGGTTTTTAGCGCTGAATTTCGTATTTTGATTGCCGAAGGAATGTCTCGCCGTCGAAACGGTTCCCATTTGCTGGACGTCAGTGGGGCCATTTGTTACAAGGGATTTACACGACTGAGATTGTAAACAGATTGGCGTTGAGATAGGAGAAAGAACGTAGAAGGAAAAAAGTTAAAAACACGATTGCATAAAGCGACAACCAGAAAGGAAGAGCGAGGCTGCAGAACAAACAACCACGTTCGGGGAGCCCAGCATAAGCTTCCCGGGGTCAAACAGCGTCGGAGATTGTCGGTTCATTTTACGAGTGATTGATTTCTTCCAACTTTCTTGCGACCCGATTCTCTTACTTGTCGGAACGCGTACGCCCAGCTCCTTGGGAGGCGAAGAAGTTCGCAGACAAACTACCACCCGTTTTTGAATTGTTCGTAAAGTCGAACCGTTATTTCCTCCATGTGTATGTTTCTTTTATTAAGTATAGAAAATATGCTTACCTCGGGGCTTTAAGTATGCACAGAGGTTGAAATCATTGCATTTTAAAGGGTTTCTAGGTAAGATATCGAAGGACTCCCTAAAGAGACGGCTTTAATATAAATGCTATAGTTGACCAGTACAAAAGTCAGCAGAAAATATTAGGGTGAACATGCATTTATTGAAGTTACCTGTATTTATTTATTTATTAAATGCGAAGCATTTCTTAGCGAACCTTTGGCACTTTGAGCGTTTCTATCTACGTATCTATCTATCTATCTATCTATCTAGCCGCCTACGTCTGGGTGCTCCCATGATCGCCTCCTTAGCTTCGTGTAGACCAAAATTCGTATGGAAGGGTAAGAAGATTCGACGAATATGACTGCCGGGTCATGATATGAATAATGTGAAAATCCTGTCGCGTACGTCGTCAAACCCTTTCCTCCAGACACGTGTGGCACATACCCGCTTACCACGGGCCGCGGTGCATGGGTATGCGCCACAGGTGATTGACAGTTTGTACCTACCCAGGAACGGCGAGAACAGACATTAAATGCGAGAGCGTTAAGAAAAACCGACATCGGCAGCGTTGACCCGACGAATGGAAAGAATGAAAATTAGGACCCCAGCAGGAATCGAACCCAAGCATTCTGCGTGGCAATCAGGTATTCTACCAGAGAGCCACGCCAGGTATATAAACTGGTTTGGAAAAACAGCCTATGCAGGCGTAATGTCGGTACAACGTCAGTTATGGTTGTGGTCCTTTGCTATGTAATTTTAGAAGAAAGCAATAAACACTACATCATACTCCTACGATGCGTATACCCCTACGATACAGACGTCATATCAGATTAACGTCTGTGGTTTCAGTGTTGGCTCCGCTTTTATAGCAATCTAATAAACATTACATTTGTATCCCTATGATTCAGCAAGTTATATTCAAGCGTTGCTCGACTCCGGAGGAATACATTAACGATAGGTACGTGTGATATTCACATCATCGCACCGTAAAGTGTACTTAGTCCGCCAGAACGACGCAGTGTTCTCTTCATTTCTTACGAGTCTGGGCGATGGCCTCATGCTGACCGAGGATTATGCCAGATTGATTGACAGCCGCTTCGTAGACTGGGCTACGTAGGTCACATACGCCCAGGTAGTCTACGAGTACGACAAGCGCCATCCACGGGTGTTGGTCTTCATAGCACAATCCAGGCCTACCAGCCTCGATGGTCAATACCTCACCAACGCGAAGGGTGACTTCAGATTCCAACATGTCGCCGGCTCTATCGACAGACAATTTGTCGACGAAATGACCGAGGCATCCACGATTTCCAACACCTGATTTCCATACTTCACTACACATGGACCCCTCGTCACCGCGATCACGACCTGATCCGATAACAAGTCATGACCAGCTGCTGGTGCTCACTGATCACAGGGATAATGACTTTGTTCAAGAACTGTCAAGAAGTTCTTCCACACATGCACACGGGTTCGTGAAACGTTCGTGCGTTCTCTATCATAAGGGACTAGTATAAGCACTACATATCAGCTTACGGCTTCTGGTGTTGGTATAATACCCACGTTGCCGTTGCCAGCATTACCCAACTGTAAACAACTGGTTATCAAACACATATGCGGCTCTTCAACATATATGTGCGCGTATAAAATTTATACAAATCTTTAGCGTCATTTTGTAATGTTTCGCTCAGTATAAAAAAAATTACGCCACAGTCACCTTCCCACCGCATGCTTCGCATCACGTCGACTCCCATGGTACGTGGGATCTGCCGAATTTTTTTTTTGTTTTCATGCATACTGCAGCCCTATTTAGGGCTTTAACAGGTATGGGACGTTAAATAATTCTAGAGAACAAATAACACAATCTAAAAAAATACTACAAATGATAAAGGAAATGCCCTCATTAGAGAACAATAGGAGAAAAATGAAGTATTTTACAGGGCAGCAAGTTGTTGTTCAGTAGCAACTATTAATATTTGAGTGGTAAGGAGCGAAGCTTACCAGGAAGCGGAATAGTGCACTGGATCTTACGTAAATGCAAGCGAGCAAATGGGCACATTCACACCCAACACGCAGACGCATTAGATTGAGTAGATGGACACTTGAAACGCTAGAGCCGCCGTGGTCTCGTATCTACGGGTTTATATTATGTACTTCTAACCTGACGTTTTCAAATAAAGTTCTCTGTATCTGTAACCTGACTATTCCGCAGAAGGAAATGCTGCTCAATGTCACTAACTGAGGAGCCATTCCACTCTGTGAAGATGAATTATCAGCGAAGCTGTAAGCACAGGAGACATTGTCTGGATCAACATTGGATGGCATCGGCATAGCATGTTCTTCTTCACTGCCTTCGTCAGCTCCTTGAGCGTATCCTTAAAAGGCGGATCGCGCGACCGCCGCAACGCACGTTTGGTATGAAATTTTCGCAAAGCTACACTTTTGCCGATATACACGATTATCTATGTCGGCTTGGCATCTTGTCCTGCCTTTGTACCACTACCCAGAAAGCCAACGAAGCTTTCATAGAAACTGTTCTCTCTTTGGATTTGTTCTGCCCTGCGGGTACAACGCATTTACATAGTCCACACACATTCACTTTCTGCAAATACGGGTGCGCAGCCCAGTGGACAAAATACTCGCCTTTGGAAATTGTGGCCTGAAATCCTGCCCCGCTAGGAAATTTATTTTCGTTTATTCATTTATTTTTGGGAGTTTTAATAATTGTCGGGTTTTTGCGTCCCAAAACCACGGCATGGGACACCGTAGCAGAGGGCTGCGAAACTTCAACCGCCTAGTCCTTTAACGTGCATGTAAACCTATGTACACGGGCCTCTAACACTTCGCCTCTATTTAAATGCGGTCGCAGCGGCCGGGATTCGATCTCGCGACCTTCGGGTCAGCAGTCGAGTGCCATAACCACTAGGAAGACACCACGGCGGATGTCTGGGAGCACCATAACCAGCAGACAACTGTGACGGGCGTCTGGGTGCTTTTCTCTCTACGGTTCATATATATTCACTTCGTGCAAACATGGGTGTGTAGCCCAGTGCCTTAAATATTCGCCTTCGCAGCGTGGTAGCCCGGGTATAACTCTAGCCCCGCTGGGAAAATTTGTTTCGTTTCATTCATTTATTTCGGGGAGTTTCCTGTCGGCGGACATGAAGCAAATCACACTACCGAGTCACATACACCTTCGCTGTCAAAAAAAACTTCTCCACGCTCTTGTGTATTGAGGTGATATGAGGCTTTTGTGAGTTTACAGGCATCCACTTTCCTCGCAAACTCTTTATACGAAACAGCCTTAAGCACGTCCTCTTTAGTAGTGCTTCTATCTTTCTGCCCTTTCGATCAGTAAGCGAAGCTTTTATGAAGGCAATAAGCGCATCGCCACATGCTATTCCCCGTATGTGGTGTCTTCGCTTGGTATCCTAGCGATTACCTGCTAGGCATATATTCATATTCCTCGCGGGCTAATGAAAGCGAAGGTTGACTGATATGCTTTCCATGTGTTATCCGGCTATGAATACGAATGTCTGCTTCGCACGTGTTCTGACGTATACACGACTTGAATGTTTATTTGCCGTTGTTTCGCTCATTTAGTTGTTGTACACTGGCTCGCCGCTTTCTTAGTTCTGTGTTTACAGCATTACACAAAAGATGAGCGCGAAGCCACGCTGTCTAACGTCCACTCTCGCGACTGCCTCGGTCTGCTCAGGAGAACGCGCCAGGGAGGGGAGGGGGTGCTATTGCATTCCCGGACAGAGGGGCTCAACCCACGCCCGTCGAAGGACCCCGCGCTTTATCTTTATTTAAAAAAAAACTCACAGGGTCCCTTATGCACTCACATAAGGAACTCGAAGGCGAAAGCCATGGAGGCGAAATTCTAGTGGTCCGTTTACTGTGCGATGTCTCTGCACGTTAAAGAACACGAGATGCCCAAAATATCCGGAGCCCTCCCGTACGGTGCGTTTCATAACCACATCGTGGTTTTGGTACGTGAAACCCGACATATTATAATTCAGTGCCGTAGTTGTGATTCAGTGATATCAGTGCCGTAGTTGTCCGCCGCCGTAGCCGGTGTCCGTAACCGCTATCGCGCACTAAGAGGAAAAAAAAACACCAAAATCGAGCGGGATTTCAACCCGGGCCCTATCCATGGCATTCTAGTAGTCATAGGCGTGCGTAGGGTTCCCCATCAGGGGGGCAAAGGTTCATCGCAGCGCCCCCCCACCCTACTAAGTCAATGTATGGGGCAGATTTTGCGCCCCCCTCTCTTAGATGACTAGAAGGGTCAATGTACGGGGCAGATATTGCGCCCCCCTCTTAGGTGATTAGGGGGGGCGGCCGCCCCCCCCCCCTGTGCGCACGCCTATGCGAGTAGTCTACGAGTCATCCCGGTGCTTGAAGCTCCTTCGCAAAAAGAACCTATACAGGCGTCATGTCGGGCAAGGAATCGCGTTAACAGATTTAATATAGTGTGGTAGAAGAGTAAAATAACAACGAGGCGTCACAGAATGTGAAGTGCGTAATGAGTGGGTGGTTTAAAGCTTCCCGCCCATTACAAAGGGCTCAGCCATAATTCTTTGCCATCAACTACAGCATCAACAATGTCATTCTGGTCGAACTGCGCAGTGGGACGGGACACGAAGAGAAAGGCAAGACAAACGAGCGCAGACTAACTTAGTTTATTGAACGATGAAACCAGCCTTATTAACAGCCTCGGCCCATATGACATGTCCCCCTAGGGGGTCACACAGAAACCACTAAAAGCCATGAAACTAAGCACGTTAAGGAGCTATCAATGAAACAGCTTAAAAGCTATCATAAAGACACGTGGCAGGCATAGAAGCATGACAAAAAACATGAAAAAACGCCGTGCATGAGAACGATTGTGCGCACGTGGAAACAACCACGTAGACTGAGGTGGTTACGAGCACGTCGAGCAGAGATATGCATACTCTTTGTCAATAAGAATAATAGACGGGTGGCTGATGCATCCCTCCCCTTTCCCCCTGATATTGAACGCCTCGATAATTCTGTGGTCTATTAACTTCCTTTCTTTCGACAAAACTCTCGCGTCTTCGAAAACTGCTTCGCATCCACATTGGCGGTGCGCTTGTAAATGCAAAGCTGGGGCGATAGCCAGCGATCTCTCTTGCTCCCTTAGTCGCATGTTAACGCATCTTGCGCTCTCCTCTATATACGATTTCCCGCACGTCAATAGCACCAGATGCACCGCACCGACCTCGCAAGTTACATACTTATTCCTGTGATGAATCCCGCAATCACTTCGACGCGGCTCACTCGTATCTTGTCTCCTCTTGCTAACCATGTTGCACACCTTGGAATGTTTAGGAGGCGCGGAAAAAACTACGTTAACCCCATATTTGTTCCCGATCTTTCTTAACCCATGAGAAAGGCCATGAACGTACGGAACAACGGCGAACTTATCGACCACTTTCAACTTTCCGCTAGCATTCCGTCGGATGCCCTTTTCCTTTACCAAGCGGGCGAGCTTGCCTCAAACTCTTGTTGGGTATCGGGTGTCTCAGCTTGCGGCTGCATCTGCGCAGAGCTGATAGACGAAGCGGACAAGGCTACGGTGAGTTAAGGCAAATTCATATACACATAAACATAGGCGTTACGTATTCGGCACTGGGGCAGACAGCCTATTGGGCTCGCACTGAGCTGTGACGACGACCCGGGATTTCTTCGTTCGCTGTCCCCCGTCTCCCCACGCAGCTTGGCTCTTTTATAGCCCTGGGATCCCTTGCATCAGCCAGTAGTTCGAAGCCTCCAATGAGGAACCGCCGTTGGTCGCTGCCTTGATTCGGATCTGTGGATGAGAAGGCTTGCCGCACGTTGCGTGAGGAATTGCTGTCGGTTGCGTCAGGCGCACCGCAGGGGTTGCCGTGGGTTTCATGAGACTCCCACCTTGGTTGGCACCCGTTGCATTAGGCACCTCGCTGGTGCTGACGCTGGTTGGATCAGGTGGTCTATCGATGTTGACCCCACTTGCGTCAGACGTTCTGCCAGCTCGAATATTCTGCCCCAGCAATAAAGTTTGGGTTGTGAGCCCTGGCATTACAGCAGCCCTGCCGCCAGACAATGCGCCGGAAAGACGAGCTGCGTCCACGTGGCTCGGATGCCGGGCGCGCTCGTTCGCCAGGTCCATCCAAGTTCACCTCCAGTACCACGGGGGGCATCTGGCTCCACGCTTCGTTCCGTGAACAGATCTCATTTGTCAGGCCTGGTCCCTGCTCCACTGGCTTGTCGCCAAGATCTGTTGACTAGCTTTGCTCGTCTCTTCTGACGATCTTTTGGTCTCAGCAGTTCTTGTTGACTGTTTTGCAACTTGTAAAGAACGGTCCGACAACAGACAACACACGACATAAGCAAGGGCCCTCGGTCACCCGACAAAACACCAGACCTAATTAGCATAATATATTTCTAGCTACGTGTCTGTCGAAATTTTGTTCCATCTATATCAAGAGGGACATGTGGGACACAAAACTTTTAAAAGCAGAACACAAAATATTACACGTGTAACAAACGCAATGAAACAATGCAAAATAAAGTTGGCCCCTTGAGATCACTCAGGACGGGAGCACTCAGCTGAGGCCGCATTGAGGACAAAACTTTGTTCCAATCTGCCAGCGAAAAACCGAAAGGATAGCCGAAGACGGCACTGATTAGGACGCGCGACACAGTGCGTCCGCGTTCGCGTTTAGCTTTCCTTTCTTGGAAAGAACGTTCAAGTTGTGCTATTCATGCTCCACCTCAGTAACCGGCCACCTTTGTACGACAGGTTATTCAACCAGGTTAGAGGACAGTGGTTCGTTTCGGCCACAAACTTGGAACCGGGGACGTAAAAGGCCAGATTTTGAACGGCGCACACGAGGCAGGCACATTCCTTTTCAGAGGTAATTACGCCTCTTCCCCGCAGCTCAGTTTTCGGCTTAAATACAAAACTGTTCTTTCGTGACCACTGCCATCTGCGTGGCACAATATAGCCCCCATACCGCAATCACTCGCGTCGCATTGGATGATAAAGCCCTTGGAAAAGTCGGGCGCCATAAGAATGGGCTTTTCGCTTAAGAATTGTTTCAGCTTGCAAAACGCATTCTCTTTCTATGAGTGCCATGTCACTTTAACTGGCTACGACTTCCGAAGTGCGTTAGTTAAAGGACTGGCAATGGTAGAGTTGTTTTGCACATAATGCTAATAATATCCCACTAGCCCTAAGAAAGCCCTTATCTCAGACTTTGTGGTTCGTCGTGGATAGTTCACGACGGCGGCTACCTTGATCTCCGAAGGTCTACGCCGGCCACGCCCCATGACGTGTCCCAGGTAAGACACCTCGCCGCAGCCTAGGTGACATTTAGCAGGTTTCGCTGTAAGACCCGCTTCTTTCAACTTGTTCAGCGCGACTTCAAAATGTTCGACATGTTCTTTCCAGCTGTTCGAGAAGGTGGCGACATCGTCGAAATAAGGCAGCGCGAACACACAGGCCATGAAGAACGCGGTTCATTACACCCAAAAAACCATAAGGCGCATTTTTGAGTCCAAACCTCAGCATATGTGGACGACACGTTCCGAATGGAAAAACGAACGCGACGTAGCAGCTAGCACCCTCGGTAAGGGGAACCTGCCAATAACCTCGCACGAGGTAGAGCATGGAAATGTAGTTTGACTTCGACAGTTTCCACCCTTTCCTCTAGACTTGGTATCGAATTAGTCTGGTCTCGAGTTATGGCGTTAAGGCGCCGATAATAGATGCATGGCGTAGGATCCTTTCGCGCCACTTGAACCAATATTAGAGGAGATGTATAGCCACTCTCACCCGGTACTATGACTCCCAACTCAAGCATTCTATTGATCTCATCTTTCATGATCAGCTTCTGCGCACAGGAACATCGATCTGGCTTTCTACGAATCTGTTCCTCACATGTTATCTCGATGTCGTGCTTAATAATCATCGTTTTTCCGAGACGGTCCGAAAACACGTCTTTATTCAAGTCCTCCTTCTGGAATTGACTCAACCGTGGCCCCAGGTTCAACTGTTCCAACATTACCTCTGTACCGCTTTCGCTTGCATCACTAGAAGTCAGAATTTCTGCTCCTTCCTCCTCTGAAGCATTCAAAAGCAGATTTGCGACCGCCTGGCGTTGAACGTACGGTTTCATCAAGTTGCTGTGATAATTTTTTTTAAGACCGCCTTCCTAATTTCACTTCGTAGTTAATGTCGGAAAGCTTCGATATTACTTTAGCGGGTCCCTCCCAATGAACCTCCAGCTTGTTCTTCTTGGAAGGCCGCAGCCACATTACCTGACTTCCCACTTCCATTGTACATTTTTTTGCCGATTTGTCGTAGTATTCTTTCAACATTACTTGCGCAGCCTTCATATGGCTCTCCGCAAGATCTTTTGTTTTTCCGAGGCTCTGAAGGAGGTCGAGAACATGAGGAACTATATTCGGGTCCTCATTATATCCCTCCCAGGATTAGCGTAGCATTCGCAATGGTGTTCTTAAGCTGCGGCCATATACAAGCACTGCGCGGCTAAAGCCAGTGCTCTCATGAGGAGCAGATCTCAAAGCAAACATAGCGGGAGGATACATGCTTCCCAGTCGCATTTGTGCTCATAACAAAGATCTCTCAGTGTACGTTTGAGAACTGAATGCATACGCTCTACCGGATTAGATTGCGGGTGATGGATCGAGCTGTACACCACCTTGATTCCGCATTTATCCAGAAAGGCAGAGGTAAGGCAACTGGTGAAGACGCTGCCATTGGCGCACTGACTTTCAGAAGGAAATTCGACCAGTGCGAATATCGAGAGCAGAGCGTCCACGACGTGAGAATTCAGCTCCCTAAGGGGTACCGCTTCTGGAAATTTTGTTGCTACACAGAGGGCCGTCAGGATGTATCGACAAACTTGCTTTGGCTCCGGCAATGGCCCAACAATGGCAATTACTAGGCGCCCAAAAGGTTCTGTTATAACTGGTACAAGCTTTATAGGCGCCTTCCACTTGTCCGTGGATTTCCCGACCCTCTGACAAGTGTCGCAAGAGCGCACAACGTCTTCGGTGTCTTTCCAGCATTTCGGCCAGTAAAACTCAAGGGAAATACTAGCCTTGGTCTTTTTCAAGCCGAGATGCCCTGCCCACGTGTTTTCGTGCGCTAGTTTCAATAGCTGGCGAAGACAGTTCTGCGGTATTGAAAGTTACTCATACTTCTGACCTTCTACATCTGTGTAGCTACGGTACAATAGCCGAGATTTCTCATAAAAAGAAACATTCGCTTTCTTTATTGCTAATTTTACGCTTTCCATTAGCGCTTTTATCGAGATGTCTTCACGCTGCTCTCGAATGAGCGTCGCTCGATCAAGCCTCGACAGCTCACACCAACTTTCTGTTACACGCTTGAGCGTACTGCCGCCCTCGTCCACTTCGGTTTCGCCGGCGACGACGCTACCCGCTTCAGCTGCAGACAGCTCGAGTAACCCACGCCGAGAGTTTTCTGTCCAAGGCTCGGCCGAATCGCTGCCTAGGCACGCAGCTCGGCCGCTTCTTCAGGTAGTGTTATACTACATGGAACGAGATCAAGTTCCTGTGACAGTTTTCGCGCTTGCGATCGCGTGAGGGCCATGTATGCAACGCTGGAAAAGAACGATTTACGCTGCTCTTTGAGAAGCTGCTCCTTGTTGCTAGAAAAAAGTTGCATTCTCCTGTCCAGTCGTTCGGAGAGACAAACGAAGGTTGGACAACGTCCATAGTTGCCGCTGAGTCTCGAAGTGCTCGAAACGTTTTCCCATTGACCGCTAGTCTCCTGTATATACGGTGCTGACAACCACTTGTTCTTTTCTGATGCCCGAATTCTTGCAAAAGCAACCTTTGGTTTGAAATTTAACGCGATGTGCCCTTCTTTTCTGCAACTGTAACAGATTAGCGGCTTCCGTGACTCACACGCCTGTGTAGTAACAGTGAGCTGTTTGCGAAGCTCACTCGATTTCTGCGCTTCCGTTTGCCCTTCCCTCACAGTCTCCTTCGTAAGAGACCAGTCGTTTCTGAAATTACGGTGCGGAACGAGTTTTTGTTGAGGTTTCTTCGGAAAACCCTTTTTTTCTCAGCTTTTTCAACACGCACGGCCCTACTGTGCAAGTTCCTACGAGTATAGTGCTCTTCAGCTAATTGTGCTGCCTTGTTTAGCTGTACTTCTCCAAACTTACCCTGCAGCCAAAGCTTGACGTCATCATCGATACAGCGGTAAAATTGCTCCAATGCTATGCACTCTACCACTTTATCGCGATCGTCATAAAGTCTTCGCCCTTGATCCATTCAATTAAATCGGCTTGAATGCGAAACGCGAAGTCAACGTATGACTCATCACCCCTTTTACAGCGAAAGCTGTTATGAGATCATTTCTCCGGCCGTTTTTGGCGCCGTAGTTGTCCGCCGCCGCCGCCGCCGCCGGTGTCCGTAACCAGTATCGCTCGAAATAAGAAAAAAAACTAAATAAGAAAAAAATTCCAGGATGGAACGAGGTTCGAACCTGGGCCCTCTGCGTGGGAGCCCAGTATTCAACCTCTGAGCCATGCCGGTGCTTGAAACTGCTTTGCAAAAAGGTCCTATACAGGCTTCATGTCGGGAAGGAACCACATTAGCATATGCAATATAGCGTGGTAGAAGATTAAAATAAGCACCAAGCGTCGCACAACGCGAATTCTGTAACCAGGCGTCAAACAATTGCGAATTGCGCAACGAGTAGGTTGTTGAATGCTTCCAACCCATTACAAAAGGGCTCTGCCATAATTCCTCATCGTCATCAGGCGCAGAAAATCAACAAATTGCGCATAATCCCTTACATGCGTTTAGCAGGTACCAACGCTCTCTGTAGAATGACGAAAAATGGCACAGTGCCTGCTGCCCTACTTTTAAAAAATTACAATTATTTATAGCGTAGTGGGTTCCTCGCAAGTGCACTTGTATTGGTTGCCAAGGAAGCCCATAAGCGCATGATCCACTTCCTCGGGGTCTCAGTAAGATTACAATGATTTATAGCGTAGTGGGTTCCTCGCAAGTCCACTTGTATTGGTTGCCAAGGAAGCCCATAAGCGCATGATCCATTACCTCGGGGTCCCAATAAAGTTCTTCGCCCCCCCCGTCTCTCTTCCACGTCAACGTATACAGCATGACGGGAGAGGGAAATAGCGACCGGGCGTCACCCAATGCAAATTACATAACTGGTGGGCCGTTTAAAGATTCCAACCCATTACAAAGGGCTGAGCCATAATTCTTCATCGTCATCAGTCGTCACGTCAACAAAGTGCACATAATGCCTTACAGACGTGTAGCTGGTGCCTCGCTTCTCCATAGAATGACGAATAATGGCTTAGTGGGTGCTTCCCAACTTCACAAAAAGTTTGATTTGTGGCGTAGTGGGTACCTTTCTAGTGTACTTGTATTGTAGCCCCAAGAGAGCTTAACGGGCTCTAGCCGCTCTTCCAGCTTTCGCTGTGACTGTGCTGCGGTTTCAGCGCAGGCCTGGCGTTTTTTTGCATACCGGAATCTTTGCCGGAAAGGCTCGGGTGACAATTTATATCTTCTCAACAGAGCCTCCCTAACCTCGTCATAGCTCTCAAACGCCTCCCTCGACAAACACGTTATCACGTCGCATACTTCACCGGGAAGCAGAACTAACAGGTTCTGTGCCCAAAGAGACCGCTCGATACCGTTTCTATCGCAGACGTGTTCGAAATTTACGAGATACTTCGCGATGTCCTCGCCCACTACGACCGGTGGCACTTGTTGTTTGTTGTTGTATGGTATTTTTTGGCACAAGGGCCAGTGGTGGCCAAAGAGTGCCAGGTCATGGTATGGGATGTGATCAATGAGGATGTTAGATGGCTGTATAAGGGCCTAAAATTGTTCGCAGTGACGGTGCGTAAAAAGTATAATTGCTAAAATCATGACAGTGGCGTGAACTGTGTGGTGAGGATAAATCAGTAGTGCTTGTGTTACTAAAATAGAGCATGGAGGTAGCACGAAAACCTCACGTACGCCCTTGAGACCAAGGGCCTGAGGTAGGTGCTTTCTCTTAAGAGACTACCGCAACATCGACCTCTTGTGAGAGGCCGTGCTACGGATCACCTGTGTATATGATGTGAAAATTACGAAGTTCTTTGAAGTATCTTAAAAGATATTGCTATTTGAAAAACGGATCCTTGCCTAGCAACATTGCTGGGTGTAGTGGGATTTGCTGTCGGACTGGTACTGGAAAATGTTTTCTCCTAAGCACTTCAAGTTCTCGGCATTCCAACAAGACGTGAAGGACTGAGAGTGGCTGGCCACATTTATCACAGCTGGGTGGCTCACCACCGGATAAAAGGTACGCGTGTGTGCTGTGTGTGTGTCCTATTCTAAGTCTGCATAATGTTACTTCGGTGTGGCGTGTCTTTGCAGTGGGCGTCCAACTACAAAGGTGTGGCTTAATCAAGTGTAATTTGTTATCTAGTTCTAGATCCCATGACCTTTGCCAGAAGGCCCTGAGCTTTTTCCTTAAAAAGGGTTTCAGGTCCGTTACGGGAACCCCCATAGATGTATTAGTAGCATTTACGTGGACAGAAGTGGCTAGCTGGTCAGCCAAGACATTGCCTTCGATGTCTCTATGTCCAGGCACCCAGCATAACACGATATGTTGGCCAGATGCATACATGGTGCAAAGGAGTGCATATAGTTCCATCACTACAGGGTTTTTATTCTTTCGGAGAGACATGATGGCTTTCACCACACTGAGAGAGTCTGTGAATATAATAGATTTTTCTAACTTTTCTTTGCTGATATGTTTCACAGCAGTCAATAGTGCAAAGGCTTCTGCTGTGAAGATACTTGTTTCTCGGTGCATAGCGCCGGATTCTGTAAATGAAGGACCGATCGCTGCATAATGAACACCGGCATGCGACTTGGAAGCATCAGTAAAAAACTCAGCACAACAGTACTTTGCCTGTAATTCAAGAAAATGTGTTTGTATATGCGCTTGTGGAGCATGTTTGGAAGTTCTGATGAAGGATATGTCACAGTCAATTTGTTGGCACTGCCATGGCGGGAGTGGTCTCGCCGGAGGCATTACATGGTGTGTAACAATCGAGACATCCATTTCTTCATTAAGCTTCCTGACACGAAGTGAGAACGGCTCTCTTAGTGCCGGTCGCTTGTGGAATAGTGTGGCACATCCTGTATCATTTACAGTAGGATAAGCAGGGTGTTCAGATTGTGCATTCACTTTCAGAAAATACGTGAAGATATTGTATGACCGTTGCAAACTGAGTGACCACTCATCTGATTCCACATAGAGACTTTGTACTGGGCTCGTCCTGAAGGCGCCAGTGGCTAGGCGTATGCCCAAATGGTGAATCGGATCAAGCATTTTCAGCGCACTTGGTGCGGCAGAGTGATACACCACACTTCCGTAGTCTAAACGTGTCTTGACAAGACTCTTGTAGAGGTTCATTAAGCACTTCCTGTCACTTCCCCAAGTTGTGTGTGACAGTATTTTTAGGATATTCATTGTTTTTAGGCACTTTGTTTTAATGTACTTGATGTGTGGGATGAAGGACAGTTTTGAGTCAAGAATGACACCTAGAAACTTATGTTCTTTGTTGACCTGCAAGCGTTGTCCATCCAGCGTAACCTCAGGATCTGATACAAGGCCTCTTTTACAGCGAAAGCTGTTATGAGATCATTTCTCCGGCCGTTTTTGGCGCCGTAGTTGTCCGCCGCCGCCGCCGCCGCCGCCGGTGTCCGTAACCAGTATCGCTCGAAATAAGAAAAAAAACTAAATAAGAAAAAAATTCCAGGATGGAACGAGGTTCGAACCTGGGCCCTCTGCGTGGGAGCCCAGTATTCAACCTCTGAGCCATGCCGGTGCTTGAAACTGCTTTGCAAAAAGGTCCTATACAGGCTTCATGTCAGGAAGGAACCACATTAGCATATGCAATATAGCGTGGTAGAAGATTAAAATAAGCACCAAGCGTCGCACAACGCGAATTCTGTAACCAGGCGTCAAACAATTGCGAATTGCGCAACGAGTAGGTTGTTGAATGCTTCCAACCCATTACAAAAGGGCTCTGCCATAATTCTTCATCGTCATCAGGCGCAGAAAATCAACAAATTGCGCATAATCCCTTACATGCGTTTAGCAGGTACCAACGCTCTCTGTAGAATGACGAAAAATGGCACAGTGCCTGCTGCCCTACTTTTAAAAAATTACAATTATTTATAGCGTAGTGGGTTCCTCGCAAGTGCACTTGTATTGGTTGCCAAGGAAGCCCATAAGCGCATGATCCACTTCCTCGGGGTCTCAGTAAGATTACAATGATTTATAGCGTAGTGGGTTCCTCGCAAGTCCACTTGTATTGGTTGCCAAGGAAGCCCATAAGCGCATGATCCATTACCTCGGGGTCCCAATAAAGTTCTTCGCCCCCCCCCGTCTCTCTTCCACGTCAACGTATACAGCATGACGGGAGAGGGAAATAGCGACCGGGCGTCACCCAATGCAAATTACATAACTGGTGGGCCGTTTAAAGATTCCAACCCATTACAAAGGGCTGAGCCATAATTCTTCATCGTCATCAGTCGTCACGTCAACAAAGTGCACATAATGCCTTACAGACGTGTAGCTGGTGCCTCGCTTCTCCATAGAATGACGAATAATGGCTTAGTGGGTGCTTCCCAACTTCACAAAAAGTTTGATTTGTGGCGTAGTGGGTACCTTTCTAGTGTACTTGTATTGTAGCCCCAAGAGAGCTTAACGGGCTCTAGCCGCTCTTCCAGCTTTCGCTGTGACTGTGCTGCGGTTTCAGCGCAGGCCTGGCGTTTTTTTCTGTTAAAAAGAACACACGAGCATTTAAGGGGGTTTATCTTAAAACCATTTTCATTTGCCCACTTAGTTATTTTGTTCAGGCCAAGCTGAACTTGTCGCTCACAGATTGAAAAGTTACATGATTTGAAGCCTATTTGGACGTCATCAACATATACACAGTAAAACATTGCGGGAGGAATAACCGTACGAAGGGAGTTCATTTTTACAATGAAGAGGGTGCAGCTAAGCACTCCTCCTTGTGGCACACCAGTTTCTTGAGTGAACGGTTTTGACAGGACATTTCCCACTCTAACGCGAAAAGTGCGATTGGACAGGTAACTTTCTATTGTTTTGAGCATGTTGCCCCGAACACCCAACGCGGACAGGTCTTTGAGGATTCCAAATCGCCATGTTGTGTCATAGGCTTTCTCGAGGTCGAGAAATACGGAAAGAAAAAACTGTTTATGGATAAAGGCATCTCTAACTATTCCCTCAATGCGAACAAGGTGGTCTAGTGTTGAGCGACCCTCCCTGAAGCCGCACTGAAGTGGGTCTAGTAGGTTGTTGTTTTCGAGAAGATAGATTAATCGCCGGTTTATCATTTTTTCATAGAGTTTGCACAAGCAGCTCGTCAATGCTATTGGCCTATAGCTACTGGCTAAGGACGGATCTTTCCCTTGCTTGTGTATTGGAATGATAATGGCTTCTTTCCAAGACGTTGGAATGTACCCAGCTGCCCACAAGGTGTTGTAGAGAGACAGAAGTGCATTCTGTGCTTCGGGGTGTAAGTTCCTGATCATCTCATACATTATACGATCACCACCTGGTGCTGAGTTGTGGCAGGAGTTCAAAGCGGCCTTGAGTTCGGCTACATTAAACGGGCGGTTGTAAGGTTCATCTTTTGCGCACTTTCGTTCGAGGCGTTCCCGCTGAGCGCGTTCCTTGAACCTCAGGAAAGTTGGATTATAGTGGGATGCACTAGAAATATGTTGAAAGTGTTCACCCAGAAAGTCTGCCTGGTCTTCCATGCTATTGCCTTCGGTATTTACTAAGGGTAGTGGTTGTGTTTCCCGGCCATTTATTTTGTTTAGGCTATTCCACACCTTACCCTCATCCGTATAAGAGTTTATGTTAGATATGTGCTTTTGCCAGCTTTCTCTCCTAGCCTGTCGACGGACTCGCCTGCCCTGCGACTTTGTTTGCTTGAAATTAACGAGGTTCTCAGCTGTTGGATGGTCACGAAGTAGAGCCCAAGCTTTGTTCTGTTTTTTTCTTGCCTCCCTACATTCTTCATTCCACCAGGGTATGCGACGTTTTCTGACTTGTCTGTTGGTTTGTTTAATACATTTTTCAGCAGCGTCTATAATAAAATGTGTTATATACGCCACAGCGTCATCTATGCTAGAGGAAGCAATGTCATCCCACTGTAGATATGTGTGTTCTTGGAACAGCTCCCAGTTTGCCGACTTCATTTTCCAACGAGGAAGCTGGGGGGAACCACTGTCTCGTTTTGTTAAGCTTATCGCTATAGGGAAGTGGTCGCTTCCGTATGGGTTTTTAGTAACCTGCCATTCAAGATACGGAACTAGAGTACTGGATGTGATGGTTAAGTCGATAGATGAGCAAGTTTGGTGCGTGGCATTGAAGTATGTGTGTTCGTTTTTGTTGAGCAGACATGCACCAGTAGAGAATAGGAAATTTTCTATCAGTCTTCCTCTCGCATCACAACGAGAATCTCCCCAAAGAGTGCTATGTGCATTGAAATCTCCAACTACTAAATAGGGTTCAGGAAGCTCATCAATTAGGTTCTGGAATTCAGTTCTACTAAGTCTATAGCCTGGGGGAATGTATAATGAGATGACAGTGATTAGTTTGTTAAAAAGCACCGCTTGAATAGCGACTGCTTCTAGATGTGTTCTCAGATGGAGTTGCCTGCAGCTAACGCTACTATCAACTATGATCGCCACACCACTGGACGAAGTGACTGCGTCGTCATGGTCCCTGCGGAATATGGCATATTGTCTGAGGAACTTTGTGTGTGTCGGTTTAAGATGTGTTTCTTCAACACACAGCACTTTTGGACTGAATTTACGCAGGAGCTCATTAACGTCGTCTAGATTATGCAGAACACCTCTGACGTTCCATTGCAATACCTGCGTATCCATCTTGAATGGAAGGTTAGTGCTGTGTGTTTAGAGAAACCTCAAGTTACGGAGCTCTTTCTACGCCCCGTAATAGGAATTTTTCCTTTCTTAGAGCGGTCGACAGAGTCGCGCCGCTCCTTTGGCGCTTTCCGCGCCGCCTCACTCGAACTAGTGTCCATCACCTCTTGCGAGGCGTTGGATGTTCGCCGAAGAGGCTTCGCCTCAGGAGGCAGAGCCTTTGGGCTCACCTGCTCAGAGGCTGGTGGGTCCTTTTTTAGAGATGGCGATGCAGCACTGGCTGCAGCCGCCGAGGGGGAAGTTGGTGTCACTGCCAGCTCACTACGTGTGCGCTGGACAGCCGCCGGAAGCCGTTGTGACGCTGCCCCCTGTCGCGCCACATCGGCAAAGCTACCATTCGGTAGGTAGGAAATACGCCTGCGTGCCTCCTTGAAGGAGATGTTTTCTTTGACCTTAATTACAACTATTTCCTTCTCTCTCTTCCATGATGGGCACGATCGCGAGTACGCGGCATGGTCCCCATCACAGTTCACACAGTGTGCAGCATTTTCGCAGGACTCGGACGGATGTTCAGTTGCACTACATTTTGCACAGGTAGAGCGGCCGCGACAGTTTTGTGAACTGTGGCCGAATCGCTGGCACTTGAAGCATCGGAGAGGATTTGGAATGTAGGGTCTGACTTTGAGTTTGATGTACCCTGCCTCGATCGTTTCGGGCAGGATACTGGAGCCAAAAGTAAGGATTAGATGCTTGGTCTGTATTTCCTTTCCATCGCGCCTCATGCTAATTCTCTTCACATTCAGGACATTCTGGTCACTCCAGCCCTCAACAAGTTCAGCCTCGGTTAGTCCCATGAGGTCATGATCTGAGGCAACACCACGGGATGTGTTCATCGTGCGGTGGGGGGTGACTGTCACTGGGACGTCCCCAAATGATGTTAGATTCGACAGTTTCTGATGCTGCATTTGGTCGCGGAGTTCTAAGAGGAGATCTCCATTTGCCATTCTAGATGCTTTGTAGCCTGCTCCAATTGTATCTGACAGTGTTTTCGAGACCAGGAAAGGTGAGATCATTCTCACTGTCTTTCCTGCTTTTTCGGAATGTACGACATGATAACGTGGAAAGGTTTCTTTCTGGTGTCCAAGAAAGCGAAATACATCTTCGGTGCGCCCCCTCTTATGGGGACGATCGGGAAGTTTCGGGAAAGAGCTATCCATAGGATGTCGTATGTTTCGGCAGTAACGCCAACCACCCACCACGGAGCCCAACTAGGGGACGCTGCAGGAAGTGTGAAAAGCACATCCTGCAAGGGCCAGCTGTACGTTACCGCTATAACCAAATATGGCGTATCCAAGGCTGGCTACCCACACAAGGTTAACCCTTGCCGCCATGAAAAAGGAAGTAAGTTGAAGAGAGTGGAGGACAGGAAAGGTGAACAGTGAGAGAGAAAGACGAAGATGTGGGAGAGAGATAGGAAAAGGCGACTGCCGATTTCCCCTGGGTGGGTCAGCCCAGGGGTGCCGTCTACGTGAAGCCGGGGCCAAAGGGGTGTGTTGCCTCTGCCGGGGGGCCTTAAAGGTCCAATCACCCGGCGTCGGCTCAGCCCCCAGGATCCCCTTTTCCCCGGACACGGCGAAGCCACGCACGGCTAGGCGTGGGAGGAGGTCGAAACCCCCCCGTTAGCTCGGGTCCGTGGTGTCGCTACACCCGGTGGCACTTGGTCCCGAATTGTATGACCGGTGGCCTGAACCGTCACAGAAGCTACGCTAGGCATCTGCGAACCTTGTCGGAGCGGCAATTGTAGTCTTCATCTCGAGGCGCTCTTGTCTTTCGGCCTCCTCATGCTCACGGCGTTCTCGTCTTTCCGCCTCTTCGCGCTCACGGTGTTCTTTGATCTCCACCCAGGCCTTATCGACTTCTTCAGCCGTTACTCTCTCCTTCTGCGTGATCTCAAGAATAGCTTGCTTTCGTTTCGCACGGCCCAGAGTAAGACCGAGTTCTTCAGAAATTTCGATTAGTTCGTTCACTTTAAGGTTCTCCATCGTTCACACTAGACTCTTGCTGTTTGGCTTTGCTAGAATTTACTTGCTGTACCCACTGTATCTCTACTAGGAAGACACGCAAGTCATTCTCAACACAGCCGTGTTTACACCAGCGTTGCGGAGTTGCCATACCAGAATTGGAATGACTCCGGAATCATTCCACATTTTCGTGACTCCGGAATGGAATGGGAATGAAATGGGGACAACGCTTGGAGGAATGGAATGGGTATGGAATTAAGCGCCTTTACACGGAATGGAATGGGAATGGAATTAGGTCTTTTGCCGAAAATACAGCACGTTTTCGACTACGCGCTGTTTTTCAAACTTCAAACATTATTAAGTCAGAGCCTCGAATTTAACAATAAGGCAGTATTTTTAAAATGATTTGGCTGATTACAAGCACGGTACATTTATAAGCAACGCGCCTACTGCAAACCGACGCATAACTTAGTGTACAAACAAATGCATTATCCCAGCAGATACTGAAGGGAGAAACAAATTATCCATGCGCGTTGGTTCCCATTGATACTCCCACACGAAAGTAGCGAATACTCTATGCAGAGCCTGATCTTTATCTCATGAGCAGTTTCAGTTTAGTACCTGACACACGCTTTGCGAGAAGGAAGGCATTGGATACCTGCGCACAAGCGAATAATAATATCTCGGGTTTAACGTCCCAAAACCACGATATGATTATGAGAGACGCCGTAGTGGAGGGCTCCGGAAATTTCGAACACCTGGGGTTCTTTAACGTGCACCTAAATCTAAGTACACGGGCCTCAAACATTTTAGCCTCCATCGAAAATGCAGCCGCCGCGGCCGGGATTCGATCCCGCGACCTTCGGGTCAGCAGCCGAGCGCCATAACCACTAGACCACCGTGGTGGGGCCACAGGCGAACACAGAAAGTTCTCCGCACCCCATCCATGCTTGCGAGGCGCACTTGACAAGCGTGAGTGCTGAAGAGCAGTGCGGCGCAGTGTTCCATATTCGATGCAAAGACACAAGGTGCCCGAGCCACCCGAGCGGTGCACCGTTCCAACTAATACCAGCAGATCTAGAGGGTTTTGTTTCCCATTACCAAATCTTAGTTTTCTCCATATTCACCACCGCTCTAGACGCGTGGCAAAACTGCTTACTCTCTTGAACACTACCTTTGTCAGCATAAAAATACGCTATGTCGCCATAGCGTATTTCGTCATTTTAGCATGTCGTCATAGCGTATTTCGTCATTTTAGCATTGACACATTCAAGCTTAAACAATATAAAACATCACCATTCGTTCAAACGTTGCTGACCATGCAAATACTATAGGTAGCGGGAGAACTGCCCCTATGAGAATTAGTAGGATGGTTGTACCGCACGAGATATGTCACCAAACAACTATCCCTCGACCTTAGTAACGTGTTTTGCGTACTTTTGCCGTTCTTAATGTATCTTATGACATCAGCTTTATGGGGCGTTCATTCATACCTATCAAGATGCCTTTCCTACGTTGAGAAATTACAGGAATAGAATTCAACTGCACGGCCATTCCCGGAGTTGGAATGGGCTAAGTTTTTCAATCCGAGGAATTGAAAGAAATGGAAGTGCGGCAAGTTCTAATTCCCCTTAATGGAATTGGAATGGAATGGAGGCGCCCGTTCCGCAACACTGGTTTACACCCTTCGCATTAACTTTGGTTTTAAAGCGCTCCTTCTTGGCTCGAAACAATCAAAGTTCACTCCAATGCTACACAAAACCTTTCTCTAAACTACGACAACCTGTGCGAAAGACGTCTGGTGAACTGAGGGGAAAACATCAGGCACTCACCGCATCGAGGTAGCTGACGCCAGCCGATCCTGCAGCTGCCATCCTTGTTGGGTATCGGATGTCTCTGCTTGCGGCTGCATCTGCGCAGAGCTGATAGACTAAGTGGACAAGGCGATGGTTAAGGCAAATTTATATACATATAAAGATCGGCGTTACATATTCGGCACAGGGGCCCACAGATTATTTGGCCGGCACTGAGGTGCGACGACGACCCGGGATTTCTTCGTTCGCTGTCCCCCGTCTCCCCGCGCAGCTTGGTTCTTTTTATAGCCCTGGGATCCATTGCAACAGCCACTAGTTCGAAGCCTCCAGTCAGGAAACGCCGTTGGTCGCTGCCTTGATTCGGATCCGTCGGTGAGAAGGCTTGCCGCACGTTGAGTGAGGAATTGCCGTCGGTTGCGTCAGGCGCACCGCAGGAGTTGCCGTGGGTTGCATGAGACTCCCGCCTTGGTTGGCACCCGTTACATTAGGCACCTCGCTGGTGTTGACGCTGGTTGGATCAGGCAGTCTATCGATGTTGACGCCACTTGCGTCAGACGTTCTACCAGCTTGAATATCCTGCCGCAGCAATGAAGTTTGAATTGGGAGCTCTGGCATAACAGTGTCCATCAGGTGGCTCGGATACCCAGCGTTCCTTAGCCTTTCCACTTGCTTTTAAAAGCTTTGCGTCATCTTGAGGACGCAGGATTTTTCGAGTGCTGCTCTCAAAGCACTGAAAGCGATCCCCATTTTAATCACCTTTGCGTGGGTGGACGCATAATTAAGTAGCGGTTTTCGAGCCATTGGCTGCCAAGGGCTCGAAAACACCACACACATCACACACATCACATTTATACGTTATTTTGTAACCCCTAAATTACAAGGGTACATTGTAACCTTTATAAATGTTGATATTATAGAGGTTACGCAGTAGGCCTTTATTTTCAAAAACCGAAGGTAACCTCTAAAATGTGTTACATTTAGGCTTCATCTACCGTTAGATGTCTTTTTCATTGATTGTACTCTATCTTTACAGCCAACGTATACGTTGGCGACGAATTCCATCTCGAATTGCGCCAGCAATGTCATGTCTGCCAGTTTACTGAATTGTTCTCGCCAATGTTTCAGAAATCAGAAATGCTTTTATTTTCGAACAAAATTGTTGGGGGTCCTTCAGGCAAAAAGCTGCACCATACAGCTTGAATTTGCCTGAAGGCCCTTACATGGCAGCAGTAACACTAAAACAAGCATATATACACGTGTTTAGCAAATATCCCAATACATCATTTCAAAGCAACTAAAAAAAGTGCAACATGTTGAATAACACTTGTGTTTTCCTAGAAACACATGGTATTTAAAAATAACATAGAAATGTAATACATGTACAGAGAAGAAATGTGAAAAATGCGTTTTCATACATCAGAAACAGTGGTATTTACAACACTAAGTGAATCACTGCTATAACCATAACTATGATGTACAATATGACGATACTTTGTATATTGAAACACTGAGCGCAAAATAGATATTACAACAGAAAATGCGAAAAAGTAATAACGATTGCGCTTACATGTTCATTCCGATTTACAAAAGCCCTCTCTAATTTGTTTGCGAGTCAAAGTATTTGGAATGAATCTTTCCCCTTCCAATTTATTTAACAACGAAGGTAGGCTATGTCGTAGTGACTACAATAGATAATTTGTGCGTCTGTATGGTACGGACCACCTGCCTTGGGCGCTGAGCCGTCCTCCACGACGGGAGGCAGAAAATAGCGCCCCTTTTCATTTCTTTCACGAACCACACTCTCTCTCTGTCTTGGCTACGAGTGCGCGAGTCACGTTTCTTGTATTCGAGTCGTGACGTATGTTTTAAGAAGGATTTGATATTGTCGGAGCCGAAACAAAATGAATATAAAAGTCGGTATTCGTAAAGATTTGTCACACGTATTATATTATGTTTTTGAAAAAGTTGCGCGCTGAGATGAAAATAAGGTACTGCAGAATGGGCAAGTTGGTGCATTGTGATATCGTATTGGTATAGCGCAGCTCAGTTTGAGCATAAAGAATAGAGGCTACAGCGAAGAAGGAAACACGGGCAACAGGATGAGCGCTCATCCTGTTGCCTGTGTTTCCTTCTCCGCCTGTTGCCTCTTTCCTTCATGCTCAAACTGAGCTGCGCTATACCAGTATGAAAATAAGGTACATTGGCTATTTGTCGAAGTATGCGTTTTTGAAGTTGTAGAACTGCACGAATGTTAGCTTTTGTGGTGGTGGCCCATACAAGCGCACAATGGTGAAGATGCGATTCAAGCGAGGCATAATATATTTGCAATTTTACCTTCTCAGGAAAAAATGCCGACAGCGAGACAGCACACCAGCGGCAGATGATTTTGGGATTAGTTCAACGTGATGGGTCGAATTTTATTTATTGGATACTGTGAAGCTAAACAGGCCCATACAGGAGTGAACAATGAATACATAGGTCAATTTCGCAACAGAATAACAAAAGAACAGTTATCACACTTCGGCACAGTGTTTTATGCGACAACGTTGTCTACATAGTTCGAAAAGAACAGAGATTCATTTTTACATAACTCAGTGCACACTATCAACACACTATTCTTACAGTGTTAGAGTGAATTTAGAAATGTAGAAATTTTGCAATTTCAAGGGGTTACACAAAAAGAAATTGCTCGATTTTAGCGGTTAACGCCTCCAAAGATTCAACATTCATTCAAGCATGTGGCAGAGCGTTCCATTTTTCTATGGTAGACGGGAAGAAAGAACACTTGTAAGTATCACAGCGCGTTATATATGGTCTGATACACTTTGTATGATTTAGCCTGGAATTGCGCTGATAGGGTTCTTTGAAGTAGTCGTTCTTATTAACAGCAAGCTTATCGTGATATAACAAGTACATCAATTTCAAAGAGGCAACGCGCCGGCGGGTTTCAAGTGTCTGTATCGCAGAGCGATTGCGCAGCAGCGTCACACTGTCATTCCTAGAGTGTCTGGAATAAATAAAACGATGCGCCTTGTTTTGAATTGCCTCTAGCTTCATGATAAGGTACACTTGGTAGGGATCCCATACTACACTGCCGTATTCGAGAATGGGGCGTACCAGAGATTTATAGCATGATAGTTTAACATTCGGGGGTGATGTTGCAAGTTTCCTGCGCAGAAACCCCAGTTCTTTGAACGCTTTTTGACATGTATTACTAATGTGCGTGTCCCATTTCAATGTACTCGTTAGCGTCACCCCTAAATATTTGTACGATTCTGTTCGCGCAAGGTTTGATCCCATAAGGTTGTAAGTGAACAGTAGTGGCTTTTTCTTTCGTGTTATTGACATGCACACTGTCTTAGTTACATTTATTTGCATTCCCCATTTTTTGCACCACTTGGCAATACTGAGCAAAGATAAGTTTAATTTAACTTGATCTGCCTCTGTTCGTATTGTTTTGTATATGACGCAGTCATCTGCAAATAGTCTTAGTGTGACGTCTGGTTCAACTTCAAGGTGCATGTCATTCACGTATATTAAGAATAAGATAGGACCTAACGCAGACCCTTGGGGCACTCCCGAAAAAACTTCCAAACATTCTGATTCAGCACTGTTTACTTTAACGAATTGTGTACGGTTATAAAGGTACGCGCTTATCTAGGATACTACTTTGTCGTCTATTCCAATGTTCCTAAGCTTGCTTATTAACTTCCAGTAGGTTACCCTGTCAAACGCTTTTGAAAAGTCTATGAATATAGCGTCGACCTGTAGCCTCGAATTAATTACGGCAGCAAAGTCGTGGACGGTTTCCAAAAGCTGTGTTGTTGTCGAAAGATCCTTGCGGAAGCCATGTTATTTAGTGTATAGCAAGTTGTTTTCTTCAAGGTGAGTCATAATTGCTTTGTTAATAATGTGTTCCATGTGCTTACAACATCAACTGGTTAGTGATACAGGTCTCTAATTGTTTACCTGTAGTTTGCTCCCGCCTTTGTGGATAGGGATGATCTTTGCACATAGCCATTCCGCTGGAACGTTAGCAGTTTTAAAGGATGCTGTGAAAATTTCATGAATGAAAGGCGTCACTCGCTCTGCGTAGCGTCTAAGAAACATATTTGAAATTTTGTCGGGTCCTGGTGACTTTTGTACGTCCATTTGCAAGAGAAGGTTTAGAATTCCCTGCTCTGAAAATTCTACTGGCACCATTGTTGAATCGTGGACTAGCGGTTCGACGTGTTCCGGAGGTCCCGAAGTACGAGTGAAGACGGACTGAAAATATTCGTTGAACACGTTTGCGATAGTGGAAGCATCGTCGTGAATTACACCATGGATTTCTAACTGCGCGACACTGTTTTCAGTCTTGGACAGATAACGCCAAAATTTGCGTGGTTCTTGTGTCATGAAAGTTGTGAGTGTTGTAGCGAAGAAGTTGTTACGCGCAGAGCTAATTTCCTGTTTTAGCTCAAGGGTTAATCTACGGACTTCTTCAGAGTAGCTTTGTTCTTGCGCATGCGCTTTATTTTTCTTTTCTTGTGAATAATGTTGCGTGATATCCACGGCGTTCTGCGCTTTGTACGTTTTATTTTTGTAGGGACAAACTTTTCTTCACAGTAAGCAATCGCTTCTTTAAAGTATGCCTTAAATTTTCCACTGTACCGTATTTTTCAAGGCAAAAGTTGTACGATAATGCTTCCAGGTAATCAATAACACCAACATCATCAGCTCTGTTATAAACTTTGACGGGAACTCGTGATTCAGAACCAGAATTTCTGCAACCAACGTTCAGTGTCAGTCTCAAAAGCATATGATCGGATATCCCATCCTCTACTGTTCAGTTGACAAAGTATGTGACACAAATGCAAGATCCAATACTGAACTGGTTTGCTGTTGAATACGCGTGGGCTGCGTCACAAGATGATCTAACGAGAAACAATAGCCTATATTCAGCAGAAGATCACAGCTGGATGCTTTCTTGCCGGTTATTGATAATGTTTTCCACTCAATAGAAGGAAGATTAAAATCGCCAATAAGGACTATTTTACTTCTATTTTTAGCACGTTTGGTTAGGTAATCGTGAATTTGTGTCAGATATTCGTCAGGAGCATTCGGCTTTCGATAAATTGTATCTATTAGTATGGAGGTATTGTGGCCTTTTATAGTGCACCAAACGCTTTCGTGATTATGGATACCTTGTTCAGCGTGATATGATAGCCCACGTTTTACAGCGATAGGCACACCGCCCCCGCGTCCGTCACGATCAAAATGAACAAAGGAATAACAGGGTGGAATAATTTCGGAGTCACGTACATCAGAGTGCAGCCAGGTTTCAGTTATTACGACAACGTCAGGAGAGTACAGAATAAGCAATTGTTCAAGTTTATCTATCTTATTTACAATGCTTCGCGCGTTAAAACAAATCAACGAAAATGAAGACGCACTTGCACTTTGTCAAGTACGTTTACTGTTCCACTTTCCGGCACCTTTGTGACTAGGCCTATCAAGCAATACCCTTGAATTTTCAGCTTCATTCCAAACATACAGCTGATCATTTACTTTTAGTTTGTCAAAGACAAGGGTGACCTTATCACCCCTTTCCCGTTCAGCTTTCGATGATCGCCAGAGCTTACTACGCAAGGCGCGAACAGGTGCCGAGAAGTCCTCAGAAATAGATAAATGACTGCCTTTCAGCTTAGAACAGTTTCGCAGAACAGCCTCCTTTTCACTGAAGCTGAAAAATCGCAAAATAACGGGACGAACACGGCTGTCCGCTTTCTTGCCGATACGGTGAACACGCTCAACCGATTGAACTTCTATTCCGAGCATGTCTTTTATTATATATTTAACAACGGCCTCTCTCGGGTTCGCCAAGGTTTCATTATCTGCTTCATGGAGCCCATAAATAACAATATTGTTACGGCGGCTTCTATTTTCTAGCTGATCTAGTTTGCCAGTCAATGTTTCGACCTTTTTACAGACCGTGCTCACTTTCTGCTCACACTGCTCCATCTTTTCACTGCATTGTTTGAATGATGCCAGGCAAACCTCAATTTCCGCAAGTCGTTTTTGTACTCCCTGTAATCCTGCTTCTAGGGTTCTCCGTGAGTTTTTAATTTCCATAACATTTTTCAATATTGCATCAAGCGTGTTAGGACCAGGATTTTCCTCAATGTCCCCGCAGAGCAACAACACAATTCGGGCAGCATCAAGAACACAAGCCAAAAAGCACTGAGGACTTGGTAGCACAACTAAACAAGTAAAGTCACTTGTAATACATTTAACGAACAACCATTTCTTACTAACCTGTACAACAAAGAAGAAGTGGTTACTCATGACGCCTGCGACGGTGCCACCAAGTCCACTAAAGTGAGCTTCCGGTCGCTGGGTCCTTTTATAGATTTCCTCTGATGTCGCTGCCGTCGGTGCTCCACCGAATTGCTCATGCGCTTTAGCAGTCGCTGTCTTGCTTCACACTTTGTCTTCATGTGCGTCGATTTCCGTGGTAGAAGTAAGTGATAACACTGGAATGTCTTGCCTGCTGGCCCGTGGTACAACCGACGTCACCCAGGCATGTTGTTGATTAGGTTGATTAGTCGGCGACAACGCAGAGCCGTCGGCTATTCCTCCCAGTCCCAGTAGGATCTGTACAACAAAGAAGTGGTTACTCATGACGCCTGCGACGGTGCCACCAAGTCCATTCCACCAATTCATGTGTTCTGAAAACATAACGCCTAAGATTTTGTATTTCTTCCAAATTTCAATGGGTGCACCATCCAAGAATAATTATTGATTGAAACAAGACTGCCTGCCCCTGGCCTTGAATAATATGGCCTTCGATTTTGAGCTGTTCATTCTTAGAGCATTATTACGAGACCATGCCGACAGATTAGAAAGAATACTGCGAGATCTCTGCAACACATAATTAAGTTCATGGCCAGAGACAAACGAACTTGTGTCGTCAGCGTGGTGCATCACAATGGATGCACCACTAACAATTTCAGCAATATCATTTACATAGACATCAAATAAGGGCGGTCCCAACACGCTACCCTATGGTACTCCCGATTTAATTTTGCGATACGAGGAGTAGAAATTTTCAATAGCAACGCACTGAGCCACCCAGAGAGATACGATAAGAAACAACAAGTTTGCCATGCCACGGATACCGTAGCCGTCAAGCTTTCCAATTAAAATTTCATGATTTAAACGATCGAATGCCTTGCTATAATCTATAAATATACCTAAAGTTAGTTTTCCTGCATCAATGTTATCAATTATTAGCTCCTTTTGACATAACAACGCTGTCTCTGTCGACCTGCCTGGGCGGAATCCATGCTGACAGACAGACAGAATGTTATTGTTTTCAAAAAAAAATCGTTGATTCGAGCTGAGATCACCTTTTCTAAACCCTTAGAGAAGGCGGACAGAATAGAAATTGGCCTGTAGTTTCCCAAGTCATTGCGATTACCGCCTTTAAAAATCGCCGAAACCCTGGCTTTCTTCATAGCACTTGGAAAATGGCCAGGTTCTAGAACAAGACTAAACACAAATGCAAGGTGCATTGCGATGACGTCAATTACAAATAATATTGTTCTGATTTGAATACCATCTGCATCAACAGCATTGCTATTTTTTAGAGCTAAAAAAGTACGAGAGATCTCAGTGTCATCAGTTGGCTCGAAAAAATTGCTATGCATACATCTGTTAACAACTGTGCCACTGACCGCGCTATCCGATGACGTCATCATGTTCACGAAGTGATTATTGAAGCGTTCAATTAAAGCGACGCCCGTCACCTTTTCATTGTTTAGGGTGACTTCATGAAAAGGCTGTTTCACATTTTTTTGTCGTATGGCATCATTGATAATTTTCCACGTTTTTTCTGGGTTCTTCCTCTGTACCGAAGGAAAAAGGGTTTCATAATAGTGGGCTTTAGCCTTTCGCAGTTCTTTGTTTATTGTATTTCATAACTTCTTAAATGCAACAAGATTGCTTTCCTCAGGCGTGAGTAAAAATCTATTGAATAAGCTATTTTTCTTATCATCTTAACGTGTTGAGGCTGCACCCAGGCTTTCTAATACGTTTCTTTACTTTGCCTGTTTTGAGTGAAAAAGATAAATTTAGAGACGAGTGAAAATTGACAGGGATTCGCCCTATGCCTCACTAGCATCTTTTTTGTTACATAAAGAGGACCAGTCTGTGCGCAGTGCACGTGCTCGAAAATGTTGCATATTTTCCCTAGATAGACATCTATAACTGAACGTGGTATCAGGCAAGCATTTTTTACTAACATAAAATGAGCACACTACGTATATTGAGCAGTGGTCGCTGATATCATAGCTGATGGTCCCAGCTGTATAAATCTGTGTACTAGCGTTTACTATGAAATTATCGAGAGCCCATTCACAAGATGCAGTCACACGAGTAGGCGTTCTGATAACGCTGCAGAAACCGAGTGAATTCATGAGGTTAGCAGTTGCACGGGTCGAACTGCCATCATCGAGCATGCTAATGTTGAAGTCGCCACCAAGAAGCACTTTGTAATTTTGAAGCATGCTCTAAAAGTTTTTCAGTGAATTCTAAGAAATTAGACATGTTACCAGTAGGTGGTCGGTAAATCACTACAAACAGAATGTTGTCCGATTTAACGCTGAGCACTTCATAATGGGACGTGGCGCAGGTGAATTCCTCAAGCACAGCGCACTGTATGCCGCAATTAACATGCAGTGGAACACCACCCCCATGTTTTTCTGCGCGATTAACAAAAAAGTGGCTATACCCGTCTATCGTAAGCATTTCACTGTGTTCTTGATACCATGTTGCAGAGTACATAATAACGTCAAATGAAAAAGTAAACTCAGCAAGGAACATAGCTAGAATATCTTGCTTATGAGCGAGTCAACGTGAGTTCATATGAAGGGCCGAAATATTTCTCACGTGTGAAGGCAGGGAAATTTCAGATGGTAGGCTAAATTCTCGATACATTGTGCAGTCAAAAGGAATATGAAAACGTTAAGATTTCGTCTACCGTATTCTACGCGATCTTTTGAAGGTCAGCCTCCGAAGCAATATGGATTACACTGCTAGCCTCAGTTTTGCGCGCAAGTACCTTTCCATTTCGCGTCCAGACAAAGCGCCATTGATATTCACGCCTTCTTGCTAAAGCAAGCGACAGAACACGCTTCAACGCCGGAGAGAGATGCTCATTAACAAATACTCTGGCATCATCAGGAATTCCAACCTGGTTATTTCGCACCCTGGCCTTCCGCGCTTTCTCGAGGACAGTGTTCCTCTTCTGTACACTCTTGAACTGAACAATTATGTTAGACTTTGCAGCTTCTCGGGTGGGCACACGGTGATAAACCTCAATATTAGAAGGAGCTATGGGCTCACCAAGTACATCACCAATTTTTCAACGAATCCTGCAACACAGTCGTTTTCCTGTTGTACAGGCCCTTGAATTTCTACGTTTGACCTGCGCGAATATTGCTCAGATTGAACAACTCTCTTCTGATGTTGCTGAATGATGTTATCATTCTCTTTGCACTTAGCAGGTAGCTCTTCATTAGCCCTCCTCAAGGCTTCCCTTTCCCCTGTGGCCTCCCTAAGGCGCTTTTTCATGTCCTCAAACTCATCGCTCATAAATCTGACACTGTCTGTTAAAGCCTTCATTTCAGCACGAAGTTCCCGAATTTCGGATCGGCTTTCTCCTTCACTCGTAGGCTTCGTCATGTCTTTCGAAATGAAAAACAGTAGCAGTTGAAACAATGTATAACAAGTGGACAGCAGGTACACAGCAACACAGAAAGGCAGCAGCGACAGCATAAACTATTCAGTTACGAACTGTGCATAATTCGTACACCAACCTGCAGTACAGGGAACTGTTTTTTAGCGTTGCGCCGATGTACCGTCACTGCTGCCAAGTGTGGGTCCAGCGCCAGGCAACCGGCTTTTGTAGGGCTTGTCCCGATGACGTCTTCAGCGGAAGAGCAGTCAAGGAAATGAAGCAAGCACACCAAGGCTCCCGGTGACCAGCAAAATTTGCGATATCTGCAGTACAGGGAACAGTTTTTTAGCGTTGCGCCGATGTGCCGTCACTGCTGCCAAGTATTTCTTGTGCAGCAATTTAAATTGCAGTTGAAGAAAGGACTTCCTCTTTCGATGCTTTTCGGTAACACATTTAAAAGAGCATAGAATTTCGTCGTATTTTTGCTGCATCCATTTATGCTTTCTTTCTCAGTCCCATAATTCTGCGTAAGAATGTCTCGTGAGAACAATAAGTCAGATATCAAGCATGACAACTACTGACCCAACACGAGTACAAACTATCTTAAAGAGAGACATTGTGTATATGTTGAAAATCTGAGTGCAACCAAACAAAACACATCCCTATAGGTAGATGAACCAACCTCGAAATCTAACACATCCTTCTGTGTACAGTCACTGCCACACAAATCACCTATATATAGTGTTCGGGTATCCACCGCCTGTTACTTACGCTTTTCTCAATTGTTTGCGTGGGGCGTGTTGGTATATATATATATATATATATGTATCTACTGACCCAAGAATACCACCAGTCCCTACAGCAATAATGTGTACAAAATAACACTTTTAGCAAAAGCGTGTGACCCTACACGCACAAAAGAAAACCTGAGGTTCACACGCAATGGCTAAACGTACTTGCAACAGCCGAAATTTGTAGATATATAAGGCTGGCTATATTAATTCAGTGCAAGTGAGTGAAAGCATGTTGGACAGCGCCGATGGCAGTATTATGGTAACAGTAACATTTTTAACGAACATGAAGATTTGAGTACTCTCAGGTACGGAATTCTTTATTAAAAATATGTGGTTCAATAAGGTTTGTGTAAAAAAAAGGGTGCTGAGACCTAGAAAAAGCTCAGATATGATGCTAGATAATTGTGCTTGCAATACTAGATCAAATACTGCACAGGCTCAAGTATATATAATGATATGCTAAAACTGTTCAAGGAAGGGAAAATAATGCACATTACGTCTTTCTAAAAGAGAATCACCCAATAAAATGCACAAAAATAAATGAAATGGGGCTTGTTAAATGCATAAACTAAATAGGATACTGTGAAGCTTAGAAACACGCGAGCAAAACAGACCAAATAAATGCACTGCCCGTGATAATAGAAGTCAATAATGTCTGAAATGCAAAATAGGCTGCCTCTTCAATGCACGGATCTAAGCAACATCTTAAGTCACACGTCTCACTTTTTTTGCTTCACTGCTATCCCTGACAAACACAGAAGGCAGCGAGAGAAGCACTGTACCCAAATGACATTTTTCTTGCTTACAATCACCAAGAGACGATTCAGGCGGGCATAAAGGAGTTCATTTGATATCCTGTGAACTAACAGAATAACTTTTTGCACAAGAGCAAACAGTGCGCTCCAGTTCCCCACGGCAGTCGGCTTGTTTCCTCAGTAGACAACTTCTCCCCAGCAGTCCACTTGTACCACAGCAGTCAGCTGGTTTGCAAGTTCTGCTATTTTAACTCCAAACCGCAGTTCCACCTCGATGCACGACTGCAAGAAAGCAACTTAGAAAATTGGGAACTATAATATATTGCAAATGATGGTTCAAATAAAGGTTGATGTCAGTTGTATATATATATATATATATATATATATATATATATATATATATATATATATATATATAGGTATAGGTATATATATAGGTTTCAGCTGTATAGGTGTGAACACTATTGATAATTTAGTACATGGGATCATATGCCGATAACTATTAGGCAATCGTTATTATTCACACTGCAATAGGATTAAATCACCCATTTTTAATTTCATATTTTTTTGGAATTCACTTTTAAGATTTCACAAATAATCTTTTTGCACAAATTTTTCACAAAAAGCCGGACAAGAAATGGCTAGCATATCAAAAGTTGAGTGAAAGCTGTTAACAAATTGTGCTTTCTTCCCTTAATGCTCCTGTTTTACATCGCTTGTATTCTTTCTGGATTTCTACTTCTGCGTATGGAACTGAAGATTATAATCTACATTTGTGCATTTGCATAATAACTTCTTTCTCCTGTCCTTCTTTAACCAACTCGTCCAGTCTCTCATTCTTTTGCAGTTCTAATGGAGACTTTCTGCCTACATGTGTAGCATTTCATCAAGTGTGCACTTTAACCATCAATAAAAGTTCTTAAGAGAAATAAATTCGCAGCGCCTTCAGCCTATAGCCAACAGACTATAGGCTGAATGGGAGTGCCTAAGCTAAGAAGCCAAAGCTTAAGCCAGGAAGTTGCCTTTGCAAGGCGACTCCTTGTCGAAAATGTTGGCTTCTTAGCCAAGACACTGCACCCTGCTGCTGTTTACCCAACCATGTTTTGTCTTCATATAACCTTGAAAGATCAGTAACTTCAACTTACTATTTTCTCCACCAAGTTGTCTTGCAGAGAAGCCAAAGAGTTCCATGGGGGAGTGTGGGAATATCACCATCAAAAGTGTCTTATTCTTTCCATATCAATTTATGTACCAGCCATACCTGAAAAGCTCAGGACCTGGAAAAGGTTAAACTATTAACATAAATTGCGGTGCCCCCCTCCCCCGCCCTGGCAATAGGACGTAAGGAGATAATGTATCGGCATGACATTCCTCTTAATGGTGAAATGAAATGTGTCAACAAACAAACCTGGAGTTTAGAGGCGGCATTATCATTTGTGGTAGTTGGTTAGGGTGTTGTCGACACAACTAAACCTGCGCCTATAGTATTTTTTCATGGTGCTTGCGAACCTTCCTTGCGATATTAGCCTCTTTAAATACACTCGGCAATACACAACATTCACCATTTAAATAAAAAACCTGCCTCCTCATAGACTTGGAAGACATGAGATGCAAAAGGGATCGCTAATTCGCTGCTGTAGGCACGAGAATACTTGAGCGAAAGAAGCTGCCTAAGCATCGACGAACTGTGTCGTCTACTAGAGTATTGCCTCAAGGGGACATACTTCAGCGTCGACGGGATCTTCTATAGACAAGCCAGCGGGACCGCGATGGGGGCGGCGATCTCCGTTACAGCTGCGAACCTCACAATGGAGCACATTGAAGAAACGGCACTAGGCTCCTTTATTGACAAGCCGAAAGTGTTTGTGAGGTACGTGGATGACTGCTTCTGCGTCATAAAGGTCAGCCGTAAACAGCTTCCTCCAACATCTGAATTCCGTCGACCAGGCGACGCAGTTCACGGTGGAGCGAGAGCGAGACGGGACGCTTCCGTTTCTCGATGTGGCAGTCGGGCGCCAGGGCGAGCGCATGACCTTCTCGGTGTACAGAAAGCCAACGCACACCGGCAGGTATTTGCATTTCACGTCCTGTCATCCGACTGCCCACAAAGCTTCGGTAGTTTCGGCGCTCCTTTCACGTGCAAGAACAATCTGCACGTCGGAGGGGGAGAGAAAGAGAGAAGAGGAGAGGGTCGTCGCCGAGCTGCTAAAGAACGGATACACCAAAGCTTTCATTCGCCGAGTGCTCCGCCGTGTGCCGAAAGACACGCTACGCGACCCCCCTCCCCCTTCCCCGGCCACCCCACCGGCCACAACGGAATCCAAGAAGCCAGCCCACCGCATTGTCATACCATATGTGCCGGGCATCAGCGAAGAGCTCGCCAGGATTCTCAGAAAAGAGGGGGTCACGGTGATACACAAGCCAGCGTCGACGCTCACCCGCCTGCTACCGCGGCCGAAGGATCGACCCCCGAGGGAACAACACCAGGGCGTATTATACAAGGTGCCGTGTTCACAATGCCCAGCTAGCTACATAGGCGAGAGCAAGTGCTTCCCAGAAAGATTACGCCAGCATAAGAACGACGTCAGGAAAATGGAAATGCAACGCAGCGCTCTTGCAGAGCACTGTGAAAAGCACGACCATAAGATCGACTTCGACGGCGCTTCTGTTCTGGAAACAGAAAGGAATCTGGGAAGGAAGCTCTTGCTGGAGTCGTGGCACATTCAAAACACGCCGGCAAATGTGAAGCGGTCCCTGGGTACAATGCCCTCGGTTTACGTTCACGGCCTCCGAAACGTGAGGGAAAGGGAAATTAGCCGCGGTGGAACAAGTCGGGGAGAAGCTTCCGTGACCAAACCAGTCACCCCTGAGGAAGGGACCGAATCAGTCCCGAAACGTCGGTCTCTCTTAAACTTGGCTGGAGCCATATTAACCTCCTAAATATTCCACCCAGCCAGACAGATTTCTGTCGAAATGTTTACATTTAAGTTACATAAACCTGGCTTCTTGTTTCCTTCAGGCTTTGGTTCACCCAAGATCAGGCGTGGTGAAATATTCAGAAGAGCATCACTGAGGGCACGGAGCAAGGATTCTTGAGGAGGGGAAGCTGCGCTCGCTCGGGCGTCCTAATAATGTCACGGAATCGGGCACAGCACTGACGCGCCCTCTGTTGTGAGAGTTCGCTAGCGGAGAGGGAAAAACGCGCTCGTCGCGCTCTCCGACGATGCTCGACGGTTGAAGGCCGTTAGGCGCCGATTCGCCGTTCGCGCTTTATGCCAAAATGGGCTTGTTTCTTGTGCGTACTCGCCGTTGCCATATTTTTGGTAAATTAACGCAATATGGCACCACATATAGGAAAATTACCTGAGTGAGATACCTTGTAGAACACGAAATCGATAATTTTGGTAACCTGAACTCGATAGGTTAGGTAAAATTTTTTAAGGCGAAAGCCTTAGATGCCTCATCAAACGCAAAAATTTACCGTCGGCGTCCCGCGTCGGCGGCGTCAACATGAGTGATGCAACAAATGATCCTACCGTGCTGACGTCCCCACCAGTGGCGTAGCCATGGGGGGGGGGGGCTGTAGCCCGGTCAGCCCCCCCCAAATTTTTCGTACTCTCATGTCCCGCTGACCAAAACAGCCGCCTGTGCTGGAGAAAATCTGGATTTTTTCTAGAATTCTTTTCCACAATCCAAAAGGCACTTCGGTGCGAACACTGCTGATTTGGGGTGGCTGTCCTCGCTGCGCCCATGGCGTCCCTGTAACTGGCTGCCATGCTGGCTGCGCAGCTCATGACCGTCAGAGATACCCTGCAAACAAAGGCGTAGTGCCATGGATTGCCATTTTGAGACGCAGAGACACGCTCATTAACGGGCTCCTCTCTCCCACGCTGGTGCCGTGCTACCGCGAATGAGTAACTATTGTTGTGAATACACCGTTGCGGCGGAGAGGTCTTGAACTGAAAGGATTATATTATGCTAGCGGATGGCCCAAGAAGGGGGTTGTCATCTTTGACAGCTGTCCAGGCACGTTTCGTTCTCTTGCCCGTGTACGGAGAGCGGGGAGTCGTTTTCGAAATTCTTCTTCGTCTTTCGGGCGAAAGATACAGCACATCACAGTAAGCCCATTTCGTTGCTCTAATGGACCCTTTGCACAAACGTCGTGTGTTTGTCACGGACTGCCATTTTTCCGACCCGGCGCCACGCGGATTAACGGACGCCGCGCTGCCCCGCTGATCGGCAGGACCGCTGGACCATGAGAGGGTTGTCTTTAGAGCCGAAGGGGTATTCTTCTTCGAACGTTCGCCACTGACGCTTGATTCTTTGTACCTGTACCGGCGGCGATGGCGGGGTCGTTGAAGGCCGCGATGTACCCCGAACCAGGCAAAGACTGCAAGACGCACCGGCTGAGACGCAAGGAAATGTACCATTCTCACGGTGAAAACTGCAGGTGGGCAAGCCGTATGCACTCTCGCTCATTTGAGTACCCCCATAATTAAAAAGGGGCGTGGTCAATATATTTTTAGGGCCGAGTTGGTAACAATAAAACGCGCATGACTGGACCCATGTGGAGGTCCCTCTTGCCCCAGTAAGAGAAGCGGGGGACACGAAGGGATATCGCCCTGCTAATAGTAATCACTCTAGTTGCTTGTCTAACATGGTGTAGAAGCAAATCAGCAACTATCCCTTCTAGAAGCTTTTAGTGTGGCTCCGTATCGCCTGGCCTCCTAAACTTAGCCGTTCATCTAGTTGATACGCGTAATTAATATCTGCAACGTATTCATCGGAACTTCAATCTCAAGTTAGCTTAACTTGCTTGAGATCACTTTCAAGCACCAGCCCCCGGAAAGATCAACTTTGAAACTCCGCCGACATCGCAGTCGTGCCGACCTCTCTGTGACTTCTCTCATCCGATCGTCGGTGACTCAACGCTTCCGGTCATCACACGTATGCCTCCATCTGTTTATAATTTCGAACTCTCAGATCTTTAGCTACTGTTAACTCAATTAACGTCCGCTGTTAACCTAGGTGTACAGCCTGCGTTGATATCTACTAATGTTTGTAATTGTGTGATACTTGCCTCTTGTAAGCTGATTGATCGATTTTATACGTATGTTAGTTATGTTGGGTTTTATGGCTCAAAAATACGTATGTTAGTTCGCTTTAGGTGTTGTACTGCTGAAATTGCTTGAGCTGCGATACCGCCAGATTAAAGTTGTTCTTTAGTTTTCCAAACACATCTCTGATCTCTTCGCTGTGTTTGCTTGCATTACGGAACGACCTAACCTGCTGACAAGTTGCCACGCTAGAGTGGCAACTTGTAACAGTGTCACTGCACATTAAGGACTTTCCGGAAGGTGTCCCCTCGCGTAAATGACTTTAGAGTGCCCTTGTGTCAGGGCTATAAAACGACGAAATGGCCGTGTGCCGCGCGGGCTGGGAACAAAGAACCATGCACACTCCTGTCCTTCTCTGCCTGGTCCTTCGTCTTTCGCGCTGTTTCCCTCCAAAAAAAGAAAACACTCCGTTTCCATGAGAAAATCGCAGGTGCAGGATGTACACATCTCTTCCGATGCAAACATGTTATAAAATACGGGTGAATTTATTACTGTAAAAGGTTTACTCCAATTTAACAAAACAATTATTAACAAAATGACATAGACTTCTCGCCACATATTCACCCATGCACACTCCCGCACAGGACATAGCTTCGACTCAAACGATGCGAGGACGTTGGCTCGGGAACGAAAGTGGGGAAAGAAGAACTACTGAAATCGTGGTTAATTCGTCTTAAACCATCGGCTTGCAACAACAGCCGCGGCCCCCTATTGGACGTTTACAAGGTCGTATGCGACACTGGTCGATCTCCGCTCAATACCACCTGCACAGGTGGCAAAACTAGGGTCCCGAGAAAAATTGCTCTGTAATGGCATCCACCGCAAGAAGACTCGAAAGCACTCTTGCAGACTGCTCGATTCCTTGGCTTGTCGCAAGCTAGCTTTTGTTTACTTTTGAACTCGTGTTATAGTTAGCCACGGTTAAGCATATGCTTTTGGACTGTTAACGAATTGCGACTCGAGCGCACACCCACACATTCTCTCTCCATAAATAAATAAATAAATAAATAAATAAATAAATAAATAAATAAGTAAATAAATAAATAAATAACTATATAACTAATAATATAACTACTATAATAATATACCTAATAATATATATATATATATATATATATATATATATGCCAGCCCCCCCCCCCCCCCCGGAACAAATTTCTGGCTACGCCACCGGTCCCCACACGTCGTTATCCTGACGTAAATGACCTCCAAAATGAGTGAGGTCATTGTAACATCACGATGACGTCACATGACGTGCACTGCCTCCGTGATCGGTGATCCGATCACAGTGCAAAACCAGGTGAGGTGCAGAAAGCTTGTAATGCCTCCGATCGTGGAGGCAGAGCAAAATCTCGTTAGGTGCAGAAAGCTTTTGTACAGGGGTGTTGCAACACATTGACAGAAGAAATGAAGAAGAGGGATTTCGCCTTCGAGTACTCTTAGTCTAATGCATGAGGGACCCTACGAGTGTTTTCAACGAATGATAAGACTTACTCTCCGAGAAGTGCTTCTCGCAAACGGAGTCACCAGGCGTGAGCTCTCGATCTTTCCTTGGTATGGCACGAGCCCACGCTTCCAACCTCACCGGTACACTAGGAACTTTGAAGGTTGAGTACCCACTCCTTGCAAGATGCGTACCCACTGTTGCAGTTCGGCACGACACATTTGCAGCCCGTCCCAAAGGAGCAATGCTTCTTCACGGAGAAATGCTTCTTTCTACGTGCCTTTGTTGCAGGCAGAAAGAAGTTCGAGAAGTCAGCGCCGCCGGCACAACGTAGAAGCCAGTGAGCACGCTAAAGAGACAGAAAGCCTGCAAATCGCGAAGGAATGCGCGACAGCTTGCCCGCGCGAATTGGGAAATTTCCCTCCCAAGGCCATCTACGAAGGCGTACACACAACATGCTATCGAGGAAAGCGAGGAGCGAGGGGCTAAGGCTGTGGCAGACTTCGTCTGCTCAGGGGCCCCAACTAGCTCGGTTCAAGCGCTGTACGGCCTATAATTCGTCTAGTATCTATTATTAACTGCCGCTAAAATATCTGTCACATCTATTAATTTATGCCACAGACAGAAATCTGAGAAATTTTACAATGTACGAGGTGGTATCCTGATTTTTATACGTCGCGTCCATAGCAGGGCATGTGCGCGGTGGCAACAGGCCAGACGCGTCATCTGTCCGGCTGCGGCAAAAACCGCATGTCCGGCGTGATGCTATTGCGCCGCCCTCGCGCGCTGCGGCGGCCGAGCAGTGTTTCCTCAAATACTTCTTTCTCCGTGACCAAGGGCCTTGCACATCCAATGACACTGGGCCGTATTCCTTCTGGTATAGGACTCACTTCAGATAGTTGAGCAAAAATATTGCACTGAAGTATGCGTGTATTCCGTTTCTCCATCAGGGGGCACATAATTGCATTTTCGTTGAACGCTCGTGAACTACATGAAACATATGACATTTTGAAGTTGGTTTAGCGTCAGTGAGTACGAGAACCCACACTGTAAAAAAGTGTCTTTTCCACCCGGAGCTGGTGACAGCTGTTTGTATTGTCTTTCTGAAAGCGGTTCCTCGTCAAGAAGCGGTTGCAGACGTGCAGAAAATGAAGGTAAATTCTCAAGGCGCCACTTGACGAATTCTTGGAATAAGGACAGTAATTTGTTGCAAAACACAGCTACAAAATTACGATATTACATATATTTTTGGACCATATTTATATTGTAGGGAAACCTTGGAAAATAGTAAAGGGTTGCTCTTTGCAGCGCCTTCTAGTGGGTCGTCCTCTTTGGAGTTCGTGCCTTGCCGTGACTGTCGCCATTACGCATTGTCGTTGAGCGCCGTCTATTAGGACACCTTAACAATTTGGTGGAGAGTGCTGTACTCCCATTCAATGCCCCTGGAGCTTCGATCCCGTATCCTGCCATCTACAATGCCTCAGGACGCCGCCCAGCAAACGCCTCCTCCCGCAACGACCCCATGTCCCGGTGACCCCCATATACGCGATCCACCTATCTTCACTGGCGCCGATAGCACTGATGTGGAGGACTGGCTCGCAATTTACGAGCGCTTCAGCATACCCAACAAATGGGACGAAGAAGGCAAGTTGAGCAACTTGGTATTCTACCTCGTGGGAGTAGTAAGCTTCTGGTACATCAAACACGCCTCCGATTTTGCGACTTGGTCCGATTTCAAGACCGCCGTCATCAGCGTTTTTGGCCACCCAGCAGTTCGTAAGCTGCAAGCAGAACAGCGCTTACGCGAACGAGCTCAGCAGGCCGCTGAATCTTTCACAAGTTATATCGAAGACGTCCTCGACTTGTCTAAAAAAGCCAACGGAACTATGTCTTAGTCTGACAAGATCCGGAACGTAATGAAAGGCATTGACGACGACGCCTTCACCATGCTGCTCGCCAAAAACTCTGGCACAGTGGCCGATGTCATAACGCTGTGCCAGAGCTACGAGGAGCTCCGCCGACAGCGTTCGATGACCTGTCGCTCCCCATCACGCGACGCAGAGATTGCTGGCTTGGCGGCAATATCTGACCAGGCCGCGTTGCTGGCAGAAGTCAAGTCATTCGTGCACGATGAAATTGCACGCCAGTTCTCTCTCCTGGCCTTTGCCCACCCGCCGCACGTTCAACAATCACTCGCTAAGCGAGTGATTGTTGCGGAGGGGAGGAAGAAGGGTGTTCAACAGTCGTCGAACACCCTTCTTCCTCCCCTCCGCCGAGCGAGTGAGCAGGAAATTGCGCAGGTCATGCCTGAGTACCACCCGCAACCTTCGGCTCCTGCACCCCAGAGTTACGCTCAAGTTGTCGCCAGGACGCTCCAAGTAATTCCTGCGGCTGCCCCAATGTGTTACGCCCAAGCCGCCGCTAGACCTCCGTCCTTTGAAGCGGGTGTGCCGGCTACATATGCTGACGCCATCCCTCGGCCCCGACTGCAGCCCACCATGCAGTCATTTCAGCAGCGGACCCGTCAATCACGTCCTGCGACATAGGCGGGCACTATTATCCTACTCCCATCATTAAACGTTATTTATTCCAGAGTAGCGACCCGGAAACTGTTCTCCAGGTGACCACTACACGAAATGACTTGCTTAATGAAGGCACGAGTGTTTGCACACAGTTTTCTATTTTAGAACCTTCACAATGTCCCTCCTTACAAGCAATCGGTACACATAACTATTTGTTTCAGCACTACTGTAGCTTTCCCTGCCATTGCTTTGCAACAGCCTTCACAATTGCAGCAAACTATATTCACTGGGAAAAACAAGTGCTGCTAAATATGCACTACTACTGGCCCACTTGCTACCAAGTTACATGTGATGCTTGATGAAAAGTTTGACTCGTAGATTAAAGTACAATATGTGTACCCCATCACATGCACTATCCAAGAAATTTCAAGCCAGTACATTTCCACTAAACTGAGTAATTCATGAAGCAAGAAGCAATAATTTGTGGACCCAATTTTGTACTGCTTCAACATACCGTACACTATCACTGCTTCTCAGTATAAGGCTTGCATTTGTCCGCCTGGTAAACGTTGGTGGTGCACAGGCAACTATTGAGCTTCTTACGACTTCGTGTGGGTAGCTTGGAAAGCAATTATCTCTCTTTTGTCCAGTTTTCTGAGACGAAAAAACATTGAGTCATGAGAAAAAGCAAGAAAGAAATGATGAAAGAAAAATTGGTTCAGTAAGTAAAGTGTCCACAACCATACCTTGTGAGGATTTTGGACCATGACTTTACTTTCAGTAATGGAACATCCTCTGCTGACTTGAGCTAGGTTCAGAGATAAGTCATCCAAGCGTGTGCTGATATGAGCAGTTTCTTGGAGGCTGTGGTTGGGTTGAAAGAGGAAAAAATAATGATTACTATGGTAGAAGCGTGAGTGGATTTGTGATTCATGTCTGAGAAGAATGTATATGAGAACACTGGATGAGAAAAATAGTGTGCACATAACATTGCTTTGCTTGTGAAATTTGTAGTGGTGACCTTCAGTGGACAGTGTGTAACCAATCCTTAATTATAGGATACTAAGTTAGTTAATTGGCCAACTCTATAAACTATATAGTATGTGCAAATGTAATGTGTGTGATTGTAAACTTACGAAAATGTATGAATGCGTGTACATACGATAAGTTCACTTGGCACTAACATACATTGGATTTAGGAGCATTTGTAGCAGAAGACTCATTTGTGCAGAAATAGGTAAAACTTATGCTGTGATCTGTGTTACAAGTTTAGCAGTAAAGATATTTTCTGCAAAAGTGAGAACGAAGTAAATAACCTTATAAAATATCAATGGAATCCACAAGCGGCGCATCTGATCAGCTGGACGAGTCGTAAAACCATTTGAAATGACAAAAACGGTAGCGCATACAAAAAATAAGGTTATGTTCAAATGCAAAGCAGCGCATTTTCACTCACCGGTGCGCACGCCAACATGGTGCATAGTTGTTCCGTTTTCATAGGTAGTCTCCAAGCTCTTTGCCGGCACTGAATTTTCACGCCGGAAGCTGTACAGTCCAACGTTTATAGATTATCTATGAAGAGGTTTATTAGCGGGCACTCGGCGACGATACTCGACAGTGACAGTCAAGGCGGGGCCGACTCTCAGCACGAGTGAGCTCGGCGTCGCGTGATGGAGAGCGACGGGTCATCGATCGCTGCTGGCACAGCTCCTCATAGCTTTAGCAGAGCGTTATGACCTCGGCCACTGTGCTGGGGTTCTTGGCGAGCAGCATGGTGAAGGCGTCGTCGTCGATGCCTTTCATGATGTGCCTGATCTTGTCAGAATCGGACATAGTGGCGTCGGCTTTCTAAAAGAAATCGAGGACGTCTTCAGTGTAACTGGTGAATGATTCACCGGCCTGCTGAGCGCGTTCACGTAAGCGCTGTTCGGCCTGCAGCTTACGAACGGCAGGGCGGCCAAACACGTTGATAATGGTGGTCTTGAAGTCGGACCACGTCGTAAAATCTGATGCTTGGTTGTTGTACCACAGGCCCGCCACACCGGCGACGTAGAAAACCAGGTTAGTCAATTTACCTGCCTCGTCCCATTTATTGGGGAGACTCAAGCGCTCGTAAATCGCGAGCCAGTCCTGCACGTCGGTACCATCGGCGCCAGTGAAGACTGGAGGGTCGCGAATGCGAGGGACACCGGCACATGAGGTCGGTGCAGGCGGGGGCGTTTGCTGGGATGCGTCTTGAGGCATGGTAGGCGGCAGGGTACGGGATCGAAGAGCCGGGGGCATCGAATGAGGGCCGAAGATGTTCTGACGGCCCAGCACTCTCCACCAAATAATAAAGAGGTTTATTAGCGGGCACTCGGCGACGATAGGCTACAGCGACAGTCAAAACGGGGCCGACTCTCAGCATGAGCTGCTTTCTCTCCGAAAAGAGCCGGAGAGGGCGACCCACTAGAAGGGTTCTCGAGAGGACGACCCATTACCGAGTTCGAACGCTTCGCTACATGTTGGCGCTGCCGGTGAAGCGACGCAGCTGACATGATTCGCAGGCTTTAGGCACGTTCGCTTTGTGGCAGCGGCATGTAAAGTTTGGCGCACAAACTCGCATTGTTATCCGCCTCGTGCGCTGCTGCTTTCAGTGGTACTGGTGGCGCCACCAACGGCGAACGGTGGCGAAAGGTGGGTAAGCGCGGCTCATAGAAGCCGTGGGCAAAGCGCCTGTTATCTCCGTTTTTCTATTCATGTTTCATTCTGGTTTGATATTTGTACTGCCGACGCTGCTCCACTAGACAACCATGCCGTCTGTTGCGTCGATTGTTCTATATTATTTGTTTTGAAATGACAGGCCCTTTTTTCTATGCGTGCGCGCGATGCACTGCCTACGTTTCTTACGTGCATGTGTCCAAGTTGTTTGCGTGATCTGTTAAAACAGATGAAATAAAAACTGTTGCAGTACAAAACAGCATTCTTGTTTTATTGAACACCCCAAACAGTACAACAACAATGACTATTACGGCTGTATGTCTGCTTAAGAAACGCACAAAAGACACGCGATTTTATCTTCGCCCAACACTCGTAGCACTCAACTAGGCTAAGAAAAGCAAAATCTAACTTGCTGAACGTTTTAACAGCCGTCACACAGCTGCATAATAATGCGTGCAAGTACTTTAGCAAATGACCAACAAACATTCACACAGGGTTTTTTTTTGTTCACAGACCGTGTTAACATATGAGAAAGTTCTAACTGCATTGCAATCACATATTTCGGAATATTTAATCACTTTCACCATTGAAGCCACAATCCTCTAACACATGCTCTTTAAATTGAGCATGGCATTACTCAGAGTCATAGAGGAAATGCGCACGCGTGGCATTACTCAGATTTATATAGGAAATGCGCACGCGTGCAATGTATCTCGTATGCTAGATTCTCCTTTGGTACGTGCAGCTCAAAATAAAATGCGATTCTAGAAGTAATGTTCGCGGAGTAGCGAGCATATAGCAGGACAACTACTTACAGCTTTACTTACCTTTGCAAAAACGGTATTCCAATTGCAATTCAATATTAACCGACACAACAACGATAACAACACACCTGTTGCACACAGGCGTACCAGGCTGACGCGCGAGGCCAAGCGCGGTATTTTAAGTGTAGCACAATCGTGCGCGTAAGTACGCTAGAATATTCTGGCACAATGTCGTCAAGCTTGCAGTCACTTCAGCGGTTCCCACGATGTAGCACCAGTTGACGTCCTCGCGTCATCAAACTGCTACGACGCCGAGAACTATACACACAGCTGACTTGGAAAAACGCGGTCTTGCAGGAGGCCATCTTGTCTTGCAACCAACGGACAAAAGTACACAACTAACGCGTCTGAAACATTGCCGTTGATGAGATGGCAGCTGAACGAAATCAGGGCTCATCGTCCGACGTGTGGCCACCGCCTTAACACAATATTAACGTTGCAACGTTCAAGGAAGACGCGATGAAAGCGACGAGCCTAGCCGGTCTTGTCGGGTGCGCTACTGCACAGTGCACAGCGCGCGCTCTCACGGCCACCGAAAGAAATAAAAGAAAGTGGAGAGAGGGGTCACCTAGGAGCACCGCGTATCGGTGGAAGCAAGAGGAAGTGTTGCGTCGTCGGTGTGGCATATTGTCGAGAGATGGCGCTAGTTTGTTTTTGCGCAACGAAATCGCAAACTTCATTCAAAATGCATGGGATCCTATGGGGGGTTGGCAGAGGGTACAACCGCCTAAGCCGAACGGTGGCGCCACCATACCGATGCACGAGGCGGATATCAAAACTGATTTAAAACGGAGCTGCGTAACGCCGATCAAAGAAAACGACCGCGGCACAATTTGAACGGAATAAACGGCCGAAGCGGAAGCGATGCCAATGGGCTGCTGCTTTTCGAGCGTCAGTGTAATCTCAATACTTGTCCTCAAAGAATCAAGCTCTTGTATTAACTCTAGAAGTAACAAAAACTGGTCCCTACTAGCATTATGAAAAATGACACGGTAACTACGCTTCTAACAATCTTCTAATGCATTTTGAAATGAAAATTTTTGGCCGCGTTGAGCGCCCCTAACACGGAAAGTGCGAACTAACTTATCCGACCGCTAAAAGAGGAGGCAGTTGTTCCACTATACGCGCATCTCGATGGAACTCGCCGCGGTTGACTTTTTCGCCCTCTGCGGCGATCGCTTGAACTTGAGACTTTCCGGGGCCTGCTTCAAACCGGAGAACGCGCACGCGCAGTGACGTCAGAGAACACGTGACGTTCAGGCTGGTTCAGACACGTTGAAAAGCTCTCTGCGCTCGGTGCGACGAAGTGTTGTTTCGCGCATGTATTTTTACCGTGTTTGTCAATGTTACGTGCGGTTATCGTTGTTGAATGAACACGTACTACTTACATCTTGCATCGGGAGGTTCGGGTCGTTGTTTGACATGGAATCGACGGCGGCGATGCGTCGTCGTGACACCAACCAACGGACGCGCAGCTTTGAACAAGATCGCAAGCGTGGGCCTTTTGACGAGACAGTCGCCGCAGCGGATACAACACCTCGGTGAGGTCAAGAATGTTGCCAAATCGCGTTACTGAGTTACCTTAGTGCATGACAACTTTTATGCAGTAAGAGCGCCTGGGCGGGCGGCCAGTTAACACAGCAGGGATGCTGCGCAAGAGAAAGGGCCTGCTAAAAAAGTATGCATTGTGCTAGTATCGCTGCTTTCTGTGCTCTTCGTTATACTTTTCTACGGAGCGGTTGCGGTGTGCGTCGATTACAGCTGCAAAAAAGATGAATAATGCGCGTTCCATTACGGGTTTCTGTGCTCCTGTCACGCAAAGCTTGTGTTGTTGAGCCGTTATAACTTGGCTGCACGAGATCGTCGGGTGGAGCGACTTGCGCAGTGTCTTGTCACCGTAAAAGTGCGTCCGCTTTTAACATACCGGTCGTTCCACATCATTTCTGTGGTGTAAATGCAATTGAAGTTATAGTTCCATAAGCATAGGTAAAATGCATTAACTTGCAAAGGTGGACGGGGACGCAGGTAGGAAGACACAATGCTCTCATGCACGCGCTATACTGCTCAGAGCATATGTATCTGGTTGCGTCGCCGTCTACCGTGCTGCGTCGTTTTTGCAAGTTATTAGCACAGTTGCCTTATGGATAGTATAATAATCTGGCTGCGCAAGGTCGCGGCTTGTAGCACCTAGATGTGTGATGGATGCCCATTGGAAGCAATGCATTTGTGTGAATCACGCTATGGATACTGGTAGTTACAGGAAGTACTATCGCGCTCAGTATGAGCTCCATCACGCGAACGCGTGGCCGAGCGCTCTGCAAGGTTGTACAGCGATGCCGATCACAGCGTACTATGGCGTACTTTCGAGTTATCGGGAGAGCGTTTGGCTGCTCGTGCGAGCGCGCATCGCCCCCACTTGCTTGCTTTCGCCCCCAAAGTTATCATTTTCGAAGCTGATATCACGTCAGGGCAACACGAGGGTGAGGGTGAAAGCAAGTGCAGGGGATGCACGCTCGCAGGGACAGCCAAAGCCTCTCCCAATACTTCGAAAATATGCCATAATCAGCGCCACTGTACAACCTTGCAGAGCGCACGGCCACGCGCCCGCGTGATGTAACTCATACTGAGCGCGATAGTACACACATCAAACTGCAATGTCGTTTAACGGGAAGTCGCACAGCATGCCTGTAGTCTGTAATTAGAGCAGCTACAGGGGCTAGTTGGTGTTGCATCTTGGAAATTCGCGCTTTTTTTATTGTACGAGGACGGATTGAGTACACACACAAACACAGAGCGCAGACTAACAACTGTTTTATTTCAAGGCATTTTCCTTACATATATACCCAAGTGAAAGCATCACAAAAACCCGAAGCAAGATAAAATATTCAAATAGGCATGCGCATGACATGAGTTAGTTTGTTCCTATGAAGTGGATTTCTTTTGAAGAAAGATTAATGGATGGTGCGCTGATACATTCGTCGGCATGTGCCTGTGTCATCATGTAAGATTCGGTTATAACTCGTTCCATTTTATCGTGTACCTGCGACAAGATTGTGGTTTTCTCGAAAAGCGGCTCACATTTACACTGTGAAACATGTGTTGCTAGATTTCCCGGATGTGTGATTAGTTGACAGTTATTTCGATGTTCTCTAAATCTTGTATTTGAACACCTTTCCGTCTGTCCGACGTATCTCCTACCGCATGTCAAAGGAATGTTGTAAACTACTTCCTTATTGCATTCCACAAACTTTCTAACGTGGTTTATAATAATAATAATAATAATAATAATAATAATAATAATAATAATAATAATAATAATAATAATAATAACGTTTATTTCCACCAATACAAAGTTGATGGAGGGGGTGAGAATAAAAGCGACTGTCCGCTTGACTACGTTCTCACCCCCCTATGCATCAGACAGAGGCGGTGGCGGCAACAGAACACATCTGACGAGGGTATACACAACATTCTAGAATGTAGCAATAACAGAAATTCAAGACAGCAGGCTGCGGTGCTGGCAGAAAGAAAAAGAAACAATGCAATAAACATATATAGCTACAAGCATAGATCAGACGTCAGTACATAAACTACATATACACTAAACACAAAATTTACGCGGTAACAGTGTTGGTTATTTCCTCATCAAAACAACATTTTTATTTAGGCACGTTATTTCAAGAAGTTTTCAATGTCAGATGAGTTAATGAGATATTGGCGTAGTTGAGAAAAGGTGATGTCTGCTATGTCAATGCCTGAGGAATGTAGTCTGTTTAAATGTAACGGTAGCTGATAGGTAATTTTATGTTGTCCATAATTAGTCCTCGTACGAGGAAGGATCCAGTGTGGTTGATGACGGTGGGGGTATTTTGGTTCATGACGCATCATGGAAACTAACTCTGTAATAGTGGATAGACGTCTTTTTTGTTCGATCTTATAGTTGCGTAAAAGCCTGCAACTGTAGAGGTTGAAAACATTCATGATTTCGTGTTCATTGAACAAATGTTGCGTTGTATGTCTGTAAGGGAGGTTGTAAATTAGACGAAGGATTTTGTTATGTAGGGGTGAAATCTTCCGTAAATTTGTTTTAGTCGTCGTGCCCCACACTAACATGCAGTAGTTTAGATGTGAAAGAAATAAAGCATTGTATATAGCAAGTTTTGCTTTTAAAGGTAAAACAGATTTATGACGCCAAACTACACCAACCGCTTTGGATGCCTTTAATAAAATACTGTTTATATGGTCATTTCATTGCATGTGCTGAGTAAAATAAACTCCTAGCGTTTTAATTGAATTAACAATTTCGACTGCCTGGGATTTATACTGCAAATTTACTTGAGTATCAGGTTTCTTATTTCTAGAATTAAAAATTATAGCTTTGGTTTTATTTACATTAACTGACAGTGCATTTTCGTTTGTCCAGAGTTCAAGCTTACCTAATACATTATTACCGCGCAAATATAGCTCATTATGTGTATCTGCTGACAGAAGTATTGTAGTGTCATCCGCATAAATAATGAATTTGGACTGATAATCAATGTTTGTGATATCATTAATGTAAATGTTGAAGAGAAGAGGCCCAAGTATGCTGCCCTGGGGTACACCGCAATTGTTACTCTGGCTTCTTCCCTTGCAGCCATTAACCCTTCGACACATTCCTATTAGTTTTTCCGGAGCCGAGAAAACCAGTTCGACATTCTGTGCATTTGCAATCTTTTTTAGCTTGTGTGAGACTGTGTGTATGTATGGCAGAACTATTGGTCTTGCTTTTTCGGTAGCGGATTCCTCACTTTTACCATTCTTTTTTCCGTTAATTGTCTTAAACAGCTTTTCAGCCACCGACGCAATCACACAATCAGGAAATTCACTGCACTTCAGCCTTTCCACCTGTATGTTGACGCTCTGCGCTATTTTATGAGGACAGGATTTCTGCACACTTTGCTTTAGACTAGAAAATGCTACGCCCCTTTTGATTAACTTTGAATGCCCAGAACTGTATCTCATGATGGCCTTAGTTCCTTTTGTTAAGTACATCCAACATGTATGATCACAATTAAGAAAAATCTGAAGGTCTAGAAACTTTAAAGAAGGCTCAGTTGGCATTTCAAACGTGAATTATAATTGCAATTATTTCTGGTTCATCGGGCTTTCGTGTTCCTGACCTCCCCCTTGTTCCTCGTGTGTACTTCTTCGTGGAATGCATCGCAGAAGAAAGGGCAAGAACTCGAACTCTGACATATGCATTGAACAACGGTCTGACATCGCCGGTTATTTCAGCAGTGCTAGGAAGAATGGCACCTACGGAAAAAACAGCTCGGAGGCTGTGCAAGATCCTGCGATCGGAAAGCTGGAGACAGGTACGTTTCTATCGGCAATGCATTGAAGTAACGTGTGCCAACGTATTGGAAAGAGAAGCTTCAAAAATGATGACACGCCATTTTCACAAGATGGCACAAGCTCTTGGGGAGCAAAACTGGAAAAACAATTTTTTGACGTTACCTCGGAAAACCAAGAAAAAACGCGAAGACGGACAACGCCATATTAATCTTTCGGAGTGTCAACTACCGGTGAAGGTGCAATGCACGATCGACAAGGGACCAAAGTTTGCGGTAAAACCCACTGTTAAACCGGCAAAGTTGATCGGAATCGTACACTCGATTGCTAATCGAGTTCCAGAAGGAAAAGGAGAGGCCACAATCTCGGAAAGCATGGACTGCATCATGCGGTATTCAAAACCAAAAAACCGAGGATGTGCTGTTAAAGAAACAGTCAACTATCTCACACACTCCAACTTGAAGCTGCTGCTAACGGACAAGACCGCAAGGTTCGTGATGATGAAGAAAGATGAATATGAACAAAAGGCGACAGAAGCAATTATGAAGAATTTTGAAGCTTCTGACTACGACGAAAGAAATCTAAAGCAGGTACAAAATCTGGCTGTAAAAACGTGTGAAAGACTTGGCTTTAACAAGCTACGAACGAAAGTAAAAGGAAGTAGTGAACTCACCCTAAACCCGTTTTTCAACATTAAGATGCATTAAGAAAACCGCCCCTTTCGAATGATCGTCGAGGACAAAGGAACATGGCAACGATGTGTGGCTATGTACCTAAAAACGCATCTGTCTGTTCTGCCAATAGAAGACCCATGCATGCTACGTGGATCCGAGGAAGTGATCGCATTCATCAAGGAAAGTGAGCCAATTATGTGCTTTTCTATTGATGTTAAAGATATGTTTTACAATATACCACAACCGGCAGCAATCCAAGCCGTTGAAGAGTGCATAGAGTCGTTTGGTGAAACAGCTTTCGAAAAACAATGTGGAACCAGTGCGCACGGTTTTATTGAACTTCTAAAACTCTATCTGCAATCACTGTTTGTTGAATACGAAGGTGGTGTGTACGCGCAGCGAAAAGGAATCTGTATCGGCTCATGCTTAGCTCCTTTGCTGTGCAATCTTTTTATGGCAAAGGGAGACCGACTTTTACTGCCGTTTTTTAATGAGATGCACGTGAAAGCTTGCTTTAGATACGTGGATGATTTCCTGCTTTGCCTGCCATACAAAAGATCGGATTAGGTTAACGTGGAAAAAACCTTGCAGAAGTTCACAGAAGTATTTCCGGGGCTAGAATTCACGTTTGAAATGCCAACTGAGTCTTCTTTAAAGTTTCTAGACCTTCACATTTTTCTTAATTGTGATCATACATGTTCGATGTACTTAACAAAAGGAACTAAGGCCATCACGAGATACAGTTTTGCGCATTCAAAGTTAATCAAAAGGGCCGTAGCATTTTCTAGTCTAAAGCAAAGTGTGCAGAAATCCTGTCCTCATAAAATAGCGCAGAGCATCAACATACAGGTGGAAAGGCTGAAGTGCAGTGAATTTCCTGATTGTGTGATTGCGTCGGTGGCTGAAAAGCTGTTAAAGACAATTAACGGAAAAAAGAATGGTAAAAGTGAGGAATCCGCTACCGAAAAAGCAAGACCAATAGTTCTGCCATACATACACACAGTCTCACACAAGCTAAAAAAGATTGCAAATGCACAGAATGTCGAACTGGTTTTCTCGGCTCCGGAAAAACTAATAGGAATGTGTCGAAGGGTTAATGGCTGCAAGGGAAGAAGCCAGAGTAACAATTGCGGTATAAACCACGTTAGAAAGTTTGTGGAATGCAATAAGGAAGTAGTTTACAACATTCCTTTGACATGCGGTAGGAGATACGTCGGACAGACGGAAAGGTGTTCAAATACAAGATTAAGAGAACATCGAAATAACTGTCAACTAATCACGCATCCGGGAAATCTAGCAACACATGTTTCGCAGTGTAAATGTGAGCCGCTTTTCGAGAAAACCACAATCTTGTCGCAAGTACACGATAAAATGGAACGAGTTATAACCGAATCTTACATGATGACACAGGCACATGCCGACGAATGTATCAGCGCACCATCCATTAATCTTTCTTCAAAAGAAATCCACTTCATAGGAACAAACTAACTCATGTCATGCGCATGCCCATTTGAATATTTTATCTTGCTTCGGGTTTTTGTGATGCTTTCACTTGGGTATACATGTGAGGAAAATGCCTTGAAATAAAACAGTTGTTAGTCTGCGCTCTGTGTTTGTGTGTGTACTCAATCTGTCCTCGTACGATAAAAAAAGCGCGAATTTCCAAGTGTAGTCTGTGTTTTCTCTTTGGACATTACATATTTCTTATAAACGTTGTGTGACAGTCAGGCTCCTGTCATTTTCGCTCATGAACATGAAGTCGAGGCGCAAATACTTTGCCGCAAGCAAAATTACATTTACGCGATTATTTACAACTCGTTCATCCACTTTTTAATTATTGAGGAAAGTAGTTTTTATTAAAAATACATAGTGTGTGCCAAGTAGTGGCATGCCGATTTTTTTTTTTTTTTGATATCGCGAGAGTTGCACGGTATCCGAGATATTCAACTTCAAATTTTAAGGTCGATATCGGAACTGGGCGCGCCCGGCGCGGGACACGCGGCGTCTATGAACTACACGTGACAAGGAAGGGACGACATTTCGAGAAAAACTTGGTATGCGCTAAATTGTCATGCACAACAACTTTCTAATATAAATTGCACTCAAGTCAGCAATTAAAAAGTAGTTAACGAGTGCTAGATAATTAGTGTAGGTTCAATTAGGCTTATTAAGCAAGTACACGCTTTGCTTGTTGCTGTGTTTTTGTGATAAAAACTGGGTCAGATATCTGACATGCCATTTCATATTTTCTTTGATGAACCATACATGTGCTGATACAAATTCTTGTAACAGCCAATAGCACCATTGCAAAAGCTTCTTATCCCAAATGGTTTAGGCCGTGCTGGTGCATTGAAACACTACTTGATTGTGTTGTGCTGTATAGTTCTTGTTTTCCTTGGTGCTTTGCTCAAGGAAGAGGAAATTGAAAGGGGGTTCTTATTTGCAGGATGCACAACTAAGATCTAGCATTCAGTGAAACTGGTGACAATGGTGCTTTAGTTTATGAAGTCATTAATTAGAGAACGCAATTTCTTAGATGTGTATATGTGTTTGCAGATCACAATGAGGTAACTGATTCTCAGGCGTGCTTACAGCGCAGAGAAATTGAACAAAGGAAAAAAAAATTGAATAGGCGAAAGGGCTCAGTTTTTTGTTCGACACAACCTGATGAAGCCAAGGGAGGTATAGAGGAGATTATTCGTAGTTTTTAAAAGTAGTGTAGTAATTATGACAAATAAATAGGAATTAATGTAGACAAAAATACAACACTCTGCTGCCAGGGCCTGAACCTACAACAAAGTATTGCATCTGATACTCCACCAATCTAGCTACGACATAGTCGTTTTCTCATCCAACCCGCTGGACACCTCTGTGTGTGTAATCTCGGCAGTGCCACACCAGCATTCGTAGTCATGCTGGTGTCGCGTAGCCCGTGAACTCTTTACGAGCTGGTAGCTGATCAATAAACCTTCATGTGCTACCTGAGGGCGTCAAGTTTGCTGGATCGAGGCCCTTGGTATTAGAGAACAAAAGAACGGGAGTGAATCAAGGGCTCATTAAATTGAAAAGACACTTCTAGTGTACAGGACCAGGTCTGCACATGAATGGACTTTAGTACAGCAAGGATAGTTGTTTTAAAGAGAGAAAAATTGGGCATGTTGCTGAAGTATGCCCAAGGTTTAATAAATGAAAGAACAGCAGAGGGACAGAAAAACTGACACAGTGTTTAATCTTTTCTGTCCCGTCTGGCATTCTTACTCTTTTACTGAATCTTAAGCTTTTTTGAAACCTCCACACTCATGATGTCATACAATAAATGGGCTCATTGTCATACGTTCTGCACATTGACCACACATATATTTATTTATTATTTTGATGGGAGTGCTCCTGGAGTTTTCTTGTGTTCAAATTACCTATATGGCAAGCTGTATATCTCACCCTTTTGTAAGACACAGTTGTAGGAAAATTCGACACCTAATGCAAATTACAATTATTTGCAGTGAGCCACTACTCTAATACTTGTTCTTAATGCATCCTGGGCCTATTTTCGAGGACAATTTTGGTATATAATGATATGCCTGTGTTAAGCCATCACGCTTAATATTTACTACATGTGTACCGTAGGACTCTTTGTGCACAAGTTGACGGAAATTTCTGTGGTAGCTGTTATGCATGTATCCAGCGTAGACAGCTGCTCAAGGGACTGAAGTGGTGGACAGCTTGCTGTAAAAGATGGAAGCATTCTTCCTGCAAGTCTGGACAAGGCCATATTAAATGGTATGTATTTGTTTTCATCACAACATATCGACAGTTTAGACATTTTCATTTGAGAGATTTATTGCTCCTATATTGTGAGCAACTCCAAGACAGGAAACACTATGTAATAGCAAGTGCATGCCATATGCATAATTAGAAAAAGAGCGCAAAACCACAGGACACACAGGAAGTTCCCTTCCTGTGTGTCCTGTGGTTTTGCGCTGTTTTTTCTAATCATGTACAAACAACAAGCCCAGCTGTCCACACTTTTGCCGTATACATGTTCCACTTGGCCATTCATGCTTGTGGCCACCTGCTTCTGGTAGGATGTGCTAAAAAAATGTCTTGTCAGCTACGTGCACAATACCATTGCAGGATGTCTGACTGTTTCAGGAAGCTTGGGAGATCTATGCAAAGCAGAATTAACAAATTGATTTTCGGAGTTTCATAATGAAGTCAAACTTGGTAAAACAAGTTGTAAGGTATGCATGCTTGTGTGTTAGAGTGCCGTCTTGGGCATTGTATTTGCCCTAACCAAATTTTGCCGATGAATTGGCAGCGGACTATGGCATTCAAGTATCATTCTTTACCTTTATGTGCGAAAGAGCACAAAAAAAACTAACGAAGGGCAAGGCTGGTGGAGCACGGCCAGAGTGCTGACTACCAATTGAAGGTTATTGGTAAAATCCAGTCATATATTGCAGTTTCAAAAAGCAATTTTCACAGAGGAAAGGAAAAAAGGGACACGTCAAGTGTCTTATCATTGAGCAATGTTACTTTTGCTGCCATATCTATTAATGGCGTGCTGACTATCTTGTCACCAGATGAAGTAAATTTTTGCATGCTCGCTCCCTGTACTCTAATACTAAGTGACTTCCATATTCTTTTTTACATTGTTTGGCCTCCGCCATGGTAGTCTCGTGGTTATGGCGCCCGACGGCTGACCCGAAGGTCGCGGGATCGAATCCCGGCCGCGGCGGCTGCTTTTTTGATGGAGGCGAAAATGTTTGTGGCCCGTGTACTTAATGAGTGGTGGAGGGTTCCAGCAATTTCAAACACGTGCACAATAAAGGAAACGCACAGGACAACGCTGGACTTACAACTGAAGTTTCCTTTCTTGTGCTCGTGTTTGAAATTTCTGGAACCCTTCACCACTCATCATGTACCAACTGGCCCAGCAAACCACACTCATAAACCCGTGTACTTAGATTTAGGTGCAAGGTAAAGAACCCTAGGTGGTCGAAATTTCCGGAGTCCTCCACTACGGCATCTTTCATATGCATATCGAAGTTTTGGGCGTTAAATCCCAGATATTATTATTACATTCTTTGCCGTTCCACAGCTTGGTCGTTAACATTGTCCCGTCTGCTGTTTAAAACTTCACTACAACCTAATAGGATATTGTATTCTAGATGAGTTATTCGGTGTGTTCATGTGTGATTGATGGTCCCCTTATATTTGCATGTGATGTTTGGTACATGTTTGCCGGTAAGCACCTAGCCCATTTATAACACGCCATCAATCAACTTCGCTGCTAAGTTAAAGAAAACGTGTTTAACTTTTTTCAACATGCCGACAAAATCAAACAGCTCTGAATAGGCGTTTGGTGTCTGCTATTTTAGCTTCTTACAAATCCTGCCATGTATCCTAAAATCCCACTGTGAAACTGTTCAACTCTTATGTGATTTTTTACTTCAAAAGGAGCATTTGGCTGTCGTAGACTGCTTGTCAGTAAGTGTGGGATTATATTTACAAAAATAATATTCTTACAAGTATATCCCACAGTGAATATGCCACTTTTGAAACAGAACATTTCTTATAGCTGTTATGTTCTGCAGGCTTTAGTCTAACCAGCTTGCATAACTGCAGTAAAGCCAAAGTAAAATGGTGTTCTGAAGTTTGCAAACAGACTTGACTGTCAGTAGTGTTATTATTACGTTTGTTTTTAGAGAAGCCTATGAACAGTAATTAGGACATACAAAATGCACTTAACAGCATACTAGCTTGTACGATGCAAATTAAATTGAACTTACCCTTAATTCTTGTGGCGTGGTGGAATTTTGTTTAGGAGCAATGAAAATATGCTACACGATACGAACTTCCAAAAGCTGTTTGCATCTCACTTGGGTAAACAGACAAAATTACTTCACAATGTCTGGTAGCTTTTGTAAGTTTTCTAACTAAACATATTTTACTCAGAAGGCAAAATTAAATAAGAGAGTTGGACTAGTTCGTTTGATTGATTTAGCTGTGACATATCCCCTAACGTCTACGCTGAACAGGAAAATGAAGAGTGAAGGGGCAGAGGCAGCTCAATCTTTTTGGCAGCTCAACTGCCAGAGAGCACTGGCCTTGAGCTGACGAAATGTAAACAATCACACATGCCAGGAAGTCACTTTATGTGCAAGCAAATCCACTTAGCAATGCACTCGATTTATTTGACTGTTAAAACTACAAACGTAACTCGTTTTTTAACTAGATATGTGGGCTCTGACTGCTCTCTAGACAGACAGGCAGTAAGACTGCTGCATTTTCATGGCTGGTGATAAATGTGTAAGCGCGCCATTTTTGAACTCGCTGGGCGAGAAGTGGCATACCTTAATAGGAACCTTACCAACAATGACTTCTGTGGCCAGTGAAATTTTTTGCTGGCCTGCTTGAATGTTATTTCAAGCAGGCCAGCAAAATGTCATTTTGTTTGCCCATTGGGGATACTCTGTGTGTGTGAATGAATTTCAGCAGTTGAAGGCAAGAGCTCTGCCCTGTCTCTCCTTATTTCTGATATATGTATAGCTGGAAATTATGTTGCAGCCAAAGCGGTAAAATATGGTTCACACCTTTGACATAGAAGGTATTCATAAAGCTCTGGCACAGCGTGCTTTTTGTTCTTGCCCTCTTTTGCATTTTTACTGGGGAATGCAAAATGTTAGTCATGCACTGCAGTTATACCTATACAGAACTAATCAAATAATTTCATCGTGACGTGTGCATATTTTCCTATATTTTTCTCGTGGAACTTTTAGTTATAAGTGCCGGTCCTTCTGTCGCAGGCTTCATCTGTCACAAATCGCTGGGCACGAATGTAAAGAACACCTTGGCCCCACTTCTGTCGAGGGAACCGAAGTCACCTGAACAGATGAAGATGGGTGGTGCTACCAACAGTGAACGACTGTGATTTTATAATGTGCAAGTGTATGAACAATCACGTTACGCTAATTTAACACTAATTGGATTCACTGGTCAAGTGTTGCAATATTGTTATGTGTAAGTTTATGTACAGTTGCGTTAAATGAGCACTCGATAAAGCTTCAAGTTTGAAACCACATATTTTGGTGGTATTCATAGGGCACACATTCCACATTAAACTGTGATCTGCTTCTTTACTGAGGGTGCATGCAGGTCCTTGGAACGAATGAAAACCCTTGAAATTGAAAAGTACATTTTGAAGACTCTGAAATCCTTGAAAACCCTTGGACTTTCTTGGGATATAGTGTCGAATATTGACAATACTGATTACTTTCCGTGGTCGGCAAACATTTGTCTAGCAAACTGAGGGAACATGTCGTGCTCAGGAATGATTCCGCTACTGTGTTTACCTTGCTTGCAGCACTGCTTGACCGATCATTCATTTGGTTTCCGCAACTGTCAGTCCGCCTTCTCCCCACTTGATCTCGATTTGGCTCCTTGAGACTCGACTTACTTCCAGCGCTTATGCTAGTTCTCCTCTTCTATAGCAAGCTCAGTGTGTGTGATAGATCTAGCTCAACAAACATCCACTGTCCTATAATGCAGGCAAAATTGAAAAAAAAAGTTGATGTTTCGTGCTAGAAAGCAACTACTTCTGACAAAAGCTGATGGCATTGCTGCTCAGGCTTAGGATTGGCTCCCACGTAGTGCTTGTTATTACTCTTTTGTGTAGGCTAAAACCTTGAGTTTATATGTAGAGGATATTTGTTAAGTTGCTTGCTCTACTGACATAAATCCAATTCGCACTTGACTCATTCTTTATCAAAGCCCAAGAACAGGAGAAGCATGATGCATGTATGTAGTCAAAAATGTATTCAACGATCAAATTGTAAAAATAGGGCATAGAGAGAGAGAGAGAGAGAGAGAAGGAATGTAGGAAAGGCAGGGAGGTTAACTAGACAATGCGTCCAGTTTGCTACCCTACACATGGGGAGGGGGAATAGGGGAGTAAAAGAGAGAGAGAGAAGGATAGACATATGTCACATCACACACATAAAATTTTGAAGTGGTCATTACCATTTTGTTGTTTAGCAGGTCAGTACTCGGAAAAAGTAGAAGCGTCGTACGTCACCTCCATAAAACTGAACAGTATCTCAATGAGTGAAAAAGTAAACGGGGAAACTGAACGAGATTACTTATCTAATATAAAAGATGTCCCAGCAGCTGCTATAATGCTGTGAATTCTGTGCACAGTAGGAAGCTAATACGGGCAGGTAGAGTATCAGACGCATTATCTCAATGTTGTAGATTTGGTCTCTATCAGCTGCAAGTTGATTTTTCATCGTGTTTATTTCCTTTCCATTTATGTCATAATTACTATTCTACAGTTAAAACCTACAAATTAAGTCCTTTATACTTTCCTTGGCTTCATTGTCTCTAGGTTCTCACTTGGCTGAATCCCATTTTTGTATTTCAAATGCATAAAGCAGCCCGTATTGTTTTGGAAACTTTGTTAGAGCAGAAAATTGATACTTGTGATGCTGCCTTGCATCCTCCAAAAACCTTCTATAGGAATCCTTGAAGATCCTTGAATTTGGGTTTCGAAACCAGTATGAGCCCTGCTGACTCCTTCTGTACAATTTTTGCTGTAGAGTGTGTTCCTTGTCAGTAGTGTTTATGTGCTTTTTTACATTGTGACACCTGTAGTTGCCTAAAATTTATTTATTGAAGTGGTGCTTTACATACTGTTTAACTTATTTAGCCAACTTGAATGCGGTTTGCACATTACAGTGGGAAGTTCTCGCTACGTCAACCACAAACATTTAAAAACTTGAACAAAAGTTGTTCCTTAAAAGTAAATATTTCAATTAGATAACTGTTCTGTTCACTTTTCCCAAGTTACACGGAAACTCAGCTAGCATCCATTAAAACAAGCTAATAGAGAAGAACAGAAGTTCATGGCAGTGTTAATGTTTTGCTGCTTGGCATGTGCCTTGGTGTCGCCAACCTCGGGTGCAAGTATAAGTGTGGTTTACTCACAGGTGTTCGCCCCCTCCAAACACTACCTGAATGGACAAAGGGAGGCATGTACACTGCTAACTAAAATATGACCTGTGTGAATATCTGTTGGTAGAGGAGAGAGAGATAATAAAACGAGAGAAAGGCAGGGAGGTTAACCAGAATTGTAGCATTCGATTTGCTACCCTACACTAAGGGGAGGGGGAAACGGAGACAGATGGAAAGGAAAGCGGAGAGATGAGCAGGCGCGCGATAAAAAATGATATAAACAAAAGGAAGCTGTAGAGCGGGAGTACTAAAGCCTCTTCAATAGGGCACTGGCACGCAAAAAGTTCAGTAAGGCCTAAGGAGACTGGTATATAGCAATGGCTGTGATTGACTTCAAGATATAATACAGTTTTCAGTATGTTTTAAGCATCACGTCCTTTTCTGCACCTTACAGCGTGTGAAAAAGAAGCAGTGTATTCATAAACGACGATGCTAAAGCTTTTATTCCAGCTGGCAGAAATCTGGAACTCTGTCGCGTAATTGAGATTATTGTTGCTTTGAAAGAATGGGCAAATGAAAATGTAGGCACTTCTGTACTGCAGGCCCAAGGTGACCTAGCTAGGCCTGCAGTACACATGTGCTTACATTTACATTTGGCCGTTTTCCCAAATCAAGAATGATCTCAGTTAGGCTTTGAGCGTCACCCATGTTTCACTGACCTTTCAGTTTTGAATGTGAAAACCCTATCAACAACGCTTCAATTTAACGTTCACCGTGTTTTCAACGATAAATCAATGTTGATTTGTTTAATGGTCGTTCAGTTGAAAGTCGTGGGCCAATTTTCAGTACTGGTCAACAGCTTGCTCAACGGTTTTTCTATTGATCCACAACGTATTTTCAAATGACGTTCCTTTTTCTTTCAACGATAAATGAATGTTGATTTGCTTAATGGTCGTTCATTTGAAAGTCCTAGGCCAATTTTCAATACTGGTCAACAGTTTTCTCAACGGTTTTTCTATTGATCCACAATGTATTTTCAGTGCCATCTTTTGGCATTGCTCAATAACTTCTCTATGTTTTTTCAATAAAAATTCTTGTAAGCAATGAGTGTCTTGGGAGCGTTTTAGGAAATGCCTCATTGCGCCTGCAAGAAACTTTTGGTGCATATTATAGTCCATGCGGTGGAGCTCGCGCCATGGATACACAAACTCATTAAACACAGCAAAGCGGCTCTCCAGGTTCAAAGCATCTAAACCATATTAATAATGATGCTTTGTTTTTCACCACAGGAACAAGCCAAAGTGCCAAAGGAGCATTAGTGTTGCCACGAAACAAACTAATGTGAAAAGCGTTTCCCAGACTGTGAATGTGGAGATAAGAAGCACCAACAAAACTACTTGCAATCTTTTATATGTTGCTGCGGTAGCATACATCGGCTTAAGTGGTAATTATAAGTTCTACAAGGGACCGAAATGTCTGTAGGAAGCAAATACGATGCCGCTAGAAAAGAGGTATAGCTCTCTATTCGTAGAGTCGGTGATTCCTCGCGCTGCAAGAATTGTCATTATGCATACATAATTTTTTCCTGCGGGATATAGCCCCGATATAACGTCCTGCTGGCTCAATGAGTAAGTTACCTTGAGTCGTAATCTGTGACTGGGCAGGCGTGCACGTGTTCATCAAGCGGATTGACCATGCGGGCACGAAACCAACTTATCCTGTACTTTGCTAGTGTAAATTGCGAACTTCCACTCCATTTCTTAGGTATCCTTGGAATCTCGGTTAAGGGTTACCAGAAAATCTATGGGTTACAATATAGATGTTACATGCCGGCAGCACTGAGAAGTAACCGATAAACAGGTCCATTCGAATTTTATTTGGACAGTGTAACCCTTATCCTGAGCCAAAATAATGAAAACATCAAGTGTACGAGCGCTGTAACAGCTATTTTAAAAGGTGAGTTTATAAGTACACTTATAGGTTACTGGGTTTAGAGTGTATAGGCACGGGATCTTGACCTGCAATGTAGTGCCGGTGAGAAATTTCTCTTGTGCCTAATTGAACAATAAAGATTCGCAGTGTGCACGTTAAGCAAAAGCGAACTGCGGGTCTCTGTGTCTAATATTTCTTCTTTCTGTCATCGCCCATCAGCAGTAATTTTGCGGCGGGAAACAAAGTCGCACACTGCATGCTTCGCCCCTGCACGGGTTGCACGTTAGTAAAGCTGAAGCACCCTTCCCTACATGATTCGCCCCTCCCCAATTTTTAGATGCCAATCATCTTATGGCGGAGTTCAATCCGGTGGTGGTGTGCGGCGTGACTACCCTTACTGCGCATGCGCAAACCCCCTCCACGCACCTCCTCCCCTCTCCACTCCTCCTTTCCCTTTCTCCTCCTCGCAACTCCCCCTCTTCACCCCCCCTCTCGCGTGCCTCATTCTCTCTTGTGACGAGTAGGCAGCAGCGACGCCTCCGGCGTTTTCACGTGGCACGAGCGGCCGATGGCAGCCTCTGCTTCTGTGGCTCTAGATGCGGGGCACTCGTGCTCTCCTTCTCTTGCTCAAGAATCCCACGACGACACCAATGGCATGGACTGCAGAGAGGCAGACGCACATGATCTTGCGACTTTGCGGGAGTCGAATACCTCGGACGCCGGCAGTTCCCGCTCAAGCTAACCATCTCCCGCTGCTTCGCATCCGGGATATGGCGTAATTGTTCTTCCTCTTGCTTTTTTTCTGATGTGTTGTCTGACGATTCATCTCCTTCACATGATGAAAACGTGGTGTCACCAATCTCTATCTCGACGTGTCGGACTTCTTCATAGATTATGAAGAACTGAGCCCATAGGTAAAAGGCGTGTGCAAAAAGTGCCCGAAAAAAAATAAGGCAGCTTCGTAGTGGCCTGAAGAAACTGCGGAGCTGGGTTTCTCTTTCTTGTTTCTCCTACTATCGCTCTCTTTCTCTCCGTTTTTTTTCTCTCTCTCTGTCTATATCTTTCTACCTCATTCGCACTCTTTCTATCATTTTTCGCTTTCTTCCTTTTCTTTCTCCTTGCTTTTTCTCTCTATTTGTTTCTATATATATATACATTTCTTTCCCTCCCTTTCTTTCTTTTTCTCTCTTTCTTTCTCTTTTTGTCGAGGTCTGTTTTTTCTTCTACTTTTTTCTCTGTTTCTTTATATCTGTTTCTTTCTCCGTCTTTTTTCTCTTTCTTTCCTTTCTCTCTGTTTATCTTTTTCGCTTTGATGATGCTATATGGTGTTTTATGGCGCAAGGGCCAGTGATGGCCAAAGAGCGATAGGTCATTGGACGTAGAGCATAGGAAAGGATCAGTGATGGTGTTCAGTGGTTGCATAAAGGTCTAAAAGTCTGCGTGCTAAAGGTGCGCAAAAACATATAATTAATAAAATCATGAGAGTGACGTGAAGCATGCGTGATGAAAATGATGCAGAAACGATCATGATACTAAATATGGAAGTGCGGCATTAGCACGAGTACCTGGACAACACCTTTAAATCCAAGGCCTGGGAGGCCGGTGCTTTCTGGAATGTAAGTGCCGCAGCAGCAACCTCTGCTGACAGGCTGTGCTCGGAGTCACTGGGCATATAACGTTAACAGTTTGTATATATTTTACAAGCATAATCGTTGTCCATAATTCAAATAGAGAGTTCATTTCCCATAAGCATTGAATGATGGAATGGTATTCGTTACTGGTGGAACTCTAGTCCTGAGCGACTCTAGTCCTGAGTGACTCTAGTCCTGCGCATTGTACGAGTATATGCAGCACTGCTAGAAGCTCGTCACAGCTCGGTGGGCCACCAACGCACAAAAGGTGTGCGTGCATACTGTGTGTCTGTCCTCTTATAAATCTGCAAAGGGTGACATTTGTATGACGTTTTTTCGACATCGGTGGCCAGTTACCGATTTATCAATTCACCAAGTGCAGTTTGTTTTCTGTTTCACTGCCCCATAAGCGCTGCCAGTAAGGGAGGGTTCGTTTTAGGAAGGGTTTTAAGTCTAGTGCAGGGACAGCTTGGATGTGTTGGCAGCGTTGTCTCGGGCAGATGAAGCTAGCTGATCTGCCAACACGTTGCCCACGGAAAATCGGAATTACTTGTACTGAAGGCCCGCACGAGAGGAAGACCAACATGCGAAGCACCAGACGCGTGCGTTACCCTCCACGGGGCGCAAATACCGAAGGTCGCTTCGCTTCGAGTACTCGGCTTGCACCTGCACCGCGACAGATCAGGGGCCGCCACGCTTCCTCGACTTCAACACACGATTTTCCAACTCACGCACCTCGTGAGGAAAGTCGCCAATCGACGCAGTGGTCTGAAGGAAAAAGATACCCTAAGAGTCGTGCGAGCACTTCTAACCAGCAGAATCACTTACGGAACCCCGTACCTCGCTCTCAAGACATCTGAAGTCGATAAGCTGAATGTGCTCATCCATAAAGCTACGAAGCTCGCCATGGGGCTACCTCCGATCGCGTCGACCACCAGATTCCTTAGAATGAGGTTGCACAACACCTGGCAAGAGCTGGCAGAAGCACAGCGGACCAGCCAACTCGAGAGACTGAGGCTCACGTCGACGGCAGATCGGTTCTTGCGCGCCGGGGCTATGGGCAGCGCTACATCCGCGAGGCGGACCGCGAAGTGAAGGTACCGCCATACCTCCGAGACTCACTGAGCATCGCCCAAGTGCCGCGTAATATTGTCACGTGGTCATGACGTCGACGAAGACCGCAGGCGAGGTGTCCAAGATGAAACTCTTTATTTGGCCAAACTTGTGGCCGAGAAACGGAAAGTTAATTTACAGCAATACATGTGGTATGCACTGATAGCGGCGAACAGAGCGTTGACCGTCGACCAACTGACAAGCGGTGAAGCCGGTCGGCATTTGTACATGTGCCGTGGAATATTCCAGCGTTATCGCTGGTTGTCGAGCAAGGTCTAGAATAAGCTCGAGTGTTCGCGTCTTGCGCGCAGTCTTAACAAAACTATCTACAATAATCGCGCAGCTTCTCGAACAATGAGGCGCGGTTTGCACTGAGCATTCCTGACAGTCATTGTGGGAAAAAAAAATCACAGCATATCCACGGAGTGAATGATGATGAGTGGGCGAAGCTGCGGAGGTTCATCGGTAAACCGTGAACCTTCCGTGAATTCTGCCCAGCACATCATCACCGACGTGAGATAGGGCGCGTTTATACTAAAGGTTCGATGAGTTATGACGACTTGCAGCGCACTTTAATTTTACATGTACGCTGTGAATTTGCATTGTTTAGAAAACCATTGCTTTAGAAAACATCTGGCGTCTTTCGTTAAGCAGCTGGCGTCTTTTCCTTTTGCTTTAGAAGCATCTGGCGTTCTTCCGTTTTGCGCGTCTTTCGTTGGTTTATTTCATCAATCAACGGCGTTTTGAACAAAATTTTTATTGTTTAATCACGCACAGGAGAAATCGCACCAGGCACTACCTTGGAGGTAAAGAATGGCTGCTAATGGGAATGAGAGACCGAAGAAGTCGGCTTTTAGCTACCGCTGCGAATTTTTTATTGGTCAACAACGTACAGGAAAAATCTCCCACCGGCACCACCTTGTAGGTCAAAGCGTAAGACTGGTTACGGACTACGACTACGACTACGAGGGACGAACGGGTGCCGCCTTAAGGAGCTTCGCCCCTAAAACCGAATACAGGGAAAGTGATAAGAAACGCAGAACATGGGGGGGGGGGGGTGGCCAATGCATGAAACAAGAAATAACAACAATAAAGCAAGAAAGTGCAATAAACAAGCACAAGCAAGGTAACACAATAATAAAGTAAAAGTACAGTCCTCAGGTTCACTAACGCGCGTAGTAAGGCTTGAGGCGCACGACATGGACGACTTCAGATCGCGCACAGCGCCGCTGAGAGTTCGTAATGCCGTGAGGGACAACCTCGTAGTCGAGTGCGCCGAGGCGTCGAAGTACCCTGTACGGTCCGAAGTACCGTCGGAGAAGCTTCTCACTAAGTCCCCGTCGGCGTATTGGCGTCCATACCCATACACGGTCACCGGGTTGGTATTCCATGTGGCGTCGTCGGAGGTTGTAGCGGCGGCTGTCGTTCGTCTGCTGGTTCTTGATCCGTAGGCGGGTGAGCTGTCGTGCATCTTCGGCGCGCTGTAGGTAGGTGGTCACGTCGATGTTTTCCTCGTCAGCCACGTTTGGTAACATGGCGTCGAGCGTCGTTGCCAGGCTCCGTCCGTAGACCAACTTTTATGGCGTCATCTGCGTCATTTCCTGTACGGCAGTGTTGTACGCGAAGGTCACGTACGGAAGGATGGCGTCCCACGTCTTGTGTTCGACGTCGACGTACATGGCCAGCATGTCGGCGATGGTCTTTTTTAGACGCCCGGTGAGGCCGTTGGTCTGTAGGTGGTACGCAGTGGTCCGGCGGCGGCTTGTGTGTCTGAGTTAGGTCACCCGTAAACGCCGTACATCTGTCGGTGATGAGAACCTCTGGGGCGTTGTGTCGAAGGACGATGCTCTCAACGAAGAACTTCGCTACCTCAGCGGCACTGCCTTTGGGCAGGGCTTTTGTTTCGGCGTAGCGGGTGAGGTAGTCGGTAGCCACGACGATCCATTTTTTTCCGCAAGTCGACGTTGGGAACGGCCCCAGGAGGTTCATCCCGATCTTCTGGAATGGTCGCCGAGGAAGCTTGATCGGCTGAAGGAAGCCTGCTGGTCTTGTGGGCGGTGTCTTCCGTCGCTGACAGTCTCGGCACGTCCTTACGTAGCGAGTGACGTCGGCGGCAAGGCGCGGCCAGTAGTACTTTTCCTCTACTCGTGCGAGCGTGCGGGAAAATTCGAGGTGTCCAGCCGTCGGGTCGTCGTGCAGGGCATGCAGAATTTCTGGTCGCAGTCCCGAAGGTACAACGATAAGGTAGCTGGCTCGGGTCGGAGAAAAGTTCTTTTTTGCATGGACGTTGTTTTTCAAGGAAAATGATGCCAATCCTCGCCTGGATACTTTTCGGACAACGATGGTCCTGCCCTCCAGGTATCCTACTAGACCCTTCAGTTCCGGGTCGGCTCGCTGTCGTTTGGCGAAGTCGTCGGCACTAATGGCTGCCAAGACACTGTCATCATCCTGGTCGTCGGGCGGTGGTGGATCGACGGGGGGCACGAGACAAGCAGTCGGCGTCGGAGTGTTTCCTTCCGGAGTTGTACACGACGGTAATGTCGAATTGTTGAAGTCTTAGGCTCCACCGTGCGAGGCGACCTGAAGGGTCCTTGAAGTTGGGTAGCCAACACAAGGCGTGATGGTCGCTCACAACTTTGAAGGGCCTGCCGTAGAGGTAGGGGCGAAACTTTGACGTAGCCCAGATTATGGCGAGGCATCCTGTTCTGTTGTGGAATAGTTGGCCTCTGCCTTAGACAGCGACCGGCTAGCATAACTGATAACCCTTTCCAGTCCGTCCGTCCGCTGCACAAGAACAGCGCCGAGCCCTACGCTGCTTGCATCGGTATGAATATCCGTATCGGCGTCTTCGTCGAAATGCGCAAGTATCGAAGGCGTCTGCAGGCGTCGTTTCAGTTCATGAAATGCTTCAACTTGCGCTGTTTGCCACCTTAATTCGACGTCGGCTCGGCCATCCGTGAAAAGTCTTTGACAAAGCGTGTGTAATAGGCGCACAAGCCGAGAAATTGGCGCACGGTCTCCTTGTTGGTGGGTGGCGGGAAAGCGGCAATGGCAGTTGTTTTCTGCGGGTCTGGGCGCACTCCAGTCTTGCTGATAACGTGACCCAAAAACAAAAGCTCCTCGTACGCGAAGCGCCACTTTTCTGGCTTCAGGGTGAGCAAGGAGTTCTTGATTGCTTGAAGTCACGAGCCTCATCCACAAGGAGAGGGTTGAAGCTCTGCTTGAAACCCGTTCGCAGCTACCAAACGAAAACGTGGTGCTCTTGACAGAAGAGATGACCAGTCTCCTCCGCCACGCCGACCCCGAAATGCCGGAAGACAAGAAAGTTCGCTTCCTCCTGAGAGGAGTAAAGCAGGAGCTGTTCGCGGGTCTGATGCGGAACCCACCGAGTACTGTCCAGGAATTCATCTACGAAGCAACGACGATTTAAAAGACACAGGAGATGCGCACCCGACAATTCAATCGCCGCTCGACGCCAGTGTACGCAAAAGTTCAACCACTCTGCTCCGACGACCTGCGTGAAACGATTCTAGCGATCGTGCGGGAGGAACTGCGCAAGCTTTTATCCCCGCCACAGCCTCAAGTGGACTCGATCAACGAAATTGTCCGCGAAGAAGTTCAGTAAGCGTTAGGAATTCCCGAACCACCGCAGCCTCATCCGGAGGCCATGGCCTACGCTGCTGCAGTCCGCCGTCCCGTGCCCGCTCCCCGACAACGTCGAGACACAATTCGGCCGCCAGATGCCGCCGCCGCCACCGCCACCACCACCGACGCCCTACCGTCCGCCTGTCGCCCAGCGCTATGCCCCGCGCAACGCGCCAAGGAAGACCGATGTTTGGCGCGCCCCTGACTACCGCCCGCTCTGCTACCACTGCGGGGAGGCCGGCCACACGTACCGCCGCTGCCAGTACCGACAGATGGGGCTACGCGGATTCGCCGTCAACGCTCCGCGCCCACAGCCAGGCGAACAGCCTCGCGACATTGACGACTACCTCAGCGGAACACAGAGGCAAGAACGACGACCTTCCCGCTCGCCGTCACCCGGCAGCTACATGTCACCGCACCGTCGGCAGTACAGTGGCCCAAACCGGGGCCGGTCGCCTAGCCTCTATCCGGGAAACTAAGGGCAGCAACCGATGGAGGCGCGGTTGCTGTACGACGAAATGCCGAAGATCCACCGCGGCCGCCGACGACGACAACACGACGAGACCTGCAGAACACGACGCGAAGCAGACGAAGCCCTGACGACTAAACCTCGCGGACCGAAGCAGACCTGACGTCGCAACGGGGAAGCAGTGAAACAAACCGACGTAGACGTGACCCAACGCCACGACCTACTGCAACGCCAGATGACGAACTAGCGACCTCGACGTTCTCATCGACGGCCACAACGCCACCGCTGTCGTGGACACTGAGGCCGACTATGCCGTCGTCAGTGGGTCATTCGCTACCAAGCTGAATAAAGTAACACCGCTTGGAGTGGTCCCGAAATCCGGACAGAGGGAGGCCACCTAATAACGCCGATTGGTGTCTGCACAGCGAGAGTCAGCATCAATAACCGTTCTTATCCTGTGAGCTTTGTAATCCTACAATAACCGCGCAGCTTCTCGAACAATGAGGCGCGGTTTGCGCTGAGCGTTCGTGACAGTCATTGTGGGCGAAAACCGAATACAGGGACAGTGATAATAAGAAACGCACGTGGCAATATGTATCCCGAGTATCATCGGAAACGACGGATCGCTCGAGTCGACACGATCCGAAGACGACACCAACACGATTCAGACGCTCGCTACGTCGATGCGGCTAAATACCGGTGCAAAAACGCCTACGCTTTAAGCGTAGTCAACGCGAGAGGAAATGAGCTGGCATCTGCGACCGTCAGGGTGCGGAGCTCCGAGGCGGCGGAAGAAGCGGCGATCGCCCTCGCCACAACGACAAGCATGGACGCGCTCGTAGCCTTCACAGACTCCCAATCTGCTGTCCGCAATTACACGCGAGGCCGAATCTCAATCGAGGCACTCAAAATTCTGAGTAAGAGCAGCACTCCGCTTTCTTACACCTTCGTAGTGTGGGTGCCGGGGCACGAGGGGCTTGAGAGAAACGAAGCGGCTCACACTGCGGCCCGCGGTCAAGTCAACCGGGCCTCCCTCACCGTCTCGCTCGAACCGCGGTTAGCCAGCGCTGCAGCAGAAGTGGAGACCGTGCCACCGACGTATACCAACATACTGCAACACCATCGCCTAGCTCGCAGGGTGTACCCGCCCTCACCCGAAGCTGACTAAGGAAGAAACCACAGCATTCCGAAGACTGCAAAGCAACACGCACGCGCACGGTATCCTTCTACACCGCATCTATCCGACGCTTCATGCATACCACTGCCCAGTAAACCATGAATGTCCATTAGATATCCATAGAATGCTAGTCTCGGGATATTCAGTACATCTTCTGGATATCTACATTTCTCCACATGACATTTCACGGATGTACTATAGATCATCTAAAATGCACCCGGATCACGCTCTCAGTACGTTGTATGGATATTAAGGCTGGATGTTCTGTACATTTAAAAGATGTTTCGAAAAACAGGCAGCACACAAAAGGGCAACAAATACGCACACATAAAAGACGCAAACACAAGCGCTGACAGCGCTTGTGTTTTTGTCTTATGTGTGCGTATTTGTTGCCCTTTTGTGCGCTGCCTGTTCGAAAATCATTGCTCACCTACTAGCCCATCAGTACATATTAAAAGATGTTCATTCCTTCAACTCGCATCCACATGACGTCTAGCGGCTTGTGAGGTGCACTAATTATGGCTCTCAAAAACGAACGCTCGGCAGACTGTAGGCCACAGTACTTTTCGCTCATTCGAGTGCTCGCTATATGTACTGTTGTAACGTGAAAGGAACTGTTGCGAATCACTATTTTGTAAATTTTAGTATTTATGATTTTGGAAGTAGGTGTAGGTGTCTCGGCATAAAAGAGCAGTTGTATTGTACTGCTTTCTATGGAGAGCACGCTGCATACCTCACATTGTTCGTTTTAGGTATATAGCGCATAACACATCTGATAACACATCAAATGTGCAATACTCTTCTCAGGCTATTGCAATGTTTTGTTACACACAATGAGTACAATGCATTGCCCTGAAAGATTACTGCACATACAATCATAAGAGTGTTTCAATACTGGCGAAATGACAAGAGAATGAAGTGAGTCAAAAGCAACAAGGCAGTATCACAAAATTTTATATGAGCAAAGCAATGCTGTAAACCATAAGAGTACTCTAAACGTGTAAGAAGACAGGCTAAATGTCTAGAGAACGCAGATACACTAAAAAAAAATGAGGCGGTATGATAAAAGTGAACTGTGCACCAGCTGAAGACTAAAACCGAAACTGTCTGCCAGCAGTCCCAGCATAAGTCCAGAAAAAACAAACTGTCTGCCAGCAGTCCCAACATAAGTCCAGACAGGCTCCTCGGCCGAATTAGTGTGGTCTTGTGGGTCACAGGAGGGGCTACTTGATATGCTCAGTCCGATCGCTGTGTGCCTGGATTCAAGTAGAAAGGAAGGTGAAAAAAAATAAAGCCGGTACAGTAAAGGACTCGAGAGTTCATGAAACTGCTTGAACCAGAGAAACTTGTCGCATTGCTCTTTCTATTTTATGCCTTAAAGTGGCTCTCTTGCAGAACACATCAATGGAGCCCCAATTCTGACTTTGAGGGGGCACCCAAAACTATCGTAAATTGAAAAAGTATTAAGATACGCAGAGACTGTCGGTCTTTCCCCCAAAAAATGCGGCATGAAGGCGCACTGCTTCAAGAAAAGTAGATTAAATTATTAAAAAAAACATGACAGCCAGGTAATTAACTGGAGGAGGTGAAAGTTAATTATTATCCAATGTAATATGTCTTTTCTCCAGCATAAAATGAGTCAGGGCATTAACTGCAGTGAAGAGTCAAGTACAAAGCTGAAACCTGCTACAAACGGCCTTCCATCAAGGGTGTCAAGTATGGTACCATCATCATTAAATGGTGACGGAGAACATTTCTTGCAAGCTTCAGAACATTCATACTGGACACGACTAAGCCTTGTGTGTGATGCATTAGTTCCCAATCAGGTGCAAACAATGACGCGCTGCTTTTATTAAAACTGCTAACATGAAAGGAAAGGTGTGTTATGCACTAAATACGGCTACAAACGCTATATATATATATATATATATATATATATATATATATTGTAGCGAAGCGTTGGAAGCCTCTAATGGGTCGCCCTCTCGAGTGCTTACTAGTGGGTCGTCCTCTTCCGCTCTTCTGGGACAGCACGCTTCTCGCGCTCAGAGTCGGCACCCCGCCTTGACTGTCGCAGTCGTTTATCGTCGCCGAGTGCCCGCTAATAAACGTCTTTATAATTTGGTGGAGGGTGCTGGGCTTTCACAACAACTTCGGCCCTCATTCGATGCCCCTGGCTCTTCGATCCCGTACCCTGCCGCCTACGATGCCTCAAGACGCCTCCCAGCAAACGGCCCCGCCTACACCGACCTCCTGCCCAGGTGTGCCTCGTATCCGCGACCCTCCGGTCTTCACTGGCGCAGATGGCAGCGACGTGGAGGACTGGCTCGCGATTTACGAGCGCGTGAGTGTCCCCAATAAATGGGACGAGGCAGGAAAGCTGACTAACCTCGTTTTCTACGTCGCGGGTGTGGCGGGCTTGTGGTACAACAACCACGCATCAGATTTTACAACGTGGTCCGACTTCAAGACCGCCATTATCAATGTGTTTGGCCGCCCTGCCGTTCGTAAGCTGCAGGCCGAACAGCGCTTACGTGAACGCGCTCAGCAGGCCGGTGAATCATTCACCAGTTACATTGAAGACGTCCTCGATTTCTGTAAGAAAGCCGACGCCACCATGTCCGAATCAGACAAGACCCGGCACATCATGAAAGGCATCGACGACGACGCCTTCACCATGCTGCTCGCCAAGAACCCCAGCACAGTGGCTGAGGTCATAACGCTCTGCCAAAGCTATGAGGAGCTGCGCCGGCAGCGATCGATGACCCGTCGCTCTCCATCACGCGACGCCGAGCTCGCTGGCTTGTCGACCATATCCGACCACTCCGCGTTGCTCGCAGAGATGAAGACATTCGTGCGCGAGGAAATCGCGCGCCAATTCTCTCTGCTGGACTTTGCTCGCCCGCAGTACGTCCAACAGCCGTCGACCACCCTTCTGCCTCCGCTCCGTCGAGCAATTGAGCAAGAAATCGCAGAGGTCATGCCCGAGTACCACCAGCACCATACGGCTCCTGCACCCTTGAGTTACGCCCAAGTGGTCGCAAGAACGCCCCCAGCAATCCCTACGGCTGCCCCACACATTTACGCCGAAGCCTCCGCTCGACCTCATTCTTTCGAAGCGGATGTGCCGGTAACCTGCGCCGACGTCACACACAGGCCACGACTGCACACCCACCGTCCAGTCCTATCAGTTGCCGCCCCGTCAATCCCGTCCTGCACCATGGGCGGGCCCTGCCCCAGCGAACCGATGGCGCACACCTGACAACCGCCCCATATGCTTCGCATGCGGTTACGCCGGCCACGTGGCGCGGTATTGCAATCGCGTGCAGCCGCCTAGAGTCGCGTCGCCTGCCACCAGCCCGGCGAACCGCCCATATTACGACCCACCTACGCCACTGTCGCCGACGTCTCGCCCCGCTCCATCTACCCGCCGTTCCCCGTCACCACGACGCCGCTCGCTGTCACCGATGCGGCCACGTCTGGTCCCACGAGACCGGGAAAACTAGTCGTCGCAGTCCACGAGGCAAGGGCTGCGATGCTGTCGAACTGCGAAAGCCCTCAGCGAAGCCCATCGAACGTGATAGACGTGTTTGTGGACGGTGTTCGTGCATCTGCCCTTATCGACACTGGAGCCGCCGTATCCGTTATGGACGCAAAGCTTAGCCGAATACTGCGAAAAGTGACGACGCCACTTTCCGGGCTCTCCCTCCGTACAGCCAGTGCCCAAAGCATTCACCCTACAGCGGTATGCACAGCCCGCGTCATGATTAAGGACGTTATGTACGCCGTCGAATTGATCATAATTCCTGCATGCTCTCACGACGTCATCCTCGGATGGGATTTTCTCTCCCGCCACGACGCCGTAATTCATTGTGCACCCGCCGAAATAGAGCTCTCACCATTCTCTAATTTGACGCCGGCAGACAGTCCATCGACTGCGAGCAAGATACTCGTCAAAGACGACATAAAAGTGCCTGCAAACTCGTCAACGGCGGTGTCAGTCTACTGCGCCAGCCTATCCGACACCGTTGCACTCCTCTCGCCATATGACCGTGTTTGCATGAGGAAAGGCTTGCTGGTGCCTTTCGCGACCGTTCAAGTCACCCAGGGCAGCACCTCTATTTATGTAATCGACCCCTCCCCGTACAGTGTTACGTTGGTGCGAGGGGAATGTCTGGGCAGCGTAGAACCCCTCGAAGACGCACAAGTTATGGACGAGCCCGATGATTCGCACGGCCGAAGTTCGAGCACGCTCAGTGCTGTTTCGACGTCTGGTTCATCACACGCTGACGTATTTGGTTCCTCCATAGCTGACAACCTTACGCAGGTCCAGCGTTCCCAGCTTTTGGACCTGTTGGAAGAATTTCGCCCTTCTTTCGATGTCGCTCAAACTTCTCTCGGCCGCACGTCGGCCGTTACGCATGGCATCGACACTGGCGACCACCTGCCACTGCGGCAACGTCCATATCGCGTATCTCCTGCCGAACGCCGTGTAATCACCGAGCGAGTCGACGACATGCTTCGACGTGATGTCATTCGACCCTCTAACAGCCCCTGGGCGTCTCCTGTCGTTCTTGTTGCGAAGAAGGACGGTTCTGTGCGGTTCTCTGTGGACTACAGACGACTCAACAAGATCACTCGTAAGGACGTGTATCCACTGCCGCGAATAGACGACGCGATTGACAGCTTGCAAGGAGCCGAATTTTTTTCATCTCTCGATTTGCGCTCAGGGTACTGGCAAGTACCTATGGCTGATGACGCTCGACCGAAGACCGCCTTTGTCACGCCCGACGGCCTGTACGAATTTAACGTCATGCCGTTTGGGCTGTGTAATGCGCCCGCCACCTTTGAGCGCATGATGGATACCGTTCTGCGCAACCTGAAATGGCACACGTGCTTGTGCTACCTCGACGACGTCGTCGTGTTTGCTCCGGACTTCTCCACGCATCTTCAACGCCTACGGCATGTTTTGACGCGTTTGAGCGACGCCGGTCTGCAACTGAATCTAAAGAAGTGCCGGTTTGCAGCACGGCAGCTGACAATCCTCGGCTACGTCGTGTCCAAGGACGGAATTCTTCCTGATCCCGCCAAGCTTCGGGCCGTGACTGAGTTCCCCAAACCTACGTCCGTCAAAGAACTGCGCAGTTTCGTAGGACTGTGTTCCTACTTTCGGCGCTTCATTCGAAATTTCGCGACTATCATATCGCCACTGACGAAGCTTCTCGGAAGTAACGGGCCCCTCCATTCGTGGTCGTCGGAGTGCGACGACGCTTTCGCAAAGCTCCGTCGTTTGTTGACGTCGCCTCCCATACTACGCCACTACGACCCTGCGGCCCCTACAGAGGTACACACAGACGCTAGCGGTGTTGGCCTTGGCGCTGTCTTTGCGCAGCGCAAACCAGGGTTCCCTGAATATGTCGTGGCATGTGCAAGTCGTACGCTTACTAAAGCCGAGACCAATTACACCGTCACCGAAAAGGAATGCCTGGCGATCATCTGGGCCCTTACGAAATTCCGACCCTATTTGTATGGTCGCCCATTTGATGTAATCACCGACCATCATGAACTATGCTGGTTGTCGTCATTGAAGGATCCCTCAGGCCGCCTCGCCCGCTGGGCACTTCGCCTACAGGACTACGATATCCGCGTGCTGTACCGCAACGGACGCCAGCATGCTGACGCCGACGCACTCTCGCGCTCCCCCTTGCCTGACGACAATACTTCCAGCTCAGTGTCTCACAATGCCGTTTCGTCTATCGACATTCAAACCATCGCCACTGAACAGCGCAAGGATCACTGGATTGCCTCACTGATAGCCTTGCTGAGTGATCCATCGGCGACACCATCCACTCGCGCATTGCGTCGTCAAGCGCACCATTTCGCCGTTCGCGACGACCTCCTCCACCGACGCAATTACGGCGACGGCCGCCAGTGGCTACTCGTAATACCCCGCAGTCTGCGTTCTGACATATGCGAGTCGTTCCACTCTGACCCGCAGTGTGCACACTCTGGGGTATCGAAAACCTACCACCGCATTCGCCAACGGTACTTTTGGCGAGGGATGTACCGCTACGTGCAGAAGTTCGTTCGCTCCTGCATCGATTGTCAGCGCCGCAAAACTTCAACGCACCTGTCGCCGGCAGGTCTGCAACCTCTACCTTGCCCTGACCGGCCGTTTGGGCGCGTTGGCATCGATTTGTATGGACCACTTCCTCTAACGTCGGCTGGTAACCGCTGGGCCATCGTCGCTGTTGACCACCTTACGCGATACGCCGAAACTGCTGCCCTCCCAGCGGCTACAGCGCGCGATGTTGCCTCCTTCCTGCTGCACCGATTCATGCTGCGCCACGGTCCACCCCAGGAGCTGCTCAGCGATCGAGGTCGTGTCTTCTTGTCCGAAGTCGTCGAAGCCATTCTCAAAGAGTGCAACGTTGTTCACCGGAAAACTACTGCTTACCACCCGCAGACGAATGGCCTCACCGAACGCTTTAACCGCACGCTCGGCGACATGCTCTCGATGTACGTCGCCGCCGATCACACAAATTGGGATGCCATTCTGCCTTTTGTCACCTACGCCTATAATACCGCCCCGCAGAGCACTACTGGTTTCTCGCCCTTTTTCTTATTGTACGGCAGGCACCCGTCGCACACGATCGACACAATCCTTCCCTACAAGCCGGACCCGTCTGAGTGTGCGCCTATTTCTGCCACAGCAAGACTCGCTGAGGAGTGTCGGGAGCTTGCCAAGACATTTACTACGAATGACCAAGAGCGGCAGAAGAGCATTCGCGGTGACACCACCACTTCTGCGCCCACGTTCCTCCCTGGAGCACTCGTATGGCTCTCGGTCCCTACCACTGCACCTGGCCTCTCTTCAAAACTACTGCCGAAATACGACGGCCCCTACCGTGTCGTCGAACGCACGTCCCCGGTCAACTACGTGATCGAACCCCTTGAACCATCTTCGGACATGCGCCGTCGAGGGCGCGACATTGTCAACGTGGAGCGCCTGAAACCCTACCATGACCCGCTCATAGTGACAAGCAGTTAGGTCGCCAGGCGGCTCCCTTTTCGTACCCGGGGTAATTGTAGCGAAGCGTTGGAAGCCTCTAATGGGTCGCCCTCTTGAGTGCTTACTAGTGGGTCGTCCTCTTCCGCTCTTCTGGGACAGCACGCTTCTCGCGCTCAGAGTCGGCACCCCGCCTTGACTGTCGCAGTCGTTTATCGTCGCCGAGTGCCCGCTACTAAACGTCTTTATATATATATATATATATATATATATATATATATATATATATATATATATATATATCCAGATTTGTAAATACTAGCTTGCACACAACCTCGATTAGGTCCGTGTAGATTGTTTAGGTAACAGCCTTTGAATAAGCATGCGATCAAGCAGTATTCAGGAGCGAATTAAGGAACTGGATCAATGACTGCAATCAACTGCAAGAGAATTTCCCCATTCTATGAAGGCAAACTGTACTTTTCCCCTTTTCTAATTCTCAATATAGGAGCTAATCAGTTCACCTAGCCGGTATCACTACCTTACAGGGGCCCTGCAACACTTTTTGAGCATGGTCAGAAAGCGCTGCCAATAGGTAGTCGAGGCTCCCGAGAACACAGAAGCCAAATATTATAGCGCAGCACGAGCCCTGGATTGTACAATAAATTCTCAAAGTCACCTAAACATTGCTCCCTCTTCTCTCGACAAATGATGTGTTAGTCCACAAATCATAGCGTGTTTGTGCACAGTTCCGCCATTGGCTGATTTGAGCGTGGCGCTTATTCCAACTAAGCTTTGGCATGCTAGGGAAAGAGACAACAAGCAAGCGCACACAGCTAAACAAATAAAAACAGAACTACAGCTGCGACATACCACGAAAAACAACGCTAACAAATGCACAGTACTACAAAAGGACACGCTAAACTAAGCTTATCATGGCTACTCTGGCAGCTACAAACCATTACATCAAGGAAACGAAGCAGAAGTAATGATGTCGATATCACCGAGGCATGCACAGCGATACAGAACTGTGCGTTTAGGAAAACGCGACTGCGAAAATAAACAAAAACCTTTATTCACGCATTACACAACGGCCTTATTCACTAAAGGAAACCATAAGAGAACGTATACCTTTGCTGGCCAATGGCCCACTGCCGGGGCGGACAGGGTTCAGAAATTCTTCCACGGTTCTTGTTGTACAGACGGAATCAGACTTGTCTAGAGCAGTCGAGCGGCCGGCTCCGGACTGCACAAGCACCGCGTACCGGCAGTCGCTGAGTTCGAGATATGTTGGATACAAGCGCCAAAAGCCCGCATGCGGCACCGGTGCTCGGAACCATTTCTGTTATCGGCCTGTCGATTTTTAACGAGCGAAGGTGGACGGAAACGGCGCTTATTCTTTGCCTGCTTCGGTGTGTGTAATCGCCGCCGCAGCTGATAAATGAAGCACGCTTCCCCTCATGCATTCCTATCTGATTGAAGTCGAACGATTGGTAGCGTTCAAGTCATTATTTTTTTTCTTGCTTTCTGGCATACCAAAAGAGCACAGCAACTTGACGACGCTTAACGCAACATATCGACCAAAATATGAAACGCCAGAACCAGTAAGGTAAGCATAACTTTCGGGGACGCAGATTAAAAGCCTGAAACTGTTTATGTGGTGTTTACCATTCCGATGTTCATACGGTTTTGTGAATTAAAATGTAAAACCCATAAGTTAGGAAGCAGATGTCAACAATAAAGCATGCTGCTTTTTTTCTTTTTTTTAGAATTAGAGTATCTATGGACACAGACAAAGCGAATGATATTTTACAGTACGGACTTCTGAATTACAACACTAATTTCACAATATAACTTTGGGATAATACTACTAAGCTCTGCAACAATTTCAAATAGGCTATTCATTGTTTCAGTAAAGTTTGTCCTCTTGAGATGCTCTAAAATGCGCATTTTGGGAAACAAAGATGTGTGTAATGATGCAGCAAGATGCTTAACATTACACAAAACTCACAAGCATCACAAATAACTCTATGGGCCATTGTGCGTTCCATTATGGCGATCGCTCGCCGCTCTCCCTTAGTTAGCCGTGGAGCCATTGCAAAAAAAGCGTCATTCTTCGCGTCAGTCGTCGTTTGCGTCTGCCACTTCATGTGCTAATAGGCGTTGACGTCACCGCTCACCGCAACGCCGATAAATCATTGCCATTTTTTATGTTCAATCACGCGCGGTTGTCAAAGCTAGCGCAGGCATTCCGGTGCGCATCCACGCTTATCACGAACCGCGGTGGTTCCACAAGTGACAGCACGCAAAAAAAAAGGAATAGAAAGTAACCCAGATAACTTGACTATCTCTTATGTCACAAGTTACAGGCTGACATCGCATTTAGGCCGCAAGTATACATGCCACATGCGGGCTTTTGGCGCTTGTATCCAACATATCTCGAACTCAGCGACTGCCGGTACGCGGCGCTTGTGCAGTCCGCAGCCTGCCGCTCGACTGCTCTAGACAAGTCTGATTCCGTCTGTACGCGACACAGCACCCAACAGTGGTCTACGTCCACGCCAGACGACACGGTATGAACTATGTGTTTAGGAAAACTCGACTGCGAAAAGAAACAAAAACCTTCATTCACGCATTACACAACGGCCTTATTCACTAAAGGAAAGCATAAGAGAACGTACGTATACGTACCTTTGCTGGCCAATGGCCCACTGCCGAGGCGACCGGAATTCAGAAACTCTTCTACCGTTCTTGTTGCACGCGACACAGCCAGAGAACATCCACCACACAACACCCAAGAGCGGTCAACGTAAGTACACATACGTCAGATAAAAAGCGGCGGACAAACGTCGCTGCTGGCAGCGTTGGCCCTGGCAGGACCAAACCTCAATATCAAACCACGACTGGTCCAAACATGTGCGCATTGCGCAATGTGCGTACATGTGCGAAAGAAAACGTGATGGCGATGGCGGTGATGGGGACGACGTCGACGCGTGTCACAACCATGGTCACAACTTAGGGAAAGGTTACGTACAAATTCATGCTTTATACTGCCGCTAATTTTAATTTAAAAGTAACTGTACTAAGTTTTTACAAAAGTAATGCATTTTTGTACAAATCATGGCGGCCATGACGTATTTTGCGTTGCAAACGGAAGTAAGCATAGCCTTTGAGACTTAAGATGTAGGCTTCAAGATGTGGGCCGGGATCAACAAATATCACTCTCCCGTTAGAACGGGCGTCCGTGGATGGCCAGATAACATCACAAAAATAACACAAATAAAATGCACCGATGGTACAGTGTGCACAACTCATACCGTACCGGCAGACACGGCGCCTTGCGGCGCAGAGCCGCAACCACGGTGCAGGGAGCATGGCCTCCGAGATTGGCAGGCGCGTGCACCGCCGATTAATGTCGGAGGCCACGCAGAAAGGAAAACCAAAAAGGGACGGGGAAAAAAAAAACCGCGAGCCGCTTAGAGGTGGGGGAACACGCAGCGCGCGCCTTTGGCAGCGTTGAAGAGCAGACGACAGCGGTGTTTTCATCAGCAAACGCCCAATTTATTCCGTTCTTTTTCTTTCTCTTTTGTTGCATCCGTTTCTGCGAGCTAACGCGAGGAATCAATGTCAGACTTCAGTGGATGCGCCGATCTAGTGTCGTTGAAACATTCGTTGATTATTTCTAATCCCTTGAAGGTCGGTGTTTTGTGAAAAATAAGCACAAATGTGCACCGTTTGTCACTGACGTCCAAAATGCGTCCATCGTTCACACAGCGTACATGTGCATCGTACGTCCGTTACAATAAGCCTTTGTATATCTTTTAGACGTCCACATTGCGCAAAGCGAAAATTGGACACCTTTCAGACGCAAATAAGACATCTTCTTTCGTCCTAGATGTTTGGATTATACCGCTACGTACCATGGACATTCGTGGTTTACTGGGTGCCCGATATGCGACGTTCCCGACACACTGGCACACCTCAGACTTGAGTTCCCGTGGCGCCACCAAGATGCCGATAACAAGCCCGCAACGACCGCACGCATCAACCTCCTCGCCGAGACGTGGAAGGCCAAGATCTCCGCACGGGACCTAGACGACCAACGAGGACTCGTCGCCAGGGCCCGGGAGGCGATCGCGGCCAGAGGATTCCTATACTGAGGGACCCTCCCACCTAGGGTGACCCCGATCTTACGAGCTCGGGAACACTGTTTCGGAAAATTAAATGTTTATTTCATTATCACCACGATCTCGCGGTGCCCTCGCACACAGCATAATACCACGTGCCGTTTGAGTGCATAAATCGTGCATAAGAGTTAGTAAAGCGAGAGAAGGACAGGATGTGTATGTTTGGTCAGTTTTCAGAGCTTTTACGACGCTTAGGGAACTGTGCATGTAGCTTCACTTTGCAGTTTTAAATTTTTAATGTTTTTAACAGCCGCAAGTATCGCATGAGCCTCTGCTGTGAAGGTGCATGTATTAGGGTACAGAACGCCGGCATGCAAAAAGGATGGACCGACCGCTGCGTACGACAGGCAAGTGTTAAACATCGAGGCATCTTTAAAGAATTCAGGACAAGTGTATTTATGCTGCAGTTCGAGGAAGTACGTACGGATATGTGCAATAGGCTTCGTAACTTCCACGAAGAATATATCACAATCTATGAGCTGCCACTGACACGGCGAGTTGTACAGCTGGAGCCATCAAACGGTGTTCAAGGACAGACACATCCATTTTGTCAGCTAGGTCCCTCACACGAAGTGAGTAGGGCTGTCTCACCACAGGAAGCCTGCGAAGAAAGGTACAACTGGACAAATCGTTGGCAGCAGAGTGTGAGGGGAGTTCGTTGTTGGCGTTCACTTTGAGACAATATACGAAGGACACGTAGGACCTCTGCAGGAGGAGCGACCACTCGTTGGATTCAATGTACAAACTTTCTGCAGGGCTCGTGCGAAAAGCACCCGTAGAAAGGCGAATACCTAAATGGTGGACAGGATCAAGCATTCTTCAAGGCGCTTAGAGACGCAAACTGATACACTATGACCTCTTAGTCTAGTCGTGTGCGTATGAGACTTGCCCGATGCTGTACGTGACAAGACGTTAAAAATATTGTGACAATGGAACGCATTACAGGATGGGGAATGATTGCAACGGTGAAGCTCAGAGCAAAATGTGGTTCATGAAGCCGCTCGTGAGCCAGTCCACCTCGTCCTATTCCTCTACCCTTTGACAGCTTATTTCTAGAGACCAGATTTTAGGCAAATGCCCATTTTGTTCCTTGCGCTCCTATCGCGCCACATTGATATATGAGCACGAATTAAAGGCTAAGAATTGCCTTTATAGTGTTTTTATAGTGCCTATAAATGCCTATTTTTGGCGTTTGTGCCTAAATGTCGACAAATGCCCATAAACGCCTATTTCCGAAATTGGCGCTTATATGAACACTATTTAGCCTGAAGTTTCGTTCCCGGGTGCAGTTTGAGACCGGTTTTTATGTCACCGCGCAACACTAACTGTTCGGAACTATGGGGTTAAACCTAGTCCTCTAGTTCAAGCAACTCCCGGAAATAACCGCTAGCAGCAGTGAAGTGCGACACGCCAGCGAGCATTAGCCGCCACAATGACATGGCCCGAGCGGTTGACGAATGCGAGACCGCGGAGGCCGCTTCAGTGGAAATAGAGAGTGAAGAGCAAAAAAAAGAAAGGAAAATGGAATGTGCACGCGGCTTTTGTTTTGGTTGTAATTTACTTTGTGAGGGCGTTCACTGCACTAGCGTAGGCAGAAATATTTTTCGGAGGAAGGGGGGGGGGTTCAATCGTGTGTGCGTTTGTATATGTGTGTGTATATATACACATTCAAAACTGAAAAGTTCCATGGCGCGGTGGGGAAGGGTGAACCCCTGTAAAACCCCCACACCGCTGGCTACGCCAGTGGTTCACTGGCAGGGGCTATATGCGATTCGACTCGGCCAATAGGAGAAATCCCTCCCTTCTGGTCTTTTAGAGATCTGGCTATCTGCTTCTGCTCTGCCCTTCTCAGTGATGCCGAAAAGACACCCAGCAGTGTCTTCATTCGGCAGTGGACACTTGACTCACCGTGCAGAACACGGGAGAGACCGTGTTCTGGAAACCGTGCTGGACGAAGCACAATTGCACGGCTATGTTTAATTTTTGGCGCCTCTGTGCCAGTGGTGTAGCCAGGGGGGCGGCACACCAGGCGCGTGCCCCCCTCCCCCGAACATTTTTTTCCCATGGGATACAGAGCACAAAATGACACTCGAGCTCACTATTCTGCCCAGACCCAATGTCGAATCAAAGACGTGCCCCCCCCACCCCCCCACCGAAAAAAAGTTCTTCCTACGCCACTGCTTTGTGCCCTCTTAAGCAATAATATTTTTGTTTTCTTGTCATATGATGTTCGAATGTCTTTCATTCCTCACATCAAGGCACTGAAGTTGAAATGCCTGAAAACGATGAACTTGCTCAAAATGCTGTCGCACCCATCATGGGGAACTGATACTAAATGTCTGTTATCACTGTTTAACAGTCTTGTTAAAAGCCCACTAAAGTATGGCTGCGTAGTGTACCAATCAGCCTCAAAAACGGCACTTAAGATGCTGGATCCGGTGTACCACTTAGGCATTCGTCTTGCTACCGGTGCGTTCCGCACAAGTCCCGTAAGTAGTCTGTACGTTGAGGCAAACGAGTGGCCCATGCAACTCGAGCGTGAATACTGCAGCCTCATGTACACCCTTAAGCTATCTTCCATTCCGACACACCCCTGTGCAAAACTCGTGGCGGACACTTCTGCTCTGAGGTTTCTTGAAAAGCGGCCGTCTCTTTCAAAGCCATTCAGTCTTACCTGTACCGCGACTACTGCTCAAGCCGAAATACCGCTACAACAAGTCACTCAAGCACCTTCCATAGAGTGGCTCCCACCGTGGCAAAAAACCCACATAAAATGTGACATGTCTTTTTGCCACATAGATAAACAGCGCCATCCTCGTGCAGCTATACAACAGCATTTCCTATCAATCCAATACAAATATCGTGGCTGTCAGCAATTTTACACAGATGCGTCAAAGACTAGACAATCTGTATCTGCCGCTGCCATCGGCCCTGAATTCGCCTCTTCACAAAGACTGAACACGCACACTAGTATTTTTACCGGAGAAGCATATGCCATATTAACCGCCATAAAATACATCACTAATAATAACATTAAGAAATCAGTCGTATTTACTGATTCATTGAGCGTTGTTCGTGCATTGAACACTGGCAAACCAAACAAAAATCCAGTCCTCATTGATTTAGAAAGGCAATTAATTGCGGCATATCCGAGCACCCCAGAGATTACAGTATGTTGGGTACCTGGCCATGTCGGTATAGATGGGAACGAGAGAGCGGATGCCTGCGCAGCAGAAGCCGCGCAAAAAAGCCGTGTTGACGTGGACACTGCGCCATACAAAGATCTCAAAGCGCTTGTCCACAGCAATCTACGTGAGAGGTGGCAGAAACAATGGGACCTCGAAATAAACAACAAGCTCCATACAGTGCAACCTCGTATTAAAAACATAGTTTTCCCCGGTCGTGATAGATACAAAGAAGTTGTTCTATGCCGAATCCGTATAGGACACATCCATAGCACTCATTCCCATCTCTTAAACGGCTCAAACGCACCAAAATACGAAAGATGTGGGAAGAACCTTAGAATAACAGAGAGCTGAGCTAGTTGGTACGTATTCATTCTAAAAAGAGACAGGGCGTGCAAACACGGACACAAGAGAGAGATCAGGACACCACAAACGCCGACTAACAACTGAAGAGACGCACAACGGCTGAAAAGAAAGAAGGCACGAAAACTTATCTGCGCATGCCCATGCAACCGGCGAACCTATCAATCCGGCACGCGTGGCGGTCTACGTAGAAGATAACTGTTAAGGCATTTGATTTCATCTTTATGCAAGTTAATCGACGGTTGGCTCACGCATGCGCTACCACTATTCTCGATATGCCATGCTTCAATCATCAGGCGCGTTTCTTCATTTCTATGACGGTACAACACTGCGCATTCATCGAATTTTGGCGTGCACTTACAATCTCGACAATGTAAAGATAGATTAGAAGGTGAGCCTCCTCTTTTAGATGTAGGGTATCCTCGTGATGCAGTGGCCACGGTCGCTGAGCGTTTAAAGAAGTCTATTGTGTTAAGTCCGAGCACGGTTGCAGAAAGCGATAGGAAGAAACGTGTCGTAGGTATTCCGTACATCCATTGCATATCTCACAGGCTAAAGAAAGTAGGAAGTAGATACGGCGTTAATGTTGTTTTCACGGCTACCAATAAGCTAGGTAAGATTTGTGCCGCTGTGCAGAGGAAGAGTGAGCGAGTAAAAGACAAGAAGCGGACCGATAATTGTTTCGTAAAACACACCAACAAATTCACTGATTGCCGTACGAGTGTGGTGTATAAGGTCCCTTTCAGCTGCGGCCGCTTCTACGTAGGACAGACGGGCAGATGCATTAACCAGAGATTGTTGGAACATAAGAGATCGCTAACAGGAGGCTCACCTTCTAATCTATCTTTACATTGTCGAGATTGTAAGTGCACGCCAAAATTCGATGAATGCGCAGTGTTGTACCGTCATAGAAATGAAGAAACGCGCCTGATGATTGAAGCATGGCATATCGAGAATAGTGGTAGCGCATGCGTGAGCCAACCGTCGATTAACTTGCATAAAGATGAAATCAAATGCCTTAACAGTTATCTTCTACGTAGACCGCCACGCGTGCCGGATTGATAGGTTCGCCGGTTGCATGGGCATGCGTAGATAAGTTTTCGTGCCTTCTTTCTTTTCAGCCGTTGTGCGTCTCTTCAGTTGTTAGTCGGCGTTTGTGGTGTCCTGATCTCTCTCTTGTGTCCGTGTTTGCACGCCCTGTCTCTTTTTAGAAGGGAAGAACCTCTCCGTTTTACACGTCCTTATCGAATGTACTCAAATGGAGATGGAGCGGAAACGCCAATTTCCGGAGATCTTTAAAAAACATATCCCGCTTCATTCAACACTGTTTTTATCAGACAGCCCCATGGTTCCCTTTAACAAACTTTTACACTTTTTAAGCGACGTCCATTTTCTGCAACGTATATTCTGGCGATCCAGGTAGCAGCCCAGCCCTCAACTCTGAGGGCAAGGCTAGCCTTCATTCTTGGTGATATCGGTGGCTTGTCAGACCCTACCACGGTAGGGCCACTTGGTGTAAGCCGCCAGATATGTTTGTAGTCCCTCAGCTACTGTTGTGCTATACGCAACATTTTATCTATTATGCACTGTATCATCACTGCCCGCGATACCAACATACCATTATCTGACATTCATTGCACATATTCTATGTCATTATCATAATTTTATTACGTATATATATTTTACGCATATTTAGTGCACTGCATTTTAGGCCCTTTACAGCCATGTTACACTTAGCCACAGTCATTGATCACACCGATGCATTTACATGTTACATTGCCTTGGCGCTCTATGGCCATTCTAGCCTTTGCGCCATTAAACCATAATAATAATAATAAGTTTTCTTGTCATAGATAGACGTCCCGCACGTCTTCGTTTGAAATTATTTGCATTTATGTGAAAAATTATTGTGCCTATATTAACGATTTTGGAAGCCTAAAGCGATGTTTTGCTCGCATATTTTTGGCGCGTAAAACGAGCTTTTTCAATGCCTACAAATCCGGCCTGTACTTATTTCACTTCCCCGGGCGCAGACGATGCCCACTGGGCGAGTCAGTCGGAAGGTTGATGGTGATAAGGTTTAAGGCGCGCGAATTCTTGCTAGAGCAGCGACCATGGCCTGTGACGCTATAGGTGACGTATGTGACGTCGCTGAGGCGATCGAGAATAACAAATGGGCCGGAGTAGCAGGCCAAGAACTTTTGGCACAAACCGCGTTTGCGGACTAGTGTGCACGGCTACACAAGGTCCCCTTTTGTATAACAAACGGAGTGATGTGGGGCGTCGTAACGGGTCTTGGAATGGTGTTGAGGTGCCAAAGTTCGGAGGCGTGCGATGAAACGGGCATCTTCAGCGCGGCATAGTTCCTCGGCACGCGATGGTTCCACATCCAGCGTAAAAGGCAGAATAGTGTCGAGACAGCTCCGAGGAAAGCGAGCGTAGAGCAGAAAAACCGAATAGGGGGGCGATCGGAGATCTCTGTTCTGCGCCGTTCGTTCGCGTTCGTTCTGATGATCGCACGCGATTGGCTGAAGCCGGACAACTCGCGCCACTCTAAGGGGCGTGGCCATTTCTTTTTTTTCCTTGATGTTTTCTTTTTTGGTGACGTCATGCCGCGTCATAACGAGCATGTCGTCTGCTAAAAGTGAACGGAGAGCGAGCCCGTTCGCTCGCGTTCTCTCGAGCGAACAACGGCGTCGCACTGCATGTATTTCGAGTGATGCGGCGGTTGCGGCTGCCGCAACAGCTGATTTTTGAGAAAATGGCGCTTGCAACGGTGCTTCCTTGCTACGTTGGCGTTTCTCGAAGCAGATGCAGAATGGTAGGAGGTGCGAAATGCGTTTGAAGAGATGAGAGAGTGTGAATTCCGGCGTCGCTTTCGTTTCTCGAAACGTACTGTACCTTGGTTGTGCGACGATCTCGGCCTCGTCATCGGGTGCCAACGAACCAGTGGGATTTAAACAGAGCGGAAGGCGTTGTGCGCGCTGAGATTTTTGCGATCGGATGCTTCCAGCGAGCTGTCGGCTGCGAGGAATTCAGCGGCCTGTCGCAGTCGTCCGTCCGGAACACGCCATTACTGTCGTTCGCGGGCAAAAACGGTGGGTGGCCTTTTCCGGAGACCACAGACGCGAAGAGCGAACAAAGGCGGCGTTCGCGCGGCTCGGGCAGATTCCCGTTGTGGTCGGGTGCGTGGATGGTACGCTCATCGCAATCCCGAAGCCCCATGGCCTGAGCTCCGCGGACACGACGCATTACATGTCGGGGAAGGGACTCTACGCATTCAACACCATGATCGTGAGCATTATTCATGCGTTGTATGCGTAGCGAATTGTTTCATTTATATCGCTTAAACTTTCCGCTTTACTGAGGCTGTTGCAACTGAGTATAAGTGGGAGCGGTATTTTCGATCTATCCAGAACGGGAATTGGTTCGTTTCAGGGCACTTCGCTTAGGATAAGCGATGAAATCATGTGACGCGGAGTACACTTTGGTTCAGCGGCCTGCACAGTGCATAATATTACCGTTGCTCGTTCGCCATGTGTACCCGAAGCTTGATTCTCGATTTGTATTTGTTGAGATTAGCGCTCCCAGAATGTGCCGTAGTATGTCCTTATTGTTCATTGTCGTGATGTACGTTACATGGATCAATACGTGGATGGATGAATAAACTTTATTTCGGTCCCTCGGAACGCGCCCTGGCATGTACATTAAATACGCATTGTTTCATAACCCTTTTTTCAGTCGAAGTTTTTCGTGTTGTAGATATTTTGTGATACATTGCCTTAAACATACAGCAGTAATTTGGCTAAAAGGCTTTGGTGGCTGGAAGATGGGTTGTTCCAAGCAGTAAACATGCAGACTACCCTTTGACACTGCATCGTCCTCGTGTTAGAACTTATGGTACAAGTCCTACCCTGTCGATGATTTGTCCATAGCTATGTTTCAACAGTCAGTAACAGTGAAGACAGGTGTAGTTACATTAACATAATACCCAACATTGTACCCAAGGTCATTTATGGGTACAATTTTGACTGAATTGAATTCTACAGACATGTGATGCCGACCTCTGGATGTCAGTCCATGTTTCCTGGGGTCATGTCATGACTAGTGGGTATGGCGGGGCAGCCCTCTACGTCAGCACCTGGAAGCAAAACTTCGGCTTGCTTGGTAAGTGCTGTCAATGCTTGCTACATTCAAGACGTTATCACTACAGCTGTCATGCCGACCTCGTGCACGAGACTCCAGCTATACATTAGAACCGTGGTTCCTGACACCAGTGCCCGGACGACCAGCTCGTGGCACCCCTGATAACCACTACAACAAGGCCCACACCGCCATGCGCAATGTTGTGGAGTGGTGCATCGCTGTAAGCTTGTGCACAGCTGCTCAAGCATCATTGCTGCTTGTGCAGCTCAGCACGACATTGCGTTGGCGGCACATGAGCCTGTTCTCGAAGGAAACGATGACGACACCGACGATGCTGACTGCTGCCAGCAGCAGCTGAGCTACCACCACCACCACAACGGGAGCCAGCAGCAGCGCAACCGTGTAGTGAACCTGTTTCGAGAACCACAGGGCCTGCCTGCTTGAGCACCTGCGCAGAGTACGCCGCCGCCTGCAACGACCTCGGCAGCATTGTGTGGTGCGTGTTTGTCTTTGTTCATTGTGTTTGTCACTGTGTTTTTTTTACTACACTTCAAATGTTTGCTACACACATCAACGAAACAGCGTTCTCCTATCAATGAATAACCCCCTTGAATAGGTTGGCAAAAAATGTGAAGCTCACCCTGACTCACTCGTGAAATATATTTTGCTCTTGGGGCTCACTCGAACTCAGACTCACCAAAATTTTCCTCAAGCGGATTCACTCGGACTCAAGCTCACTAAAATGTTTTCACCCGGACTCGAACTCACCAATGTATTACTCACTTGGACTCACAGCTCGATCTGAATCTGAGTGAGTCAACTCATGAGTGAGTTTGCCGACCTATGCCCCCTTGTCACACAACGCCATGCTGATGAAATGCTTCGACCAGGTTGTAAAATATGGCGCTTCACACTAAGCACAAGTGAGAGCTCAACTGTGAATGGCACATGGTGCCATTCACAGCCAAAGTGGTAACCGGAAAAGGCTGTTTGAATCAGGACAGCAAGATGCGGTAGCTTTAGTGCAACAAGAATCGTGCTTGTAAATGAAGTGAACAACAAGGGTGGTGTCAGAATTGAAATTTTATTACAAGTATCACGAGCAATGCACATAAAAGCAAAATAAATAAATATCCTTTAAATTTAATGCCAAGGAAAAGAATATAAAAGTAGCTTCCTTTTATAATATACAAATGGAGTTATTACAAAGTGCCTGCTGCTCCTCTGCAACAACACACGCGTCTCGCAGCACGAAAGTCATTGTATTACATGAAAACAAGGCACAGTCGAACCGGTATTAATTGAACTCGCTAAAAAATGCAAGTTGTTGGTTGCTGATATGTCTTCCTCTATTATTGATTCCTGTTTGTACCCAATCCTGTTATCTAAACACTTCTAAGCAACAGAACACGTATTCGTCAACTATTTTTTGGTATTGCAATATTTCAAAATTGTTGTGCAACCTAGACCATTCACAAACGCTTTTCTTTTTTCTAGGATGTGTAAAAATCGATAGAAAACGTACAGTGTGCCACAATATTCTACACGTATACACTATAAACATAAAGATACACTACAGTGCACTATGTGCATATACTACAAAATTGCTCAATGCATGACTTTGTATAATGAGATTTTAAAAAATGACATGGCAAAACATGATTTATAAATGAAACCACACTGTGCTATGCACATGTACTACAAAACTGCTGAATGCATCACCTCGCACGATGAGATTAAAAAGAAATGACATCGCAGGACACGATTTACCATTGAGCTACACTTTACTATGTACAATGAAACAGCACATCAGTGCTTCTGATATGCAGAAAAAGAAAATTAACTGAAAGAAAATTGCAGGGCACCATTGAAGCAAACCAGCGTATCATAGCTCGTGATGTGAACAAAAATAAATCTGCATATATGTACAACTAGTCTTTACAAATCACTGTGCAGGTGCCTTCCGCTGCAATGAGGGCCCGGGCGAGGGTACCAACGCCTTGCAGTTCGTGGACCGCGTCACCGAGAAGTTGAACCTGGCGCAGCTTTCCAATGATGCCTGGCCCTGCCGCCTGGTGTTTGCGGCTAGTAACTCCAGCGCCTCGGCCTGCCGGTTGCCCCCATCTCGCAGCTGCGGCATGAGCTGGAAACCAAGAAATGTGTTGCCATTATCATCTATAAATTTCCTGCTACCGACTCTTCGCTGGAAGCTTCTGTTCGTGAAGAATTTCGGTGTGTGCAACAATTTCCTGTCTGTTGAAAATCCACTGACCCAACGGCATCCATGAATGGTGCTTGGTTCACCGCACAACCAACGCACTTCGTTTGGACAGACCAAAGCGGTGCTGGAATTCATTTTCGCTCATCTCGTCAAACGCATCTCACGCCTCTAACCACCTCTGCATAAGAAGCAACCAAACAGCCCTTTTCAGGGCTACACAATAGTTTGCCCGGCTTTACACGATGACTGACACAATCTCCTTCCGAAACCCTAGCTGCTGCAGTATGCAAAACATACAGCAAGCAGGTGTAACACAGGTGCAAACATGTGCATTTGTGTATGATGGCTATGTGAAAAACTTATATAACGAGCTTGCTTTTTGAAGAGTATATTTAGCAATAGCACATTTTCAGTTTCACTTTTGAAGCAAGTGACAAAATAGGGAAACATTTCAAGATGTTGAACATTTTTGCAATGCTACCTTTTTGCTACATTTCACCATAACTGCAAGGCAGGACACCTGTTTATTCCATCTGACAGTTATGCATACAACTAGCTCCTGCAACCGTTTGCAAAATTTTTTTGTGCAGCCTTTTGTCTTTATGCCCACAGATGTCATCTCTTCACAAACATATGCCTGCACGCATGAGCATCACCTGTGAGCATGTAACACCATCTACAGTTAATCAAAAACATCAGCGAAACTTACGAATTGGGGCACGGGAAAGATCCTGGGCCACATCCTCTTCAGCCACACCAGTAGCAGCTGGAGCAGGGCTCACCTGTTATAGTAAGAAGTTCCTTGATTGACACACTGAGTGCAATAAGAAGGATGGAGTGGAAGTGGACAATAGCAATGTTTTTTTAGAATGTTTCAACAGCGGCATGCTATGACACACAGACTTCGGAGAGAGGGGTGGAGGGAGGCAAGCCTACTGGCTACGCACCTCACTCGACTCGAGGGTCTGAGAAATGGGTTGGAACACGTAGGGTGCTCTAGTGAGCTTCGAAATATAGTTCGCGGCTGTTCTTTCGTCATTACCGCAAATGTGGCTGTTTCGCATTCTGTTCTGGGCGGCGCAACGTGTTAGCACCTCAGCTAACGCGGCGGCCGGGTGATCCACTCGATATTGTTTGAAAAAGTAAAACTAACAGCGCGTAATGGCTCGAAGCAAACGAGCCCACTTGTTCGCAGCATACAAGTAACAATGATATTCTAAGCCAGTGCTTACCGATTCAGACCACCCGAACTATGGGCCTCGCACACTCGTCCCTGTCAAGCACGACGCGGCCGCGGTAATCCGAAATCTGGCCGCCTCGGGTGCCGCTGTAAAGCACAAGCGGGACGTGTAAGATGACCGACCACAATACAATTGTGCTCGCACTCACCTCTGCTGCCCTCGGAGTTTGGCAAGACCCTGCTGCGAATAGTAGCGCTCATTCCTCCATCGGGCCTGCCACTGGGCCCTGGTGTTACGCGCAGGGACTTCTTCGTTCAAAAGCGCTACTAGCTCCTGCCACATGTCGTCCCGGTCCTCCCTCGTGAACGACGGCTCCAGCGGGCACGACAGCGTCGCGATCTGTGGGTGCTCTTTCACAAAAGCCAGCAAAAGCTCCTTTTGACGATCCGACACCCGAGAACAAACGCAGACGTTGCGATCGGACGACATTTTGAAACTGCGTCAGCCGCTACTTTTCTCTTTTTTTTTTCGCGTGCGCGACACCATCTAGCGACGACGTCAAAAAAAACTAACATTATTAAATATCATCACTCAAAGCTGTTGCTGTTTGAAAGAGTGTTTGAGCTTGAGAAGCCAAAACAATAATTTTCTGTAAAGTAATTATATTTATTAAAAGGCGAGAAACGCTTCACGGTCCCTGTGCCGACGTCACAGGATGCGCGTCTACTTCCGGAAAGCCGTCCGCTTCACGATTGGCTGTTCTCTTCCTCTCGGCGGTTCTAGGCGGGAGAGCTGCGCCTCCTCTCACTTCTGTGACGTAGGCACCGCAGAACGAACGCGAACGAACAGAGATCTCCGATCGCCCCCTAGTATCCTGGCATCTCGTGCTGCGTATGCGTATGTGATGCAGCGAAGTACTTCGTCCCAGTTTTTGTGCTTGGCATCGACATAAATTGTTAGTTAGTGCCCTTTTGGTACGCTCCACGAGCCTATTTATTGGTCTGTTGGTGATAGGGGGTGGCATGGTGGAACTGGCAGGAAGACAGGCGCAGGATCTCTTCAACAAAATCGGCGATGAACTCATGTCCCCGGTTGCTAATGACGACACGCGGAGGACCATGGCGTAGGATAATAAGGTGAATCATAAACTGGGACACGTGAAAGGCTGTTGATGTAGGTATTGTCGCAGTTTCTGAGTAGCGCGTCAGGTAGTCGACGCGGACGACGACCCATCGGTTAGCACAGGTTGAAAGCGGGAACGGACCTAGGAGGTCGATACCAACAATCTCGATGGGAGAGGTAGGAGGCGGTACAGGATGCACAAGTCCGGGCGACGTAGTCGTGGGACGCTCGTGACGTTGGCATTGTACGCAACCCGCGACGCGTTTTTCCGTATCGCGTCTCGTGTTGGGCCAGTAGAACCTTTGCTGGATGCGATGAAACGTTCTGGCGACACCCATGTGTCCGCATGTTGCGTCGTCGTAGAAGAACTGAAAAACGTGAGAACGCAGAGAGCCTGGGACTACCAGCAGCAGGCGGACTACTTAGCTGGAATAAATTTTTCGGTAAAGGATGTCATCGTGAACTACAAAAGAGCTTACATTGGCATGGTCATTCGCGGAGGCAAACAGGGAATCTAAGCAACGGTACACATGTTGGGCTGTTCGGAAAGCCGCGAGATTAGGGAACTGAGAGTCATAGCGGTGATATACTGATCGAAGTTGTCAGCGTCGCACTCAGTCGTCGGTAGAGGAAGCCGTGATAGGCAGTCAGCGTCTACGTGCGGGTTCCGTTCTTGTAGCATACCGTAAACTCAAACTCTTGTAAGCGCAGAGCCCATCGCGCAAGTCGTCCGGATGGGTCGCGTAGGCCTAAAAACCAACAAAGAGAACGATGGTCGGTGATAACTGAGAAGCGATGGCCGTAGACGCAGGGGCGAAACTTGTCTGCGGCGAAAATGTCAGCGAGGCACTCCAGTTCCGTAACAGTATAATTGCGCTCTGCCTTGCTCAGTGAACGGCTTGCATAGGCGATCACGTGTTCAGCATTATCATGGCGTTGAACGAGCACTGCGCCGAGACCAACTCCACTGGCATCGGTATGGCTTTCCGTGGGGGCAGAGGGATCAATGTGGCGTAGCATCGGCCCGGAAGTGAGGACGAACTGTAGTTGCTTGAATGCCGACTCACAATTCGGTTTCCACTGCAAAAGTACATCCTTTTGCAGCAAGTCGGTCAGTGACCGTGCCTTATTAGCAAAATTTCAAACAAAGCGGTGAAAGTAAGAGCATGAGCGCCGAAAACTTCGCAGCTCCCGGAGGGACTGCGGCTGCTTGAAGTTGATTACGGCGTCAACGTTCTGCGGGTCAGGCCCACCAACACCTGCTTTGTCCACAAGGTGTGCTAAAACCACTTTTCACGTTCACCAAAACGACATTTTTAATTCAGTATTAAGGCAGCGTTCTCCAAACAGGTTAGAACAAAGTCTAGGCGATGATTATGTTTCTCGATGATTATGGCCGAAGATAACCACATCGTGCAGGCAACATAAACAGATTTCCCATTTGAGGCCCCGCACGACGGTGTCCATATGTCGTTCAAATGTTGCGGGGGAATTACACAAGCCGAACAGCATGACGTTAAATTAAAATAATTCGTCTGGTGTAACAAAAGCCGTCTTTCCTTTCACAGTCGAGTCCATGGGAATCTGCCAGTACCCGGATCGCAAGTCTACCGAAGAAACATAGGACACTGAATGCAGGCAGTCGATGACGTCATCGATGCGAGGAAGCGGTTACACGTTTTTCTTGCATATCGAGTTGAGACGCTGATAGTCAACACAGAACCACCAGGACACGTCCTTTTTCTTAACCAAGATAGCAGGTGCCGCCCATGCACTTGACGATTCTTGAATAACAGCGGTGGCTACCATTCTCGTTAACTTGCTCTAAAATAACTTTGCTCTCCGACACAGAAACTCCATAATGCTTTTATCGGAGAGGATGCGCAGATCCAGTGTCGATCTTGTGACGAGTGCGCGTGCTCTGTACCTAAGCTCTATGTACCTTCTGTGCAAAGGCAAATTTTAGCATGCCTCGCCAGCACTGCAACCAGGGATTTGCGCTTCTGCGAAGAAATGGACTTGCTCAGCCATCTTTAGAATTCAGATTCCATACCGGGACTATCATCGGAGTCCGTCTTTGCAGGATCGCTGAGGCTCCAGTGCAGATACTGCTCTGCTTTTCAAGCAGGGCAAGGTGCATACCCGCCAGCAATACAATCGGCTCCGGTGAGCAGTTTACCACCCATAATTGAGCTTTCTCGTCTGTGAGAGATACAACGCAGCGTTGTATGAAGATGTTTTTCTTGACACCAGGCAGGGGCAACGGCTCAATCACAATATCGCGTGAACTCCAACTCGAGTCGGTTTCCGAAGCAAAAACAACTACGCTGGCCGTGGACCACGCCGGTGGAAGGGCATCTTCACTAGAGTGAGCTTGCCTTTCCTACAGCCAGGCTGCTGGGCGACAGCGGACAACAAAGCCTCGCCTACTCCGCAGTCCGCGGTCGCACGACTCTTGTAAAAAGTTGATGCCAAGGGTAACGTCGTGTGTAGAATTACCAAGGATGGCAAAGTCTGCCTGGGACATCTTACTGGCAATACAGAAAGACACTGTGAAGACCCCAACTGGACACAATGACGGGCCGCTCATCAGCCCGAAAGATACAATGTTTGTCCTGTAAAGGCGTTTATTGACGGCGGGATTGACGGCGACGATGTACAACGACGAATGTCACGACGGAGCGCAGATTCGCAGATTCTCACGAGCACGACCACGAGGGACGTGCTCTCCGAGAAGAGGCGAAGAGGGCGACCCAGTAGGAGGCGCTCGAGAGGACGGCCCATTACAGTGTTCCAATGCTTCTCTACAGTCCTAACAAAACACAACCTTGCTGCCAAGACGTTTCTTAAAGAGCAAACTCATCGCAGAAACACTTGCACCCGTATATATCAACGCCAATGTCGGAACATTGTCAACAAGCACATGAACCTTATTTTGAAACATAGAATCTGGTGGAGGCATACTTTTGTGAAACGCGGTACGTCTAGCGACCTCGCCTCCGCCGGCGCAGCCGGCGGAGGCGAGGTCGCTGGTTTCCCAGTGGCGAGGCTAGTTTCCCAGTGGCGGAGATGAAATCCGTGGCCGGGGCCGTGGAGGTGGTGACCGTCGCTGACGAGTGGTTGGCGGTGTCAAGCTGCGCACAGACACGGGTGAGTCACTCCGGGTGTTCACCCGGTAGTATGTGTAGTCGGACCGTTGCCTTCGCCGTCCAAACGTCGCGGATCGCTCAGGAATTGTCGTACGCGGCGGGTGGGGTGAAACCGTGCGATGTGTCTGACAACACTGCACTGGTAGTACACGGGCCTTTCACGAGGAGTAGTGAACGTCGCGGCATGCTGAGAGTACTCGGCACACTTTTCCCAGTCAGGAACAAAAGGAGGCGGTCGGCTGTTGTAGCTGTTGATATCACGGGCGGCATAAAGCAGCTCGACATAAAAAGCCGTCTGCGGTGGAGCCTTAGCTGTGGACTACGGTTGGAATAGCCACGCTCGTCGAAACTAGCTACATTAATGCTTGCGGATAGTGTACCGCACTGTGGATCTCGGGCATTCACGGGTACAGAAACAGAGCGATGAAGTTCCTCGCGTACAATGAGGCGAATGGTTGCAGAAAGGTTAGCAGGTCCCAACAAATGACGACAGTGGTGACCGTCGTGACATTGGCCAAGCGTGCAAACTTCGAAGTGATGCAACGAGTTTTGAGAGCCTCAAAGGTTCGGAAGTGCTTAATCACGTCGGCCACACTTTCTAGACTCTCCTTGCCGATAAAGAAGTCGTAAACGTCTTCCGCAATCCCTTTGAGAATGTGGCCCACTTTATCTTCTTCAGTCATCTGGGCGTCGACAGACTTGCACAATAGTGGTACCTCTTCTATGTACGTTCTGCAAGTCTCACCAGAGACTTAAGCTCTGCTCGTTTCTTCTTCGTGGCTGGATCTCCAAAACAGTTAGTCTCCTCCACGAATTGTTCCCAGTTTGTCAAGGCGTCCTCGTGATTCTCGAGCCATACCAACGTAATGAAATCGAGAAATAGCACCACGTGAGTCAACTGGCTAGCGGAATTGCAGCCATTGGCTCGGCTCAACCGTTGATAGTGGCTGAGCCATTCCTCCACGTCAACGCCGGGTTTCCCAGTTAACGTGCGCAGCTCGCTGTAGTGGTGAGGCGACGCCCTTGTGGACGGCTGCTGGATGTCTTCGTCAGAGCTCATTGCTTGAGCTGGTGGAGCCAAACCCGCTAGTCGACAGCTGCGCCGAAGCTCGTACTGTTGCTGATCCGTTGTTAGCAGACGGTTGCCCACCGATCTCGCTTGGCAGTAGCTGGCTTACCCGCACCTTCCATCACAATATTATTTGTCTTCATACCCTTTGCTTTAACGTATTTGACGTGTGGCGCAAAGGTTAGCTTCATGTCTATTATCAGGCCTAAAAAATTATGCTCCGCTTTTACAGGTAGACGCTGCCCCTGTAGGGCAATGACGGCCTCGGGGTGCAGGCCCCCTTTCTTGAGAAAAGGACACATGGGCTCGTCTGTGGATTGAGGCTGAAGCCATTTTCATCGGCCCATTTGGACACGTTATTTAGACCGAGCTGAGCCTACCGCTCACACATTACAAGATTTGAATCTTATCTGTACATCACCGACATATGTGCAATAAAGCCTACTGCGTGGAATGCACAGACGCAAGGAATTCATTGTCACACAAATGGGCACCCCTCCTTGAGGCACTCCAGTTCCCTGCACAAATGGTCGTGATACAACATTGCCCACACGAACACGGAATATGCGGTTGGGCAAATAGCTTTCTATTACATTTAACATTGTGCCGCGTACGCCTAAGTGTGAGAGGTCTCCGTAGCTTTAGGTAGCCTGTCGCGACTGTTTCCGAGATTGTAATGGAGCCAAATGTGAGTATTATGCGTCTTGTACGAAGTTCCTTGTAGCTGCGGCTGATTGTGAGGCTCTTTAAGCTATCGGTAACTTGTGCTCCGTCGTAAAAGAGTCAGTTTCGCCTCAAGGGAGGAAGAGAGGCCATTGTAACTGGCCTCTCTTCCAAAGTACTGCCCAAATACGAAGGCCCCTACCCGTGTCGTAGAACGCACGTCCTCGGTCAACTACCTGATCGAAACCATTGCACCATCTTCGGACATGCGCCGTCGAGGGCGCGACATTTTCAACGTGGAGCGCCTCAAGCCCTACCATTACCAGCTGTTAGGTCGCCACCCGGCTCCCTTTTCGTAACCGGGGTAATTGTAGAGAAGCATTGGAACGCTGTAATGGGTCGTCCTCTCGAGCGCGTTCTAGTGGGCCACGCTCTTCGCCTCCGAGCACGAGGGCACGCCCCTCGTGCTCGTGAGAGCCTGCGAGTCTGCGCTCCGTGGTAACTGTCGTCGTTGTGCATCGTCGCCGTCAATCCCACCGTCAATAAACGCCTTTACAATATATATATATATATATATATATATATATATAATATATATACATACTTATACATATACGGCGCATGACGGCGGCGGCAAAAACCAGCCGAGACTGTCCATGTAATTGCTATAGCAATAAAAGCTCTCTTCATTGACCGCCACGCATTCTCTTCATGAGCCGGCAGCACTGTACATTCTCTTTATAGTGAAGCTCTTTAAGGTATCGCTAACTTGTGCTCGTTGTCAAAAAGCTATGATCATTGACTGACATGCGCTCTCTTCGTGAACCGCCAGTACTCTCTACATTCTCTTTATAGTGTAGCTCCTTAAGCTATCGGTAACTTGTGCTCCGTCGTCAAAAAACTAACATCATTGACTGCCACGCGCTCTCTTCGTGAACCGGCAGTACTCGCTACCTTCTCTTTATTGTGTAGCTCCTTAAGCTATCGGTAACTTGTGCTCCGTCGTCAAAAAACTATCATCACTGACTGCCTCGCGCCCTCTTCGTGAACCGGCAGTACTCTCTACATGCTCTTTTATTGCGATAGCAATTATATGGACAGTCTCGGCTGAATTTTGCCGTCGCCGTCGGCGCCGTCATGCAACGTATATGTATAAGTATGTATATATGTATATAAAAGCCCCAAAGAAAAATAATTCAGAAAAATGCTTCCGAAGCGCGGAATCGAACCAGGGACCTCTTGCTCCGCAGCGAGTGGCGCTAACCACTACACCACGAAACGCAGATCCCCCACGTTGCTAACGGCGAGCGTTATATACACACCCTTTACCGCTGGACGGACTCAGAGACGCTAGGCGCTTATAAGCGTTTCTTCATTACCAGCGAGATGGCGCTAGGAGCGCGACGGGCGGATTTAAAAGTCGTCGGCGAGCTCGCTTACTTCTTATATTTGCGCAGGGAGAACCTTGCCCTTCCGCTGTCTGCTCGCGCGGTTTTCTCGTGGTGAGAGGAAGAGGGATGTTTCACGCTTTCGCCGTGATGTCCGCGCTCATGTTACGGAGCGTACGAAAGTCACTCGAGCTCAAGGGAGCAGACGGAAGATGAGTGCGAACTATCAAGTGTCACCGCTCGACACTTGAAGCACGCTAGTTTCCTTCGCTGCTTCGGCCGCCTTTGCAACAGCAGCGCTGGTAAAACTGAGAGTATCCATTGGCGAGCCTCACTACGTATAGCATTAGTTTCTTGCTTTCGCATTCATTGCTTCGCCCTTGCGGCGAAGCTGTGACTTTTATTGTGTAGCTCCTTAAGCTATTGGTAGCTTGTGTTCCGTCGTCAAAAAACTACCATCATTGGCCCCCACGCGCCCCCTTCGTGCACCGGCAATACTCTCTACAGTCTCTTTAGTGCGTAGCTCCTTAAGCTACAGTAACTTGCGCTCCTTCGTCAAAAAATTATCACCACTGACCGCCACGCGGCCTCTTCCTGAACCAGCAGTACTCTCTACATTCTCTTTAATGTTTAGCTCCTTAAGCTATCGGTAACTTGTGCTCCGTCGTCAAAAAACTATCATCATTGACCACCACGCGCCATCTTCGTGAAGCGGCAGTATTGTCTACATATCTTTATAGTGAAGCTCTTTAAGCTATCGATAACTTGTGCTCCGTCCTCAAAAAACTATCATTTTCCGCCACGCGCTCTCTTCGTGAACCGGCAATACTCTCTACATTCTCTTTATTGTGTAGCTTCTTAAGCTATCGGTAACTTGTGTTCCGTCGTCAAAAAACTATCATCATTGACCGCCACGCGCCCTCTTCGTTAACCAAGAATACTCTCTACATTCTTTTTATTGTGTAGCTCCTTAAGCTATCGGTAAATTGTGCTAAGTCGTCAAAAACTATCATCATTGACCACCACGCGCCCTCTTCGTGAACCGGCCGTACTCTCTACATTCTCTTTATTCTGTAGCTCCTTAAGCTATCGGTAACTTGTGCTCCGTCATCAAAAAACTACCATCATTGACTGCCACGCCCTCTCTTTGTGAACCGGCAGTACTCTCTACATTCTCTTTATAGTGAAGCTCTTGAAGCTATCGATAACTTGTGCTCCGTCGTCAAAAAAGCCAGTAGATCCCACGCATTGTGGGAAACGATGTAATGCGAAGAAGCCAGCAAAGAGCTGCATACATCGCCTTGCATGTCAGTGAGGAAAATGCGTGTCATGGTTTTCATGTTAAATCCTAATATTCATGTTCGTCAGACAGTAACGTTGCGCAATACCAACTTCAGGGTAGATCAAGCTAGCGAAACGGCCGCCAGCGCACCACGAGCGTGGCACGTAAGTTATGCTGTACATGACATGTGTATCATGGCTTTCATGTTAACACGTGTTATTTATGTTCGTCACATAGTCACATCGCAAGATATCAATTTCGATGTATATTAAGCTAGCGAAACGGCCGCCAGCGCACCATGAGCGTGGCACGTAAGTCACGCTGTACATGACGTGCGTGTCATGATGTTCATGCTAACTCGTATTATTTATGTTCGTCACACAGTCACGTCGCGCAATACCAATTTCGGGGTACGTCAAGCTAGCGGAACGGCCGCCAGCGCCCCATGAGCGTGGCACGTCAGTCATGCTGTACATGACATGCGTGTCATGATGTTCATGTTAACTCGTATTATTTATGTTCGTCACACAGTCACGTCGCGCATACCAATTTCGGGGTACATCAAGCTAGCGAAACGGCCGCCAGCGCCCCATGAGCGTGGCACGTCAGTCATGCTGTACATGACATGCGTGTCATGATTTTCATGTTAACTCGTGTTATTTATGTTCGTTACACAGTCACGTCGCAAGATACCAATTTTGGTGTACATCAAGCTAGCGAAACGGCCGCCAGCGCCCCATGAGCGTGGCACGTCAGTCATGCTGTACATGACATGCGTGTCATGATGTTCATGTTAACTCGTATTATTTATGTTCGCCACACAGTCACGTCACGCAATACCAATTTCGGGGTAGATCAAGCTGGCTAAACGGCCGCCAGCGCTCCATGAGCGTGGCACGTAAGTCATGCTGTACATGACATGCGTGCCATGATTTTCATGTTAGTCTGTGTGTTATTTATGTTCGCCACACAATCATGTCACGCAATACCAATTTCGGGGTAGATCAAGCTAGCCAAACGGCCGCCAGCGCACCGTGAGCGTGGCACGTAAGTCATGCTGTACATGACATGCGTGTCATGATTTTCATGTTATCTCGTGTTTTTATGTTCGTCACACAGCCACGTCACGCAATACCAATTTCGGGGTAGATCAAGCTGGCTAAACGGCCGCCAGCGCTCCATGAGCGTGGCACGTAAGTCATGCTGTACATGACATGCGTGCCATGATTTTCATGTTAGTCCGTGTGTTATTTATGTTCGCCACACAATCATGTCAAGCAATACCAATTTCGGGGTAGATCAAGCTAGCGAAACGGCCGCCAGCGCCCCGTGAGCGTGGCACGTCAGTCATGCTGTACATGACATGCGTTTCATGATTTTCATGTTAACTCGTGTTATTTATGTTCGTTACACAGTCACGTCGCAAGATACCAATTTTGGTGTATATAAAGCTAGCTAAACGGCCGCCAGCGCACCATGAGTGTGGCACGTAAGTCATGCTGTACATGACATGCGTGCCATGATTTTCATGTTAGTTCGTGTTATTTATGTTCGCCACACAGTCATGTCACGCAATACCAATTTCGGGGTAGATCAAGCTAGCCAAACGGCCGCAAGCGCACCGTGAGCGTGGCACGTAAGTCATGCTGTACATGACATGCATGTCATGATTTTGATGTTAACTCGTGTTATTCATGTTCGTCACGGTCACGTCGCAAGATACCTATTTTGGTGTACATCAAGCTAGCGAAACGGCCGCCAGTGCACCATGCACCATGAGCGTGGCATGTAAATCATGCTGTACATGACATGCGTGTCATGATTTTCATGTTATGACTTGTTATTAGTGTTAGTCATACAGTCATGTTACGCCATACTATTTTTGGTGTACATTCGATTAACCAAGCGACCAGGAGAACGCAAAGTCGTAGGCGGCTAGATAGATAGATAGATAGATAGACAGATAGATAGATAGATAGATAGTTAGATAGATAGATAGATAGATAGATAGATAGATAGATAGATAGATAGATAGATAGATAGATAGATAGATAGATAGATAGATAGATAGATAGATAGATAGATAGATACGCTCAAAGTCGCAGAAGTTCGCTAAGAAATGCTTCGCATTTAAAACTATCATCATTGACCGCCATGCGCTCTCTTCGTGAACCGGCAATACTCTACATTTTCTGTATGTGTGGCTTCTTAAAGGGACACTAAAGGCAAATAACAATTTATGTCAGAGTGAAAGCCCAATGTATGACAACTTCTAAAACGGCAATATTATCAACAGCAGTGCCCTACTTACCAAGAAATTAAGCTAAATGTATCACATGATGAGCGCTACGAGTGGGACATTTTCGAAGTGATCCCGATGACGTAGGGAAGTCGGCCTACTATAAATCACTAGTAATCAAACTAGCAGCAGTAAAAAAAGAACATTCCGAGCAACAAAAGACGTAATAAAATTACGGCGCGCGTGGTTCAAACATGGTTCAAAGGTTCCGTTTTCGCCGAACTGTGCCTCGCCCGTCTCAGTGGTAGTTTCGGGATCGCGTACTGCCGTGCGTGTTTTGCGCGCTCGTGAAAGTCGCTCTGACAGAAAGTTCGACAAAATGCCGCATGCGTGTGATATTGCCGGATGCCCGAATGGTGCACAACGCCAGTGCTGCATCAAGGAAACCGGTGTGTCTTTTCACTGGGTGCCGCCCTTACGCTCGAAGTGGCTTAGTGTCATGCCATTGCGCCAGTGTGCTAAACAGTCAAAACCTCTGCGTGTGTGCTCGCTGCACTTTCGTACTGAGGATTACGAGACCAACCGCAACTTGGTGACGGCTTTGAATGTACCCATCCGAGCAAGTCTTTGCCGCAGCGCCGTTGTTGCTACTGTGGGTCCCGCTACTTCCGCTCGGTTGCTACTAGTGTCGGCGGCCGCGCAGTAAAAGCGGGCAACGTTGGGCACGGCAGCAGTGACGTATGAGAGTCGTATTTTCAGGCGGGAGATTTGAAGCGCGCTAACGCGATGCGGACCACTAAAACGTGATTTTATTTCAAAATAAGCACTTCCTTGGCACAAAAGCAGCACTACGAGGTTTCTGGACCGCTATTTCAACAATCAACGTCGACTTAATATTTGCCATTAGTGTCCCTTTAAGCTATCGGTAACTTGTGCTCCGTCGTCAAAAAACTATCATCATTGACCGCCACGCGCTCTCTTCGTGAACCGGCAATACTCTCTACATTCTCTTTATTGTGTAGCTCCTTAAGTTATCGGTAACTGGTGCTCCGTCGTCAAAAAACTATCATCATTGACCGCCATGCGCCCTCTTCGTGAACCGGCAGTACTCTCTACATTCTCTTTATTGTGTGGCTTCTAAAGCTATCGGTAACTTGTGATCCGTCGTCAAAAAACTATCATCATTGACCGCCACGCGCTCTCTTCGTGAACCGGCAATACTCTCTACATTATCTTTATTGTGTAGCTCCTTAAGCTATGGCTAACTTGTGTTCCGTCGTCAAAAAACTATCATCATTGACCGCCATGCGCCCTCTTCGTGAACCGGCAGTACTCTCTACATTCTCTTTATAGTGTAGCTCCTTAAGCTATCGGTAACTTGTGCTCCGTCGTCAAAAAACTAACATCATTGACTGCCACGCGCTCTCTTCGTGAACCGGCAGTACTCGCTACCTTCTCTTTATTGTGTAGCTCCTTAAGCTATCGGTAACTTGTGCTCCGTCGTCAAAAAACTATCATCACTGACTGCCTCGCGCCCTCTTCGTGAACCGGCAGTACTCTCTACATGCTCTTTTATTGCGATAGCAATTATATGGACAGTCTCGGCTGAATTTTGCCGTCGCCGTCGGCGCCGTCATGCAACGTATATGTATAAGTATGTATATATGTATATAAAAGCCCCAAAGAAAAATAATTCAGAAAAATGCTTCCGAAGCGCGGAATCGAACCAGGGACCTCTTGCTCCGCAGCGAGTGGCGCTAACCACTACACCACGAAACGCAGATCCCCCACGTTGCTAACGGCGAGCGTTATATACACACCCTTTACCGCTGGACGGACTCAGAGACGCTAGGCGCTTATAAGCGTTTCTTCATTACCAGCGAGATGGCGCTAGGAGCGCGACGGGCGGATTTAAAAGTCGTCGGCGAGCTCGCTTACTTCTTATATTTGCGCAGGGAGAACCTTGCCCTTCCGCTGTCTGCTCGCGCGGTTTTCTCGTGGTGAGAGGAAGAGGGATGTTTCACGCTTTCGCCGTGATGTCCGCGCTCATGTTACGGAGCGTACGAAAGTCACTCGAGCTCAAGGGAGCAGACGGAAGATGAGTGCGAACTATCAAGTGTCACCGCTCGACACTTGAAGCACGCTAGTTTCCTTCGCTGCTTCGGCCGCCTTTGCAACAGCAGCGCTGGTAAAACTGAGAGTATCCATTGGCGAGCCTCACTACGTATAGCATTAGTTTCTTGCTTTCGCATTCATTGCTTCGCCCTTGCGGCGAAGCTGTGACTTTTATTGTGTAGCTCCTTAAGCTATTGGTAGCTTGTGTTCCGTCGTCAAAAAACTACCATCATTGGCCCCCACGCGCCCCCTTCGTGCACCGGCAATACTCTCTACAGTCTCTTTAGTGCGTAGCTCCTTAAGCTACAGTAACTTGCGCTCCTTCGTCAAAAAATTATCACCACTGACCGCCACGCGGCCTCTTCCTGAACCAGCAGTACTCTCTACATTCTCTTTAATGTTTAGCTCCTTAAGCTATCGGTAACTTGTGCTCCGTCGTCAAAAAACTATCATCATTGACCACCACGCGCCATCTTCGTGAAGCGGCAGTATTGTCTACATATCTTTATAGTGAAGCTCTTTAAGCTATCGATAACTTGTGCTCCGTCCTCAAAAAACTATCATTTTCCGCCACGCGCTCTCTTCGTGAACCGGCAATACTCTCTACATTCTCTTTATTGTGTAGCTTCTTAAGCTATCGGTAACTTGTGTTCCGTCGTCAAAAAACTATCATCATTGACCGCCACGCGCCCTCTTCGTTAACCAAGAATACTCTCTACATTCTTTTTATTGTGTAGCTCCTTAAGCTATCGGTAAATTGTGCTAAGTCGTCAAAAACTATCATCATTGACCACCACGCGCCCTCTTCGTGAACCGGCCGTACTCTCTACATTCTCTTTATTCTGTAGCTCCTTAAGCTATCGGTAACTTGTGCTCCGTCATCAAAAAACTACCATCATTGACTGCCACGCCCTCTCTTTGTGAACCGGCAGTACTCTCTACATTCTCTTTATAGTGAAGCTCTTGAAGCTATCGATAACTTGTGCTCCGTCGTCAAAAAAGCCAGTAGATCCCACGCATTGTGGGAATCGATGTAATGCGAAGAAGCCAGCAAAGAGCTGCATACATCGCCTTGCATGTCAGTGAGGAAAATGCGTGTCATGGTTTTCATGTTAAATCCTAATATTCATGTTCGTCAGACAGTAACGTTGCGCAATACCAACTTCAGGGTAGGTCAAGCTAGCGAAACGGCCGCCAGCGCACCACGAGCGTGGCACGTAAGTTATGCTGTACATGACATGTGTATCATGGCTTTCATGTTAACACGTGTTATTTATGTTCGTCACATAGTCACATCGCAAGATATCAATTTCGATGTATATTAAGCTAGCGAAACGGCCGCCAGCGCACCATGAGCGTGGCACGTAAGTCACGCTGTACATGACGTGCGTGTCATGATGTTCATGCTAACTCGTATTATTTATGTTCGTCACACAGTCACGTCGCGCAATACCAATTTCGGGGTACGTCAAGCTAGCGGAACGGCCGCCAGCGCCCCATGAGCGTGGCACGTCAGTCATGCTGTACATGACATGCGTGTCATGATGTTCATGTTAACTCGTATTATTTATGTTCGTCACACAGTCACGTCGCGCAATACCAATTTCGGGGTACATCAAGCTAGCGAAACGGCCGCCAGCGCCCCATGAGCGTGGCACGTCAGTCATGCTGTACATGACATGCGTGTCATGATTTTCATGTTAACTCGTGTTATTTATGTTCGTTACACAGTCACGTCGCAAGATACCAATTTTGGTGTACATCAAGCTAGCGAAACGGCCGCCAGCGCCCCATGAGCGTGGCACGTCAGTCATGCTGTACATGACATGCGTGTCATGATGTTCATGTTAACTCGTATTATTTATGTTCGTCACACAGTCACGTCACGCAATACCAATTTCGGGGTAGATCAAGCTGGCTAAACGGCCGCCAGCGCTCCATGAGCGTGGCACGTAAGTCAAGCTGTACATGACATGCGTGCCATGATTTTCATGTTAGTCTGTGTGTTATTTATGTTCGCCACACAATCATGTCACGCAATACCAATTTCGGGGTAGATCAAGCTAGCCAAACGGCCGCCAGCGCACCGTGAGCGTGGCACGTAAGTCATGCTGTACATGACATGCGTGCCATGATTTTCATGTTAGTCCGTGTGTTATTTATGTTCGCCACACAATCATGTCACGCAATACCAATTTCGGGGTAGATCAAGCTAGCGAAACGGCCGCCAGTGCCCCGTGAGCGTGGCACGTCAGTCATGCTGTACATGACATGTGTATCATGATTTTCATGTTAACTCGTGTTATTTATGTTCGTTACACAGTCACGTCGCAAGATACCAATTTTGGTGTATATAAAGCTAGCTAAACGGCCGCCAGCGCACCATGAGTGTGGCACGTAAGTCATGCTGTACATGACATGCGTGCCATGATTTTCATGTTAGTTCGTGTTATTTATGTTCGCCACACAGTCATGTCACGCAATACCAATTTCGGGGTAGATCAAGCTAGCCAAACGGCCGCAAGCGCACCGTGAGCGTGGCACGTAAGTCATGCTGTACATGACATGCATGTCATGATTTTGATGTTAACTCGTGTTATTCATGTTCGTCACGGTCACGTCGCAAGATACCTATTTTGGTGTACATCAAGCTAGCGAAACGGCCGCCAGTGCACCATGCACCATGAGCGTGGCATGTAAATCATGCTGTACATGACATGCGTGTCATGATTTTCATGTTATGACTTGTTATTAGTGTTAGTCATACAGTCATGTTACGCCATACTATTTTTGGTGTACATTCGATTAACCAAGCGACCAGGAGAACGCAAAGTCGTAGGCGGCTAGATAGATAGATAGATAGACAGATAGATAGATAGATAGATAGATAGATAGATAGATAGATAGATAGATAGATAGATAGATAGATAGATAGATAGATAGATAGATAGATAGATACGCTCAAAGTCGCAGAAGTTCGCTAAGAAATGCTTCGCATTTAAAACTATCATCATTGACCGCCATGCGCTCTCTTCGTGAACCGGCAATACTCTACATTTTCTGTATGTGTGGCTTCTTAAAGGGACACTAAAGGCAAATAACAATTTATGTCAGAGTGAAAGCCCAATGTATGACAACTTCTAAAACGGCAATATTATCAACAGCAGTGCCCTACTTACCAAGAAATTAAGCTAAATGTATCACATGATGAGCGCTACGAGTGGGACATTTTCGAAGTGATCCCGATGACGTAGGGAAGTCGGCCTACAATAAATCACTAGTAATCAAACTAGCAGCAGTAAAAAAAGAACATTCCGAGCAACAAAAGACGTAATAAAATTACGGCGCGCGTGGTTCAAACATGGTTCAAAGGTTCCGTTTTCGCCGAACTGTGCCTCGCCCGTCTCAGTGGTAGTTTCGGGATCGCGTACTGCCGTGCGTGTTTTGCGCGCTCGTGAAAGTCGCTCTGACAGAAAGTTCGACAAAATGCCGCATGCGTGTGATATTGCCGGATGCCCGAATGGTGCACAACGCCAGTGCTGCATCAAGGAAACCGGTGTGTCTTTTCACTGGGTGCCGCCCTTACGCTCGAAGTGGCTTAGTGTCATGCCATTGCGCCAGTGTGCTAAACAGTCAAAACCTCTGCGTGTGTGCTCGCTGCACTTTCGTACTGAGGATTACGAGACCAACCGCAACTTGGTGACGGCTTTGAATGTACCCATCCGAGCAAGTCTTTGCCGCAGCGCCGTTGTTGCTACTGTGGGTCCCGCTACTTCCGCTCGGTTGCTACTAGTGTCGGCGGCCGCGCAGTAAAAGCGGGCAACGTTGGGCACGGCAGCAGTGACGTATGAGAGTCGTATTTTCAGGCGGGAGATTTGAAGCGCGCTAACGCGATGCGGACCACTAAAACGTGATTTTATTTCAAAATAAGCACTTCCTTGGCACAAAAGCAGCACTACGAGGTTTCTGGACCGCTATTTCAACAATCAACGTCGACTTAATATTTGCCTTTAGTGTCCCTTTAAGCTATCGGTAACTTGTGCTCCGTCGTCAAAAAACTATCATCATTGACCGCCACGCGCTCTCTTCGTGAACCGGCAATACTCTCTACATTCTCTTTATTGTGTAGCTCCTTAAGTTATCGGTAACTGGTGCTCCGTCGTCAAAAAACTATCATCATTGACCGCCATGCGCCCTCTTCGTGAACCGGCAGTACTCTCTACATTCTCTTTATTGTGTGGCTTCTAAAGCTATCGGTAACTTGTGATCCGTCGTCAAAAAACTATCATCATTGACCGCCACGCGCTCTCTTCGTGAACCGGCAATACTCTCTACATTATCTTTATTGTGTAGCTCCTTAAGCTATGGCTAACTTGTGTTCCGTCGTCAAAAAACTATCATCATTGACCGCCATGCGCCCTCTTCGTGAACCGGCAGTACTCTCTACATTCTCTTTATTGTGTGGCTTCTAAAGCTATCGGTAACTTGTGATCCGTCGTCAAAAAACTATCATCATTGACCGCCACGCGCTCTCTTCCTGAACCGGCAATACTCTCTACATTCTCTTTATTGTGTAGCTCCTTAAGCTATGGCTAACTTGTGTTCCGTCGTCAAAAAACTATCATCATTGACCGCTATGCGCCCTCTTCGTGAACCGGCAGTACTCTCTACATTCTCTTTATTGTGTGGCTTCTAAAGCTATCGGTAACTTGTGATCCGTCGTCAAAAAACTATCATCATTGACCGCCACGCACTCTCTTCGTGAACCGGCAATACTCTCTACATTCTCTTTATTGTGTAGCTCCTTAAGCTATGGCTAACTTGTGTTCCGTCGTCAAAAAACTATCATCATTGACCGCCATGCGCCCTCTTCGTGAACCGGCAGTACTCTCTACATTATCTTTTATTGTGTGGCTTCTAAAGCTATCGGTAACTTGTGATCCGTCGTCAAAAAACTATCATCATTGACCGCCACGCGCTCTCTTCGTGAACCGGCAATACTCTCTACATTCTCTTTATTGTGTAGCTCCTTAAGTTATCGGTAACTGGTGCTCCGTCGTCAAAAAACAATCATCACTGACCGCCACGCGCTCTCTTCGTGAAGCGGCAGTGCTCTATACATTACCTTTTTTGTGTAGCTTCTTAAGCTATCCGTAACTTGCGTCCGTCGTCAAAAAACAACTAACATCATTGACCGCAACGCACTCTCTTCGTGAACCGGTAGTACACTCACTAGTTTATTTTACTCACTAGTTTGTTTCTCTAGTTTAGTCAACTAGTTTATTTTCCGCCATCACCCAAATATCTATGTTTCCAGGTATGGACACAAAAAGATAGCGCAGCACAAGCGATAATCATTTAGCACAATAAAGAAAAAAGACCTATCGCACAGCGCTATCCAAAAATAGACATTCGTTCTTGTACAAAGAGGTCGAAGGGACACTGACGCATTCATCCCCCTCCTTCTGTATGTAATTGCCTGAAGAGGTTCACGTGCTAACGTTTCCCGGCTTCGTCCTATCACACGAGTTTCTCCGAACAGCGGTGAGGCTGTGCAGCAAAAGAAACCAACAGACCAATAGGGCTTAACGGCTCCCTTCATTGGAGGAGGGGGCCCTCATAAAGCGGCAATATATATATATATATATATATATATATATATATATATATATATATATATATATATATATATATATATATATATATATATATATATATATATATATATATATATATATAAAGCATTAAGAGAGGTGTTTCCATTGAAGAGGGCAGGGAAGCCAGCTCTCTTTAGAGCTAAACAAATGCTTATGAATGCTTTAGAAATCCATATATTATTCTGAATGTATTTTGGGCATTTATTCAACGTGTCAATCCAATGACGCAACAAATAAAATTATTTTGGGAACAACTTTTCAAAAATAACTCGCGATGTAAAGGCTTAAAGATATGTGAGCTGAAAGTAAGTAACATATTAGTTGACTCACTGGATTCTGAACCTCAGGCACACAATGCTATATTTTATTTTCACTACCACTTGCCTAATAATGTAGGCAAAATACACGCGTATTTGCAGTTATAGTCTTGTGATGCACAACTAAAAGAATGATAATTGAGTGGCAAACTAAACAGACCAAGTTGAATCATTACTGATTCACGAGCAGGTAGCTTCGCACTCAGGCGCCTCGTGATACAGTAAGCTGTGTCACGACGCTCTGTCGAACGTGGTGACCCGTGGTTTCAGGAGGCGTTGCCCGTGGTGTTCAGTGTCTCAGTGAATTGCATTTAGCAGTACGGCGATAGCTGTTTTCTTCTGTTTCGCTGACACCCCGTCAACCAAACGTTTGCGATTGAATCATTATTCGGAAAATGGCAAAGTATAATTTCCCTGCACAAAGCACTACTGCCAAAAAATTCAACTCCAGGACTCCGTCAAATGGGTGCGGCAGTGCCACCGTCGGACTGCCGAGGGGGGGCAGGGCCCCTCTTTAAAAAGTGGAGGGGGTGCCGGACCTTAAAGTCAGGAGGGGGGGGGGGGCCGGCCCTCCCATGATTTTAAGCCCTGGAAAGCACTGGTTCTGCCTTACATGCACAAGATAGCCAACAATTACAAAAAAGTTGCAAACATGCATGACGTTCCAGTGGTTTTCTCGGCACCCAACAAGCTGTCGAAGGTTTGTGCCCGCATTTCTTCGCAAAAAGCCAAGCTTTCATGTAAAAGAAGCCTGCCGAGCCACTTCTGCGTTACCTGTTGGGCGTTGTTTATGAAATTCCGTTGAGCTATGGCACGTCGTACAGGTGGTGATCGCTTTAGGGAGCATATATTATCAATAAAGAAACGTGTACGTCCACCCCTGCCGTTCCATCGTGCTTCGTGCGGCATTGCACCAATGTTCGAAGAAACTCGTGTGATAGGAAGAAGGCGGGATACGCTAGCACGTGAAGTACATGAGGCATATCGCATACATACAAAGTGGAAGGAATGCCTTCGATCTCTTTGTGGAAGAATGAATGCCTCTTTTTAGACAGCGCTGTGCGAAAGTTTTTTAGATGCGAAGCAGCTTTTGCTCGGGGTTTCGTCCGCGCTCCATTGCGCATGCGCCTACTCTCCTCCCACTCTTCTTTACGCGGGTGTTCGGTCGCCTTCTCTCTCTTCCCCCGCGCTGCAGCCGCGGCTCAGCTCTCCTCCTACGTGAGGCAGCCGCGCCGCAGCCAAATACAGCCTCTAACCTACTCTCTCCTCTCCCTCCCTCATTTCATGTGTATATAAGCGCGTTCGCTCAGTCGGCTTCCGTCATTTTCGCTTCGCTCCCTTTCGGATGAGTTGTAACGCCAACGTCAGCGCCACTCGTTCACTCAGCGCTAACGGAAAGCAACGTACAAACACAACGTAATGATAACACAAACACTAAATGCAAACCTCACACACTAACGGAAACGCGGAGTCAACGTCACGGACACTTGCTGTGCGCCCCCAATGCTGCTTCGCATCCCCTCATGGTTCCCTTGAGTGGGAGATGGTGTAGTGTTTTTATTGTCCTAAATGATAGTAGCTTATGCGGCGCCCTCTCTTTGTGCCCATACCTGGAAACATATATATATATTTGGGTGACTTGAGGAAAATAAGCTAGTTAAAAATCTGGCGCCCTATCCTGTCTTCTTTTTTGTTCTTTTTTCTTGCTTGTCTCAGTTGCGCCACACATATTTTGTTAAGAACAGAGCGCTACTGCGCAGCTTTTGATAACCAAAGGCGCACCCGTGTCAGAGATACCCAAACGTCCAGAGCGGTGCATATGTTTTCAAGACCACTGTAAATTTAAGTCAGTTTGCGAAGGCGACTTTATATGTGGCGTGTTTTTAGGGGCGAAGCTCCTTGTAGCGGCACCCGTTCGTCCCTCGTAGCGTAGTATGTAACCAGTCTTACGCTTTGACCTGCAAGGTGGTGCCGGTGGGAGATTTTTCCTGTGCGTTGTTGAACAATAAAAAATTCGCAGCGTTAGCTAAATGCCGACTTCTTCTGTCTCTCATTCCCATTAGCAGCCATTCTTTACCTCCAAGGTAGTGCCTGGTGAGATTTCTCCTGTGCGTGATTAAACAATAAAAATTTTGTTCAAAACGCCGTTGATTGATAAAATAAACCAACAAAAGACGCCAGATGTTTTGTAAAAGCAAAATGAAAGAACACCACATGTTTCTAAAGCAAAACGAAAATACGCCAGCTGCTTAACGAAAGACGCCAGATGTTTTCTAAGCAATGGTTTTCTAAACAATGAAAATTCACTGCGCACATGTAAAATTAAAGTGCGCTGCAAGTCGTCATAACTCATCGAACCTTTAGTATAAACGCGCCCTATCTCACGTCGGTGATGATGTACTGGGCAGAATTCACGGAAGATTCATGGTTTACCGATGAACCTCCGCAGCTTCGCCCACTCATCATCATTCACTCCGTGGATATGCTGTGATTTTTTTCAATAAGAGCCAAGTGCAGAAACCTTAACTGTGCTAAATTTCACGGGAGCGTAAAGAGCGCCTAAGTATCTTTAGTTTCTAAAACAGTTGGAATCAAAATGGGGCAACTCCTGATTGTAACGTTCTAACCAAAAATGAGCCAAATGCTGCATCTATTTAAAACTGAACCACATCATTTAACCAGCGCTGCGTCAACAATCCTGAACAAAACCACCAACATTATCTCATCCAATCTGTTTCATTTGTGTCCTCACTGCTTCGCTGTCGTGTTTACGTTGCACAAATACTTTTTCTAGGGCGAGTTGGCACTTAGTGAAGGACATGATGTTGTAGGGCATAACTTGAACATAATGAGTAAGAGGCCGACTTTAGTACTTCTTTTTAGGAGCGAAGCTCCTTAGCCCGCACCTCGCCGTCGCCGTCGAAGCTCCCTTCGCTTAAGCATCAATTTATGTTGCAGTGGCCGGTGATTTAAGATGAAATGTTTAGGCCTTGAGCGGTTTGGTTTTAGCGCACCAGAAATTCGAGGTTACAAGAAGTAAGCTCTGTGCCCATCTGGTCATAATGATCGTCTTCATCTGAAGGAAAATTGTAGCGCAAAGCAACACGCGGACAGACAAAGAGCACGGGACTGGCGCTAACAGTTGTAAGTTAGCGCCAGTCCCGTGCTGTTTGTCTGCTCATACGTTGCTCTGCGCTACAATTTTTCTTTCAGAAGTCATGAACCAACTAGCCCATGAAAACGTTTTGCTGGTACTCTTCACTTTCACCACCTTTATCGTGGATTGTGAAATGTCAACCATCATTCTAGCGTACTACGGGCGCTTTGTCAAAGGTAGTAGTAGACGGTCTCCCCACGCAGCACCGGCTCAAAAAGACAATGAAACTCTGCGCGCGTCGAACGCCGCGCGCCGCGTTCCGTAGCCGCCGTCGAAGCTCCCTGCCGCAACACCACTAGCACCCCTCTCCAACATGTCTCCGTCTTCCTGCGCAGCGCGCGCCGCACACTCACTTGCTCAGTCGTTGCCGCCTCCGAGCGCAGCAAACGCTCTCCCTACCCCTCCCCGCCTTCATGAAGCCAGCAGCGAGACCAGGCGCATAGTCGTTTGCGTCCCATTTCTACGGAGTTCGCTCATCGGTTGTAGGCGTACACGGAACAAGTGCTAGTTTTGCCTCTTAGTGATTCTTTTCCAGTTTGGCGCTACAGTATCATGTCATTCTTTCGCTCCAAGACGGCATATTTCAAAATAAAAAATATATGAACTCAAGATATTGGGGACCGATCTATTGTATGTCCTGGGATCTATTGGATCTATTGGGGACCGATCTATTGTGTTTTATGCCGCGCCGAAACGGCGCGGCATAAAACGAGCTCTGAAGAAGAAGAGCTGGAGCACTTTTCAACGCCTTCAATAGATGCCAAGAACATGAAAACGCTGCCGACAGCAGAGAATAGTGCGCCCTTTGCCAGGAAGGAACACTCGCTCTTCAAGTCTAGTCATCGCCATTACGCGAATGCGACGGAGGACGGCACGTACGGATGCACAAGGATGATGTTAATGTTAACGCAAAATGTTGCTGCACCGTACATTCGAATCGTTTTAGACTTCGTGTACGAGCTAATTCAAGCCCAAATGAAATGTTCCAACGTAAAACAGCCAAATACAAAGTTTACTCCTGAATACCAACGATAGTGGGCTATATAGATTTTAGCCGCAATATATTTTGAGGCATTTAGGCGACAGGAACACAATGGCAAAAAAATTGTTGGAGCAGGTCCGATCATATTGGCAGTAGCAGAAAAGTGCCCTTTTCTCAGTTTCAGTCAAAGTGCATCTGGCTCTTTTAGAAAAAAAAACAAAAAAACGCCACATATGCACTGTAAATAAAATGCTCTAGGCAGAGCAGACCTTTTTCTTTGTGTAAGCCCAGAGCCTCTTCTGTGGCTATTCGGCGATACGCTGATCATATACCCACGTTTCCTGTCACTCTGTTGGCTACGCATGACGAATAACCTATAAAGTGTAGAGCCGTGATGCTCGCAATCGAATCTTGCAGCGGCTGCTTCATAAAAAGGAGTGCACATTTCAGCTGCTCACAAGATGCATCCCTACTGAGCATGTCAACATTTACATCACCCATGATAAGGAATGGACAACGCATCACATGGAGTCTGCGCAGAAGCTTTTCTATAAAAGTAAAAAATTCAGACTTATACCCAGTGGGAGGTCGGTAAACAGCTGCAACTATTACATTTTGCACACACATTGTAAGACACTCTATATCAGGCGCCATACAGGTCAACTCGTCGATAACGTCATGATTGAGGGTATCTTTAACATACATACTGATCCCACTATCCCGATTTGAAGAACGAACAATGCCATTATGAACATAACTCGCGAACTGTGGTGGGCTATCTTTCGGAGTCAGCCAAGATTCCGTAAAACACGAAACATGAAATTTACTCTCAAAACGATTGAGGAACAGGCTGATGTCATCCGCTTTGTTTCTAATGCTGCGAGCATTTAGATGAAATGCAGCAAACTGCTCAGACAACGCTTTAAAGATGCACAAGAGATTATCTTGGTAATAATATTGGCAATCTGAAACATTGGCCAGCCTTTGGTAGTTAAAACAGCCCAAGTTCTCAGAGTTAATTACTAATGCATCTTACCTATATCTTCCCGGCAACAGATTCCAAGTCTCTCCGATGTCTCCGATTTTCTCGCGCAGATTTTCCCTCCTTGCGTCCAGACGAATCGCCAGCCAACTTCCCGTTTCTTTGCCACCGCGGCACCAAGCAACTGTTTACCCTGACGGGTTAAGTTTTCGTTTACAAAGATTGGTGCTGAGGTCTTGAGACCAATTTCTCTAGCCGAGAGCCTCACTTTTCTAGCTTTCATGAGAACGTCATTCCGCTTGTCGCGTCGCACAAAACGTACGACAATGCTCCTAGTTCCTTCCTTAGATATGCCCATCCTATGACAGGTGTCAATATCAGATTCCGTGACCGGTTCCTGGATTGCGGCACACAACTTTTTCACAATCTCAATTGGCTCTCCTTCATTTGGCGCACCTTTAATTTCAAGGTTGTTAGCACGGGTATATTGTTCGAACTCTTCCACTTTTATTTGTAGCTGTCGATTTTCTGTCACTAGTTTCTCGTTAGCTTTCCGTGTTATTACTAGTTCTTCGCGCAAAGCCTTGAATTCTTGCGAGAGCAAATTGACATTGTCACAAGTCTCACTACAGTGATCAACGCTCTGTTGGAAACCGCGGAGCTCGGCCCGAATTTCTCTCTTAAAATCCTCAAGCGCTTTGTTAATATCCTACGTCATGTCAGGAAACACAAACACACAATAGTTTGGCAGCAGTGCAAAAGTCAAAAACTCTTATAGTTCTAACACAAGTAGAACAACGCTCACCTGCGTGAAAAAATATACAGTATCAGGCGATGTGAAGTCCATGCGCACTGCCGCCAAACTGAAGATCACACGGAGGATCGTCGGTTTATATATGCAGGGTCAGGAAACCACGGGACATGCGCAGGAGTAGTGTGGATTGCTTCCACCACCAAGCTTTTCTAGACTCGTTTGCTTGTTCCAATGTCATCACACAACCTCCTCGTCTTACCACCCACAGTGCCACTTTGCTCGATGTATCACAAACTCCCCCAGTCAAACTTGCACCAGTGGCCTATTATCACTTGATGTAAGCGATCACCTGCCTATCTTCACATTTTTGCCGCTTGACAGTGACAGACGCGACACCAACGAAAAGCCGTGTTATCGTAGAATGAACTCGGATCAGCTTAACGACTTTTATCATGCGCTGGAAACCACACAGTGGAACTTCGTTTACGCAGAAAAAGACCCTGATAAAGCATACAGTCTTTTTAATGAGGCACTTAAGATTATCTATGACCGACACTTCCCACTTATTCCATTCCGCAGGAAGAAAAAAATTCGCAAGCCTTGGGTTAGTCGATGTTTGTACAAAAGAATAAAAGACAAAAACAGAATGTATCATGCATTTGTACAGACACGTGACGCTGCTCTACTTAGCGCTTTTAAGAAATACCGTAATAAGATAAATGCCGATTTGAAAAAGGCTAAGACCTCCTACTATCAAACGCTTTTTGCTAGTATACTTAATGAACCCAGAAAGCTGTGGGACGAAGTTAATAATTTATCAAACAACTCGAAAGTAAAACGTCGTATTAACATTGCCGCTTTTGCCAATGGCAAAACGGAGTTGGAAGCACTTACAGAAATGAACGAATACTTTACGAATGTGGGCGAATTTCAAACAAATCTCAGTCCTGAAACCTGTCATGGTACTACACATAAACGCGAAAGGTTGCTACACTCAATTAGTTTATTTCCTACAAGTCCACAAGAGGTAGAAAAATTATTGGGCAAAATTAGAAGCAATGTTTCGGCAGGAATTGATGAGTTAAGTGCCTTACCCATTAAATACGTTGCGGTTCTTATATCTTCACCGTTAACACACATTATTAACAGTATGCTTGAAACTGGAATCTTCCCCTTAGATCTCAAGCTTGCTCGCATATGCCCAATATATAAGGGAGGTGCTGTTGGTGATATAAGTAATTACAGACCCATTTTGGTGCTACCCGTGTTGTCTAAAGTATTTGAAATTGTCATCAAAACGCGTCTTGTTAATTTCATAAATAAGCACCAAATTATAAACGATGCACAGTACGGTTTCCAGAAAAAGAAAACCACTGAGCTAGCTCTCTTACATATGAAGGATAAAATACTACATGACATTGAAAACAAACTCTACAGTGTAGGTCTTTTCATTGACATAAGGAAAGCGTTCGATTGCGTTAATCACGACATTTTGCTACTGAAACTTAATGATTATGGCATTCGCGGCGTCGCCCTAGGTCTTTTAAAGAATTATCTTTCTTGCAGAAAGCAGTGTGTCAAAATTGGTAATATTACCTCCCCTACAACCACGATAAAACAAGGAGTGCCCCAGGGGTGGATTCTGGGACCCTTGTTATTTATATTGTATGTTAACGACTTATTTAGTATTCCTAACTATCCCAAATTAGTAATGTACGCTGACGACACCAATGTCTTTTTTTCAGCGCACACACTTACTCAGCTTCAGAAAGCGATAAACGAATATCTTGTTCAGCTGGATGATTGGCTTCACGCAAATAAATTATGTCTAAATAAAACGAAATCTAATTACGTCCTCTTTAAGCCCGTTAATAGGCCGTGTGACACTGAGCTTACGCTAACGCATCAGGGCACCGTCTTAGAGCGCGTAAAATGTCAGAAATTTTTGAAGAAAGCATGTCGTGGAATACACACATCAAGAAACTCACTTCAGAGCTAAGCAGAGCCGTCGGTATGATATTTAAACTATCCGATTTAATTCCTTTACATCTAAAAAAGGCGATATATTATGCGCATTTCTACTCCCGCTTATCTTATTGCACACTTGTTTGGGGTACCACGACAACTACAAATTACAAAAAACTGGAAACAATGCAAAAGAAGGTGCTCAGACTATTCGAGAACTATTTTGGTGAACCAAAAGACTTACCAACAAATCCTTTATTTCTTAAGTATAATTTGCTTAAAGCAAGCACATTATACGACTATAAACTCCTCCTGCACATACAAACATGATCTGACAGACATGTCACATGCAACATCAGGACGTAATTCACTACGTAATACACAGACACCAATACCAAGAACACGTACGAATTATGGAAGGTCAGCCCTCACTTATCAGAGATACCTGCACTACTAAATCGTGTATCTTGACAAATAAATTTTGATATCCCACCCCATAGATTTAAAAAAACGCGCAAGACTTTTCCTATTAAACGACTGTACAGCCGTTACAGCATAATCATTTATTGTCACTGCACCATTGTGCATGCATTGCATTTTAACACGAAAGTGTTTTATGCCGGGGTCCACCACGGCTCCACTGACGCATTTCCGTCACGGATATGACATTGTAAAATATAAAGACAAACATATGGCAAAGAAACAAGTGGAAGAAAAAGTTCCATCACTGGGATTCGAACTTACGACCCCTCGATCCCGAGCGCGCAGCGCGGAACGACTCCGCCACACAGGGTACATTGTTCGTCATACTAACGGCGTGCTATTTATATGCACCATTTGCCGGTGACCGTACTCAGAGATCGGTGTACATCAGCGTGTCTTTCTTATCACTAGCGAGATGGCGCGAAGAGCTCGAAAGGCGCGCTTTAAAGCTCGTCGCCCGGCGCGCTGACATGAGCGTGCGCCTCTACAGGGTGTGGTCGCTCGTGCGCGCGCGCATATCTTGTACGTCTTGCGCCCTCACCGCAACTTTGCGTTGAAGTTATAGAGAGCACGACGGTCACTGCAGCGGCCGCTTTTGCGAAAGAAGCGCGCTGCTCACAAACAAATAAGTTACAACTGTGACAGTTCACGGTCATCCGGTGTATACTTGTGCGTTCGTTTCGTGCGTCCTCCTTTGTATTTGACCAGCGAGTTTTAACTGTCGAGCTGTGACAGTTGTTAGTTCGCGCTCATCCAGTGTATGTTCGTTCCGTGCGACTTTTCTGCTTGAGCAACGTGTTGCAAGTTTCGAGCTGCTTGCCGTTCTTCGCGTGACATTACAACTTGTTGCTATAGCATTCATTCCTTCGCCCTCGGGGCGAAAAAATGCACAACAAACGCTCAACAACGTATGTGAAGACACGTTTTACTTTCGTGTTATACCGATTGCTATGACAGAAGGATCAGCCATGTTTTTTTTTTTATATGTTCCAACGTTTGCATTTTCGCTATGTGCAATTTTCCTAATTATATGGGTGCATTTTAATTTCTTGTGCATTTCCCTGTAACATTCTTTTCGCTGTATCTGTGAATTTTCTTGTATCTTCTTATGTTTACTTTTCCCTGTGTAACGATGCTATTATACCTTATCAAGTTGTATTAGTTATACCTAGTTGTATTAGTTACACTTTTTATTCGCTGCTGCCTGTACGGTCCCCCAGGTCCCTTCAAGCTGTTTTTCAACAGCGTTTTTGCCTGGGGAACCCCCAACTTTTTATGTTGGAAATAAAGTTCATTTCATTTCATTTCAGATGACCTCCCCAACCAGCGTAATTACAATTTCATTACCGCGCGAAATTGTTCCTAAAATTTTTCTTAGAAAGATTTCCTAAAGATTTCCTTATATTTGTTAGAATTTTATTGCTCCTGTTGCTCCTTACAAGCTTCTCGCTACAATGTCACTGTTGTGACGTCCTAGATGGGACGACGTTTAATGGCCTGGGGACTCGGCAGCAAACAGGGAGCCAGAGGCAGAGAGCGCGGACACGCGATGATGATGATGGCAAACGGCACAATGGCGACGAGAGGCGAGCGGATGACGATGCTTACATAATGTTCACATGAGGAAGAAGCGCATAAGAAACGCCCACACCGCTTACAAAAGCAGTGACGTTCTAGCGACAAGTTTCTAACAGGCTACGCACACCGCAGCCTCTGTACTTTGCAAAAACGATGGATAATACGATCCTGCTGGCTGCGGGAGCCATCTTGCCCTGTTTCGTTCTGCATACGCGATCACAAGAACATAACAAAAAAAGAAACAGACGAAGAGGACTCCACAGACAGTAGTCGATGTTTGTTTTGCCGTCGGCACCGAAAGTCAAGGTTAAAAAACGCGCCTCTTCTATTGCGCTCTGCTGGAAAAATGTCGATAGTGCCCCTTTGCGCACTCTTGCTTAACGTAGCGCGTGTATTCCCAATACACATGCCTAGCTGATCGATTCGGGGCAAGGTTTTGTGACGCAGACTCTGTGTCTGCAGTGAACATCCAATGAACAGCAAACAAACGCGGAGTCCGCGTGTCATCAGAGTGTCATACAATATTATAGCGCATGTGCGGCACACGTCTATGCCACCCCCGAATCTCCGATGGCCGATAACACTTTGCTTCTGTACAAACCAATGCAAATGCATGGCCATGCGATATCCGTACAGAAAGAATGGAGGTAACTAAACAGCTTATGCGATGGTTTCACATAGCTCAAATCGAATCTGCACAAGTGTAACGTAGGAAAGCAGATGAGCAAGGTTCAAGAATGAATATTGACTTAGTTTTAAAGCAGCGAGCGACTTATACATATTATTACGGTGAGATTCGCGAACGTAAGTTTATATAATATTTATAATAGCTCGAGTGGCTTACAGGGTGGTGGTTTGCTCTCCAAGTTCAAAAACGTCATCTTCTTGCAAGTAATGATCGTTGTCCTTTTCAGTCTCTTATATATAGACGTTACCCGCCGTGGCAGACAAGCGCGTGAGCTGTCACGCTGCTAGCTTCGAGGGGACGGGTTCAATTACCGGCCACGGTGGCCGCATTTCGATGGGGGCAAAATGCTAAAACACCAGCGTGTTCAGATTTAGGTACACGTTAAAGAACCTCAGACGGCCGAAAGTCCCCCACGACGGCGTGCCTCCTAATCATATCGTGGTTTTTGCACCTAAAATCCCAGCAGTTAATAATATTATTGTTATTACCATACAGCGACGCTGTTCAGTTCGCTTCCGTGCCCACCGCCTTGTTTGACAGCGTGGAGACGCTGCCTTCGGTTATTTAATGTAATTGTTGGGGTAGCACGTTCCAAAACCACGATATGATTATGATTGACGCCGTAGTGTAGAACTCGGGAAATTTTGGCCATCTGGTGTTCTTTAACGTGCACCCAATTCTAGGTACATGGGCCTCGAGCATTGCGCCTCCATCGAAATACGGCCGCAGCGGCCGGGATTCAGCAGCAGGGTGATTCCACGTAAGATCGAACAAACGATGGCTGGTCGACCTCTCAAATTTATTTCAAAATTTTATATATTATTGCCTGATGAGTGGAAAGAAAAGATCCGCAATTTGTTTTGCCGCCAAAAATTTTTTCGAACCACAGGAAATCAATAATGACGAAGAGGTGGAGTGGAGCGCTCATCCGCTCTGCTGTTTTGGCCAACTTTCGTTATGAATTGCACAAAATATATTAAAGTTAGGTAGCTGAAATTTATTTACCTAAATATATGCATGTTTTTACTTCTGCTCAGGTATTTTTAGTTTTTATGTGTAGTGTAGATGTTTTTATAAAAAACCTCAAAATGGCCCAATTGGCAAAATTTTCTTTACTTTGAAGGTCTTTATCTCAAAAACGCCTTGTAGCAGAGCAACAAAAATTCTGCATTACGTTCTTAGCATGCTTATCTACCAAACTGCCAAATCTTGTATTTATATAACTTTTCACTAAAGAGATATGATCGGGCTAAGTTCAAGAAAACACCGAACAATGAAAACTTCTGACGACAATAAAAAAAAAAAAACCCATTTTTTAAATTTCTTAAACTTTGTCCAATTATTCTCCTCCACATCAGCTTTCACAATCATTAAAAACATGTTGCATAATGTCGTTTCGCTAAAAGTTACGGCCCCTCCAATAAGACCCTTAGGCAAGGAGTGGCAATTCAGACTTCTTGCCCAGCAAGTGTATAAAATGCAGGTAGGATTGAATTTCTTTTTATTAAAAGACCAGCAGTACGAAAAAAAGTGTCGACAGCACTGAAGACGTTCATTTTGAAATTATTTGGTCACTGCAGCGGCCACGAGCGCGGAGCTACCAAGTAGGCGCGCGCGCACCCGAGATGCTCGTTGTAAGAGACGGCGCAGTGAGAGCTCGTTCTCGCGTCCTCAGACCGATTGAGTTCGAAACAGCAACACCTCTCGGGTGACTTGAACGCACGTGCACTGGAGCTTCGCTATTCTATCCGCCCTCTGTACGCATCTCAGCTAGGCGCTAATAACACGGCGGAGATGGAAGCAAGATGAAAACTCTATAAGGGAGCTATGAGCGCTCGCTTCACGCACGCTGCTGCCACAGGAACTGCGCTGCGCCAGTTGCGATCAGTGGAAAGCATGAACGTGGCGCTCCAGTGGCAAAGCAAAATATGGATTGTCAAAGGAAAGAAAAGCAAAACTATCGGTAACCGGTTGCGCTTGCCTATCTTAGATGTCGGCAGCAGACGGCCTGAACTAGCCGCGCGTTCAGAGCGCTGTTCACACTTCATTCGGCGCGGATAGTTCTTGTGCTTTGCTCTTACTCTACTCCTCCTGTGCGTCTCATGACGCGAAAGTATAGCTCTGAATGAATCTATTGTGGAGAATACCTTTCGAAGCACAAGAAGCTTAAAGGAGTACTGACACGAATTTCAAAAAAAATCGGATTGTTGCTCTAAATAAAAATGCTGGTGCCGAGAAACCTAAAACGACTATTGTGGTGCCTGGGAATGCATCCTATAAATTTTAATTAGCACCACCTTAAAAAGACACTTTCGGTTTCGATATCGAGGGGGTGGCTTCTCAGTGTCGTTTCATAGCAGTGTGACGTCACGGAGATACAAAAATTCGCGACGTACTAGCGGGAAATCCGTCATCTGCTCGTGGTGCATTAGACAACGATGAGTGAATTGTCGTCCAGTGACCTGACAGTGATTTCTACGATTTAGGCTGCATGCAGGACGCAGAACTCGCGAACTCGGAGGAACTGTCTTGACTCGTCGGGATAATGTCCTTGCAGTGTGGCTGGCTTGCAAATGCTCAGCGACGAAAACTTCAAAGTCAAATTAAAATATTTTATACGTGTTCTCCGACTCCAGTGTGTGGACAGCGTGGACACTGCATACCAACGAAGCAAAAAATGTCCCTTTTGCGATGTCTCAAAATCGTGTCAGTACTCCTTTAATTATTGCAAAGAAGCCAAAATTTCGCAGAGTTACCGACCTAGACATAAATGCTTTGAAGGAACGTTTAACGCCCGAAAGATCAGTGACTGTCAGTGAGACGGACTACTTTTGCTACGCGTGCTTTTGCTACCACTGCAATGAAAGACCTTCACGGAACGCACAGTTTAACGATGACATTCTTATGCCCCCTGAAAAAGAAATCGACGCAATTAACCAGATTACTGCGACTACCGCTGCACGTGCGTTCAAGTCACCCGAGAGGTGTTGCTGTTTCGAACTCAATCGGTCTGAGGACGCGAAAACGAGCTCTCACTGCGCCGTCTCTTACAACGAGCACCTCGGGTGCGCGCGCGCCTGATCGGTAGCCCCGAGCTCGTGGCCGCTGCAGTGACCAAATATTTTCAAGATTAACGTCTTCAGTGCTGTCGACACTTTTTTTGGTACTGCTGGTCTTTTAATAAAAAGAAATTCAATCCTACCTGCATGATATACACTTGCTGGGCAAGAAGTCTGAATTGCCACTCCTTGCCTAAGGGTCTTATTGGAGGGGCCGTAACTTTTAGCGAAACGACAATATGCAACATGTTTTTAATGATTGTGAAAGCTGATGTGGAGGAGAATAAGGGGACAATGTTTAAGAAATTTAAAAAATGGGGTTTTTTTTTTAATTGTCGTCAGGAGTTTTCATTGTTCGGTGTTTTCTTGAATTTAGCCCGATCATATCTCTTCAGTGAAAAGAAATATAAATACAAGGTTTGGCAGTTGGGTAGATAAGAATGCGAAGAACGTAATGCAGAACTTTTGTCGCTCTGCTACAAGGATTTTTTGAGATAAAGACCTTCAAAGTAAAGAAAATTTTGCCGATTGGGCCATTTTTGAGGTTTTTTATAAAAACATCTAGACTACACATAAAAACTAAAAATACCTGAGCAGAAGCAAAAACATGCATATATTTAGGTAAATAAATTTCAGCTACCTAACTTTAATATATTTTGTGCAATTCATAACGAAAGTTGGCCAAAACAGCAGAGCGGATGAGCGCTCCACTCCACCTCTTCGTCATTATTGATTTCCTGTGGTTCGAAAAAATTTTTGGCGGCATAACAAATTGCGGATCTCTTCTTTCCACTCATCAGGCAATAATATATAAAATTTTGAAATAAATTTGAGAGGTCGACCAGCCATCGTTTGTTCGATCTTACGTGGAATCACCCAGCATAACTACTAGACCGCCGTGGCGAGTGCCATTGGATACCTCGCCCTGTTTGTTTTGTCTCAGTTACAAGGACAGGATCGGATGCCGGTGTGATGCCTGCCACCAAACGGTGTTCCGGTGCCTACAGTCGTCAACGACTGGGCACGTATCTTGGACCAAAACTAAACAGAACCCACAAATCATGAACTACCATATTTCAGACCTTACTACATGAAATGGCACAAGCGCAACATTACACGGTGCGCGTACTAAAAGATGGTGCTACAAAACTATATTCTTAGCACAGTACGGCACATTTTTCTCGCCGCTAATAAAATGAGCTCATAAACCTCTTGCCCTAAATGCATTTTTTTGTTCTTGGTCAATACACCGAGACCCCAGCTTCTTACATGCCTGGTGGTTATATGGTTGACGTGCTAGGTGGCAAAACGTGCAGAATATAATGTAACGATGAAAACCACCGATTTGGGCACCGGGTGAATAATCGCGACACTTATACGTAATATTTAAGCCAATTATTGGTCACCCATTAAGTTAGCTTGAACTTTAGCGTTGATGTTAGTTGATGCCCAAAAACATTCATATGATATTGACACGTGGTTGTGACGGTGAAAAAACCAATCGCAGCTGTTAAAGTTGAAACTCCTCATTTGGGCGAACTTGTGCCTGCAACAAGAACGACACTCAAAGTGCAATGATATGGGCGCATACTGTCGTCGGTCGTAGAGTAATCTGATCAGCGCTAAGGCGCGCCCGCGTTTATACATGTGGCATCGAAGATTTCAGGCTTATCGTCACCGCCCGCGTTAGATCCAGAATAAGCTCCACTGTTCGCGTTTCCGGGGGGGGGGCGGAGGCCTTGACGACACTTTACGTATGTTCGTGCGTACGTTTGTGTGGGTGCATGTATATATACAAATGCAGAATTGAAATGTAAAAGGACAGGGAGTTCGACCCCTCCACCTTCTGGGTAAGGTTATGTGCGGAAGTATGACGTCCCATTGTCATGTGTTCGACGTCAACGTACATTGGGAGCATGACAGCGAGGGTTTTATTTATCCGCTCGGTGAGGCCTTCGTCTGTAGATGGTAGGTAGTTGTCCGTCCGTGACTAGTCTGGCTGTATTAATGGGATTATTGCGATAGCAATTATATGGACCGTCTCGGCTGATTTTTGCCATCGCCGCCGTCATGCACCGTATATATATATATATATATATATATATATATATATATATATAAAGCCACACAGACAAATATTTCAGAAAAACCTTCCGACGCGCGGAATCGAACGAGCGACCTCTCGCTTTGCAGCGTGCGGCGTTAGACGGTTAGGCCACCAACAATACCGTCTTTCAGCCTGCTAACGGCGAGCTATTTATATACCCCATTTACTTCAGCATGCTTTGTTAGCCACCACACAGATGGCGCGATGTAAAGATCGTCGCCCCGCTCCTGTGAACGCTGTTGCTCTTCGCCCTACAGGGCGTGGGCGCCTTCGTGCGCTTATCTCGAGGAAAGAAGAGGGCGGCCGGGGGGGTGGAGCGGGGGGTTGTATGTCTTGTGCTTTCCCCGCGATATCCGCGCTGAAGTCACAGAACGTACGAAGGTCACTTCGCTCGCTGCAGCGGCCGCGTTTGCGAAACAGAAATAAGTAACAATTGTGACAGTTAGTTCGCGCTCGTCCTGTGTGTACCTGTTCGTTCGTTTCGTGCGTCTTGCTTTATGTTTGCGCAGTGCGCTTCAAGTGTAGAGCTGTGACGCATGATAGTTCGCGCTCGTCCTGTGTGCGTTCTTTTCGTGCGTCCTTTGGGCTTGAGCGATGCGCTGGCAATTTCGAGCTGCTTTCCGTTCATCGCGTTACATTCCAATTTATTGCTATCGCATTCATTGCTTCGCCGTTGCGGCGAAACTGTGACTTTTTTCAAGATTGCTTGTGTTAGGCCCGCCGTAAAAGCCGCAGCTCTGTCGGTGATGAGGACTCCTGGAGCGCCGTTACGCAGCAGGGCGTTCTCAATGAAGAAATGCGCTGCTTCCGGGGCACTGCCTTTAGGCAGGCCCCTGGTTTCAGCGTAGCGAGTCAAGTAGTCCGTGGCTATGTCGATCCACTTATTACCGCAAGTCGACGTCGGAAATGGGCCCAGTTAGTCCATCCCGATTTTTTGGAATGGTCGTTGAAGTGGTTTGATCGGCTGAAGAAAGCCTGCTGGTTTGTCGGCAAATATTGCGTCGCGGACAGTCTCGGCATGTCCTTACGTATCGAGTGACGTGGCGGCAAGGCGCAGTCAGTAGTACTTTTTCTGTATCCTCGAGAGCGTGCGAGAAACACCGAGGTGTCCAGCCGCCGGGTCATCTTGTAGGGTCTGGAGGACTTCTGGTGGCAATGCTGAAGGTACCATGAGAAGGTAGTGCGCTCGGGCCGGAGAGACGTTCTTCAAAAGAACATCGTTATGTAAGCAAAAGGACGTCGATCCTCGTCTAAACACGTTGGGTATCATGGTAGTTTTGCCTTCTAAGTATTTTGCCAGGGTCTTCAGATCCGGATCACTTCGTTGTTGATCGACGAAGTCGGCGACACTGATGAGTCCCGGGAAGGTGTCTTCGTCGAGATCATCATGGGGCGGTCGGTCAACAGTTGCTCGACAAACAGTCGGTATCAGAACGCTTTCGGTCGGACTTGTAAACCACAGTGATGTTAAAGTCCTGAAGTTTGAGGCTCCACCGCGTGAGGCGACCTGAAGGGTCCTTCAGATTTTTTATTCAACACAAGGCGTGGTGGTCACTCACGACCTTGAAGGTTCTCCCGTACAAGTAGGGGCGAAACTTCGACGTTGCCCAAAATATGGCAAGTCACTCCTTTTCTGTCGTCGAATTATTTGCTTCCTGCTTTGAGAGCGATAGCCTAGCTTAACTTTGGACCCTTTCCACACTACTTGCGTCAGTGTGGATTTCGGTCTGTGCTTCTTCGTCGAAGCCGACAAGGAACGGCGGTGACTGAAGACGTCTGTTGAGTTCTTGGAGCTATTCATCTTGGAGCGTTTCCCATTAGAACTCGACGTTTGTCTTCGTTATAGGTTAATAAGTGGCTCGGCGATGCGGGAAAAATACTTTACAAAGCGCCTGTAATAGGCACACAGACCAAGTAATGGGCGTACTGCGCACTTGTCACCGGGTGGGGGCAATGTAGCGATGGCAGCGGTCTTCTGGGGGTGACTATTCAAACGACGGTAATCGACGCAGAACCGCAGGTGTCCTTCCTTCTTCACTAATACTGCAGGTGACGTCCACGCACAAGGTTGTATGATGTTGTCGCGCAGCATCTTGTCGACTTGTAGTTTTATGGCATCTCGTTTTCGCGTCGAAACTCGATATGGACTCTGACGGATTGGACGAGCACTTTCTTTCGTTACGATGCGGTGCTTCGCAAGTGGCGTTTGTCAAACCCTTGAAGACGACGAAAAACAGTCCATATACTGTTGCAGAAGACTTCGGAGCTGTTCGTAATTGCAATTAGAAAGGCTTGTGTTGATGTCGAATGCTGGTTCAGGTGTTCAGCTTACCGTTTCAGCTTCGGCAGAATCCGAGAAGGCGAAGGCATCGTTAACGACCACAGTGTCTTCCAGATGCGCTATCGTCGTGCCCTTGTGGAGGTGTTTGTACTCGTGGCTCAAGTTCTTCAGTATCACATTACCTTTTCCTTCATATATTCGAGCCATTCTGTGTGCTACGCAAATTTCATGGTCCAGGTGTCGAGCTGTTGTTGTGCCGACTTGTATCATGACGCTGGAGCGTGGCGGAGTCGGCACTTGACCCTCGAGCACGTTCAAGGAACGGTCATGCAGGTCTATACTCAGCGGCATCACTTTGTTCGTTGATAGCGTTATCACCTTGGTTCTTAAGTCGATGACTGCGCCGTGTAGGTTTAAGAAGTCCATGCCAAGGATGACATCCATTTACTTTGTGACATCCCTCGAGCACTGCTCCATGATTACGAAGCTCGTAGGATAAGTCTAATTATTTCTGACTCCTGCTGTCGAGATTCCAGCGGGCGTTATTAGGTGGCTTCCAGCTGTGCGGATTTCGGAGTCTTCCCAGGTGGTGTTTAAACGATGGCGTTCCAGACACTGCGATCAGACTCAACTCCGTCATAAAGGCACAAGGCAAAATATACCCTTATTTGAGCGGCGTTTGGAAGCGCTCTGCTTTCAGTTCTGAGCGTCCCCGCCGCTCGTGCTCTCGCGCTCTTCTTCTTCCTCGGTTCCTTCACCCAGCCTGGAACGTGCAACTAATCAACATTCCCGGCCACGCAAAAGTTACGTACGCAATTCAAGCGGGTAGAGTCGTTGTAACGGCCTGATCACAGGAAGATCTCCTTGCAACTTGATCTTGCAGGAACGAATGAGGCCGTCGGCACTATGGTACACTTCCATGACCCTTGCAAGCTTCCATAGCTGGCGTGGCGCGTTGTCAGCCTGCACGAGCACTACGTCCCCTTGTTTCACTGCTCTGGTTGATCTGGTGTCAGTACAGTGCGCAGATCGTAGTTGCAACAGGTATTCATTTTGCCACCGCTTCCAAAATGTTTCAACCAGTAGCTTTCTGTAGGTGTGTCTGCGTATGGCATCTGCTCGTTTGGAACTACCGGTGAACTCATCGACGGTCGCATATGGAATAGAAGTCAACCTTCGTCCAAGGAGAAGTTTAGCTGGTGTCAACGTACAAGGTTCTCCAGCCTCTGTCTCGATGAAAGTCAAAGGCCTAGAGTTTATGACTCCTTCGACCTCAGCCAGCACTGTCGATATTTCCTCGAAGTTCAGACGAGCGTTTCCGATATTTTTCGCATTGGAAGCTTCACTGCTCGTATGAGGCGCTCCCACCATCCACCCCACCAAGGGGCATTTGGTGCTATAAACTTCCACGAAATGCCGTTGGCGCTTAGGTGACCAGCGACTTCCTCTTCAGAGACCATTCGGTGTAGTCGTCTCACGTCTGCCGATGCCTTGCGAAAGGTTCGTGCGTTGTCCGAGTAGATCACGCTAGGTGTTCCTCTTCTAGCTGTGAATCGCCGTAGGCACAGTAGGAAAGCCTCGGGTGTCATTTTCGAAATGAGCTCGAGGTGTACGGCTCTAGTGCGGCGCACGTGAAAAGTGCAACGTAACACTTCATGTCGCCTGTTTCCGTGCGGGCATAAAGGGGGCCGGCGAAGTGGACTCCTACCACTTCGAACGGGTTCGTCGCTGACAGTCGATGGCTTGCACTTAGAGCAGTCTCAGCTCTGAAGCGCTTGCATACGCTTGCATACACTGAAGCGCTTGGATACGTTGCAGTCGTGCAACACTCTCTTCACGAAAGTGCGAGCTCGGCAAATCCAGTAGCCTTCTCGAAGCTGTGTAAGCGTGTCCCTAACGCCTCCATGTAGGACTTGAAGATGGGCTCTGTTCGCCAAAAGTGCCGAAAAGTGGTGGCCTGATGGCAGTATGATTGGGTGCTTAACGTCTTGCGTGGAATGCATAAGCGATAAGCGTCCTCCAACCCGAAGAACCCCGTCTTTGTCTAGGTAAGGGCGTAGCTCAGCGATTCGGTATGTAGACTCTACTGGTTGGCCCTTGGACAAACCGCTGAGCTCGGCAGGAAAGCCTTGTTCTTGAGTACGTCTGATCCAATAACGTTCAGCGTTCGAGATTTTTGTTGCCACGATATGTCCAGTATGATCTGTCCTCTTCCTGCAGCGGTCGGTGAATCTAAACACCCAGGCAGTGACTCTGAGTAGGCGCTGAAGCCTGCTATACCGCTGGATGTCGATGGTTGGACTTGAGAAGCGTGTTACTACTGCGACGTGTACTACTGCGACTTCACCTTGTGTGGCTTCCTCTATGTTTGGTTCGTAGAACTTTAGCGGCCATTCGCACATCGGTCTGTGTAGCCACTCAGGACCATGCCACCATTTAGAACTGCACAGCAGTTTCTCCAGCGTCACACCACGCGTGAGCAGGTCAGACGGGTTGTCCGTCCCAGGGCAGTATCCCCACTTTGATGGATCTGTTATACGCACCTCATTTCATTGACTCTGTTGGCTACGAACTGCTTCCATTTCGTGGCGTCACCTTTTATCCATGACAACACAATCACGGAATCCGTCCACATTGTGTAGTCAATTTGAACACTTTTCAAGCCACTCCTCACGAAGGCCAATATCCTGGAGCCGATTAAGGCAGCCAAAAGCTCCAATCGCGGCAGCGTCGCCTCCTTAATGGGTGCTACACGTGACTTTGCAATGAAAAACGTCGGCTTCTCAGGACTTGGCACGACGTGTATTGCTACTCCGTATGCCGCTGGACTGGCGTCACAGAAGACATGTACTTGAAGCACGTTGGGCATCCTGCCTCCGCCACACAGATAGCGAGGAGCAGCAACGGCTTGTAGTTGTGGTAGCTAGATGACCCAATCACGCCATTCATTTTGCAGGTCATTGGGTAGTACTTCATCCCAACTGATCCCTCGTTTCCACAGCTTCTGAAATAATATTCGTTTGGCAATGGTATATGGTCCGACAAGTCCCAATGGATCAAATATTCTTAATGCTGCCTGCAAGACAAATCTCTTTGTGTCCATCTGTGCTGCCATAAATCTGAGTAGACTTTCAACCGAAAGCTGAATTTGTCTCTTGCAGGATACCACACCAGACCTTGACGGATGTTTCGTGAAGGACGACCGTTTCGTTATTGGTAGACTCTTGTTGACGTTTAAGAGTTCGCATCAAATTTTCTAAATTCGTTGTCCACTTGCGCAGTGTCATGCCTGGCGATTTCATTATTGCTTGCGCTTCTCGGCAAAGTTTAGCGGCCTCATCTTCTGTATCGGCACCAGCGACTAAGTCGTCTACGTAAAACGACTGAGCAAGAGTTTGTGCTGTTTGTCCCATGGCAGCCGTTGCTCGTTTGATGTGGTAAAGCATGGTAGCTGTGAGCAAAAATGGGCTACAGGAGGCTCCGAAAGGCACTCGTGTCATCCTCCACTCTTGCAACTTGGCCTTGAATAAATGTCCTTCTTCGAACCACAGAAAACTGAAAGCATCTGTCTTCTTCCCGTATCAAAATCTGAAGGAATGCCTTTTCTACGTCTGTGATCATTGCCACCGGGTGCGTTCTGAAGCGTAGCAAAATTTACACGAGGTCTTGATACAAGTTGTCACCTTTTTCAAGGCAGTCGTTAAGTGACTTGCATCCTTTGGCATGTGACGAAGCGTCAAACACCATTCGAATTTTCGTGGTCAGCGCTTGTTCACGTATGACTTCCTTGTGCGGCATATAACTTTGTCACGTCAGAAGGTGCGTCACTGACAACTTCAGCGTGCCCTGCCCGCAAGAACTCTCTTATGGTACGGTCATACGCTTGGAGCAGTCCCTTCTTGGCGCTGAGACGGTTGACAAGCTTTTTCAGTCGAGTAATGGCGATTTGCCTGTTGCTTGCAAGCTCGAATCCACCCTTCCAAGGGAGCGCCACTTCATATCTTCCGTTGAGAAAGCTGATGGCTTTCTCAAAATGTTTCATGGTCTTGCTCGTTTCAGGAAGCCTGCCTATAGTGTCTGTAATTCCTATGTTCTCAAGTTCCCAAAAGGAACGCAGAAACTCGTCATAATCGGTATCTTGAACACCATCATTCGTGTAGCTGTTGTTTGAGACATCAAGTGCGATGTGCTCCCCTGGAAGGTCCATCCAAAGTTTGGAGTTCAGTGCAATCAAGGATTCGTTGCCTTCGCATCTTGAAACTTCGCCGGTCAATATTTTCCACATCTGATCGGAACCGATCAGTACGCTGATATCTTTATTCGTCATGACAGATTGGTGTATCAGCTCATCGGCGACATCCTTTCCAAGCTTCTTGAAAGAAGCGACGAAGGCTACGTCCATTGTTGTCTCTTCGATGTCCTGGCCGATGTGTGGGATCTTTATTGCTGCTAGGACTATCTACTCGTCAGAAAACTGACTCCGCAGTCGCAGTTCGACGATCCGACGCTTCTTGGCCTCTTGGTCTGATGCACTTGCGAAAGTGTTCAGTGCTATCCGAGTAGTTCCCACACTTTTCAGCTGAATGTGCTTGGACAAGGCTTCAGTTATGAAGGTCCTCTGACTGCCGCCATCAAAAACTCCTCGTATGTTGCGGCACGTGTCATCATTTATGACCCATGCTCGGAAAGTCTGTAGAAAAACGCAAGCGATGGAACCTTCATTTGGTGGTCTTTTCCAAGTGATGCGCAGACTGTCGTAGTTTTTCCGTCGTTCTTGTTGACATAGTCTCTCTTCCGCGAACACCTGTCGGGATCACCCATGCCTGTAACATGTCGCGCTTGACATCTCGAGCAGGAGATCCTTTCGCAGTCTCGTGCCCAATGTCCTTTGGTGGTGCAGCGGAAACACCTCTTGTCATTGGACAGTAGTTCTTTTTTCTGCGTCAGTGGTACCTCAGATGTGCACAATTCAGAGTTGTGTTGACTGGACAAGCAGAAGACGCACTTGTCCTTTGGTTCCCTTGTCGCGTTGCTGTGAAGCACAGATGACGTCGGTTTCCCACGGCGACAATACGTCAACTGACTTGCCGCGGGCGTTGTTCCGAATTCTCGTTTTCCAGCGTCATTGATATCGCTCTTCTCTAAGCTTTCCAGCTCAATGCCCAGGAAGTTGAGCAGACCATCCAGTCCCATGGGTGTAGCATCACTTCTCGAGTTAGGTGCCACCTGGACGGCACACGACCGATGATAGTGAACGACTATGTCCCGTGGAAGAGTACGCAGTAGAATGTCGCAGAGCAGAGATGAGAAGGATGACTTGTGTACACCCAGAGTCTAGAGTCCGCGGATATTGACGAGAACGTGGTCGTACAAGTTGCGTACGGCTTTCGTGTCATTTGATGAACAAACAGGGGTCAACATCCGTAGTTTCGCAAAGTACTCTTGTTCCAGGCGCGTCTTGTCGCCAAAGCGCTTCTGTAGCTCGGTGATGGCGTCGTTGTAGCAATTGTCAGTCGTCGGAAGGCCCGCAATTACTGATGCAGCATCTCCTTTGAGATACAGTCGTAGGTAATGAAACTTCTCTGTTGCAGTAATGCGGACGTTACTGTGAACAATGTGGTCGAACTGTTCCCAAAATTCCGTCCACTTGCACAGGTCTCCATAGAAAGGAGCTATTGTCAGTTTAGGCAATCTGACTCCAGTTCCGTCTAATGGTGCTGCGACCGTTTGGGCGACCGTTCCTTCGGTTAGTGTCGACGACTTTAGGATGCGATCTTTTTTACTGAGAATCTCTGCGAGAGTTCGCGTCGCATTATCTTCATATTCCAGGACGGCGTTATACTCGGCCTCGAACTCTTCGTCGGGAATATGCTGCTCGATCTCGTTGTTCAAGTTCTGAAGCTCGTCCTTGTTAGCCTTCAGCCTCTCATAAATGGAATTGAGCTGGTCATAAGATGCAGAGTCGTTAGCGAGAAGAGCACTTGCCTCGTTTATAATCCTCGTGTTCTGTGCTCGCCGCGACGTCCGCTTCGACTTCAGTCGTTCCATGCCTGTGCAGTTGACTGGTAGCCGTCCACAGTTTCCTGGCTTTCAATCCCGGTTCTTCGGCACCAAATGTTTAAACGATGGCGTTCCAGACACTGCGATCAGACTCAACTCCTTCATAAAGGCAGAAGGTAAAATATACTTTTATTTGAGCTGCGCTTGGAAGCGCTCTGCTTTCAGTTCTGAGCGTCCCCGCCGCTCGTGCTCTCGCGCTCTTCTACTTCCTCGGTTCCTTCACCCAGCCCGGAACGTGCAAATAATCAACAGTGGTCATAACTTTCTTCTACTTCGTAGCGAAAGGCCCACTGATGACGGAGTAGTGGGCGCCGGTGTCACCCAGAGCGATGACGTTGTGGCTATCGATAAGCACGCCGATGTCACTAGATCGTCCTCTGGTGTTACGGTTAGCCCTCGAAGTCGGATCACGGCTGCATCGGATTGTCCCTTTGCTGCTACATCGCCTATTCAAGTCTCTTTTCGGCTGCGATTTTCTCTCTACAGGGATCTGTTGGGCTGGCGGCGGAGGATCCGGTATTTCGTCGTACAGGCTACAGCAATCGCACCTCCATCGCTTGCTACCCTAACTTTTCCAGATAAGGGATTGCGGATCGGCCCCGAGTAGGGCCGTTGTACTGCCACCGCTGCGGTGAGATGTAGCGGCCTGGCGACAGGGATCGGTAAGGTCATCGGGGTGTCCACTGCGCTCCTGCGAGGTGGTCGGTGATGTCGCGTGGTCGTTCACCTCGCTGTGGACACGGCGCGCTGACGGCGAAACCGCGTACCCCTCAATCGCGGTACTAGCACCGGCGGTAGGTGTGGCCGGCTTCCCCGCAATGGTATCAGAGCGGGTGGTGGTCAGGGGCACGCCATAAGTCGGTCTTCCTCGGCGCGTAGTGCTGGCCCAACGGCAGGCGTCATGGCGTCGTTGGCGGAGGCGGGAGCGTGTGAGAGAACTGTGGTGGTGCGCCGTATTGGCGTTGTCGCGTGGGTGGGTAGTGACGGCAGGCAGCAGCAGCGTAGGGCACGGGTTCAGGCTGAGGTTGCGCTGTCATAGGAACACCAAGTGACTGCTGCATTTCTTCCCGTACGATTTCTGCAATTGAGTTGACTTGGGGCGGCGGTGAGGGTAACAGCTTGCGCAGTTCCTCCCGCACGATCGCTCGGATCGTTTCATGCAGGTCGTCGGAGACAAGGGCATGAACAGCTGCGCTGTCTTTAATCGATCGGCGATTGTACTGGTGGGTGCGCATTTCCAGAGTCTTCTGAATCGGCATCACTTCTGAGACAGATTCTTGAACTGCCGGGTGTGGGTTCTGCATCAGCCCAGCAAAGAGGCCTTGTTTACTCCTCGCATGAGGAAAATGACTTGCTTCTCCTCGGGCATGTCAGGGTAAGCGTGGCGGAACAGTCGGGTCATTTCCTCTGCGAAGATGGTTACGCTTTCGCTAGGGAGTTGCACCCGTCTCTCCAGCAAGGCCGCGACCCCTTCCTTTCAAACGACGCTCGTGAACGTATCCAAGGAAGCGTTGCGCAGATATCCCAGATTCGAAGTGTGCACTCCCGATTCTCGAACCAGGTCCTTGCTGCGTCTTCCAGGTAAAAGTACACGTGGCGCAGCTTGTCCTCGGAGTTCCAGTTGTTAAATGTTGTGACCGCTTGGAACGTCTCGAGCTAGGTTTCGGGGTCCTCACATGGCGATCCACGGAATGTCTCCTGCTCCCTGGGTGCCTGCATCACGATCACTGCAGGGGACACTGCGGCCGTCGTCTTGCCTGTTTTCTTCGTCGCCGTGGCTTTTGGCTTGTCCGGTAGGAGTCTGCGGCTTGCTCGACGGTCCCTGATGGTTTGGTGCCTTCTTCGCGAGTTGAGCTGGGTTCGCGGCTTAGCGGGGGCGCCCGGAACATGAACGATTAGCACCTCCACCAGGTGCCACGTGGTTGTGACGGGGAACAAAGCAATCGCCTCTGGTAAAGCTCAAACTCTTTATTTGGGCAAACTTGTGCCCCCCAAAAGAACCACATTCAAAGTGCAACGACATCGGCGCAGAGAGTCTTCGTTCGTCGAATAATATGATCAACGCTAAGGCGCGTCAGTATTTATACATGTAGCATCGAAGATTTCAGGCTTAGCGTTGGCACCCACGTTAGTTCTGGAATAAACTATATAGTTCTAGAGTTAGTTCTAGAATAAACTATATGCACCAGGCGCGGGTCGAGTTTGGACTGGTGGCGCCTCTTTCGGTGGAATCGCGGAACTAATGGCATGTGGGTGCCGTGAAGTGGCAGGCGCTTGCTGAGGGGACGCGGGGCTGGACGTTGGCTGCGCTTCATTGTGCTCTCGTCGCTTGTGTCTTGCGCTGCCGAAATGCCGCGGGGAACGAAGTCCGACAAGACATGTTGCGCTGTAGGCTGCACAAACAGCTATGCAGTCATGGATAAAGATGGCGAGTACATCCAGTTCCATCGGTTCCCGTCCGCAATCGTCGTCCACGACGGTCTTGCTCGCCGCCAACGACGGCCCTCGTTGCGTCAAGCTACATGAACTACAGACTGAAGATAGCTATTAGAATATTAGGATCGGCGAAGCATCGAAATCAAAAGAAAAACACAACGGGAGTGCGCAAGAAGTACAACAGACGAACAACATGTGCCAAGCATCGCGTAAAGAAAGCCCAATAAGAGACGTACTTTTTAAGACTTGGCAGACAATGTTCACGTGTAGACAGAATAATCAAGTATTAGAAATTCGGCAGATCCCACGCCTTGTGGGAATCGGTATCATGCGATGCAGTCAGCGAGCGGTTCTATGCTGCATTTTCTGGCTTTGAGCCAAGCTTTACAAGGTAGATTGACGTGTTTTCGTAAGTGCAGTAGTTGTGTACCCATCGTGGACTTACCAGGCACGTTGACTACACTGGCGTTAAAAGGGTAACTTATAGTCTAACGTAACGTCAGCACTCACATTACAGCACATACGTCAGTATTATCGCAGTAAAATGCACTTTACGGTGAGATGATGTAACTCATACGTAACTTTCCTTAGCCTATTCCTCCGCGGTCGAGCAACGCTTATTATCGAGCTTACTGAGTCATATAGGAATACAAATGTAATGTGTAGCGAAGCCTTGGAACTGTGCATTGGGTCGCCCTCTTCGGCTCCTTTCGGAGAGAATGCAGCTCGTGCTGAGAGTCGGCCCCGCCTTGACTGTCCCTGTCGTGTATCGTCGCCGAGTGCCCGCTAATAAACGTCTTTGCAATTGGGTGCAGAGTGCTTCGCCTTCGCAACAACTTCGGTCCTCATTCGATGCTCCTGCCTCTTCGATCCCGTACCCTGCCAGCTACCATGCCTCAAGACGCCGCCCAGCAAACGCCACCGCCTGCACCGACTTCATGCCCCTGCGTTCCTCGTATCCTTGACCCTCCAGTCTTCACTGGCGCAGATTGTACCGACGCGGAGGATTGGCTCACAATTTACGAGCGCGTGAGTGTCCCCAATAAATGGGACGAGGCAGGAAAATCGACGAACCTGGTTTTCTACGGCGCGGGTGTGGCGGCCATGTGGTACAACAACCAAGCATAACATTTTACGACGTGGTCCGACTTCAAGACCACTATTATCAACGTGTTTGGCCGCCCTGCCGTTCGTAAGTGGCAGGCCGAACAGCGCTTACGTGAACGCGCTCAGCAGGCAGGCGAATGATTCACCAGTTACACCGAAGACGTCCTCGATTTGTGTAAGAAAGCCGACGCAACCACGTCCGAATCTGACAAGATCAGGCACACCATGAAAGGCATCGACGACGATGTGTTAACCATGCTGCTCCACCGATTCATGCTGCGTCACGGTCCACCCCAGGAACTGCTCAGTGATCGAGGCCGTGTCTTCTTGTCGGAAGTCCTTGAAGCCATTCTCAAAGAGTGCAACGTTGTTCACCGCAAAACTACTGCTTACCACCCTCAGAAGAATGGCCTCACCGAACGCTTTAACCGTACGCTCGCTGACATGCTCTCTCTGTACGTCGCCGCCCATCACACCTATTGGGATGCTATTCTGCCCTTCGTCACCTACGCGTACAATACCGCCCCTCAGAGCACTACTGGTATTTCCCATTTTCCTTACTGCATGGCAGGCACCCGTCGCACACTATATACACGATCCTCCCATACAAGCCGGATCGATCTGAGCGTGTGCCTATTTCTGCCACAGGCAGACTTGCTGAAGTGTGTCGCGAACTTGCCAAGACCTTTACTACACATGACCAAGAGCGGCAGAGGAGCATTCGCGGTGACACAACCACTTCTGAGCCCATGTTCGTCCCTGGAGCGCTCGTATGGCACTCGATCCCTACCACGGCAACTGGCCTCTCTTCAATACTACTGCACAAATACGAAGGCCCCTACCGTGTCGTCGGACACACGTCCCCTGTAAACTACCTGATCGAACCCATTAACCCATCTTCGGACATGCGCCGTCGAGGCTGCGACATCACCAACGTGGAGCGCCTCAAGGCCTACCATCACCCGCTCATAGCGACACGCTATTAGGTCGCTTTTCGTACGCGGGGTAATTGTAGCGAAGCCTTGGAACTCTGCAGTAGGTCACCCTCTTCGGCTCCTTTGGGAGAGAACGCCGCAGCTAGTGCTGAGAGTCGGCCCCGCCTTGACTGCCGCTGTCGTGTATCGTCGCCGAGTGCCCGCTAATAAACGTCTTTACAAATATTTATCACACTGCTATAAAAGCAGAGCCAACACTGGAACCACAGAAGTTAACTCGACATGACGCCTGTACCATAGCAGCATATATGTAGCGCTTATTGCTTTGTTACAAAATTCGATAGCCAGCGCCACAACCACAATTGACGTTGCACCGGAAATATGCCTGCATAGGGTGTTTTCGCAAAGCAATTTCCAGACCTGGCGTGGCTCTGGGGTAGAATACTTGACTGCCACACAGAACCCCTGGTTCGATTCCTGCTGGGATCGTAATATTTATTCTTTGCATTCGTAGGGTCAACGCTGACGGAGTCAGTTTTTCTTAAGGCTCTAGCATTTAAATTACCATTGTCTGTTCTCGCCGTTCCTGGGCAGATATAAACTGTCAATCAACTGTGGCGCTATCCGTACAGCGGCGCCCGTGGTAATAGGGCTTATGCCACAGGTGTCTGATCAGACAGTCAAATTCATCAAATCATCTTACCCTCCCATGCAATTTTGTTCTACACCAAGTTAAGGAGGTGATCGCGAGAGCACCCAGGCGTAGGCGGATGGATAGATAGATATATAGAAACGCTCAAAGTGCCTAGGGTTCGCTAAGAAATGCATCGCATTTAAAAAATGGAAATGGTGCTACTTACATCTAGCTCCACATCGTATCTTATCGCGTTAAGCTTCGTCTTCGGGGTACACTTGCAACGCAATTTGAACTCCTTGTCGCCGTTATATTCAGTAATGGCGTGCACGTGACCACCTTCGTGCAATTGCCGATCCTTGTCTGCAGAGCAGACGCACGTAAACGCGTACGCCATCTGGCCAAGCCTTTAAAACCGCAGCGCAAAATAACTGGTAGCGCCATAGGTGCACTTGCGCTGTCAGGACTCGCCCTCCTGCCAAGAGCCCTCCGGAGAACAGTGAGGAACAGTGAGTTTCTGCAGTTAAAATGCAAAGATGCTTATTTTACATTGTGTCGCCAATCGGACCTGTCTCATTTGCAGTCCCGAAAGAGAGGAGGCATCGTGCCCCCTCTGGTCCACCTCCGAGCTAAAACAAGAGCCTACTAGCACAGCCCCACGCAAAGAAGCTGACTTGTTTGATGTTCCGACGGCGCTCATCGGTGTGGACATGAGAGGGACACGTGTCATTCTTTCTAGATGACTTGGCGACCGATAAACGCTTCCGAGACCGCAAGCGACTGCGCGGGGGTCTCCCTAAAGCCCGATGACAGGCCCCGTTGTCTGAACACATGTCCGACAGTCGAACGCTTCGTGCATTGTTCAAAATAACACTGTGGCTACCGCTTCTCTTTGCCTGTGGGCGATAAACGCTGCAACATACAGCTTCGAAATATTAAAAAAAAAACGCCGCCGCTTCTCTTCGAATACGGGCCAAAAGTAGCAGAGCCATCTCCGCGTCGTTTGCTTCGCATGTCAGTGCTGTCCCTGCCGCCGCTTGGGGCGCTTTTCGAGCGAGGCACAGCTGGCGCCTTACGACGGCCGCCCGGTGTCTATACGTTTCGCTTTATGCGCTCAAGCATATCAGAACAATCCAAAACAATCGGGAATGTCCGACACTATGGCGCAGTGGGAGCAAGACAGCGGTTACACGTGCAACGGGTCCGGTATCATTAAAAATGGAAAAGGAAGCGCGCGCAGCAATAGTGCAAAGGAGATCCCGTTAAGCATCTCTAGCTCTAAATGCGGCTCTATAAACCAAAGCACATGCTTGAGGCAGATGTAAATTAATCATTCCATTGCGCTGAAGTTTTCTTATTGATGTATATGCGTACATCACACCTATTAGATTACGTTTACACGTTCGCTTGCGATGACAATATTGATGCATGTACTAATAATTTAATCTTTGTTACAGCGGCTATCTGGACCGCATTACAATGCACTTGTGCTTTGGTTAATTATGGTAGTGCAATGAAGCAAATTCCTTGCTGCACGTCAGCCCTGCTTCTCTGTTGTGGTGATGACAACATTGTGTTGATGCGAATATGCATGTGAGAACCTCGCAGATGTCAGTATTCTGAATAGAAATATGCCAAACTCAAATAAGTGTACACATCGCATGAACAGTTTACGCTTAGAACAATTGTGCTATGCATGTTGACTGCATAGGCGTACACTAAGCATTCCAAAGAAGAGGGCTTTTGCCTCAGCTGTCCTTGACGCTGCAACTCGAGATACATTTCCCAAACGGCGTTTATATTGTGGGCACTAGTTATGTGCTTCTTTCTCATCTGTGCATTATCATAATTATCATCATCCGTTTGTCTCTCTGTCCTCATCGTCACCGTGTGTCATTCTCATCATCATCGGGTGTGTGCACGTTCGGCCCATTCTCGTCCGAGGCCTTGGGTCTAATAAACGTCGCTTCAACCAAGACCTCATACGTGGTGGAGGTGGAATTTCGGTCCTTGGTCCTCTCCCAGCCACTTTTACCCCCTGGAGCTTCGTTCAGGCCGCCGCTTGCCCCCACTGTCCGGCAGTATGTCGCAGAACGAGCCTGCTGGCGCTGATGCCGTCTCTACGCCACCGCCGCACACCTTGCCTCCTGTTATCGTACAAGGCCACCACCGTGACCCCACGCTCTTCGCTGGTCTTCGTGGAGAAGACGTCGAAGACTGGCTTGACGACTACGACCGCGTGAGTGCCGCTAATCGGTGGGACGAGGCCGCCAAACTGCGTTACGTCCCTTTCTACCTAACCGGCGTCGCGAAGACGTGGTACTTCAACCACGTCGTTGACTTACCCGACTGGGCGACCTTCCAGCGGCAGCTCCGCTATGTTTTTGGCACACCGGACGTTCGGTCCGCCGTCGCGAAGAAGACCCTCGATACTCGCCAACAACATCCCGGCGAGTCGTACACGTCGTACATCGAGGATGTTCTCGCGCTATGCCGGCGTGTCAATTCCTCCATGCCCGAATCGGACAAAGTACGCCAAACTTGGAGGGCATAGGGGCAGTTGCCTTTAATGCCCTCGCTGCACAGAACCCAACTACCATCGCTGACGTCGTCACGACTTGTCAGCGCCTCGATGCCCTGGACTCGGTTCGTCTACAACCCGACATTGGTGAACACCACTCTACGTCTCAAAAACATCTCCGTGACCTCATAAGGGACATAATACGGGAAGAACTACAGTCGATGGGCTTCTCACCTCCGTCACCGTGTTCTACACAGTCTTCTGGACCGGCCTTGCGCGACATCATCCGGGAGGAACTCACATCCATGACCTCCCCTGCGCACGTACAGCCACCTCCTTCTCGGCCCATCCCAACCTACGCCCAAGTTGCCGCCGCGCCTCCCGGCGACGTAAACACGACTTTGCCGCTGCCATACGCGTCGATTGCTGCCGCGCCCCCGGTCCACTTCCGTTCGGCGCTGCCTGACCCTTCACCTGCCCACCTGACCGCAATATCTCCAGGTGCTCCGAACGCCTACTACTCGCCACCGTGGCGCACGTCCCGCCCAGTATGCTACTACTGCGGGTATCGCGGCCATATCTCTCGTTTCTGCCGAAAGCGCCAGCAGGACGAGCGTCGAGGTTACGACATGCGTGAACGGGATTTTAGCACTGGGGCCTCTTATCATGGTCAGCGTTACTCGTCGTCCCCGCACCGGTCTTCATCTCCGCCCGCGTCGAATCCACCACGGAACAGACGATCCGCACGACGCCGCTCACCCTCGCCCTTTCGCCGCTCCTCTTCTCCACTTCGGCCTGCCTCATTCGCCACCGATAATCAGTCGGAAAAACCAGGTGATGCAGTTTTTGGAGGAAAAACTGCATTCCAAGTTAGGACTGAAATTCCTCCATCAGGCCCGTGCAACATGGTCTTTGTCGTAGTGGAAGGAGTGCATGTCGATGCTTTGGTGGACACGGGTGCGACATTTTCTGTTATACGTGCTGATTTGTGTCAACGTTTGAACAAAGTGATGACGCCTTACGATGGACCCAGGGTAGTCGCTGCCCAGGGGAACACCATTCGTCCTTCTGCTTTTTGTACTGCTCGTGTTTTTATCGACGGTATCCGTCATCACATCCAGTTTGCTGTCCTGCCCCGTTGCTCTCACAAACTAATCTTAGGGTGGGATTTTCTCTCATCTGCTTCCGCGGCTATTTGTTGTGGCCAACGCGTCGTCCACCTCACTGACACCGACTTCATGCTCGACGACGACCGCCAGAAGCCACTTCGTCTGATCGCTGCGGAAGACACCGAACTGCCGCCACTCCACGAACAAATTGTCACCATTACGTCCAACGACATCGCCCACGGCGACGTGTTGATCTCCCCTTCATCACTTTGCGCTCGTCAAGGCATACTTCTTCCGTCCGGTGTCGTTCGTTTTCGCAAGGGATCTGCTCTCATCACCGCCGTAAATTCAACATCGGAGAAGATTCTATTGGCACAGAACACTACAGTGGCCCGTGTTGCCGACCAAGAGCCTGTATTCGTCATGCCCCTGCAAGCCGTCCCATCCAAAGACCCTTCCGTCGGGGAGCGTGCTTCTTCATCCGCCTTTACCGCCGCCATCAGCAACGACTTGACAGCTTCACAGACGCAGGAGCTGCTCGAATTGTTACAGAAACATGCAAATTCTTTCGATGTTTACTCGTCTACGTTGGGCCGCACTACCACTACAGCGCATCGAATTCAGACAGACGGAACATCTATCGTACACCGCCGGCCATACCGCGTGTCTCTTGCTGAGAGAAAAATTATAGAAGAAAACGTTGCCGACATGCTCAAACGTGAGGTAATACGCCCCTCATCTAGCCCTTGGTCGTCTCCTGTCGTTTTGGTCCGTAAAAAGGATGGCTCTGTGCGCTTTTGCGTGGTTTACCGGGCGCTCAATAAGATCACCCGCAAGGACGTGTACACCATGCCACGCATTGACGACGCCCTCGATTCCCTACAAGGCGCGGAATACTTTTCAAGCCTCGACTTGCGCTCAGGATACTGGCAAATTCCCATGCATGAAGGCGATAAAGAGAAAACGGCGTTCGCAACCCCCGACGGACTATACGAATTCAACGTGATGCCTTTCGGGCTGTGCAACGCGCCCGCGACATTTGAGCGCATGATTGACACCGTGCTGCGCGGCCTCAAATGGAAAACTTGTCTTTGCTACCTGGACGACATTGTTATCTTTTCGTCAATGTTTCCTCAGCACCTGCAACGCTTAGATGAAGTTTTGACGTGCCTTGCCGGCGCTGGTCTCCAACTCAACACCAAGAAATGCTGTTTCGCCAGCAAATCTATCAAGGTCTTGGGACACGTCGTTAGCAAAGATGGAATTCGTCAAGACCCTGAGAAGATTGCTGCGGTTCTTCGCTTTCCGCGCCCGGAAAGACCGAAGGAGTTGCGGAGTTTCCTGGGCCTCGCCTCCTATTTTCGTCGGTTTATTCAGAACTTCGCCTCAATAGCTGCTCCACTACACCAGCTACTTGCTTCCGACGTCCCCTTTCGGTGGTCTCAAGAATGCCAAACAGCATTCGACCTGTTAAAGGACGCCCTCACGTCCGAACCAGTTCTCTGCCATTTTGACGAAGCCGCACCGACTATCCTTCATACCGACGCTAGCGGCTTGGTATAGGTGCCGTTCTTCTGCAACGCGACACCTCTTCACAAGAGAGTGGTTGCATATGCCAGTCGCGTACTCACCGCTGCCGAAAAGAACTACACGATAACTGAGCAGGAGTGATTGGCTGTGGTTTGGTCGGTGCAGAAGTTCCGTCCCTATCTCCACGGCCGTCACTTCACAATGGTTACGGACCACCACGCCTTATGCTGGCTTTCCACTCTGAAGAACTTGTCCGGACGCTTGGGTCGGTGGATACTACGACTGCAGGAGTATGACTTCGACATAATTTACAAGTCTGGTCGAAAGCATCAAGACGCCGACGCACTTTCTCGCTGCCCGCTTCCTACTACCCAGATCAGCGTTGGCGAGACCTCGGCCGTCACTTCTACCGCAGTTCCTACGCTCGCCTCAATAGGTCATCTGTTCTCGGACGACGAGCCAACATTTCGCTCCCGCCAGCTGTCCGATCCATACTGCAGGCGTATTATGGACCACCTCTCGGGAGCCTCCCATCCACCTAACGGGCGACTTCGTCGTCAACTCGTGCAATTTAAGCTGCAAAATGGCGTTCTTTACCGCCACATTTACCATCCTGACGGTCAACGCTGGGTTCCTGTGCTACCACGCGCTCTTCGAATTCATGTGCTTAAAGCCTTCCACGATGATTTGACTGCTGGTCATCTTGGGTTTCAAAAAACTCTTGACCGCATTCGATGTCGTTTCTACTGGCCCGGCCTCTCTACTAGCGTAGCGCGGTACGTCGGTTCCTGCTTCCCATGCCAGTGCCGCAAACTCCCGACATCTGCACCTGCTGGACCTCTACAGCCAATTCCGTGCCCCACAATGCCATTCGAGGTTCCAGGTGTCGACCTTTACGGGCCTTTTCCCGTCACATCTACTGGCAAACGATGGATAGTGACGGCGTAGACCACTTGACGCGCTACGCTGAGACAACCTCTGTGATAACTGGCTCAGCTGCGGAAGTTGCCGACTTCGTTCTTCACGGCATAATATTGCGTCATGGGGCTCCTCGTATACTGCTTAGCGGCCGTGGAAGGGTGTTCCTGTCACAAATGTTAAATGAAGTACTGCGCGCTTTCGGAACTACTCACAAGACAGCTTCATGCTACCACCCTCAGACCAATGGTCTCACCGAGCGGTTTCATCGTACTCTTGCTGACATGATAGCCGTCTACATCCAACCGGACCACAAAAACTGGGATACCCTGCTACCATTCCTCACCTTCGCCTACAACACGGCCGTTCAGCGCACAACCGGCTACTCGCCGTTCTACCTCGTTTACGGACGTCCCCCTGCTACCTTTCTCGACGTTTCCCTCTTCAAGAGCGAAGACTTCAAGAGTGAAGACTACATTTCTCGACTGGCCCAGTCCCTCCATCATGCTCGCATCAGCACAGAAGTGAGACAACAAGAGCGGAAGGTCATTTACGACGCATCCCATCGCGTTGTATCTTTTCGACCTGGTGACGAGGTGCTGCTTTTGACACCTATTCGCACACCTGGTCTCTGTGACAAGTTTCAACCACGCTTCATCGGGCCGTACATAGTTCTGGAACAGACTTCGCCTGTTAATTATGAGGTGACACCACTTGTAGTCCCAACAGACCGCCGTTACCGCAGCACCGAGATTGTGCACGTTTCTCGCATGAAACCCTTCACCCGACGTTCCCCGTCACCTTGACTTGCAGCGGCCAGGATGTCCGCTTACACGTGGGGGAAATTAGTGTGGGCACTAGTTATGTGCTTCTTTCTCATCTGTGCATTATCATAATCATCATCATCCGTTTGTCTCTCTGTCCTCATCGTCACCGTGTGTCATTCTCATCATCATCGGGTGTGTGCACGTTCGGCCCATTCTCTTCCGAGGCCTTGGGTCTAATAAACGTCGCTTCAACCAAGACTTCATAATATTATTTATTAGATGCGAAGCAGCTTTTACGCTGGGCTGTGTCCGTAGTTCCATTGGCGACCGTCCGCTTTCTACGACCTAGCATAGCCATCTGAGTGCGCGCTCGCGCCAAGGTGAAGTCTTCTTCCTCTTGTTCTTCGACCGCTTTGATGATGATACGTGCAGAGCACTTTAGGGCCCCGGGCTGCCTTATGCTGTCCTAGCTTGGTGTAACGCCGACAAAACCGTGAGTGCTGGCACGCGCTCTCGGCAACCATGTGATGGCGTCGGGGAACGAGATTCTGCAGACGGGCGATGAACCAACGCGTTGTGTCCTAGTCAGAACGCGCTAGCGCATTCGGGCCACTGATCTCCACTAGAAGGAGCTGGATGGCACATCGAGCACGCGGGCGTGAAGCCACCGGAAGCTGCCGTTTTTGTCTCAGAAGCCAGCGCCATCACCAGTCAATTGCTGCCGGCGCGAGAGCTTTTGTCTTTTTTTTAAAGAAATGCCAGCCTGTAGCGCAGTAAACTGTACGAATCGACCAAAAATATCGTCAGGGAAGACATTTAACGCGTACGTACGTCAAAGATGTATTACTTTTTACGCATTTTGTACGTTGCAGCACTCCGCCGTATTCGGATGGTGTCGCCACGGCGTCTGTCATCTTTCGTGTAGCGTTCGTCGGCGTCTAAAGTGATGGGTAATCGCAGAGTTCATTGTACGCACTAGCTGCACGTTGCAGACCTCCGCAAAAAAGAAAAAAAAACTATCATAACAACAGTTGCCACCCGAGAATATTTGAATTGCGCGACAAAGACGGACAGAAGACGCCAGCTTCCGGGATACACAGGGGACCTTCCGGTGGCTTCACAAGCGCCCGCCTCGCAGAGCAGGGATGCGCCGTCCAACCTTTTTAATGGAGGTCAGTGGTTCGGGCCTGTGTAAGGGGCTGGGTAAGACGCGGTGGCCTCTCCCCCTTACACTCTCTCAGCAATCACGTGATGGCAACGGGAAACGAGATTCTGCAGACGCGCGATGAACCCGCGTGGCGTGCTCCAACAAGAGTTCGGGACAAGTAGCAGGAACAGTAACTACTGTGAATTCACGGTGTGCTCCACTTGCAAGGACGCGTTAACATCGGGCAAGGTGCCCGTGATCAACGGATCTTTAAGTCGACCCATGCGCTGCTTCGCATCCCCACATGGTTCCCCTTAGTGGGAGATAGTGTAATGTTTTGCTACCTGCAATCCCGTTACCGGATTTTCGCAGTATGTGGATACAACTGCAAAAACGACCAGCGGGGCAAACAAGAACAATAATACAATTTAAAAGAATAATATGTAGGTACTGGTACAAAGACAATACAGATATTATGAAATACAAGTGCGCCTCAAGTAAAACTGCAACAACTCGTTTGCTTTGTTTTTGTTTTTATGATAGGTCGCATGCATCCTAACGCTAAATAAGGTCTCATTTAAAACACTTCATTGACGAGCCAAACATATTGAACATGGGACATGTGGGAGTGGCCCTACATAACACACAATAGCAATACGGTTTGAGGCGTGACATCACAGCAGTGACCTTTGACAATGTAAGATGTAAAGGCACGGTTGTGTTGCAGTACGATTGCATGCATTCACCCCGGCACCCTTCGACGTGCGCCTACACAGCGTGGCCCTGAGACACTGCTGTGGGTCAAGGGGTAGCTGCGCCATAAAATAAAGAACCAGTTTAGAGAAAAGAAAGTGCAGCTTTAACAACGGCACGAAAAGAAGCAGCGGTAGAGCATGGAAGTCCTCATGGCATCCAAGAGATGGCGCTGCGCAAAGAGGAAGCGGAAACGAAAAGTGTTTTGCATGGCCTTTTCTTAGGTAAAAAAATGCCGCTATTGTGAGTTTTTTTCTTTTTCTTAACGTATTCTGTGCCCATGCGCCGACCCTGCGAGAGAGGGCGGGACTCACGTCGGGCAACAAGTCACTTCGCCCGCTAGCGCGTTTGCATGCCCAGGAGCATGTCTCAGCGCGCTTTGCAACGCTGTACTCGTATGCACTGGCTCTACGTGAAACCGAAGACAGGTACAAGCTGCAGTGCAAACAATTCACGAGCGAGTACAGAGAACAATATCCTTTATTGAGAGCGAACAAGCAGTGCTCTTTCAATGCGAAAAATAAAATGATCTTGTTCAAACCATTACTCGGAGCTCGTAAACGGCTTGCCTTCATCTCAGAGGCAAAACAAACTAGAAAGCATGTCTCGGCTGTTTGCACCATCAGTCAGCGTTCTAAATGCGCAACTTGTATTACAAAACAGTCGTAAAACAATTTGCAGTGGCTTAGCTCGGCTATGCCAGGATATACGTAGCGTTAGCAAAGGTTCAGCTGATTATTCTTAGCTTTCCAGATTGTCTAGGATTATTAGCCTTCTTCTGTTCATTCTTCGTACGCTGAACCGCTATTTGCCAGGCAACTACTTCGGGATCCTATGAGATAAGCTTCTCACCTCTTCTGTGCCGTTGAGCAGCATTTGCGCTCTCCTTCTCCATGGCGTTACCCACCTGGAAACGCAAGGCAGAGGCGCTATCAAGCGGCTCCAGCGCAGTGTCAGACGGCGACTGCACAGCGAAGGCGAATAGCTGCGCGCCCGCCGGCGCCATTGTGTCCGCCGCGGCTACGACACCACTCCTCCTGAACGCGCAGACCAGCAGCGGCGAGCCGCGTGCGGCGGTGGCGGAGAGCGCGTGAGATTCCGGCTCCGGTGAGCCAGCTGTGTGACATCACAGATCCTCGCGCATGCGCAGCATGGCTCATGAGTATCCACGCGAAATCGGCTCCGGCTACGCAAGTGTCGCTAACGCTACAAAATCAGAATTACCGGCTACAGTGACATCGACACCTTCGAATTTCAGCACTTGCTTTTAGTGAGTACGGCTTAACACACCCATGTTTATTTTTATGCATTACAACATACTGAGGCCAAGCTGAGGACACCAAACAGATGGGGGTTTACGCAAAGAAATCTCGTTGGAGCGGAAGTCGAGAGAAGCGTAAGCATTGGAATACGCGTAGGATCAGTGTAGATGTACACAAGTGCACAACACTAACATGAGCATCAAAGCATCAGAATAGAACCACCGACCAAAAATAAGAAATATGCACGCATAAGCAAAACTAATCTACCTGTCATCGTCGGGGAGCATGCAGAAATCGATGCTTTCGCCGGTACAGAGCCCCTGGGGCACGATTCAGCAGCACAGTGACTAAGTAAAACCTCGGTGATACAATCACGGCTCATACGAATTTCGCGGTGATACGAATTTTTCTGTGGTCCCGGTCAAGGCCCATTAGCCTGCAATGTATTGGAGTATGGTTGTTGCGAACCGATTTGCCCCCTGCGACGTTTGATACGAACGTACGCTAGCGCACAGGTACGAACAGGTGCGGCCCGCGCTGTCGCGGAAGCCGCGGCAGTCACGCGCGGGCGCGGGCATGCGCGCTTCAACGTTGCGTCGTCGCCTCCGAGATAGTGCGAGCGAATATTGGAGGCCTTTAGGCGCCTTCGCGTTTAGGTTACAGATGACGTTGACGTTGCGCTTTTTTTTTCGACGCGTTGACGCGTGCTTCTATGCTCGAGGCAGCAGCGTCGTTGTACTGTGTTAACACGTGCCTGCCACGTCGATGCAAGCAATATCCCCGCAATCAGACGTTCTATGAAACAACGCTGAAACTTGGCCTGCGAGTCTGCCATGAAATTAAAGGTGGACGAAGACCCCAAGACACTAAGCGGACGGTCTTGGCGAAGGAGCTTGGCCTCCATCTATCGTGTGCAAAGCGCTTCTTAAGTCACTTTCGCCGCAGTACTTTGGTGTCATGCAGAAAAGAACTAGGAAGCGGCTACTAGGGGTCACGGGGCACAACAAATCTGGTTTATTAATTACACACGCGCGCATGCACCTTATATACGAGAACAAGTATGATAGTTGTCGTTTAAGAACTTTACTGGAAATCATTCAGAGCTGTTCATCACGTCGCCGCGGCCCTGAGAAACACTGAATCAAAATGTGTGCCAACATTCTTTTATAAAATTTTCCATGTTTTCTGGTGATACGAATTTCGGATGGTACGAATATTTTTGCCAACCCCGCGAGATTCGTGTCACCGAGGTTTCACTGTACCTACAATAACTACAATGTGGCAACGTAAGCGAATTGCAAAAATAATGCTTGCGACAAAACGGAAAGCAGCTAACTAGACAAACCGTCGAATGATAACCAACCACACATCTGCGCGTTAGCTGCGGCCGCTGAAGAGCACCGGCGCAGCTTTTGTGCTTCGTCACTGGACAAAGAATCAAGGGCAGGAGTGGCGTGGTAGGTCGATGACATCGAACGTGTGGACGTCTGCTTAACATTATTGTGTGGCCATCGCTAAACAACAAGTTTAGTACTCATAACGTCTACACGTCAAAATGGAATTCAAACATTTACTTTCTGTTACGTAAGAAAAGAGCGTTTTTTTTGCAAAAATGATAGTTCTTTAAAAAAAAGGCACAGTTTCGCCGCAAGGGCGAACCAGTGAAGGCGAAAGCAACAAATTGGAACGTCACACGAAGAACGGCAAGCAGCTCGAAACTTGCAGCCCACTGCTCAAGCACAAATGACGCAGGAAAAGAACACGCACAGGACGAGCGCAAAGTAACAACTGTCACAGCTCGGCACTTGCAGCGCGCTGCTCAAACACAAAAAAATTCACCGACGATTACGATACCGCGTAATGCGAATTCTGAGCGCAGCTTCGTGTGGGGGCAACGCCACGGTTCAAGAAATACTTTAGGTGAGCGAACGCCAGGACTACCCGCTGCGCGACTATGTTCTACTTCGCAAGTAGCCCGAGAGATGGCGCTACCAACTTCGACCCCACAGAGTCACTGGAAAAATTTCAGAGTATCGCATCTGTCTTCCGCGCGCCGCCGCCGACGCGATTGGCTTACTCGCATCACGTGACCTTTCGCCGCCATATCCCTTCCAAGCGCTTTGGGTGCATGCGCGTTCAATGCAAAGCGTGGCCAGACATTTAGCAGTACCACGGTCCTTAGAAGTACTTCGTCGCTTTTTTAAACGCGTCATGCAGACAGGGGCGTAAGCAGACATTTTTTTCGGGAGGGGGGGGGGGGGCACCTTCTTGATCTGAAGTGGTGGCCTGGCAGGCAAATGTGATCGACTGTTATTTCGTGCTATGTATGCCACGGGAAAAAGTTTCGGGGAGGGGGGCAGGGGGCACGGGCCCGCTGTGCCGCCCCCCGGCTACGCTACTGCATGCAGATGCCAGAAGAGAGTAGCTCACCATCAATCGAACGTTAATGATGAGCTACTCTGGGAATCTCGTTTGCCGTGTGGGAAAAATTAATGTCAAAGAGCGCCGTTCTACGTGGCTGCATATTTGGCCTGAGCGAATTCGCCCCCCTCGAATAATACTCCTTCCTGCAGTGAACTACACTAACTTTCCTGGAAAAGATCTTATGCGACAGGATACTTCACCTTTTCGGTTCGCTATGGTCAGCGATATTGAAAACTACATACCTTTCTATTTGCTCGTCTGTTTGTATCTCGATCTGTTGAACAGATTACGCATGCTATCCGAGTTATAAGCGTGTCACACACGAGAGCGAAATCGAAGATTTATTAAAATAATAACTGTTTACTGGTATACCTTGAAGGCAATTTTGGCATGATCATTTGGCATTGCACAAAACAGAAGCGTGGAAGTCTGTTGATAAACTTGGTATAAGGCAATGGTATCAAGCGTATTTTTAAATTTGTTGCAAAAAATGCTGCTAATGCTGCATTGCGCCTTGCCTACCCTTAAAATACTGCATAGGTGATGAGAAATGGTCACAGCAAAAAAAAAGCAGATCCCACGCATTGAGGGAGTCGATTTTATGCGAGCCCAGGTCTATATACATACTGTGTTGCAGTAGCATGCGCTTTAAAAATTCCGGGATGCGCTATTTTTGATGAAAAGAACATAAAGCACTGTGCCGAGGAAGTTTTGATAAGAGTGCATTATGAAAAAAAAGTGCAGCAGTGCAGAAACCGAACCCCAGCTGTTTACGCGCTGGCAACGCCAAAAAAAAGAACTGTTTCTCGGAACACAGCAAAATTCTTGCGAATTCATTGCAACGTTGGGAATATTAAGGAGACAAGAAAAAAAGTCACAGTTTCGCCGCAAGGGCGAAGCAATGAATGCGATAGCAAGAAAAGCGGCCCGTGATGGACGCGCTGCAACTACCGTGCGTCCATCACTACCCGGTAGCTACTAGACAGTTTTAATTTCACGTACGTAGGGACCTCTCGTACGCGAACGTGAAAAGTGCATGTACGTTACATGCACGACATCTGAAACGCTTTTAGCTACACGTACGCGACGCGCGCTGAGAGCTACCACGTAGCTCCATCTGCTGAGAATCATGAACACTGCGGTAGCTTGTTCGAGCGCCCGCGCGAGCAGACAACGGAAGGGCAAGGTTCTCCCTGCGCACATATATGAAGCGAGAGAGCTGGCCGACGCCTTTAAGTGCGCCCGTCGCGCTCCTAGCGCCATCTCGCTGGTAATGAAGAAACGCTTATAAGCGCCTCCGTCTCGGAGGACCGCAAACGGTAAAGGGTGTGTATATAACGCTTGCCGTTGGGTGCGTGCGAGATCTACGCTTTGTGGAGTAGTGCTTAGCGCACTGCGCTGCGTCTTCAGAGGTCGCTGGTTCGATTCCGCGCTTCGGAAGCATTTTTCTGATTTATTTTTCTTTGGGATATTGATGTATATATACATACTTATACATACTTATACATATACGCAGCATGACGGCGGCGACGGCAAAAACCAGCCGAGACTGTCCATATAATTGCTATCGCAATAATAGGAAATGAAACAATTAAGTAGCGATGTCAATCATTTTTGATGGCCTATTTTCTACGTATCGGAAGATAAGAAGTACCTTACCTACCGCACGCCGATTCGCCCGTGCGTTCGGCTGCTGGCGTTCCGTATCAAGAAGTCGCGCACAACATCCAACTACCGTACACACACAACTTCTATTACACATATCAACCAGCTGAACAGCAAGCACGGTGCGCAAGCAAGCTATGCGTCAGCGATCAGTCGAAGGACGCAATGTTGAATGTTCTCGATGTTGTTCGATAACGTTCACGAGTGCAGTGAACCTGAACACCGACTGCAAAGCTAGCGCAGTCAAGATTCACCAAATGTCGAAGTAAATGGCATCTCGCACGATGTCACTGCGCTAATGCAACTATGTTTACAGCTCCGGACCTAGCGAAAACGCCCGGGCGTGACACGAAAAGAGACCGATGAAGCCATGAAGAGAGTTCGGGAGCACATGGCAACATTCGCCGTACGTTTCATTAGTTAAACCGCTAACCGCGCAGCCGATCCATACCTGTCGGTGACTCGAAATCACTTCTAATATCCTCTTGAAGAAACACGCACACATAATGCCGTTCTGCCGAGCGTAACACGGCACTGAGGCTAAAAGATCGGTCACTTCTCAACACACGCTAGCAACGCACCGGACGGTCTGGAAGGGACATGGCCGCCGCCACCCAATGTTGCCCGCGTGCAGCCTACCTTTGCGGTACTCTGATTTTCCAGTGACTCTACGACCGCATAGGCTACCTTGAAGACCGGGCGCATCGAGGCACTCTACGACTTGTTCAAGCCGACGCAACGTCACCGTGTGCACAGCGGCCGGAGCCTGCGCATACTCTTGCAGCTCTTCCAGTTAACCAGTGTGCATATGACGAATATGTCGAATGCAACCAGCGGTGCCTGAATTATATAGTACAAGAAATAGCACCGCCTTATCACGTTCAATCAACTGATACGGTCGCTGAGACGAAGCACACCGATTTGTCAAACGTTCACTGCCCCGGCGATTACATTTCGAAACGAGAGGAATGCAGGAATATCGCGTTTATTTTCATTTCTCGCGCACCTTAGAATCCTAAGTATAATGGTATTTAGCGCAAACACTGGACAACAGACAAAAGAGACGTCCGAACTAAAAAAGAGCGTCCGAACTACGGTATCAGGGCACCGTGGCATCCACGTGCGGGATTGCGAGTGTAGCCCTATCGTTGAAGGCACTGTGGTCCTTGCACGCAGCTAGGATCAAAGGGGGAGGGAGATCATTAAGGCTGAGGAAATCGCACGGTTCGGCGATGCATGCGTGAGCACGCCAACGCTTCACCTTTCCGACAAAGAACTTTTGTTTCTGGCGCGACGTAGGGACGGGGGCGGTACCATGGCATAGGGCTGACACGTTATTCTTCTCCAAGCGAGCACATGTTTGGTTGTATATACTTTTCCTTTTACTCTGAGGTTCTTTCTTTTTTTCTATTTGTTTTCTTTGGTCACCTGGTCCGTATATATATATATATATATACGTGTGTACCTTTCGAATACATTTTAGTTCGAACAATGCGGTGCGTCCACGTCCTCCCTCTTGTGTGTTTTCTAGTGTTTGCGCTTAATACCATTATGACTGGCTTGTTCCAACTCGCCCAACATGCAACGTTGTTGAATCCCGAGTAATCAAAATTAATTCAGAAACTCAAAATGCCGCACCGGATCTCCAACTTTGAAGTCCTGCGACATTAAGCTTCGTAAGTAGAATTAAAGAAGCGCACGTCAATGTTGGTTTCACTTTGATAAAGGAGCGTCCTGGTCCTATGGGTTCTTGTTTTTGAAGAACTTAAGTACATCTCAGGCATGGGCACAAAGCACCTAGCCCATCTTTCCGCAGCGCAAAAACACTTGGCCACTATGACGTTTTTAAAAACGAGCTCAAAAAGCAACGGCAGCAACAAGAGAAAGTGCGTGCACTGCACGGCTAACGTAGCACGTGAACTGTGAAGGCCAAACCCCATAGGCACGGAAATGCACTGCAGAGCGACGAGCGACGCTATGAGCGATGAAACAGGTCGTTCGCGCTACGTGTCACCTGGTCGATATTCAGCGATAACTCAATTTTTCATATTTGGAAACCGTCGGCCACGTGCCGGATGTGCTTTGCGGAATTTGCCAGCAGCCCGCCACGGTCCTCAGTCGGGCGCGATCTCTCGCGCACGCGGAAAACGAGATCTTAATCCGCCTCTCCCCAACAAGCACTCCCTCCGCGTCGTTCACTCACCTAAAGTACTTATTGCACCGTGGGTAACGCCAACTGTGTTTGAAGCTTTGGCTATCCGCAGTTGTAGCTATGTAGCATTCGTTACATATTGCCACAGAAAATGCCGGCGCTCAAGTGCTGCGCACACCATTGTGCATTGTAGGCCTCGCGAACCAAGCGGAACGCCGACAGCACTCGAGTGCTACGCACAACACTGTGCATTGCAGGCGTCGCGAACGAAGCGCAACGCCGACAGCCCCGTTACGACAAGCGAAGCCACCCGCACGGCAACCGCGCCCTGTATGTCAAGGTACAAATGGGAGGCGTGCATCCCAACTCCAGCGAAACCGAGCGAGGCGAAGACCTTTAAAGACCCCTTGATCTAGGAAAGTACCGACACTCTCATCCGCGCGCTCGTTTCCTCCTCGATTCTCCTCGCCCGCCTGCCGCTAGCGCTGCGCACGGCACCATTTTTCGCTTCGGCTCACGCAAACGCGCCGCGGAACGCAATGGAGGCCCGCGATTTTGGGCCAGTTGTGCTCCCCGGAGGCTTAGAACTTTTTGAAATATAGGGATAGCAAAATCGAAAACGCTGACATGAACCTTCATGAAGGCGTTGGTTGCTTTCCAAAGACGTGTGAATGGATCATAATAAATTAAAAGGAGTTTGACGAGACCTCTATGGTGCATACATTATTTCTGCCACATGGTATCATGCTTTACTTCTGCATCTGACATAGTTTTGCTTCTGACATATCCCTCTGTGTATGGATCTTTTTTCTTGCCTGTACGAGCATGTGCGCCACAGTTATTTACAGCGTCGCATCTTGTAATGTATTCGTGCCAGTACATCATCTCTCCATGTGTTGTCTAGGCGTGAACGTCAATCTTCTCGACGTGAAAGTAGCTTTGCGCTATGGTCTCCAAATTGCAGAGATGGTTTTAGATGCGAAGCGGCTTTTGCGCTGGGCTGTGTCCATAGTTCCATTGGCGACCGTCCGCTTTCTACCACATAGCATAGCGATCTCAGCCTCTTGTTCTTCGACTGCCTTGATGATGATACGTGCAGAGCACTTTAGGGGCCCGGGCTGCCGTATGCTGTCCTAGCTTGGCGTAACGCCGACAAAACCATGTGCGCTGGCACGCACTAGCGCGTTCGGGCCTGTGTAAGGGGCTGGGTAAGACTCTGTGGCCTCTCCCCCTTACATCTCTCAGCAATCATGTGATGGCGTTGGGGAACGAGATTCTGAAGACGTGCGATGAACGAGCGCGTTGTATCCTCGTCAGAACGCACTGGCACGCGCTAGCGCGTTCGGGCCTGTGCAAGGGGCTCGGCAAGACTCTGTGGCCTCTCCCCCTTACACTCTCTCAGCAATCACGTGATGGCGTCTGGGAGCGAGATTCTGCAGACGCGCGATGAACCCGCGTGGCGTGCTCCAACAAGAGCTCGGGACAAGTAATTCATGGTGTGCTCCACTTGCAAGGACGCGTTAACATCCGGCAAGGTACTCGCGATGAACCGAAGTTTAAGTCGACCCATGCGCTGCTTCGCATCCCCATATGATTCTACTAAGTGGGAGAAGGTGTCATTTTTGAGCATTCGCCAATAAAGCGAGGATTTCCGGCCTCTGCCTTGAAGTCGATTTCAATAGCAAGCGAGTGCGATCATGCACACACCTCCAGCACATTGCCTGCTCTCATTCCGCGAGAAAACGAAATAATAATTGTCACCCAGTCATGCGTGCGTGGCATCCAAACTCAAAGCAAATTTATAAACTGAAAAAAAAAAAGACGCAATATAAGCTAGGTGGCGCTGCTCACCCGCAACAGGGTGTTTGGTGCTGCTAGAGGACGGACGTGTTTTTCGTGGGCTCCGGAATGACAGCGTCAGATAAGTGTTTTTTTTTTTTTGCATGATTCGAGCTTGTTTTTTAGTTAATCCACTAGATTGCAGCTTAATAGAGCTTACAACTTTGTACTGTTGGTACAAAGTGGTGTGACAGTCGCCTCGGGTGTTTTTTTTTTAATATTTGTTTGTTCGGCCACCACGTGGCTGAAAGGTGCACAGGTGCTTTGACGTGTAACGTACTTGCGGAGTTTTGTGATATCATTTGGCTTTAAGTGTATCTAATCCACCGTGTGAACGATCTATAGCCATGGTCAAAAAGACCGTAAAGTGTTCAGGATGCGGAATGGGACGGAAAATAGAGGTTTGTGAGGATGAGACGACAGAGACAGCTGACGCCAAGTGTAAGCAATGCGAGTTAGAGGCGAAAATGGAAATAATGATGGCCGCCCAGAATCAGCTCATGGTGAGAATCTCCGAGCTGGAGAAAGCGGTAGCGACAGAGCGGGAAAAAACGATGGCTATGGCGGAAAGGCTTAAGTCAGCCGAGGAGGGATTAGCGAAGGTAGCCATGCCAGCAAAGGTAGCAAGCGACAGCGGCAACAATGGGGCATCGACCCCGACAGTGGTAGGCGCGAAGGGGGAAACAGGTTTGGAAAAGACAGGTGCAAGGGTCACAGGACCAAATTTCCGCGAAGTAGTCTTGGGAACGGGAGGGGACAAAACAACAGCAGTAGCACGCGCTAGTAACGGGGGCAGTGGCCAGGTGCGGGAGAGTCCAGCAGAAAAGTCGGATCACGTGATAATCGCCGGGGACTCGAATTTAGCTACATGCGCAGAAGCAATCGAGGAAAGGGTGAGAGGCGACAAACGAGTTTTAATAGGGAAGTTCCCGGGACATAGGCTGGGATCAGTGATGAGACAAGCTAGCGCAGAACTCGCAACTAAGTCTAATGGACGTAACTTCGTGATAATCGCGGGAGGTCTAAACGACGTCTTGAGTAAAGAATCAGCCGAACTAGCGACCACATTGGCGAAAGGGGTCGTTGACATGCGCGCCATTTCCCCTCAGGTGCAGATAGTGGTATGCACAATACCGGAGGTACCGGTGCGTGACGTCAACCTGCAAAGAGCGGTTGTCGACGCAAACAAAGAGATATGGCATATGAGTCGAGAGAAAGGCATCGAGGTAGTGGAAATAAACAGAGAGGTGCACAGGTGGGGTGGTTTTCAAAGAGACGGAATACACTTCGATAGGAGGCTTGGCCATGAGGTGGGTTGGCGTCTTGCAGGACGCGCAGTAGCTTTTTTGGGGGGCACGCGGGCCCTTATGTGCCCAAGGTAGCTTGTAATGAGGAAAACAACCAGGGGGACTCTTTGACAGGTAGTATAGCGAAAAAACAGAGAAAAGGTAAAAGAAGGGAGAAGGCGCGTGTTGCAATTAGTTACATTAACATGCATGGTGGCAAAAAAAAGGCAAAATGGTTAGAGATTGAGAGACAGTTAAACAAGGAACAGATAGGTGTTTATGCGGTTACAGAAACACACCTTAGAGACTTGGAAGAGCCACCACATATTGAAAAGTATGTTTGGGAAGGATGTAACAGGATCACATCAGAAAGGAGAGGTGGGGGGGTTGGAATGCTAATTCATAGCAGAACAAAATGGGAGAGAGTGAAACAAACGTGTTCAGAGCACATATGGGTTTCGGGCACAGTAGGTGGAAAGAAAACGTGGCTAGGTGTAGCTTACTTGTGGACGGGGAATAACTGCATAGAAAAGAATCTGGAGATAGTGAAATGCATAAGCACCGATATTAAAGAATTTGGTCATGATGCCGAAATAATCCTTCTAGGGGACATGAACGCTCACATTCATGACCTTGACGGATATTCAGACACCAATGGCAAGTTATTGCTAGATCTCTGCGAGCAACATAGTCTTGAGATAGTTAACGTGGGGCCTAAGTGTGAGGGGCAGATCACGTGGGAAGTCGGAAACAGGCAATCGAGCATTGATTACTGTCTCATGACAGAAGGAATATATGACAAACTTAGAGACATGAGAATAGACGAAGAAGGCATTAACAGCTTGGGTAGTGATCATAAACGCATAATATTACAAATGGGATATAAAACTGAAAATAAGAACATAGAATCAATGTTTGGCAGCTCGTATCTAAATGACAAACAAATAACAAATATAGCCGCAAGAGTCGAGGAAAAAGTAGACGAACTACCAGGCAAAGACTGGAAGTGTAGTGAGCTGCTACATGTAATCACGAAAGACATGGAAATAGAGAAGAAAGCTATTTGTTGGAAAGGATAGAAAAAGCCAAAAAGTTGGTGGAACAAAGAAATCCGGGAAGCGATCGAGATGCGACGTCAGGCATCACGGGAGCACAGACAGGCAAAAAAGGAGAAGCGGCCACAGGACGAAGTTAACCAAATATGGGAAATATATTTAGAGCAAAAATTCATTGTGCAGAAATTAGTCGAGGCAAAAATTAAAGGTGAAAGTGAACGCTGGATGACAGAGATTCGCGAAAAGAAGAAGGCCGCGCCTAGGATATTTTGGAGCCACCTAAAAGCGCTGGGTAGGAAGTCTGTCACAATGCAACAACATATGGTAGATGAAGGAGGAAATAAATTCGAAGGATATGAAGCGCTAGGTTACATTCGAAAGATAACAGCCGATTCGTTTAAAAAGGTCCCCCAGGGGATTCCCCCGGTGAGTAAAAGTACGCAAAGGAGAGCAACCGACGAAGATGTAGTACTAGAGAATTTCAATTGGAAGAAGGCCGAAGGAAAAATTCCTAAGCGCACTACTCCGGGCTTAGATGGGGTTCCCGTCAGCCTCATTAACGAACTCGGACATAACACTAAAGAAGCACTGCTGAAAGCCGTAGAAAAGTGCTTACAGGAGCGGGAAATACCAGACAGTTGGCGAAAAAGTAGAATGAACTTAATCTGTAAAGGCAAGGGAGAAAAAGATAACATTCGCTCGTATAGACCCCTAACAATTACGTCGGTGCTATACAGGTTGGCGATGCAGGCAGTAAAATTAAAAATAGAAGCGTGGGTAGAACAAAATGATATTTTGGGAGAACTTCAGAATGGATTTCGAATCGACAGGCGGTTAGACGATAATCTGTTTGTTCTTACCCAGTGTATAGAAATATCTAAAATAGAAAACAGGCCCTTATACGTAGCTTATCTAGATATCACCGGGGCGTATGACAACGTTAATCAGGAAATTTTGTGGGATATATTGAAGGAAGTGGGCATAGGTGACGACTGTGTACAGCTTTTGAGAGAAATATACCGAGAAAATACAGTTTGTATAGAATGGGAAGGAATAAGTAGCAAGGACAGCGTTGAAATTAGCAAGGGGCTGAGACAGGGATGCCCTTTGTCCCCGCTGTTATTCATGCTGTACATGGCGAGGATGGAAAAAGCGCTAGAAGGTAGCAACATTGGATTTAATTTGTCACACAAACAGGTCGGAGCGATGGCTGAGCAGAAGCTTCCAGGTCTATTTTATGCTGATGATATTGTCTTATTTGCGGACAGTCAAGATGATATACAGCGACTGGCAGATATATGCGGAAGGGAGTGTGAGGCTCTAGGACTAGGATTTAGTGCAACAAAATGTGGATTGATGATATTCAATGATCACGGAGACCATACGGTCTTAATACAGGGCCAAAAAATACCGAGGGTAAGCGAGTACAAGTACCTCGGAGTATGGGTAAATGAGGGGGACAGATATATGGAGGTACAAGAGAAAGCATCGGTAGCAAAGGGAAAGAGGAATGCTGCAATTATGAAGCACAGAGCTTTATGGGGATACAATAGGTACGAGGTGCTTCGAGGGCTGTGGAAGGGTGTGATGGTTCCGGGGCTTACATTTGGCAACTCAGTGGTGTGCATGAAGTCAGAGGTGCAATCAGGAATGGATGTAAATCAAAGGACGGTGGGCCGCCTCGCCTTGGGCGCTCACGGGAAGACGACAAATGAGGCGGTGAAGGGTGATATGGGATGGACAGGCTTTGAAGTGAGGGAAGCGCAGAGCAAAATGAGATTCGAAGAGAGGCTGAGGAAAATGAAGAAGAGTAGATGGGCAGAGAAGGTTTTCAGGTATTTGTATAGAAAAAGCGTTGACACGCAGTGGAGAAAAAGAACTAGGAGGCTCACCAGTAAATATACGGCTGGCAGTGCCGGCGATATGACAACAAGGAGCATTAAGCGGAAGGTCAGAGAGGCGGAGAAGACTTATTGGATGACAGCGATGGAAAAGAAGCCGGCTCTGAGTAACTACCGAAAAGGAAAAAACGAAATAAGGAGGGAAAGGTTTTATGATAATTCAAGGGGAAGCGCTTTACTGTTTGAAGCAAGGTCGGGCTGCCTGAGAACGCGTAGTTATAAAGCGAGATTCAGTAACGAAGACGAACACTGTACATGCTGCGGGGGAACTAAGGAAACGATGGAACATGTACTGATTGAATGTGGCGATATTCACCCAGGTATACGTGTGGGCACGAGTCTACATGAAGCCTTGGGTTTTAGGGACAACAATGGAAAGCTGAACACGCCCGCGATAGAAATAAGTAAGAGACGGTTAGAGTATTGGTGGCAGAAAAGTAGAGATAAAGTGCAAAAATAAATAATTGGGGGAAAAAAGGTTATTCTGCCTTAAGAGGCAGAGAGATGGACTGTGAATTTATATTTTTTGTTATAATAACGTAGATTTAATCAATGTAGATAAGGCATTAGGACAACATGAAACAAGGAAGGTTTTTTCTTTTTTTTCTTTTTTTATCCTTCGAGCCTGGTGGCAGACATGTCACCGCCCCGTTATAAAGGGGACGCTCATAGCATCCATCCATCCAGCATAGGCGCACTTGCCATTATTAACGCGATAGCGTTAGAGTGTTCCTATCGCATAGAGTGACCTAGAATAGGGGGAGTATCCAAAGCGCCGGCTCCTGCGTGGGCCTTTTGCCGTGAACTCTCGCGCCGCGCCGCTGCTGCGCCGGACCCGTGGGCTTTCCGCGCTCGGGAAGCGCGCGCAAAGCGAGGGGCGTCTGCTACGCGCTGTAGTTTTTTGCGCCGAGTTTCCACACAGGGCACTTGAAGTCTACTTAACTTTTATAATGCGGTGCGGAATGGAGCTTATCCATCTTTAAACGTTGTGTTAGTGCTGGGGCAACAACCAAATGCAAAAAATCATGTGTCAAGCGGCATCAGCGTGGCCTAGTTCCGGTCACGGAGTTCGAGAACGTTGGTGCGTGCGTAAAAACGCGCAAAACGGACACGCACACGCAAAGAACGAAAACAAGAAACCTTATTCGCACAAGTAATCGGGCAATAGCATCACACATGCTCGAAATAAGAGTAATAAAAAAAGTAAATTGCACGCGCAGTCAGCTGAAATACTTGCGCGCAGTGACCGCTTCACACTACGAGCTTTTTACTCATGGTCGCCACTTGTTTGCTAGGCATACGCACACCGCTTTATTCGACAATTCATTATCCTCCACTAGCTCTTTATTATGGACGGAGCACACCGGGAAGACGCAAGGGAAAAAAAAGAAAAAAAGAATTCTAGAGACGGCCATATACGACCGCAGTGCTGTTGGCTTATTTTTGCTTCTGAGCTAGCGTGCAACAAGGCTCACCGTGCGCAAACATTTGAAAGAAAAGCAACGCCAGGTAAACTAACTTTATTCCACAAGATTTTGCATAAAAGGCGTAATATAGAAAATGCTTTACAAATATCAAGATATCAAGCAACAAAGTTACAAATGCCCGCATTCTTGCTGTACAAGCGGCCTGAACGAAAATACGGTAAGGAATTGACAAATAGAAGTGTAATATCTCAATCACGTCAGAAAATTGTTCAAATGCAGAGATCCCTTATGTCCTAGCCTTATGTCGGAGGTTAGCGTTCGCCCGGTTCAGAGACTTTACAAAAAGATGTGGACGAGTAGTTACATAAAATACAATTGTTTCCGCGGCAGTTGAGTGCGCGCCAACAGGGCACCCAACCGCAATTTCCCGCTTTTTCCTGATGACCTCAATATAGCGTCCACCACAATTTCGTGCTGAAGTAAGACTTTGGTCTGGGCGAGTTGGTACATAGCAATGGGAAGGCACAGCGCAACTGAGACAATGGACAAGAACACGCAACACAAACTAATAATAATAATATCTGGGGTTTAACGTCCCAAAACCACGATATGATTATGAGAGACGCCGTAGTGGAGGGCTCCGGGAATTTCGACCACCTGGGGTTCTTTAACGTGCACCTAAATCTAAGTACACGGGCCTCAAACATTTTCGCCTCCATCGAAAATGCAGCCGCCGCGGCCGGGATTCGATCCCGCGCACGCAACACAAACGAGCGCTGACTTACAACTGGATTTATTTTGCAACCAACTGCCTTATAAATGCGCTTAAACTTGATAAACGACACATCGGTAGTCAAAGAGAAATGATCGTTTTTTTTTCTTTTGATTTATCAACCGCGACATACTAACAACCTGATTTTTGCTCTTTCCAAGATCCAATTGACCAACATACCAAGCAAACAAAACCCAGAAATGGACACTTATCAACACATGGCTAACAGCAATATCACAATGCTCACAATGGTACAATGCTCACAATGGTACAATAATTGTACCATTGTGAGCATTGTGATATTGCTGTTAGCCATGTGTTGATAAGTGTCCATTTCTGGGTTTTGTTTGCTTGGTATGTTGGTCAATTGGCTCTTGGAAAGAGCAAAAATCAGGTTGTTAGTATATCGCGGTTGATATACCAAAAGAAAAAAAAGACCGATCACTTCTGTTTGACTACCGATGTGTCGTTTATCAAGTTTAAGCGCATTTATAAGGCAGTTGGTTGCAAAATAAATCCAGTTGTAAGTCAGCGCTCGTTTGTGTTGCGTGTTCTTGTCCATTGTCTCAGTTGCGCTGTGCCTTCCCGTTTCGTGCTGAAGCTCCGGAGTACTTAAATAGCGAGTCTGGTCATCTCTTGAATAAATATAAAGAGATGACCAGACGGGTAAAGCAAGCCTCTTTTGTCCCGCAGACGCGTGCAATCAGCTGCTCTGAACTGAGAATCACGTTTGTTTTCGGGCGATCGCTTGTAACATGAAGTGAGGCATACACGATGATGCACTGTTATCGTTTCATTTACTTTGATTTGTCTTGTTTTTTTAAGGTAGAGCCTTAGATGCCTCATCAAACACGAAAATTGACCGTCGGCGTCCCGCGTAGCCAACACGAGTAATGCACAATATCATCCCGCGATGACGTCGACAGAACTTCTGACGTTACTATGACGTCATTCAACGTGACATCATATGATGACGCCATCACATGACACGGTCGCTTTGCATTGCCTCCGTGATCGGGGGCCGGCAATGTACACAGAGGCAATGTAAAAGCAGGTGAGGTGCAGAAAGCTTGCAATGCCTTCGATCCTGTCGGCAGTCCGAAAGCACGTTAGGTACAGAAGAAACCTTTCGGAGACGGTCGAGGGAGGATCAATGCATCGACTGACGATCAAGATGGCTTTCGTTTTCGAGTCATCTCAGGCGAATGCATATGAGACCATGTTTTTTTTTTCATGTATTTTTTTCGCATACATTTTACCTATGTGGTCAGTTGTTCAAAATGTATGGGTAAGTCTAACATGTTTACAGCGATACAGGCGACCACCACGTTTTCTTACAACCTGACGGAAACAAACCGTCAGACCACACATCGTCAGAATTATTTCTGCTTACAGATAGCGGGTTTGCGCGCCACACACCATATCATTATTGTTAGTCGTTACGCAAATGGCAAGCATGTCAAGTTAATGGTGCCATGACCTATCGGTCCTGTTGGGCATACGTACATTCGTGCCCCTTCACGCTAATTTTCGTGTATACCACGTGAATGAGACGCGAGTAATTTTTCACTTTTGGTACCGCGGCCACGCCGACTGACACATTCGGCTTCGCATGAAATGGCTTGAAACAGCAGAGCGCCGTAGGCAGCCTTGTAAAACAAATGGAATGCACGAAATAAAAGATAGGATATGAAGGGTGCGAACGTGTTAGCATGCATGAGCTAGTTACTATACGTGCATTATGTGTTACGTTCTCCTGGTTATCTCCAGTTTATTCTTTCCTGCAGCAAGTTTTCGTTCGTCATTCCACACGAAAGTAAATTAAGCGCCTTTTCTCACTCTGAAGTGCACGCAGGATGTGTTCCTCAAACAGCCGCGGAAGTGTGGACCAACGCGGTGACAAACCAGCTGAAAGTATATATACAAAATCCCCGTTTCAAAACACACAAACTAACAAACGCGTTTTCTGTGTGATGATCGCTGCTGTATTATGTTGCAGTGACGCAGTATTAGGTGTTGCCCAAATTTCCGCAATTTCAGCTAATAGCGGCCAAAATATCACGCGCGTAGCAGACGTTCGCCGCTATGACGCGGCTTCCGCCGCGGAGAAAGCCCACGGGTCCGGCACGGCAGCGCCGCGGCGCGGAAGTTCACCGCAAAAGGCCCTCGCTCCTCCCATGTATTCGCGCGGCGCTTTGGACACTCCCCCTATTCTAGGTCACTCTACTATCGCAGAAGTTCCGGCGTCGTTGGTTGTGAGCGAAAAATCATCATCTTGTCCGTGACCGAAAACTCGAGAAAGATGGAAATAAAATAAGTAATAAAAATTACACAATCTCCCACTCAAGGAAACCATGAGGGGATGAGAAGCCGCATTGGGGGCGCACACCATGTTACCCTTGCGTTCACTGGGCGTTTCCTTTAGTGTGTGAGGTTTGTGCTTAGTGTTTCTGTTATCATTACGTTGTGTTGGTGCGTCGCTTTCCGTTAGCGCCGAGTGAACGATTGGCGCCGACGTTGATGTTACAACTCATCTGAACGAAAGTGAAGGGAGAATGACGGAAGCCGACCGAGCGCACGTGCTTATATACACATGAAATGGGGGAGGGAGAGGAGAGAGTAAGTTACAGGCTGTATTTGGCTGCGGCGCGGCTGCATCACGTGGGAGGAGAGGCTGCGCCACGGCTGCAGCGCGGGGGAGGAGAGGAGAGAAGGCTACCGAACACCTGCGTGAAGGAGGAGAGTGGGAGAAAGAGTAGGCGCATGCGCAGTGGAGCGCAGATGCCACCACCGTGCCGGACACAGCCCCGAGCAAAAGCTGCTTCGCATCTAAAACTATGGTCTCAGTGAGAATTGAACCCGCGCCGTCTACGTGGCAAACAGGTGTTCCACCACACAGCTATGCTATTGCTTGAAACTGCTTCGAATAAAATCACTATATTAATGTCATGCAGTTTAAGGAGTCTCCATAACGCATGTAATATTGCGTGGCAGAAGTGAAGAAACGCGCCAAGCGTAAAAGCATGTGAATTGCTGAAGGAGCGGGTGTTTTAAAGGCCCACTCATTAAAATCATCATGAGCTGCAAAAGCATCAACAAAGTGAGCAGCTGCGTAGGTTTGCGAGTTGCCTTACGGACGCGTGGTGGGGCGTTCGCTGATTTGCAAAAGGAAGAATTATGGCGTAGTGGGCACTTAACAACTGTACTTGCAGTAGGCATTCTAGGATAGTTTGAAAGGACTAATCTTACGCGCACAGTCGTTCGTTTCCTTACAACATCGTTGAGGCGTACACCGAGAAACGAAGCTAGGCTAGCAATTGAGAAGGCAATGCGCTCTTGTAGGCGAAGTTCAAGCGTCCTCCAAGATTTTGTTTATTTATTCAGCGCCCGCATTTGTTGCATTTAAGTGACTGATGTTCGCGTAAAAGTAAGCTGGAAGAATTTAGCGCCTCGGCAAGCCGCTATTCCAATTAAGTAAAACAGCCAACGGATCCTTGAAGAATGTTACAGCATGGAAAGAGGAATGAACCGAATAGAGGCGACACGGATAAGTGCCTCGAGAGCTCATGTGGGATAGCGCGCAGGTTATTAGCATTCACAACTGCGAATCTGCGCAAGCGAAATAGGAATGCACAAGCTATGCGCGGGCAGAAGAAATGCGGGCAGCTTGCACAGTGCTTCACGGCTGGACTAACAGCGGAGCTTGTGGCCGACCTACCTTAATTAGCAAGGTCTTAATTAACAAGAACTTAATTAGCGCTATCTTCAATAACAATAGCCTAATTAGCAAGGCCTAAACTAGCCATGTCCTACGCGTCATGCCATTAATTAGCAAGGTCTTAATTAGTATGTCCTTCATTAGCAAGGTCATAGTTAGGAAGGTCTTACTAAGCAAGGTCATAATTTCCATGGTCTTAATTAGCAAGGCCTTATTTATTTAGCATGGCCGCAATATGCAAGGTCTTAGTTAGCATGATTTTAATTACCATTTTCCTAAATAATATTATCAGTCAGCGAGGTCTCAGCTTGATCTTAGCATGACTTGGCTTAATTAGCTTGATGTTAGCATAGCTTGACTTAACTGGCTTGACAGCATATTCCGGCAATGTGAGGTGACGTCATAGCTAGGCACAGTGTTTGTTCGCGCCGTGCGGAGAAAAACTGTGCCTAACGAAAAGCACAATTTTTGTCCGTAAAGCTTAACAGCGCCGCTGTGAAAAACTTTTAATGAAGGTGAACCGTCATATAGCAGAAAACGCCGTAATTAGGAGATAATCTAGTTTCTTAGTAGTGTATCAGAAGGCATGCTGGTACAGCCGCGAACAAGACGAGCAGTTTCGGCCGCTGCCTGCTAGATAACGGCCTTCTAGTTATCAGGATGTATTTTTTTTATCAGGGTTAGTGCTTTCCTTTCTTTTCTTGCGCAGGATCGCATTTGTGTTATTAGAGTCTTTGAGCAAGCTATGAAAATACAGAGCGCAAATACGGTAAGGCCATACGGTAGCGCTCCTCCTTTCCGGCTCGTTGTGCTCCTCCTTTCCGGCTCGTTGTGAGGGGTTGTCACGCCTCATTGTTGCTGGCCAGCCTACGCATCGTTAACGAGGAACCTGTCGTTCGGGGGGCGCACTGTCACTAGAACAGGGAGCGGGTTAAGCACAACGAGCGGGAAAGGAGGAGCGTTACCGTACTGCCTTACCGCACTGGCATCACACAGTATACAGGCCTCAAGCATTTCGCCTCCATAGAAATAGGACCGCCACGGCCGGGATCGAACCCGTGACCTTCGGGTCAGCAGTCGAACACCCTAACCGCTACACCACCACGGCATTGACCCTGGCTCGCAAGGTGCCTAGGTAATATTCTTCATTTCGAATGCCAAAGCGGCGCCAGAACTGGTGGATCGAGTCGAGCATGGTGTGTTCATTAATTAGAATTAACAGACCAGAACGCCAAGGAAAGCATAGAGGATGTTATCTGAAGTAATTATGATGTAACTGTGAAGAAAGTGAAGCAGACGAAAAGATAACTTGCCGCCGGCAGAGACGAAATAACGCGTCCGATATATGCTCTACCACTGAGCTACGGCGGCGGTCACCCTCCCGTCCACTTTATGGGGTATGTATGTGCATTTAGACCTAGGAGTGTTAGTCAGCGCCGATCGCAGCCATGGCGGCGAGTGTGAAACACTCTTTTTCTGCCTGTTGGCGTCACGTAGCACGTATCCTTTTTACGAGTTTTACGGTCCCTGACAGCGACAAATTATCGTTTCGTCCACTTTACTTTGTTCACATTTATATCCTAATTACTACAAATAACATCCCCTATACTTTCCCTGGCATTGGTGGCTGTTAGTTCTCATTAATATTGTGTCTAACAGGGACAAACGAGCCCTTAAAAGTCATCTTCTTTCCTTCTCACTTCGTGCCCTCGTTTCTTCTTTGTCGCTTTAAATTTCTTATGCAATCAAGCACCAACTCCACCAAACATTCACGCTAAACGGATTCCAACGATCACGTCAAGTGCGATCGAGAAGCTGCGTCATCACTAAGCTGCGTCATTCGTTCTCCACCTTCCCGCACCTCTGTGCGGGAAGGTGGAGAACGAATGCGAAACCGTTGAGTGCCATCAGGAAAAAGTAGAGTGTAGATGAAAAGAGAGAGAAATGTACGCCGCTTTTGTTTTCTTTGTAATTTACTTCCTAAAGGGCCCCTCACCAGGTCACATAAGGTATTGTGTCTAAACACAGGAAATTGTTGCGTCCCAGTGAGGAGCGTCTTACCACAATAATTTTTCAAATTGGTCCATTACGAGCCCCGAAACCATGATGCGAGCAGGCGAGCTTGAAACCCTTGCCACTCACGCCGTGTAACCGAATTCCTTCCCGGCCCGCTTCGTAATTGGAGCCGGAGGATCACATGACGCAGACGCATAAACACGTTATGCGCACGCAAGGTCAAGTGCGAATGACGTGCCCGAGTCAGCTCGCGCACACCATCGGTGTTGTGTCGTTTCGGCCCTCTCTGTAGTGTACTGCCTATTTATGTGGGATGGATTCCTCAGTGCGCGTACGTTTGGAGAGGCTGGCATGGATCATGTATCCTAACCACGATGCACCGCGTAGCACCGCTGAAACTGCTGTATGGGGCGGTGCACCAAAAACACGCCAAGCGTTGTCAGGGCTGGCGAAGGCACGACGCGCCAACGGCGAGAAGACGAACGCATGCGAATTGGAGGCCGATTATTCTCGCTGCGATTCCAAGTAAATATAATTTTTAAAATGCGCGCACATTCTCTTTGTGCGTTTTAATATTTCTCTAAGCTTTCATTAATCGATTCAAGCTACAGATTACACGAATTACACATGTCTCGGAGTGTCACGTGCTACTGTGAGCGACGTCAGAGCACCAATGCCCACGTAGAGGAGCGACGTAAGAGCACAGGTAGCCGGACCATTCCTTGTTGTATGTCACCCCCTCCATTTCGGGGCGCACACCGGCGAGAAGAAGGGCAATCGGCATTCAGTTTGACGTCTTACCGTGACGCGTAGTGTTGCCAATCTTGGCAGACGTGATCGTGAGCGCCCAGTGCACTTAGCTCGAAATGGTCAAACCTGGTGAGGGGCCACAGACAGGCAGAAATTCACCCTACGCTATTAGACCCGGCTAACACGAGGCATCCCTCTCTTTTGGTCTTCTAGTCTACCTGCTCCTGTGTTGCCCTTCTCAACGACGTCGAAAAGAAAGAGACCCAGGAGTGTGTTCAACGGTGGACACTGGACTGAACATGCTAGACAATAAAAAGAGAGACCCTGGTCTGCGAACCGTGCGGGAAAAAGGACAACTGCATGGCTATGTTCCATCGTCGGCGCCTTTGTGCCATCGTAAATAATAACATTTTCTGCTTTCCTGTTGGTAGATACAGGTCGCGCACGCCTTTGTGTGAAGTTATTTGAATTTTTGTAAATATTTATTGTACATATATTTACAATTATGGAGGCCTAAGACGGTGTGTTACGTGCCTATTTTTGTCGCCTAAAAGGCGCTTTTTAGGGCCTAAAAATCCGGGCTCTAATCATCACACATAATTGTTCGCATACGACAGAGATTCTGTGGTTCATCCATTGTTGGGCAGCGCACGAATGGACAAGACACGAACGAAGAAGACGGGACTAGCGCTTCTCTCGTCTTCTTCATTCGTGTCGTGTCCGTTCGTGCACTGCCCCAAAATGGATGGGTTCCAATTCAGTCCTACTTCTGTGGTATTGCATTGCAGACGTCGTCAGTTGACGACGTGCAAGGTGGTGTAGTCTCAGCAGAATATTCAGCATACTGTGGGCTACCCCATTTTTACACAACTTACAAATGGCTGCAAAAAAAAAACGTTGATGAGCACACCGGAAGAATATTTAACATGCAGATTTCGGGAATTCTTTGATGCGAGCAATAAGAAAGGCGGCTTTCCTCGCAAACAACACTGTTCCTTGAGGCAACATTCTTTCGGCCTATGTTGTGCAGCCGCTGCTTTTTGCGGAAGCCATCGCACTTACCTGTAGGTATCATAAAAAGTGCATGACCATTTACACGCTGGCTGCCGCAGTTATAGACGCAACAGCACGGTATAGCGCCAGCGCACAGCGCTGAACAGAGCCATATATACCCTTCGGGGGAGTTTGGCGATTGTTTCATCTCGCCGCTCTCCGAGCTCCGCCCCAGCGCCGCCCTCTTCTCGTGACGTAAACCATCTATCCTCGCCGGCGGCGGTAGGCGGCAGTGGCGACAGCGCGGCGCGGAGTCCGGCGCAGCCGCGACGGAGAGACGCTGGCGCGCCGCACTTACACGATCGCTGAGGAGCGCGCGCAGGTTGCGAAGCTCTTGTGCGAAGCCGCGCTTATTCATGGCGACTGCTCCTTGCATTCAAGCGTGAATTTGTTGCGTGCGATGGGCTGCTGTTGCGCGGTTGGCTGTTCAAACAGCAGCGCGCAGGGTTTCCGCCTTTTTAGGCTTCCGAAGGAAAAGAAGCGACGACGCCTTTGGATCAGAAACACCAGGCGCAGCAAATGGACCCCAACCGACTGCTCCGTGTTATGCGGTGTACGTAGTTGAGTATTTCGCTTGACTATTGCTGGTGTTGTAAGCAGCAGTGTAACATTAACACAAGCTTATTCGTTGTGCAAACAGGCCCTTTCAGGCGCACGAACTTAAAAAATAATTTTATCTCGCTGAAAGAAGGAGTTTTTATGGTTCGCGTATCGAACGCGTGGGCAGACTGAAATTTTGCAGCGATCACGCTATAAGTGTCAAGCGTGATCTGTTGCGTTTACGTAATTTATCGCGCGTTCTCAGAACGAGCATGTTATGTTACCGTGATGTTGTGAGGGGAAGAATTATTTCGATATCGCATGGTTAGTGCCGCCGCGCATCAGCTGCGGCGGTTACCTGGCATGTGTGTACGTTATGTGGTCTGCGTTTCTGTGGCTGGCAGCCTGTGGTGTCATTTACCGCTGTGTTGCCGCTTGTGTACATGCTACCAGTTTCACGTCTAATTAATCCGCGCCTCTGTGCTAAGCGAATGTGCCATGCGCTTTTTAGTCATGCACGTATAGTGCGCGATGTCTGTGCTCGTGCAGGAAGCTCTTCCACTATAGCAAGGGGCCCTTATGTGCTCGATGAAATTTCGTGATTAGGAAGTATAGAGCGCGAAGAAGTTGAGCAGAAAAATGATTTTGTAAAATAAGCCAACAGGATGTCCGCTATCAGACTAGCCGAACGAGGTATTGTTTTCATTTAACACGCGCCTACTGGGGGCCCTGCACCTGCTCTGACGAAAACCTTAGATGCCTCAGCAAACGCGAAAATTGACCGCCGGCGTCCGCGGCGTGAACACGAGGGATGTCAAACATCATGACTTCACGTCATGATTTTTGACATCCCTTGTGACTTCACGCGATGACGTCCGCACATGAGCAGATGTGGTGTAGAAAGATTGCAGTGCCTCCGATCTTGGAGGCAGTGCAAAACAACGTTAGGTCACAAAGCTTTCGAGGGGGGGGGAGGGGGGGGTGAGGAACAATACATCAACTGAAGGAAAGGAAGACGCACCAGGAGCGTGGCGTCTAAATCATGCTCTACATGACATGCGCGTCATGATTGTCGTATTAAATCCTGTTATTTATGTTCTTCAGACAGTCACGTCGCGCAATACCAATTTTGGTGTATATCAAGCTAGCGAAACTGCCGCCAACGCACCATAATTGTGGCACGTAAGTTATGCTGTACATGACATGCGTGTCATGATTTTCATGTTAACACCTCTTATATATGGTCGTCACAGAGTCACATCACGCAATACCAATTTTGGGGTATATCAATCGGGCGGAACGCCCGCCACCGCACCATGAGCGTGGCACGTAAGTGATGCTGTATATGACACGCGTGTCATGATATTCACATTAACTCCCGTTATTGATGTTCGTCACATAGTCATGTCGCGCACTACCAATTTTGGTGTATAGAGAGCAAGCGAAACGGCCGCCAGCGCTCCATGAGCGTGGCACGTAAGTCATGATGTGGATGACATGCGTGTCATGATTTTCACATGAAATCCCGTTATTTATATTCGTGACACAGTCATGTCGCGCACTACCAATTTTGGTGCATATCAAGCTAGCGAAACGGCCGCCAGCGCACCATGAGCGTGGCACCTAAGTCATGTTATACATGACACGTGTCATGATTTTCATATTAACTCCCGTTATTTATGTTCGTCGCACAGTCACGTCGCGCACTACCAATTTTGCTGTATATCAAGCTAGCGAAACGGCCGCCAGCGCACCATGAGCGTGGCACGTAAGTCATGTTATACATGACACGTGTGTCATGATTTTCATATTAACTCCCGTTATTTATGTTCGCCATACACTCTTGTCAAGCCATACCAATTTTTGTATGTATCAATTTAACTAAACGGCCGCAAGAGCACCAAGACTGTGGCATGTAAATCATGCTGTACATGACATGCATATCATGAGTTTCATGTTATGACCAATTATTTATGTTTGTCATACAGTCACGTTATGCCATACCAATTTTGGTATACACCCCATGAAAGAAACGGCCAGGAGAGCACAAATTCGTAGGCGGCTAGATAGATAGATAGATAGATAGATAGATAATAATAATAATAATAATAATAATAATAATAATAATAATAATAATAATAATAATAATGCCTTTTATTTCTTCAAATAAAGCAGTACATGTGGCTAGGCCTGCCAAAGCCAATTGGTGGCTTGAGTGGCAGAGCCTGGCAGACAGCGAAACAAACCGAACGCGTTACAAGGTTGTAGTACATGGCATAAGAGCGATGATAGGACAAAAAAACAACAAAAAAAACAACGTGCACATTAGATTAGAAGCAACAGGGCGTACAACCGATAGTTATTAGCAATATATAACAATTACAGAAATAGATAGATAGATAGATAGATAGATAGATAGATAGATAGATAGATAGATAGATAGATAGATAGATAGATAGATAGATAGATAGATAGATAGATAGATAGATAGATAGATACGCACAAGTCGCAGAAGTTCGCTAAGAAATTCTTCGCATTAAAAAAAAACCAAGATAGACGCAAACCCACAGGTCTTCATAGCTCGAAAAGTCACCGATCATCACGATAGTCCCTCATGCGAATTCTGAGCCCAGCTTTGTGTTGAGGCAACGCGAACTGTGTTTGAATTTCTTGCTATCCGCTTTGGAACATTCTTACATATTGCCACAGAAACAGCCAGTGCTCGTGGGCTACGAACGCCACTCTGTGCATTGCAGGCGTCATCGACATCCCCGTCACGACAAGCGAGACAGTAGCAGCGCACCCACCAGCCCTGCATGCGCACGAGCTCCGACCGAAGGGCGAGCACGCATGACGGAGGAAGAAAGCGATGTTCGAGGCCAGTGGCTCGTGATATCGACAGAATCCACGTTCGCTGTCTTTCGTCCTCGTTCGCTCTATCGGTTACGCCGACGACGCCAACGGCGATGCCGAACAACGCAGGAAGAGACGCCTAAGAGCTGCGCTCTAAAAGCACAGCGCGTATTGTAGAACGTCGTGGACTCGAATCGGCGTGCACAACTCAGTTTCACGATGACTTGGACACGTCTAATTCACTCCATATTCTTCATTAAAACCGTGTAACAATGTTCTTGCACAATTTCGCTTTCGCAATTTGTTTAGGAGCGCTAGATTTCACGAATGAACAGTGCGTACATAGCCTCAGCCGTGCGCCCGTCGCGCGGAAAGACTATATATGGCGGACGCCGCCGGAGCGGAGGCGTGGCGGTGACGTGAACAGCGTCATTGCCGCGCCGCGACGTCACTGCCCCGCCCATTCGCCAGACTCTCCCCATCGACGGTGGTGGTGGTGGTGGTGGTGGTATCTTTATTGCTCCCAGAACAAAAAAAAATAATAATAAAGAGGGGACCAGTACGAAGACTGGCTCTGGCGCTGAAAACAAAGCGCGCGCCCTGTTGGCTACCCGTAACCGAGGCGCAAAATGGCGCGAACGAAAAATAAAAGCACAAGCAAAACGCAATATCCGCGCGCTTCCACGGGCAACAGCAAAGGAGACCAATCGTCGAGCAGAAAAAGCGGCGTAGAACGGCGAGGAGGCGAAAGGGGCGAGGATAGGGCAATGAGGTCGCGCGGTGGCGGCGAGTACAAGGAGTAGCGGTACTTTAGCGAGATCTATGGTATTTATTTAGGCAGCGTCTCGTGCGCCGCGCGGTGCACGAGCCGATCTCACCCAAAGCTGGCTCCTGCACCACACGGAAGTGACGCCACCTGATTAAAATAAACTTAAAACAACTGAAATTGACAGATTATTACTTTATAATGTGCTAAACCTACAAAAATATTAAGCAAAAAGTGTTTGACGAGCTAGTTCCTGTATATTTGTTAATTATTGACACATCGCAACCACCTTAAATCCAGGGGGCGCTGCGAAAGGTAACAGTGGCAAACATGGCGGCGTCGAAAAAATTGATGCGCGACACAGTTTCTTACTATAATGTGCGGATTGTTGCGTTGCTGTTGGAAGTACTGCATTTTCTAGTTTGCGATGTAAAAACGTGGTATTGTCGAGGGTGAGAGCGTCCTTGCTACCGAGTACCTCATTTTGCTTGTCGCGAAGGTAAGGTTGACAATGAAATAATTGTTGCAGAGTTTGTGTGAACGTCCGGATGCACAGTGCGGCTGCGAAGTGTTTTTACTAAGCCTGTGATTTCCGATCGCCAATGCTCTTGCACTGCAGGCTTTTCGCAAAGTGCGAACACGTATCGGCTGTTATCATCCGTGGCTAGGTAAATCATGTGGTGCTGTCACCGGCCGTGTTATTCAGCGAGGCAGACAAACTGGGCGGCACTGTTTTGTAGGTGTGTGGGCTAACTCAGTCGGCTGTTGCCATTGGACATCGTTTATCAAGTGCTGATCACCTAGAGTACAGTGTATGCTAGAGCATCACGGCGACACGTCAGTATTTTCAGGCGACTTAGTCGGCCGATTACTTCGTGAGGCGGTGACGGTACACTGAGCGACATAAGGTTTCGTGTTGCATATTCCGCGCGGCTACAAGAGGCGAAGAGAAACAGTGACTGCTAGCTGCTAAAAAAATGATGACAGAAAAATCGTCCATCATTATTTCTTATGGCTACCATCGGCCAAGCATGCCTTGCACTCGGAACACACACGTAATGCGTTAGCGCCAGCCGGAGCAAAATTCTAGCGCTACGGTGACGACGGCCGAAAACACAGATTCGCCCAGCGATATTTAAAGCACGTTGAAGTTTGACTGTACCGAAAGCCACGCTTTACGCTGTTCGCGTTTGTTTTCGTCGCGATAGCACGTCACCACGAGCCCTTCGCGAAATTTAGGGGCCCAGTGACCGAGTTCTGAGACCGCGTCTGTTGCAGTGCATCTTCCTGTCATCGGAGCCTTGATAAACCGTGCAAATCAACATTCTTAACGCGGCCACATCGCGGCCACATAGCCACATCCGTGGCTTCTGAAAGAAAGAATTCTTGACGTGGATGCCGAAAAAAGCCATGCAGCCAGGTGCATCTGAATTTTGCGCGTGTTCCTGCGTCTCGCCGAGAAAGTGCGTTGATTCTTAAAACAGCGTATCATTATAATAGAGCCGATTCTGTGAGGGCCGTCAAACATCCAATATCAAAGGGCCTGTAGACAGGACCACCAGCAGTGCAGCAGCAGCAAGTCCGGCTGACGAGAGGCCGATAGGGAGGCATACTCGCTTGCTGACTCGGCGAATTCATGGCATATTCAAACGGCGCGCCTAACCGGAAAGCGCATGACGTCACTTCCGTGCAGTGGACGAGTCGTTTCTGTGTGGGAGCGGCTCATGCACCAAGCGGCGCAGCAGTCTCTGCCATTTATTTGCATGGATGGATGCTATGCGCGTCCCCTTTATAACGGGGCGGGAACAAGTGTGCCACCAGGCTCGACAGCTCAACCCTTTCCTCAGGAAAGCTCCGGCCTGCATTACAAACCACAAGAAAAATATGTAAGCTGTCAGAAGGGCGTGGCCTACGAGATCCCCTTGTCGTGTGGTAGAAGTTACGTTGGCCAGACCGAACAGTGCCTGAATGACAGGCTAAGACAGCATAATAATAACGTCAGAAAAGGCAGAGAGGGCCACCTCTCGATACAATGCCGGGATTGTCATTGCGTTCCGAACTTTAGCGCCTGCGCGGTAGTCGGCCGAAGTCCTGATAAATCAGTACGACTAATTATTGAGGCTAAGAAAATAATCGAATCAGGTGATCTATGCGTCAGCGTTGCCTCCATTTCATTATCGCCAAAAGCGTTACGCTACTTGAATGCGACTGCGCATTGAGGCACGTTGACGGCGCGCGTGGTGTATAAATATGTTCTGTGCTCTTTCGAAATAAATCTATGGTGGAAGTGGCGCTCCGTGTGTGTGTTCCTATTCTTCGTCCGTGTGTTATTCGCGCCTTAAAACATCAAATATGTTAAACCTGTCAATGCCGAGTCTAATAAGCTTTTTCTAATTGTAAGTGTCCCGAAACGCGCCGTCTTGATGTGAGCTGTTGGCGGGAAAAACAGGAATTATCGGTGCAGTCAGCGACGCCTTTGAAAGACTGTCCGCCATTTCATTTTTCCGCAGCATGTGCATTGTTCTTCCTTACTGAATCTCGCTTTGTAACTACGCGTTCTAAGGCAACCCGATCTCGCTTCAAACAGTGAAGCGCTTCCCCTTGAGTTATCGTAAAATGCCTCCCTCCTATTTCATTCTTGCCCTTTCGGTAGTCACTCAAAGACGGTTTTTTCTCCATAGTTGCCGTCCAGTAAATCCTCACTGACTTTTCGCTTAACGCTCTTTGTTGACATATTACTTACACTACCAGCCGTACATTTACTAGTGAGCCTCCTATTTCTTCTCCTCCACTATGTGTCCACGCTCTTCCTATACAAATAACAGGAACACCTTTTCTGCCCATCTACTCTCCTTCACATACCTTAGCCTTTCTTTGAACCTTATTTTGCTCTGAGCTTCCCTCGCCTCAAAAACTGTCCATCCCATATCGCCATTTACAGCCTCATTTGTCGTCTTCCCGTGAGCACCCAACGCAAGGCGTCCCACAGTCCTTTGATTTACATCCATTCCCGATTGCACCTCTGCCCTCATGAACACCACCGAGTTCCCAAAAGTAAGCCTCGGAACCATTACACCTATCCACATACCTCGAAGCACCTCGTACCTATTGTAGCCCCACAACGCTCTGTGCTTCAATATTGCAGCATTCATCTTTCCTTTGCCTGCCGAGGCTTTTTCCTGTACCTCCATGTACCTATCACCCTCAATTATCCATACTCCGAGGTACTTGTATTCGCTCACCTTCGGTATTTCTTGGCCCTGTATTGACACCGCCTGATCACAAGGATCATTGAATACCATCAATCCACACTTTGTTACACTAAATCCTAGTGCTAGAGCTTCACCTTCCCTTCCGCATATATCCGCCAGCTGCTGTATATCATCTCGACTGTCAGCAAATAAGACAATATAGTCGGCATAAAAATATCCTGGAAGCTTCTGCTCAATCATCACGCCGCCCTGTTTGTGCGACAGAGTGAAACCAATGTTGCTACCTTCTAGCGCTTTTTCCATATTCGCCATGTACAGCATGAATAACAGCGGGGACAAAGGACATCCCTGTCTCAGCCCTTTCCTAATTTCAACGTTCTCTTCGCTCACTCATTCCTTCCCATTCTATGCTAACTGTATTTTCTCGGTATATCTCCCTGAAAATCTCTATGCAGTCGTCACCTGTGGACATTTCTTTCAATATATCCCACAAAATTTCCTGATTAACGTTGACGTACGCCCCAGTGATGTCTAGAAAAGCCACGTACAAGGGCCTATTTTTATTTTAGATATTTCTAGACACTGAGTGAGAACAAACAGGTTATCGTCTGACCGCCTGTCGACTCGAACTCCATTCTGGAGTTCTCCCAAAATATCGTTATCTTCTGCCCACGTATCTATTTTCATTTTTACTGCTTGCATCGCCAACCTGTATGGTACTGATGTAATGGTTACATGTAAGCAAAAATTAGCCCAGATGGGAGTTTTGTCAACTTATCAGACCCGAAAACTTCCCATGCCCGCATCATTTACTCCGTCTAGGGGAGTTAACACGGCACATGTCGTCGTTATGCTCCCGTTGCGAAGCGAGGGAATATATAAACCACATGACCTTATTATACACCCCCGGGGTATCTGCTCACGTGGTTACAAACTCCCCATGGGAGCTCCAAAAACCACTTTTGGCCTCGACGTGCCTGCGTGCGTCTATGCGTGTCCGCGTCTGTTTACCAACTTTCAGCTGCGGCCGCTTCTACGTAGGACAGACGGGCCGATGCATCAACCAGAGATTGTTGGGACATAAGAGATCGCTAACAGGAGGCTCACCTTCAAATCTATCTTTACATTGTCGAGATTGTAAGTGCACGCCAAAATTTGATGAATGCGCAGTGTTGTACCGGCATAGAAATGAAGAAACGCGCCTGATGATTGAAGCATGGCATATCGAGAATAGTGGTAGCGCATGCGTGAGCCAACCGTCGATTAACTTGCATAAAGATGAAATCAAATGCCTTAACAGTTATCTTCCACGTAGACCGCCACGCGTGCCGGATTGATACGTTCGCCTGTTGCATGGGCATGCGCAGATAAGTTTTCGTGCCTTCTTTCTTTTCAGCCGTTGTGCGTCTCTTCAGTTGTTAGTCGGCGTTTGTGGTGTCCTGACTTCTTTCTTGTGTCCGTGTTTGCACGCCCTGTCTTTTTAGAATGAATACTTGCCAACTAGCTCAGCTCTCTGTTATTCTGTTTACCGCGTCCATGTGAAGCTCCTGTGCACCGAGGTCTTGGAACGAAGGACCGATTAGTGCTTTGTGTAGACGTGTAGGACTGTTATCCCCGCTGAACCGCTCTGGACAGAGACAAGTTCAACTCGCACCAGCGTCCGAGCGGTCCGACCACGAACACATCGAGCTGGCTGTCCCGTGTTTATCCACCCGTCGAGTGGCCGTGCCCATGCACACGAGTGCAAGCCTCCGACACACCACGGATACCTCGCTTCAACGGGCCGAGTTACGAGGAATTACGAAGAAGTATTTCATCAGTAACAAAAGTAAGCTGTTGCGACCGTCAGCGCTTGCTTCTGGAGTTTCACCGGGGAAAACTTCGAAGCGGTAAAAAATAGGCTTCGCTACGTCGTCGGCATCAAGCCGGCCGGTGGCCGGTGTGAGAGCTGCGCCGGCGACGCGCTGGCGCCGACCGCCGGCGACGGTTACTCCTCGGAGTGTCACCAGTGTTTCACCGGCTGGAACTTCTAAGCGGTAAGCAGGCTTCGCTACGTCGTCGATACCAAGCCGGTGGCGTAGCGAGTCCCCACTGCCACACAGGGCACCGTGGCGAGCTCTTTGAGCTCGCACTAGCCACCGGTGAAGCAAGGAATATGTTTCACAGAAAATAAAGGCTCCTGGAATGAATAAAATTAAGTTGTCTTTTTTTGCGCCATGCGACCACCGCTGTCAAACGTCTAGGGAGAACGCGAGCGCCGATACAAGGCAGATTGAACCAACATGCGGCCGCCGATGAACTGCGATCAAAAGGAACCGTGATTGCGAGCCATCTCGTTCGTTGTAAGCGCATCGCTCGGTAGCTTACACTCCGTGGATGGCGGATACCTGTTTTTTTTGTGTGTGTGTAAAATAACGGCGACGAAAACTGCACAGCAGCAAGAATTTTGTGATCGCCAGCAGTCGTTCATCGTATAGCGGTGCCGTACTCCTGGGAGAGGCCTAGCGACGCCGTCGGCAAGACCGCGGTAGCGGCTGGGCGCCGCGGTTCTTTGCCGATGTTGCTGAATGTGTGCCGCTGAATTGTTCGTGCACGGCCGCTCGTGCACCAGATCTCACTCCAGAAACCATCACTGAAGTTTCACGCTGGTGCAAGTAATGGAATATGTTCCTAAACGCTGACGAATTCTTAGTTCTCCGTATAAGCAGGGAGAAAACACCGGCTGTTAATTATCTGGGAGTTACTATCACACAAAATCTGACTTGGGATCTTCATATAACACACTCTGCATCAAAGCTTTTAAATCTCTCTGGTTTATTTGACGTAATCTTTCCAAAGCTCCAATGAGCGTTAAACTAGCAGCATATAAAGCGCTAGTTCAGCCATGTCTGGAGTATGCCTCATGTCTATGGGACCCTTACAGACAAAAAAAAAAAAAAAAAAACGTTAAAGTAGAGAGATCAAAGATCCGCGGTCACATTCACCTGCAACAAATACAAACGCACCGATAGTGTGACAGAAATGCTGAATTATATTGGCCTTGATACACTTAAAGCGAGACGTGCCGAAAATAGATTAAAATACCTGTTCTTATTATACAACAATTTAATACAAATTAACAATCACAAGTACTGTACCCACCACACACTGCACACAAGTGCATGTTTTCATAACGGGAAATGATACAGTAATACAGCTCTTTGAACGATGCATTCAAATATTCCTTTTCCCGAAAACCATAAGCGCCTGGAACAAACTACCGAAAAAAGTTGTCGCAGACCCCAGTGTAGAAGTGTTTATTACACACTTGAGGAAAAAGGTTGGGCAAAGTTGTCCTCGCCTCGCTGCATTCTTTGAATTGCAGTGTTTCATGCGTTGATTTCATGTTTCGGTTGCTAATCATTTGTTGATGTGTTCTTTTGATGTACTTTTTTTTTGTCCACTCCTGCTTGGAATCAAACGACTCTGAAATATTCCTAAATAAATAAATAAATAAATATGCGTCTTTAGATGAAGCCAACGAAATAAAAACGGATGCTTTCTATGGCACAAGAAGTATTTTAGAGAAAAGTGGGCAATTTCGGAAGCCCATTTCGTGCTATTTGTTTCTACACGTCAGACTATCTATGCTCTCATTGATTTTTTACAAGGTGTGTGAAACGTGGCCTTTAGAGTTTGCTAACGTGGGTCTCCGTCATCTGGGCCGAAGAACCTGTTTTAAAAACTGGGCCTTGAATTTTTTGACAAAATGGACAGAATTGTTGACATGTTAGGAAAGGGGCAGTTGCGATATGAAACTGATATGCGATCTGTGGTTGGTAAAGCTTAGTCTGAAGGCAGTTCCACTGTCCCATCTCTTCTGCGCAGCAAATGGTGCACACGTAAAATTAACCAGTGTTACCAGTATCGCAGTATCGCTGCAATAGCCATCATCAGTCATTCGCTCGACCGTCTTCTTCGTCGGCGCCATCTTGGTTGTCGCGTAATAAAGCATCGGCTGAACCATATTATTTCAAGTGGGGGAGGAGCTTTACGAGCCCTTCGACCTCTCATTTCAAAATCTCTCCTGGAGCTTCGTTCGGGACGCCGCTTACGCCAGCAGACCACCATGTCACAAGATGAGCCCACAGTGCCAACTCATCCGGTCCAACCACCCACCGCCGCCACCACCACCGCCAACAACCCCCCTCACGACCCCGAAATCTTCTCCGGTCTGCCTGGTGAAGATGTCGACCTTCGACCGTGAACTATGGCAGTGTAAGCATTTACAACAACTGGAACGAGGCATTGAAATTAGCCCGCGTACAGTCTTACGTATCCAAAGTAGCCAAGACATGGTTCCTAAATCACGAAAGCGAGTGCCGTGATTGGTCTTCCTTCAAGGATCAACTACGGCGGATTTTCCACACACCGACGGCTCGTTCGAAAGTTGCAAGGAAAAAACTGGCTGAACGCGTCCAGCATTACGGCGAGTCTTATACCTCGTAGATCGAAGACTTTCTTGCGCTTTGCCGTCGTATCGACGACGCCATGTCAGAAACTGATCGCGTATGACGCCTTCTGAAGGGTATAGGACCTACCGCTTTCAATGCTATCGCAGCGAACAACCCTTCGACGGTATCGGACGCCACCTCAGTGTGGCAGCGGCTTTATGTCCTGCAATCCATCCGCCTGTGACCCGACATTTCCGAGAACCCTTGGCAAACAGTATTGAGCTCCGATCCGTCATTCGAGCCGTAATTTGTGAGGAATTGCAAGTCTGCGGTTCCCCACCTGGCAACAACGCTCACGCACGACAAGTCTTATTGATCTGCGAGGCATTATCAAAGAGCAAATGACAGTCTTTCAGAGCACCCACCATCCCAACGACGCTGCACGGCAACCTTCACCGCCTCCAGTCACACCACCTGTGCCTGCTCACGATCACCTAGCACCTCTTGTTGCCCGAGCACCGAAGCCACCATACCATTCTGCCTGTCGTGCCCCACGGCCTATGTGCTAATACTGCGGCAATCGGGGACATATATCCCGAGTTTGTCGACGCCGCCAGCAAGGCGAACGTCGTGGTTATGCTGCTTTTGAACGCGACGCGCCATCTCCTCGATTTTACCACCGTTATATTGACAATGTTATCTCTCGCCGATCGCCATCGCCGGTAGACTTTTCCGACACGACGATCAATACGCGTGCCTCCGGACGACGCTCCCAATTGCCACTCCGGCGCTCAGTTTCACCGCTTCGGCCTGTCTTTCAAATGCTTGTCCAGCGATCGGAAAACTAAACAGTGCAGTTTTTGGAGGGAAAACTGCATCGCCGCGAAATGATACAAGTCCTCCTGAACGACCGTCAAACATGTTATTGGTGGCTGTGCAAGGTGCGCGGGTGTGGGCTTTGATAGACACGGGAGCAGCGATTTCTGTTATGCGTGCGGACTTGTGTTCTCCTTTGCGGAAAGTGAAGGCACCCTACCTTGGATCATCCTTGATTGGGGCCAATGGAGCAATCATTCGACCAATAGCTCAATGTACAGCACGCGTCTTCATTGACGGTATCCGTCATCACATTACTTTCGTATTTTAATTTCGTGTGCTCCTGAACTAATATTAGGCTGGGACTTTCATTCGTCAGCGTCTCCTTTAATTTCATGCCGCCAACGTCAGGGGCGTAGCCAGAAGTTTTTTTCGAGGGGGGGGGCTTCAACCATACTTTATATATGTTCGTGCGGGCGTTTGTATGTGTGCGTGTATATATATGCAAGCAAAATTGAAAAATTTCGGGGTGGTTTGAACCCGCCCAACCCCCCCCCCCTTTGGCTACGCCCCTGGCCAACGTGTACTCCAGATGACCGAGACAGATCATTGCAGCGAGCATATTGACGATAAACGACTGCGTTTTTTTTACAGCTGCCGAGTCCGTACTGCCTCCGGGTCAGGAGCAACTGATCACGATCACTTCTACGCACATTGCCAGTGGTGACGTGTTTATCCCTCCTTTCGGCCGCTGTCTGGCTCGTGGAATTGCATTCCCATCCAGCCTGGTGCGATTCAAAGAAAGGGCTGCGGTAATCATCGGCCTGAACACCCCCCCCCCCTGAGACTCTCCTTCTACCTCAAGGTTCTGCGGTAACCTGTTATGTGGTTTCTCAACCGGTATATTTGGTCCCTCTTGACGCCTTGCAAGCTCATCCTCAACAGCACAAGCCTATAACTCCCCCGCCTTTGTTTCCGGGATAAATCCCGACCTTCCTGCTCCTCAGCGTGAGGTATTGCTGAAATTGCTAACAAAACACCAGGTCTCCTTCGAGGCCAATGCTTCGTCACTCGGACAGACCACAGTTGCATCTCATCGTATCAACACTGATGGTCAGAATATTGCACACCGTCGTCCCTGTCGAGTCTCCTTGGCCGAGCGCAAAATCATCGAAGAGAACTGACTGGCATGCTAAAAAAAACATCATACGCCCCTCTGCCAGGTCTTGGTTATCACCCGTTGTTTTGGTACAAAAGAAGGATGGATCGGTACGATTTTGTGTTGATTACCGCGCGCTCAACAAGATCACCCGGAAGGATGTATATCCGATGCCCCGTATAGATGATGCACTTGACTCCTTGCAAGGCGCGCAGTACTTTTCCATTCTTGACGTTCGTTCCGGATAATGGACGAAGCGGACTAAGAAAAGACCGCCTTTTCTACGCCGGACGGTCTTTACGAGCTTAACGTAATGCCCTTGGGCCGATGTAATGCCCCCACCACATTTGAAAGAATGGACGACACTGTTCTACGCGGCCTCAACTGGGAAACTTGTCTATGCTATTTGGACGATATCGTCGTGTTTTCCTCCACTTTCGCTGACCATCTGCAACCCCTCGACGATGTACTCACATGCCTCTCCAATGCTGGACTTCAACTAAACACAAAGAAGTGCCACTTCGGTAGTACAACGGTCAAACTTCTCGGACATCTCTTTAACAAAGATGGCACCTAGCCCGATCCGGACAAAATTTCCGCTGTACTCAACTTCCCACGCCCATTTCGTGCAAAAGAACTGCGCAGCTTCCTTGGGCTCGCATCATACATTCGGTGCTTCATCCGGAACTTTGCCACCATTGCCCCGCCTCTCCACAAGCTCCTTGCTAGTACCGGTTCCTTTGACTGGAATGATCAGTGCGAAGCTGCATTCCAAGAACTCAAGCGCGCACACTGACATCCCCACCGGTTCTTTGTTCTTTCGATGACAAGGCACCTACGTTACTACACACTGACGCTAGTGAACAGGGAATTGGCGCCGTACTGCTACAGCGCGACCGTCAATTTTGCAAGAAAGTTGTCGCGTATGCAGGCTGCACTCTAACCTCTGCAGAAAAGAAGTACTCGATAACCGAACAAGAGTGCTTGGCTGTTGCCTGGTCCATCCAGAAATTTCGTCCGTACCTTCATGGTGGACATTTCACTGTTGTGACAGACCACCATGCGATATGCTGGCTGTCGACAATCAAACACTTGTCCGGACGCCTTGGCCGCTGGATTCTTCGATTACAAGCATATGAATTTGACGTCATTTACACGACCGGAAGGAAGCATCAAGATGCCGATGCTCTGCCACGATGCCCGTTGCCGCCATCATCCGAGCACTTCACGTCACCTCGACTAATTGGCCACACTGAGGATGCATCGTCGATTACATCCATTTCTTCCCTCACTTCATCCACTCGCCCTTCAGTGCTTTCCACTCACCAGCATGCCGATTCTTATTGCAGTGACATCATCAGTCGCCTAAGCGGTGCTTCGTCTTCCCCTAATGCCAGGCTACGGAAACAGCTCAATCTATTCAAGTTTAAAGACGATGTCCTCTCTCGGCATATTTTTCACCCGGAAGGCCATCGATGGGTTCCGTCGTACCATGCGCTCTTCGCGGTGAAGTTGTGCGGTCTTCACACAACGACCCAACGTCAGGCCACTTTGGCTACCACAAAACCCACGAGCGCATCCGCAGCCGATTCTTCTGGCCAAGTCTTTCCACGAGCGTAGCTAAATATATTGCCTTGTGCGTGCTTTGCCGACACCACAAGCGGCCTACTACTGCCCCAGTCGGGACCCTACAACCACTTCCTTGCCCAGCAGAGCCGTTCGCTTTCGTCGGAATAGGTGACCGGTAATATAAGCAATTGCAGGGAACTGTGGGATGCGGCGGCTTCCGGTTCGACGCACCATGCGGGGTAGCAGCGGCAAGCACGCTTTTTTGTACCGCTCCGTTAAAAAAGTACCTCTCCGTGCACGTTTCAGCAATGCCAGCGCTTTAAAAGTAGATTTTTTCTTTCTATTAACCGTGACTACTACTATGAGAATCTGCGGAAGTCATGAAATGTAAGAATTTTTTTGTTGCTGAAAAATGATCATCAATACTTTTAGCTGCTCTGGGGTACTGTTGTAGTTTTGCTAGCAGATCAGTCGATACAGACGACAGTTTTAATTGTATAATGCCTAATTGCACATCAAAATAATCGTTTAAAGATCTGAGGGGGTGGGGATGATGTAGCAGTGTGCTAAAATCTTATTTCGGTATCGTTGCGTTGGCCGACATCATCGGTCGGTCGTGACGAAGTGCAGCACTTATTGAGCGCGTCGAGATATGCATTTTTGTTTCAAGCGTTGAACGCACTATCAGAAGCAATTCCTTGGTCGAAGCTAGGTGCTCATTTGAACGTTCATCTTGATGTCTAATCTTGATGTAATAATATCTATGGTTTAACGTCTCAAAACCACGATATGATTATGAGAGACGCCGTAGTGGAGCGCTCAAGAAATTTCGACCACCTCGGGTTCTTTAACGTGCAGAACTTACAGCTAAGTACACGGGCCTCAAACATTTTCGTCTCTATCGAAAAAAACGTTCATCTTGGTCAAGCTGCGCGGCAGGACGGCACATAAACAATGAAGTCAGACATAGACGGCGCCAAAGAATCGAAACCCTGCGCTTGTTTAACGCACTTCTTCATTCGTGTGCCGTCGTGGCACAGAGTTCGAACAAGATAAACGCAAACGAACTCGCACAGTGCTCCATGTAAAGTTACCCTTGAGTGAAGCTTTCACGTTTTTGTCATATATATGGGTGAAATGGGCGGCGCTCGACTCGTATGGCAGGTAGATTTCGCCCGCACATTTCCATAACCTCTGAAGGCAAGTACTAACAGAAGTTTTCGTCGCATGACGCAAAAACAAGACTTACCTCGGGAGACTACAAGTAGTCTCATGTCGGCTCTTATTCAATACAGTACCGCCTTACAGGCGAAGCTACGTATCGTTTTTTTGGCCTCTAATAAGTGTTTGCCTTTTTGCAGTTTTGGAAGTGGTAGCAATGACTGACCTTCTATTCATTTCAGTTCAATTATTCATTTTAAGTTCTAAGTATTCACAGCAATGCAACAAATGGGATGCACCTCCTGAAAATAGAAGACATCAATAAACATGTGCAGCCCGTGGCTGTAGGGAAAAAATTTGTGAGGAACTATTAAGACACGGCAAAATGACGACGTCGATAACGTTGTCTGTTGCATACACTGAATGACTGTATCGATATAGTCAAATTCTGTAATATGCTTGCATAAGCAGCATTAAACTGTTGTACCACTGCTCTGCATCACTGTTTTTCTTAAACTCTGGCTTGAAAGTAACTAAATTGGGTAGAGCACATCATTATGCCTTTGCTGGCTGCATGTCATTTGTTGGCGAGCTTCGCATCAAGTTTGGAAGGTAGTGACAGATAGCGTGCATGCTCAATCTTCTTGCTGCAATTCTTCGGTCGGTTCATTCAACAGCTTTCTTTTTCAGGAACATATCGTCATTCAGCCTCGACGCAATAAGGTACCCGGATTATCGGCAGGGCATGCATGGCCACCAATTGAATATTCAG